>NC_085137.1:257190512-257876473 GCF_035046485.1 Aedes albopictus | reverse complement strand
TCAGGGCGATTCAGTGGAAACCATTTTCCCGTATGGTGGTAAGCATCCAGTGGTTCAGATTTGGACTCCCAGTGCCTGTGACTCGGACGAACTGCAGGAAGAGCTGAATTTTCCCGTACTTTTTCAACGTCAGAGCCATTCCATTTTCCTGTTCCCACGAGTCCCGATCCACAGACGTCTTGTAGGTGCACTGGATGTGGCTAAATTTCATTTGGTATTTTTACTCTTTACCTTTTAGGTTGGTGCTTTTTATTTCTCTGCCATCTCACTGTCAGCCGGGCTAACTATGTATACCATGCGACAAACGACTGGATTTTTATAACTCTTTTAGAAAAATAAAACGGACAAACTGGCGTGGAAAAAGAATTTGCGGCGGGGACGAAGTGTACATCGTTTATAACAGCCTGTGGGAGACGACCAAAAAGTTCGACACGACGTTCAATTTGAAAGGTGCTGTGTTTTTATCGCGCTCTTATGAACTACACATTCATGGGTTGGACATAATGGACTGATATCAAAGTTTAAAGGTATTTTAAAAGGATCGTTTGCACACAAACAGCAAAATCAATACAAGAGCATTTACTTCTCTGTAACTGCGACCCAAGTGACTATTTTAAATAAAATAATTTTAGGGATGGCACAAACGTCAAGAGTTTCCCACGTCAAATGGCATCACAAAACATTGGTTTCAATGAACACCAGATAGAGAGTTTCTTGGAATTTATTGATTTGATCAAAGATGATACAGAGTATGACAATATGGTCTTCACAGGATCGTCCGACACGGAATCCTGCTTGCTGCCGCCGGAGAGTTGCGTTATTTTTCTCCTCTATCCGGTTAACCATTATGTGGCCGACAGGGTACCCGGGTACCCAGCATATATTTAAAATACACGGTGTAGAAAAAAGCAAAAAGTTTGTCGGACACATAACCTAACTTTGCAGAGGACATTAAGAACGATTCACAGTAACATGATGCCCCGTCAATTATCGCATGCAATCAGGCCATCCTTTTTGGGCACCTTTACTAGAACGCCTTGTATCCAGTCGACCGGAAATGTAGCGGTTTCCCATATGTTGCAGAATAGTTGATGCAGCAGTTATGCAGATACTACGGGGACAGCATTGAGCATCTTGGCTGATATTCGATGGACCCCGGGGGCCATGTTCGATTTAATGCTACAAATGACTGTTTCTATTCCCTACAATAATGGAGCTTCGGTGTTGACACGGGTAATGCGTCGAACCCTTGGCGGATCATGCTGAGGTGTTGATGGCGTGGCCGACACTTCGAAAGTGATCTAACCAGCGTTTAAGCTAGTCAGTCACCTAGTCAATGGCTGTCCAAATATGTCTTTACGGGCATCGTAGTGTTCATCTTGATCCCACTAAGACGACGTAAGACATCGTATAGAAGACGAATGTCGCCGGTATTTGCGGCTTTCTCGCCTTCATCGGCTAGGAAGTCTGCGCAGTGCGCACTGTCTTTTGTTCCGCCTACATGAGCGCTTCACTTCTTACTCGAGAGTCGAATAGCGCTGACGGGATACGGCTTTGGCTTCTTATGTTTTCGCTCGCTCTATCGCGGCTTTGGCGTCCCTTCGCTCCTCTATCTTCGTCCAGATGCCATCTGTGATCCAATGCTTTCTCTGGGTGCTTTCTCTTTCCGCGTGCCTTCTCTGAAGGCTTTCTTGATGGCGCTTCATTGAGCTCCTACGCTTCTACCTTCCGGAATATATCCGCAGCACAACTCTTCAGCTCTTCGACGGAAGACCTTATTACCGTAGTGTCGAGCGTCGAGATACATTGTTCCAGTCGGCGTGTGTTGAACCGGCGCCAGATTTTTTCGTCCTGTCGATGGATACTGGGAATGTACAACCTGATCTCGCCGATCAGAAAATGATGGTCGGACGCCATGTCGGCGCTGCGTTTGTTCCACACATCAAGCTGGTTTCGTCTCCATTTCCGGCTGATGCAGATGTAGTCGATTTGATTTTCCATGACTCACTTTGTGCACTAGTCGATGAGAAAATAGCGATACCCAATCACCATGCCACAAAACTCTGCAAACATCTCATCGTTCTCACTCATTTCTCCGAGACCATGGTGAGACCTCCCGTGCTCATAGTCCGAGTTGTCGGATCCAACCTTCACGTTAAAGGCGTCCATGGGAATCTTGATATCACCTTTTGGTATCTTGTTCACGACAACATTCAGTTCACTTTAAAAATTCTTTCTTTGTCTTTCAATTCGGCAGCTTCGGTTGGCGCGTAACATTGGCTCATGGTAAGGTTTTGAACCCGGGTTTTAAATCTGGTTACAGTTATCCTCTCATTAATAGGTTCCCACTTCATGAGCACAGCGTGAGCGCTGAGCAGAAAACCACAGTGGCGAGGAGCGTGTACACCTCGTGGGAAAGAGTATAGCTGAAGAATGCCCCGTGCATCCCAGAGTTCGAATACCGAACAAGCCAAAATCAAACTAACATTATGCGGTAATACATTTGATTCATAGAAGGAAACAATCCTATCGAAGCTATTAGATGTCTATAAAACAGTTCGGAAGTCATCGAAACTTTTATAGAAGCATGTTAACTTTATTCGGAGAGTAACCTTCCTCTTATCGGCTATCAATAGGCAAACTGGGAGGTAGTTATCTTCTTGTTGTTGAGTTTGATGAGCATCAAGTGGTTAGAATTACCCACGCAACAGCATCAACCACCCCAGTCATAAACTCCATTCGCCTAAAGTGAGTAGGTGTAGAAGATTGTGTTAAAGAAGTGGAATTAATTTTATCGGTTTTTCATACTGGCAGTGAAATTGCCTCCAGCAACTTTTCCCGTGTCAGAAGTAGCAAAATAAATAACCCGTGCCGAACCGGAAATTAGATTCTTTTAATAAAGACTTTGCGTGTGAACAAAACGGCATTGCAGTAGATACTTATTGGAACGTAACCTCGAAGGGCAAACAAAAAATAACAAAGTGTAAACGAGCTAATTTACCCGCTGCGGGACTACCTGAGGCTAACTAGAACACCGTTCATTCTGCTTACTTTTCGATATTGAAATATACTGCTTGGAGTAGTAGAAGATGCATTGTTGAACATTATAATATTATGGCTGACATAGGCTTGTATTGAACAAAAATATTTGGAGTTGGGACATAATCTTGCCCGAGCAGAAGGGCATACCTTACAAATACCATGCGAAGAGCAACATGTACTCTAATACCTAAAATTTATACTGTTGCGTTATTCTACGAAATGTTATGAGAACATCACAATAACAGTTGGAGGTATTTGAGCAGAGTTTGGTATTGATGTAGTATTTGTTGGTTTAGCAGTGAAAATAACCGAAGAACAAGATTTGCTATTGCATCATGAAATCATGAAACAAATGAAACATTGAATAACAAGAAATGTTATCAGTTTGTTATTTAATAACTTTGGAATAACAAATACAGCACTTGAAATTTTAGGTATGCATTCATTATTGAAATAACAAGACTTGTTATTTTCTAGGTGTTATTTATACTAAATTTTGGTATTCATTTTTGTTATTTTGCCTCTTATTACCACCTAATGAAGGGCATTTCAAGGTATGGTAGTATTTACGATAAATACCTTGATATGTTATTCACTTGCTATTTTCTTCTGCTCGGGTGGACATAATGAATATACGTGGTTTAGTGTTTTGACCCAAATTTTGGCCAAAACGATTAGGTTACATTTCAGGTAAAACTCGAAATGTAGAAATGATTCAAACAAGTCCAGGCCAACATGTGGAAAGGGCTTAACCACCATTGCGAACTTTAACTTCTGTCGTCTCTTCTATTTCAATTTATTTATGCAAACAGATAGAGGAGAATCACGCACACCTGGTTCTACGTTCTTTTTTTTAGCCATACGGCATTCGGTAAAATAGTATTCAGTGGATTGACGCGTAACTTTAATGTTAAAGCGAGATAAACTCTTTGTACTCTTTCTTAAGATTTACCGTGGGTGCTTCACTTTTCGTTTTCATCTGTTTTTATATGAAACACCTCTACTATGCTCCTGTAATCCACATCCTGTAAATTCCTTGTCATCTTGATGGATATATCAGAATTTCACTCCACCGCCAAACGTTTCCCCAGCTTCCCAAAACGTTTGAGGTTGCCAGGTAAACTTTAATGATGTCGGCGACCTATTTGGCATCATGTGAGCATCCCACTACTGATGTTAGTCAAATTTTATACGATTCACAATATTCTCTTCTTTGAACATGTGGAGCGGATCTGGTGTGATGGTTGGAACACTTGACTATCACGCCGAGGACCTGGGATCAAATCCCACTCCCGACAAACTCGCAAAATGTGAGTTCTACCTTCGGAAGGGAAGTAAAACGTGGGTCCCGAGATGAAGTGGGCTAGGGGTAAAAATCTCGTTAATACAGATAAAAAAATAATTCATTGAACATTACGTGATTTATGCCTCTGCTCCACAAATAATTTTACAGTTTCTCACCGAGAATCATGATGATTGTTGACACAAGTTGACACTCAAGAACTCCACAAGATGTTTGGTTTGCAACGTTTAAAGTCTATGCCTCGTAACTGTAGAAGGCCATCGGAATAACTGTGCTCATCTCATAGAACAGCTGCAGATTTTGCCGCCTAGTCGGACGTTACGTCCAGAAGAAGAACAAAATCCAGTAATTCATTCGATGGATAAGCGTTTCATATGTAAACGCAAGATTATATTGCTACAAAATGGTGAGTCGACAACCTGGAGGCAGCGTTCAACTGTGGAGTATTCGAGAAGATCGGAAATGGAGAGTACAAAGGAGAAATAGTGGTGGACTTTTGAAAGAAAGGACGTTTATAGCAAATTTTTTGAGGGGGCACAAGTTGAAAGCCAGCAAAAGAAGCGGATCACGAATCGGAATCGGTACGATACGATTACTGCGGTGGATTTCAAACGAAGTTTGCGGCTCGGCGGCTCCCTTGGCAGAACTGTGGTACGAAAAATCAATTTTTGCTTGGCGTTTTTGGCGCTCCGTTAAATTGTGGATGGCGTCTCAAGTGTCGTGAGCTGTTGCTGTTTCAAATTTGCTCTTTCGGACCAATCTCAAGAGGATTTTGGACATTCGTCAAGATTCAGGAATATCCTTTTAACTAGAAAACCATACAACTAAGTGTAGTTTTCATTAATACTTTTCGTTTATTTTCTCCAGTGAAAAGCCTGTATCCGCAATAATCGGGACACAGAAGTATGCCTGTAGCTATGTAATGAATCAGTAAATTTGCCCAAATAATTGACTGTGAACACTTTAGTGTTTGTTTGTCATTAGTGCCAAATTTCATAAAAATCGATGCATTATTTTTAACTGTGGGTGAAAAACAAACAGACGTGGTTTTAAGCATTTCACAATCATGACCATTTTTCATTCGCATAATAGATGGTTCTTTTACGCTACAGTTCAAAGTTCTGTGATGGTAATTATGAAATTTCGTTAGCTGTTATGATACTTATAGAGACACTTTCTTGCAAAATTTCAGCAACCTTGATCAATTGGTTTGAAATGTGCGATGTTTGCCTATTCATAACTTTTTAATTTCTCTGTCAATTTTCATGAAATTTTCAAGGAGATAGTTGATCATGTGTATATTATGCCTGCAAAAAATGATGACTTATGATATAGTACTTTCAATAGTACAATCGAAACAATAAAGAGTGCTTACTATTTTATGTCTGAGGGGCTAAAATCACGTTCAGTCTCAACACATGTTTCGACTGTAAAATTGTTGATAGTGCATCGATTTTTTTGTGATTTTGCCTATGCTACAAATGTGGATTGAGTGGTTTATGTTCAAAATTTCAGCCATTTCCTTTGCCAAATTCAAAAGTTACTGAGCTGATAAGCAAAACTAGGGGCTGTACAAAATTCAATGGCGCACATTCTTCTCTTTCATTGCTACAACAAAAAGTACTGCACCGATTCACATGAAATTGTATATGTGAAATGAACACATCTTAAGATGTTATTAGGCCAAACTTGAGCAATTTTAATGTATCTATTGCAGATCTACAGCTGTATTTCTGTTTCCCGATTATGGCGGATACAGGCTTAATTGCCTTTGTAATCGTTCTGTGACGGAGTGTTCAACCTAGAGGAAGCGAAGGATTTCCTCTTTATTGACGTCGAGCAGATACAGAATTACCGTACCTCAAAAACTCTCACGGCAATAGCCATCAAGGTCAGTGGCCTCCTCTAAAAGCGATTGGCTACCCGAAGAGATACATTAATTGTTCCCTGAGGGGTAATCGATTGAGATTCTAACTTACATACATATAATCTTGCTAAAAGCCATTCAAGCAAATCTTGGCTTACAATTAATTTAGCCGTGTTCAGATTAGAGTTTTCCTGGATTAACTCTTGGTGGTGAGCATGGAATTATTCCAATTTTTACTTACAATATCCATTGTTCTATGCCTCGGGTGTTTATTATTGTGTTGTTTCTTCCTATGAATTGGCAATTAGAAATCTTTAATAGATGTACGTACACAGCATCAATGTTCTGAATCGACGTTCAAGCTTCTCAAAATTGATCGAATCGATTTTTTTTAATTCAATTGATTGCATTGCATTTTTAATTCAATTGGGTTTTTAAATTAAGAAAAATGTATTGATTGTTTTATTTTATACAACAGAGCACCTTTTTCTGAGTCACTATGATTTTTTTCAGATTTTTGGAGTCTAATTTTGGTACCGAAAATCAATTTCAAAGAGATTTTTTGAAATCACCTTTTGACAGCTGGACAACAGCTCCGCCCAGTACAAACTGCGATGTGGGGTGATTCGACAAATCGCTCCCATACATACTTCAAATTGATTTTTAAACAGGTTTCCGGGCTCCAAAATTCATGAAAATTTGGATTTCGGGTCAATTTGACATGCAGATTCAGAATATCGAATTATCTCAACACCGTTTAAGAAGCTAATTGATTGAGTTAGTATTTTGATTGCTTATCCGCTATTGGAACAAGTAGTGAACATGTCATGTCATATACCAATCAACTCAGCTCGACGAACTGAGCCAATGTGTGTGTGTGTGTGTGTGTGTGTGTGTGTGTGTGTGTGTGTGTGTGTGTGTGTGTGTGTGTGTGTGTGTGTGTTTTTTTTTTTTTTTTTTTTTTTTTTTTTTTTTTTTTTTTCCTCCCTACCACCCTCAGCAGAGAAAACCGATTGGAAAAACTCTGCTACTTGCCTCGATCCCCCTGGTACCACTGACGCGACTGCTTCAGGGGGGGCAATGCGCTCATGCGCTCTCCTTCTTCTGTGCTCATGCACATTTCTTCGCATTTTAATTTGTTATTCTAATCATTTTTGTGTTCGTACCTAACCTATCGCCATTCAGCGACACAGTTGGTACAAACATACACCAAATTTGTTATTCTAGATGCTGCTAACTTGCTCCGAACAGTGCTCTTTCGGTGCCACTCCACTTTTTCGTCCAGCTTTTCGCACACGACCCGGATAGTCCCCGACGGTGGATCTACCCTATCCGACGAAGAGTTCCCCGACACTGAAACTTCTTCCGTTCCCGATACTTCCCAGGCTGGTGCCAAGGTCGGTCCTGCAATTCCGGTTGGAGACTGGCTTCCGGTTCACAGGCGCCCCGACGACCAAGCTCCGGTGCTTTTTCGCGGATTACTCGGTCTAGTCCCCGGCGGTGGACGGACCTAGCCTACTCCGACAGAGAAAGTCCCCGACGGTGGAAGTTCTCTCGACACCGATGTTTTCATTCCGACCAGTATGGTGCCAAAGTCGGCCCGGCGATTCCGGTTGGTGGAAGACTTCCGGTTCACCGGCGCTCTGACGACCAAAACCGGTGCCACGTTACGGACGACTCAGTCATGTCCCCGGCGGTGGATCATGCCTACCCGGATCGCGGTCCTGCGCTCTCTGGTCTTCGCGCCACTTCCTTTGCAGCGCGCACAACATCCCCGTTACTGCTCTGTCGACAGCGTTCCACGTGTCTTCGTGGCGACACATCTCCTCGGCAATGTTGTCGACGGTCAGGCCGCGCATATCCCTGCGCATCTCCGAGAACCTAGGGCATTCGAAGACGACGTGCGCCGGTGTTTCCTCCACGTTCACACACTCCGGACACAGAGGGGAAGACGCGTGACCGAATCGAAACAGGTACTTCCGGAAACAGCCATGCCCGGACAGAAACTGCGTCAGATGGAAGTTCACCTCCCCATGCTTCCTGTTCACCCACGCCGACACATTTGGGATCAGTCGATGGGTCCACCTTCCGTTCGCCGCATTGTCCCACTCTTGTTGCCACTTCGCCAGCGAGTCAATTCTAGCAGCTGCTCTCGTATTCCTTGCGTTACTCCGCCGATAGCACTCGACGTCTTCCTCTAGGGTGATACAGATGGGCATCATCCCAGCGATAACGCATACAGCCTCCGACGAGATTGTTCTGTAGGCACTCGCGACTCTCATAGCCATGAGCCGGAACACACTGCCCAGCTTTCCACGGTTTCTCTTCGTTTTTAGCGCCGAAGCCCAGGCTGGCACTCCATACCTAAGTATTGAGGTTGCAACATTTGCCAAGAGGCGCCTCCTACTGCTTCTTGGACCGCCCGCGTTTGGCATAATCCTCGCTACTGTGTTAACCGCCTTCGCCGCCTTTTCGCAGGCGTAGTCAACGTGCGCGTTAAAGTTTAAGCGGTCATCGACCATCACGCCCAGGTGCTTCAAAGCGCGCTGCGATGAAATTATCTCCTCTCCGATCGTGATCTCCAACCTTTGCACTGCTTTGCGGTTACTGACTACGAGCACTTCTGTCTTGTGATGGGCTATCTGCAGCTTCACTCCATTCATCCATCTTTCGACTGTGTCGATTGCCTCCGATACCAGCACTTCGACTTCATCGATTGATTCGCCAGATACCGCTAAGACAACGTCGTCTGCGAACCCTACGATAATGACACCTGCCGGAAGCTTCAGTGTTAACACACCATTGTACATTGCGTTCCAGAGCGTTGGGCCAAGTATTGACCCCTGTGGAACACCTGCTGTCACTCTAAACGACCTCTGCCCTACGTTGGTTTCGTACACAAGGACTCTATTCTGGAAATAGTTCTTTAGAATCCTACACAGATAGTCGGGGACCCGCATATTATGCAGGGCTACGGCGATAGCTTCCCAACTGGCGCTGTTAAACGCGTTTTTAACGTCTATCGTTACCACGGCGCAGTAGCGATCTCCTCTCCGCTTTTGTAAGGATGCCCTTTCCGCCATCTCAACGACGGTCCGAATTGCGTCAACCGTCGATTTTCCCTTGCGGAAGCCGAACTGCATCGTGGACAGCCCTCTCACACTTTCGGTATACTCGGTCAGCCGGTTAAGGATAATCCTCTCCAGAAGTTTTCCGAGCGTATCCAACAGACAGATCGGCCTGTACGATGCTGGATCTCCCGGCTGCTTCCCTGGTTTTGGCAGCAGCACTAGTTTTTGGACCTTCCATATATCCGGAAAGATGCCTTCCTCCAGGCATTTCTGCAACACTGACCTGAACATATCAGGATACTCCAGGATCGCTGCTTTCAACGCCACGTTGGGGATTCCATCCGGACCGGGAGCCTTCTTCACCTTCAATGCTTTCGCCACGGCAACGAGCTCGTCGTTGGAGACCAGTCGGTTTACGTCAAATTCCGCATCGCCCTCGCTGTACGGCGTAGGTGGCCACGTTGTTATATCGTGTTTTGGAAACAAGCCCTCCACGATACCCTTCAGTTTGTCTGGGCACATTTCGACTGGCGTCATTGGGCCCTTCAGCTTTGCCATTATGATGCGGTAGGCATTTCCCCAGGGGTTAGCGTCGGCTTCCTGGCATAGCTCCTTGTAACAGTTCGCCTTGCTCTGCTTGATAGCTCGTTTGAAGGCAGCTCTAGCTTCACGGAACGCAACCTTGCGCTCTTCTCTATCGGCTCCAGTTCTTGCCCTCTGAACTCGTCTCCTAGCTCGGAGGCAAGTCGCACGAAGGGTGCTGAGCGTCGCATTCCACCAATACGCTGGGCGTCTAGCGTTCCTAGGTTCAATCTTCCTCGGCATTGCTGCATCACATGCCGTTGTTAGCGCTTCCGTCAACCATCCTGGGTCGAGGTTTGCCGCATCGCTGTTTGGCCGAAGTGCCTCAATATATGTCTCCTTGTCGAAGTCCTTCGTCTTCCACTTCCGCTCATAAGTCCTAGTTCTCTGGATGGACGTAGGAGCTCTCTGGCCTATCTTGTAGAGGATCGCCTGGTGGTCGCTGTGGGAGTACTCCTCACTCACCCTCCAGTCCATGTCTTCCATCAACGATGGACTACAGAATGTAATGTCGATGATGGATTCACGACCGTCTTTGCGGAATGTGCTGACTGTTCCTACATTGCACAGCTTTACGTCCAGCTTCGCCAGAGCTTCAAGTAGGCTATATCCTCTTGCATTGGTTTGCCGGCTGCCCCACTCAACGGCCCAGGCGTTGAAATCGCCGCCGATGACTACTGGCCTACGTCCTACCAGCGTGTCAGTGAGTGCATCCAACATCCGGTTGTATTGCTCCTCGGTCCATCTTGGAGGCGCATAGCAGCTACATACGAAGACACCGTTAACTTTGGCGATCACGAAACCTTCGTAAGAGTTTTCCACCACTTCCTCTATAGGGAATCTGCCCATAACTTGTATAGCTGCCAATCCTGCTATATCCGCTACCCAATTGCCGTTCTCAGGAGGAACCCGATACGGCTCTGCGATGATCGCAACATCACACTTTGTCTCTGCTGTCGACTGCCACAACAGTTGCTGTGCGATGTCGCAATGATTCAGGTTAATTTGCGTTATCTGCATCATTGTTGGCCTGCCTTCGCCTTTTTGTAGGCCGGGCATTTATAGCCTCCCATCCGGTGGCCATTTCCTTCCTCCGGCTTGCACAGCATGCACTTGGGTTGCTTCGTGCAGTCTCGAGCAACGTGTCCGTTTTCGCCGCAGTTCCAGCACCGTTTGGACCTATCTGGACCCTTACAGTGTCTGGATTGGTGACCAAATTCCATGCACCTGAAACACCTCTCCATTTTCTTGGTGACTCGGGGAGCCAGTCGCAGCGGGCACACCGCCCATCCGACCTTGATCTCGCCGGTTACCGCTATCTTGTTGGCCGCATCTACTGGTAGTCGGATTGCCGCCGTCTGGGTACCTGCAAACGATCTCCTGATTTGGATTGTCACCGGTACTTCCAAGTTGCACTGCTCGGTCAATGCAACTCTCAGCTCTTCCTCAGTCGTGACCTCGTCCAAATCCTTGACCTCGAGCACTGCCTCCTGTGAAAGTGCTCTCACGGTGGCCTCGCTGCCTACGGATTTCGCAATGAGCTCCCGGTACTCTGAGCTCTTAATCGCCGGATCCTTCTTGAGCTCGAACAGCATCTCTCCTTTCTGGGTGCGCCTGGTCTTCACCACGTTTTCACCCAACTCTTTTAGCTCCGGGTCCTCCCTCACTTTCCTGAGGAGCGCAGCGTACGTCGTCTTGTCCTTCGCCTCGACGATCAGTGCATCACCCTTCTTCCTCTGCCTAGGGGGCCGGCGATTTTCTTTCTTCTTCTGTTCCTTCCTCTTTTCTTCCTTTTTCTGTACTTCCTTCTCCTTTCGCTTCTTATTCTTCGCCTGCTGGCTCTCCACAGTGCGCCATCCATCATCTCTCTGATTGCTGCCGCGCTCCCGTTCACTTCTTTGTTTCTTCGGGACTTCCTCTTCTCCTGGCGTATCTCTGCCTCTTTTCTCCGAGCGAGTATTCCGATGGTTCTTCGGCGTCTCCATATTTTCGACCGTGGCTCGTTGCTGCTGCCGCTGCGTAGCTGCTGCAAGAGCATGTTTAGTCGCTGCTAATTCGCTCTCTGCCTCATCCGCTTTCTGCATCACGCTGTGCCATTCTTTCACGGCAGTTCCGAGAGCCCTCCTAATCTTCAACACCAAGTCCTTGATGTCCTTGTGCACGTTGTGCTTTTTGTCGACGAACTCGTGTAGGTCATCCGTCAAGTTCTTCGCCGCAACTACCTTCGGCTGTTGTTGAGGCACGCTCCATCCACTATTCGTCGGCAGCTGCTGCTCCGAGTGTACCGCACTTTGTTGTGAAGCCGCTTCTTGCCGCGGTTCTGCACCTTCTGTTTGCTGAGGCGGAGACCTCAGCAATCCTCCTCTGGCGAACGGATTCGCCACCTTTCCACTGTTACTTCCGTTTTCTCCTTCCATGTTATTGGGTCCCCCCTCCGGGCCGCTATCTCCACCCGCTGTACGTAGTCGCTTTCGTGATCTCTTGGTTGTCTATGAAACAGGGAGGCCAAGCGAGGGTTGAACACGAACCTTCATGGGGTTCGTGTCCAGAGCCAGATCAGCGTAAGTCGGGAATTTTACATCCGAGCCTAGTACCCATCAAAATTGACGGACAAGTGAAGAACGTTTCCGAAGGCCTGCCAAGGTTTTACCGGGACGGAGGCAGACGCACCATTAGCCCACTCGCCGTTTCAAGTAGGTGTCACCCTTCTTTACTCAGGAAGCAGAATGGCACGAATGTCAGCCCATCGTCGTCATCCGATCCGTAGTCCGTAGTCCGTTGTCATTTGCATTGACCAGTATGCCATAATCAGGATGTTACTGGCATCAATCCTGATGTGCCGGTTGGCACTCCGGGTGTTTGGGCTAAGGCACTTTGAAAGCGGTACCAGGTCGCTTGTACGGAGTTGCTTGCAGATGTGTGGCTTTTTATGAGGATCCAACAGAGCCCACTGTTGAAACCCCACCACATCCTAGGCATCCTCCGCTTGAGCTGTCTGGAAGCCAGAAGCTCGGTCACTCCCCGAAGGAAGAGCCAAAGGTGGTAATCCACACGGGTGTGTGAACGGTTTTCGCTTGGGAAAACTCCCAAGCTTCCACCCGACTCGCAGAAGGGGGGGTTCGTCAAGCCCCTGGACTCCTGTCCCTGCTGCTGTGTGTGTGTGTGTGTGTGTGTGTGTGTGTGTGTGTGTGTGTGTGTGTGTGTGTGTGTGTGTGTGTGTGTGTGTGTGTGTGTGTGTGTGTGTGTGTGTGTGTGTGTGTGTGTGTGTGTGTGTGTGTGTGTGTGTGTGTGTGTGTGTGTGTGTGTGTGTGTGTGTGTGTGTGTGTGTGTGTGTGTGTGTGTGTGTGTGTGTGTGTGTGTGTGTGTGTGTGTGTGTGTGTGTGTGTGTGTGTGTGTGTGTGTGTGTGTGTGTGTGTGTGTGTGTGTGTGTGTGTGTGTGTGTGTGTGTGTGTGTGTGTGTGTGTGTGTGTGTGTGTGTGTGTGTGTGTGTGTGTGTGTGTGTGTGTGTGTGTGTGTGTGTGTGTGTGTGTGTGTGTGTGTGTGTGTGTGTGTGTGTGTGTGTGTGTGTGTGTGTGTGTGTGTGTGTGTGTGTGTGTGTGTGTGTGTGTGTGTGTGTGTGTGTGTGTGTGTGTGTGTGTGTGTGTGTGTGTGTGTGTGTGTGTGTGTGTGTGTGTGTGTGTGTGTGTGTGTGTGTGTGTGTGTGTGTGTGTGTGTGTGTGTGTGTGTGTGTGTGTGTGTGTGTGTGTGTGTGTGTGTGTGTGTGAGTGTGTGTGTGTGTGTGTGTGTGTGTATGTGTGTGTGCGTATGTTACAAAAAAAAGTCACGCACGTTTCTCAGCCGTCTGATATCCGATTTGGATTCTCTTAGTTGCAAATGAAAGCTACAACATCCTAGTAGAACCCTATTGAATATTATTACGATCGGACATTTGGTTACCGAGATATCTTTCGAAGAGTACTTTAAAGTAATATAGGTTAGATTTTTGAAATTTTTGACATTTAGCATATTGATGAATATCTCAGCCGTCTGTCAACCGATTTGAGTTCTCTTGGCAGCAAATGAAAGCTACAACATCCTAGTAGATCGCCCAGAAATTTTATTTCGATTGGACATTTGGTTACAGAGATATCTTTCCAAGAGTTCTTGGGATTTATACAACTAAACTTTTTGAGATTTTTGACCAAGTGCATAATAATAAATATCTCAGCCGTCTGTCAACCTATTTGGGTTCTCTTAGCATCAAATGAAAGCTACAATATCCTTGTAAAAGGCCCTGAAATTTTATTTCGATAGGACATGTGGTTACTGAGATGTCTTTCGAAGAGTGTTTTGATAAATTCCTTTTTTATTTATTATTATATTCGCTTGTTATCTTGCATGAGCTTTTGACCAGTCTAAGAAAAATTTTGTTTCAAAAAAATAATGCTGACCTCATATAAAGTGTATACTAGCAGGTTATTATTTTCAATAAAATTATAAATAACAAATTGGGTTTTTTAATTAAGAAAAATTCAATGATTTTTTATCTTTAAACGAAAGAGCACCTTTTTTTGAGCCGCTATGATTTTTTCAGATTTTTAGAACTTTATTTTGGTACCTTAAATCAGTTTCAAACAGATTTTTTGAAATCACCTTTTGACAGCTGGGCAACTGCTTGACCGCACCGTTCAGTACAAAATGCGATGAGGGGTGATTCGACAAATCGCTCCCATACAAATTTCAAAATGATTATTAAATAGGTTCCCGGGCACCAAAATTGATGAAAATTTGGATTTCGGCTCAGTTTGACATGCAGATCCAGAATATGGAATTATCTCAACATCACTAAAGAAGCCAATTACACATAAACAGGAATTCTATGAAAACTAACAATATGTTAAATGAAATCTTTGAATTTATATATTGAGCATGAGCATGAGCATAGATGACCGCACAATTCGTAGTTGCTACTCCGTGATTGACCAGAGCAATCGAAATTGCACAAGGAACCAATGAATAGGGCTTGGGACTAGCTTACTATTCTCAATGTACACAGGTCGAGAGCTCTCAACTTTAATAAGGTCAATAACGGCGCCGGCCACGTCCTTACGGTCATCGAGGATGGAAGGGAATGTTAGTAAGACAAACGTTGTTAAAAAGACCGCGAATCGCTGCATCTCCACGTTTGCCTCAGGAAGGAATTTTTTGTTAGTAGGGTAAGGTACATTGTCAGTCCGGGAGTCACCTATGGTTGGTGATATGATTTGACAATGGATCAATATACACAAACCGCCGTTAACAACCGACCATTTTTCGACGCAAGAACTAGCCAAAAAGAAAATTCTATCGCGCGTCTCCACTCCACTAGGGAGCAGAAACCTTTAGTCTATTCCACACAGAAATACACTGAACGCGACTCACTTGTCGGCGCCCGGATTTTTTTTCTCGACCGGCGAACCCGAAGTAACATTTTTTCACTCTTTTGTGTAAATGCAAAAATGAAAGAAAATATTTATTATCAACTAAAAGTGTATTGGAAACTAGCGCCGAAGGGAAGCGAAAAATTCGGAACCGACTCGAACCACGGCGCGCGCACACTCGTCCCGTCGTCGGAGCCCCGCAGAGAGAAGAGAAAAAAAAATCGCAAAAATCTAGCAAAGCCAGCGCGCGAAGCTTTGCTGCTGCCGAACTACCGCACACTATTGACTGCTTGGCGTCCCGTCGTCGGAGCCCCGCAGAGAAAGTAAAATCGCAAAAATCTAGCAAAGCGAACGCGCGGAACTTTGCTGCTGCCGAACTACCTCACACTACTGACTGCTTGGCGTCCCGTCGTCGGAGCCCCGCAGAGAGAAGGGGAAAGAAAATCGCAAAAATCTAGCAAAGCGAACGCGCGAAGCTTTGCTGCTGCCGAACTACCGCACACTACTGACTGCTTGGCGTCCCGTCGTCGGAGCCCCGCAGAGAAAATAAAATCGCAAAAATCTAGCAAAGCGAACGCGCGAAACTTTGCTGCTACCGAACTACCGCACACTAGTGACTGCTTGGCGTCCCGTCGTCGGAGCCCCGCAGAGAGAAGGGGAAAGAAAATCGCAAAAATCTAGCAAAGCGAACGCGCGAAGCTTTGCTGCTGCCGAACTACCGCACACTAGTGACTGCTTGGCGTCCCGTCGTCGGAGCCCCGCAGAGAGAAGGGGAAAGAAAATCGCAAAAATCTAGCAAAGCGAGCGCGCGGAACTTTGCTGCTGCCGAACTACCGCACACTAGTGACTGCTTGGCGTCCCGTCGTCGGAGCCCCGCAGAGGGAAGAGGAAAATAAAATCGCAAAAATCTAGCAAAGCGAGCGCGCGAAACTTTGCTGCTACCGAACTACCGCACACTACTGACTCTGTTAAATGAAATCTTTGAAATCTTTGAATTTATATATTGTGGAAAAAATACAAGAACCAAAGTAACTAGCTAATGCCAAAACTGATTTACATAGTAGATATATCATTTTTATCCTTTTTACACCATAACCATGAACACCAAGTACTTCGGAGCTAATTTATTCGACTGATTAAGAGATAATAGACAAAGTGTATCTAGCTGATTTTCTTATCCATTTGTTAATCGATTCAAGATCTTTTGGCAGTTAACAAAAGATACAATATTCCAGAATATGTAATCTATTTTTTTTTTAAATTTCATACAAGATTCTAGAAGGTGTCTGGCATTTCTTGTGGCTTAGTCCATGATCCATGATGCTATTTTGAAAACCAATCCACTAGATGCCAAATCCTCAATATTTTCTAGAACTTTTGGTCAGTCACACAAAATAAATTTGTTAAATACGAATAATACAACGATATTTTTAATAAGTGTAAGAAGAGTTCTGTTCACCATAGGTGGATTAAATCGGGTTTTTACTTCAACCACTGATTGGATAGCTGTTCCTTCCCAAATAGCATTCCATAAGCAATCGGAATAGGAGTATTAAAGTGTTAACATGATAAACTTTCAGTAAGCAATGTACGAATTACTCCGTTACCACGCAGCGCAACCACGCAACGCAAGTTGATAGTGCAGCCTGAACACCACTATTCTTTTGACTTCTGCTAGATTGTGGAGATACGTCCCGAGCGTCTGTTCACCAAGAATGTGCGGCTCAAACAGCGTCTGCTCTGACATCTCTTACGACAAACTTCGCACTCTAAGTGAAATGCGCAATAAAATCTTATGACGATGTTGGATAAATTACAATGGTGTCATAATGTACAGTACAAGCAAGAAAAAGGAACACACTGGCCATTTTTCATACAAAAAAATCAAGTTTGGAAACCTGTATCTCAGGTTCTACGGCACCTAATAATATGAAATTTCAACTGAAGCTCAGAAGTAACTTGAAATTTCATTGACGGAAAACTTATGCAATTCGGCAGACAATTAAACGTTCCATAATAAATACAAAATTTCCAATAAATAATTCGAAAAGTCCCAGTGAAGAAACAGGGGTGTAAGCAGTAATAAATAGCAAAAGTTCCATAAACAAATAGAAAAATGCATAAATAAATCAAAAGTTTCCATAAATAATTGATTTTTGAGCAATTAAAAACGTCAAAAATGCAATGAATAAATCAACTGTTGCAATAAAAAAAGCCAATTTTCTCACCAAATAACTTCGAATTTTCCATAAATAAATCCGATTTTTCCATAATAAATTAGAAAATTCACAATAAAAAAATATCGGAAAAGCAATAAAAAATTCAAAAAATGCAATAAAAAATGACGAAATTACCCATGGAAAACAAATGCAGAAAAGTATGAGACAGTGAAATGCTGAATCGCACTTATATGACTGAATCGATTGAAAAGCTTGCGAAACTATGATTGCAATTTACCGAGCAATTGCTTGCTGCCCGAACTCGCTATCGCTCGTTGGACCTAAAAAATAGGGATAACATCTATGTTTGCATTATACCGGGCAAATTCTTGAATCTGTGGTTTGCCTAGAACCGAATCGATGCAGTTGCGGTGCATCGGATATCGGAAACTTCGGCGGCCTTCTGCCGCATCAGTTCCTCAATCCTTTATGCGCCTTCGCCGCATGGTCTATGTAATTTTTGGCTCAAAATTCATTTACGTTTATTGCTCGTTTTTTGACATTTATTGATAATTTATTTTTTTGTTATTGCACTTTTTGAATTATTTATTGCTTTTTCGATATTTTTTTATTGTGAATTTTCTAATTTATTATGAAAAAATCGGATTTATTTATGGAAAATTCGAAGTTTTTTGGTGGGAAAATTGGCTTTTTTTATTGCAACAGTTGAATTATTCATTGCATTTTTGACTTTTTTAATTGCTCAAAAATCAATTATTTATGGAAACTTTTCATTTATTTATGCATTTTTTATTTGTTTATGGAACTTTTGTAATTTATGACTGCTTACACCCCTGTTTCTTCACTGGGACTTTTGGAATTATTTATGACGAATGATCACTTTCTTATGAGTCGTTTATATTTTAGCCTATGCAATTCTGCTTAAAACCTTAAAAATTATTATTTTTTTAATTTGGTAAAAAATAGTAAACATTTGATTTAAAAATATTTTGAAAGCAGTCAATTTTAGCGTTTTTGTTTATTCTTAAAAGTTGGACGCATTGTTAATGTGAGTAATTTCGCCGAAGCATGTATTGCCCTAAACATTCGCATTTCAGAGTTATTTCAATTTTAAATTTTTCATGATTTTTCTTAAAATGGCAGTTTTTGAATAACTTTTCAATAATTATATAAAATAGCATACATTTCACAGAAATCAGATTTCAAGTTATTTCTGTGCTGCAGTTAAAATTTCAGGGCAATCGGTGCTCTAGAAGCCAAGATAGATCCCTTCAAACTTGACCATTTTGTATGAAAAATGGCCATTGTGTACTTTATTCTTGCCAGTACTGTACGTCCCATAGCAATCATATTCGTAATTGTCGTTAAAACTTAATTCCCTGTAGAAAAGTCGAACAGAAGTGTTTTAACGCGTAAATATCATTTGTCAAAAACATATAATACGAAAAGTTCACCTTTTTCTATTTGCAAAACTAAAAAGAGGAAAAAACACATTTACTAATAGGATAATGATGAATCAGTTCTTTAACATTTGCCGTTATATTTTCGTTCCAGCACACTCGATCCATATTCTTGGTAATCACGGATTCCCCTGATGCATCCAATTGCCCCGCGTAACTATAAATGAGTGTTAATTGAATGCTTTTTTACCGAATTGATTTCAAGTACATTTCATCGCACTTTCAGAATTCAAACCACGAAACGGCGCGAGGCTTTTGCAGAGCAATGTGCATTCGAATGAGCGGATCGCACGTGGGATGCTGTAAACTGGAAAGGGCGAACGATTCCACCGGGGAAGAGCAGTCACGCGAATGTATCAGCCAGCCGGTACGGAAACAGCAAATGGCACTCGGACGTGCTCCCGCCGCGTCACGTGCACATCCGACCAACTGAGGTGGCAGAATTCAATATGAAAAATAATTCACTATTTATGTTTGTTTTATACTCTCTTTATTTATTTAAAACACTCTCATTGGAACGAAAACAAACCGAAACCCAAACCATATGCCCCAGGATAAAACGAGCCGGATCGGACGATGATTCATTAAAAACAACTACCTTTCATTGATTTATGCACACTGAAATACCATGGGTATAAGACGGCGATACTAGAAACAAAAAAAAATGACGGGATAAAAATGCATCGGCATGAATTAATAAACAAATGGCCGCACACGTTTGAATAATTCAGTGCCACAGAGTGCAGCTTAGTGTTTGATGTTTGCAATTAATATGGAAAATTGAAGCAATTGTATTCAACTTATCAACCTTTTGTGTGGGACTCAGACAGCTTGCGCTGATGATTTTCGGAACAAGATATGCTGGGAAATTGCATAATTTTGTATTTGTTATATTCCCTCGTACTAACGGTTTTGACAAGAAATCTACGAGGGGATCTACCGCTGTGTTACGCTCCATACAAAAATTCAAACTTCCCCAAACAAATTTTGTTACGTGGGGGAGGGAGGTGATTTAAAATTGGGAAATTCTGCGTTACGTAATATGCGAATGAATCCATAATGGCGCACGTTCAGTGAAGTGCTAGAGGAGGGCGCTCCGCCGTGAGCGCAACCTACTCTAAGCGGAGAAAAGCTGGTTGTGGAGCTCTTGTACCTATGTTTGCGATGGAACCATGCTCATATACAAGTTCCCCAAGAACTGAGAGACCACCGGTGTACTGATGGACTGATTGTGAACCTGCGCCGCGCCTGCCTACGGGGCAGAAAGGCGGACAGTGTTGCATTTGAACTGAACGCGAGCCAAAAATGAACTGAACGCGTTCAATTTTTTGAACGTGAACGCAGTAAACATTGAACTTGCGTGTCAGAGCTTTTCACTGCTGATGAACGCCCGTTCAGATCCCCATTCGGCTCAATGTTCTAATGCACGATTCTATCAATATGTGAAGCTAATGAATCGGTCCAGTCGTCCAGAGTTCCGTAGAAATAAGAAAGACTTCATGGAACATGGTCCTTTACTGTACCACATAATACCATATTAGTAATACGTACCTACATACAATGCAATGTTGCATGGTCCACTGCACGAATTTACGCTGGCCTGCTTACTCCCACTCTCAAATTTTCTTTAAGAGTGAGCAGGCCAGCGTAAATTCGTGCAGTGGACCATTGTGGGGTTGGGAAGGGAGCGGATCGAAACGTCCGGGGTGACCAAGGATGGCAGAAAATCAGTTCAAGGGATAAATGATACTGTGGGGGATGAACAAAGCTGAGTAGCATTTCCCATGCGTGTATTTCCCCTAGCAAGCATCAGTGACAGCCAGCACCATGACGGGGTCGTCGTCAGTGTGATGCTGCCTCATTGACGAGTGGACTGTTGGCGGAGCAAGTCGTCATCACCGTGAGGTTCCGTATTATGCCAAGTGATTCTACTGCAGTTTGCTAAGATGGCTGGGAACGGATTGTTCCAGTGAGTTGCCCGGTATTCACATTGGCGATCCTGCCAGGAGTGCATCATAATCAATAACAAGTTAACCATAAAATAGGTAGAATCACTTGGCATAAAAACAGTGAGAGAAAACAAATCGTTTTGGTGTGTGAAGTGTGTGGTGGTGCTGCAAACACAGTGAAGTGGGTGTTGCAATTCTGCGGTTCCTGACGAAAGCTAGAGCGCGGAAAGTTTTTGTCATTCCAACCGCGTTCTGTTTTAGCCTTGGTTCTAGCACAAACACATGAACAAAGGCGCGGTGACGTGGTTGATTTTTGTTGTCGACTGGTAGCACGCTGTGGATAGGTGGTCGGTCGATGATTGCATGCATGTTTCTTCATGTTCTTGCTCGGCATGGATGGTCGCGCTTTCGTTGATTCCTCGGATCGTACATGCTCGTGTTGTCGCTCGGTTGAACGGTAAATGCAAACAGGTTGATGTGCATGATGGTAGAGGTGTTTGACTATTGTGAATGTTGTCGTAAAATACTCGCGGCGTTGGTTGGTTGGGTTGGTTTTTGCTCGGGTTTTTGGTTGGGCAAATTAATGGCGTGTCGAACCGCCGAAAATTTTTCTGCATAAAGAAAATGCAGGGACGTGTAATGAAAACCGTCCAAGGAAACGGCATTTTTAGATAACCGCCGAAAATTATTCTGCATAAAGAAAATGCAGGGACGTGTAGTGAAAACCGTCCAAAGTAAAGGCGTTGTTGGATAACCGCCGACAATTTTTCTGCATAAGGAAAATGCAGGGACGTGTAATGAAAACCGTCCAAGGAAACGGCATTTTTTGGATAACCGCCGAAAATTATTCTGCATAAAGAAAATGCAGGGACGTGTAGTGAAAACCGTCCAAGGTAAAGGCGTTGTTGGATAACCGCCGACAATTTTTCTGCATAAGGAAAATGCAGGGACGTGTAATGAAAACCGTCCAAGGAAATGGCGTTATTGAAAAACTGCCGAAAATTGTTTGCATCAGGAAAATGCAGCGATGTGTAAAGAAACCCGTCTAAGGAAATGGCGTTGCATGATAACTGCCGAAAGCTGTGCGTGAGGAAAATGCAGGGACGTGTAATGAAAACCGCCCATAAAAATTACATATCGTAAAACAGTTTAAAATTCGAAGTACGCAATGAAAACATATCTACTGAAAATATGTTGTAGAACCTCTTTCGAACTCGTTATGTAGAGTCTATTTTCGTATAATGAAGGACATTTGTGTGTTATATATGATCCATCTGTACCATCACATTGAAGCATTGAAAATGGAGTAATGCTTGTTCAATTTATTTATTTATTTTTTTCTGAAAAAGGATGAAATAAAAATATGTCTACAAAGTTTAAACATTAATCAAAAGGTGTGTAATAAAGTAAATTTCGAAAAAAAATATGGAAAAAGTTTCCACACCTAACCCATGAAAATTCAGAGAAGACTTCAATGAAAACGACGTGAGTCATAGGAATTCGAAAACATCGACGATTTCTTCAAGTATTCTGCAAAAAAAAAGTGCTTCATAAAATCTACCAAAAAACGCTTCAATAACTGTACCCGCAACGAGTGCATCGATTGTAAATCAAACAGAAATTTTGTCATGACTACAGAAGTTTACGTATTTTCAGGATAACGTTATCAGAACTTTTGGCAAAAAAACGATTCGACAGAAGTTCCATTATTAACTGTTTCAAGAATTTTGTCAATTTTGTCATTTCGGAACTCTTCCATAATGAATCAACGAAATCCTTCAGGTTTTTTTTTAAGACTTCCGGTACTTTTTTCTTGCAAATTCCACAAAGCAGATTTCAGAGTCACCCAAGAGCTCGAATTATTTCAAAAATCTTGCCATGATTTGGTGTTTTTTTTTAACTGAGCTTTTAGTGCAAAGCAAGATATCTAGTAGTCCAAGCTAGAAACATTAGCATTGTTTTACTTAAGCTCTATATTCCAAAATTCTAATTTAAAAATGTTTTTTCCTCATTGTGTTGAGCTTTATGTCTGAATGTTTAATGTTAATGCATTTGAAAACCATTTCCGCAAAATCTGCGCCGTAATTTGTAAAATCGCGCGAAATTCGCGCGAAACGCAAAAACCGCGCAAAACGCAAAATCCGCGCCAGTTGTAACAGCCCTGTGATTGGTTAGCATTGGAAGTTATCAATCAAATGATATAGGTTCGATATTAACAAAAGTGCGTTTACTAAACAAAAAAAGTAAATGTGGCCATTCGTCTTAATTCTTGTATCTTGAAGTGTATCTTGTTGCATTGGTGCCATAAGGATGAAGAGAACGAAATTGAGGGTTTGAGCGTAAAAATAACAAGCCTGCTAGTAAGAAAACTTTTTTTTCGGAGAAGAGGGAGAATGTGGGGGATGAACAAAGCTGAGTAGCATTTCCCATGCGTGTATTTCCCCTAGCAAGCATCAGTGACAGCCAGCACCATGACGGGGTCGTCGTCAGTGTGATGCTGCCTCATTGACGAGTGGACTGTTGGCGGAGCAAGTCGTCATCACCGTGAGGTTCCGTATTATGCCAAGTGATTCTACTGCAGTTTGCTAAGATGGCTGGGAACGGATTGTTCCAGTGAGTTGCCCGGTATTCACAGATACAGGATATGAATAATCCAAGATAGCCTTGTTCTTGCAGTAGCATGATGCCGACGCCTCACACCGTGCTCATATCACAGAACAATCAAAGCATCTGATGCACGCTTTATCGCGTGATGACCCGTTATCGGATCATGTTACAAGTCGTGTTAAATTTTATTCATCACATTGTATGCCACTTATGCACCCGAAAGCCGCATTCATGGTTCGAAATAATACATTCATAAGCATATCTGAAAGTTAAATCACCAAGAATGCTCAAAAACTGAATGAAATCTATAATTTATCATTTCGACTTCATGATAACGATCGCATCGCGCCCGCACATGCCGAGCGAATCATTCTTCTTGGACCGTAGTTTGTTAGGACGCTTGACGACAAAATGTTATCGTTGTTGCTATGATCGCGCGATGCCGTTCGACCGCGACACATTCGAAATTTGATCATGATCACTAGATTTCCATCCTTGGGGGTGACAACGCCTCGGTCCTTATGACGCGTTTTGATGCGAAATAACGTCCAAAAGCTTGGATGCGTCATCATATCCTATATGCCTTCTCTCCTAGGACTTTGTGACGCATTTGTATACACTCGTTGTTGCACGGAAAAATGCGCCATACGACCTAGGACATTGCGGCATCGGGCATTGAGATTCTGCACCGAAATACGGATTATCCGCAATCCACGGTGACCGGACCGGTTCCCCCTCACAATAGAAGGTCAGATTCTGAATCCAATGAGCCCAAGGTTGCTAGAATTGGCGAGAACATGGCAGAAATATGACCATTTCAGTTTAGCGGTTACCAGGGTATCATGTTAGCATGGTGGCATTATATTTACTGGTGCAGTTCTTGCTCATTGTTCAAGTTGCGTTCAATTTCGAGCTCGCTCGCGTTCCAAATTTTGAACTGAACAATGTGCAAATCGTTTTGATCGCAGCGTGCCGAATTTGAACATGAACGCAAATTGATCGCGTTCAAATGCAACACTGAGGCGGATGCAGCCAGCACGTTCTGATGAGGAGCAAAATGAGCCAAGGGTGGTGAAAAGGGCAAACCCGAGCAGAGGAGAATATCAAATTAATAACTACGAAATAACATAACCTGTTTTTATGTCTTGGTTTGTTATCATTATCTTATCAAAGCATTGCTTCTCCATAACATCTTTTGATGAGCAATCTTTTTTGTTATGAACACGGTATTGGTATACATTCATTAAATAACATTCAAATAATATGTTTTGTTGTAAAACAAATTTAGTTATTATTGAACTATAGAGTGTGCATAAATATTTAATCATTAATACCACAACGATAACAAGTTTGAAATCAAAACTACATCATTAGGTGTACGTTGTTTTCAGCATTCCTTGATGGGGAGCTTATACATAACATCATTGATCAGCGGAGTTGAGCGACCTTTATCCAAAAGAACATGATTTCAACAACGCCAACGAACCATTTTACAAGATTTTTTTTTGTTGGTTTTAATTGGTTTTTCTCGGTGATGTTGAATGTCATTTAAAAAACCATTTAACGTTTCAACGTTTTTATTTTTTCGGTCATCATCAGAAACTATTAATCAAATTACAAAAATTAACACAAAACAGTTGACAAGAAACACATAACACTTACAATTCCGTCGCCCGTTCGTTTTCTACGGCGGTGTTCTTAATTCTAATTATCTAATCTATGTCACTTCTCTGTGTCGTCGTCGTTCCGTTCGGTGCTGTTTGTCTTTCAATTTATTAATCAAGTTGTTATATGTGTTAGAGAACCCATCTACGTCACGCTGCAAATTAACCGTCGTGTCTTTATTTATCTTAATGTGGATCACCTCGGCTGTTAGTCTGCTCGCGTAATTTATGATTCTCTCCGGAATGTGAGTTCTGGAGAAATCGAAGCGATGACCGTTGTCGACCGCGTGTTGGGTGAGTCCCGTAGCTGATGCGTTGGTGCGTACAGAGTTTCTGTGTTGCGCAATGCGCTTGTCTAAGGTTTGCGACGTTTGTCCTATGTATTCCTTTGCTTCGCATGCCCCACAAGGAATTGAATATACCACGTTTGTTTCCTTCATTGGTGGTATGGCATCCTTCAGTTTGGTGAAAACCGTGTTTTTCACCTTATCACAAGGTTTGAATGAAGCCGTGATGTCGTGTTTCTTCAACGTTTTTCTCACTTTTTCGCTGAGACCCGGGATGTATGGGATAGACACGTACTTTTTTGGTTCCTCTGTTTTCCTCTCATTCTCCATCGTGTTGTACAGCAGATGGACTCGTTCTCGCAACGTTCGTTTTATGAGATCCTCCGGGTAGTTGTTGTTGCGAAGAATCTTTTTAACCATTCCAATGCTCGCTGGACGTAGTCCAAGCGTCAGTCAATGAAGTTTTTTCGGAAATCAATTTAGTGCTAAACGCACAATATGAAATTAGGTATGTTGTGGTATAAATAAATGTTAAAATGAAAAAATGAAAAATAAAGCATGAAACGTTCTCATTGAATTTTCTTAATTCATCCGTGAATTCGCTTGAGGAATGGAACTTGCGACGTCCCGTGGCCCAATGTTGATAATCGGATCCATCTATAACTCCTGGTCGATTTTGATGCACGTGGATACGTCACTATGAGGAAGACGCATCCGATGCGGCCAAACCAAAACTCGCGCACAGGATATTTGCACTAACTCACTAAATCTTCAAAAACACCACCCGTCATTTCATATTTGACCCAATACAAAAGTCTCTGGATCACTTCATACTACAAAACCCACGAAATCTTCCAATCGAAGTTTTCGCGTGCGAAGTGCTGAATAACATTTGGATAATTTTCAGGCACAACCTTTGTTCGGGTTTTGTTCACACAAATTTGGAGAAACAATAAAGCATAGTGTTGTGTACCAACTGAACTGTGTGTTGTTTAAAACATTTTACAAACTGATAGTAAAGCTGTTATTCAGCTACTGCAAAAATGATTTAAAAAAATAAAATACAAAATTTTTCAATTTCTACGAGAGTTTATGATTGACACTTTATGCTGTGAACAACTATTGTGAAATAATTACTACAAATACATTTACCTAAATCAAGATTCGAACTCGAGACCCATCGATTGCCAGCCGCTTGCCTTCCTATCTGCGCCATCCTAGAGATGATGAATTGACGCGCTCAAATCAAAACATAAACTTCACGTGGTTGTATAATGATTACACTTTGACTCCTATTCAGCAGTGGTGAAAAATGTTCTGTTTATGGTTAACAACTGAAGAACACGTTAATTCAACTGCTGTTCAGTAAAAAAACACGTGTTTTTCATCCTGTACACTGAGTCGAAGTATGATGAAACGAAAGCGCTTATTTGACTTGTGAAAAACACATTGTACAGAAACATGTTCTAATTTTTGCATGTACTTGACAAGAAGCAGAAAAAGGTCTTGTTAAATTATTTTGTAAAGAAATAACTGCAAGTCGAATAAAAATATTATTAAACGCTTGAAAAGTGTTTAAATTTATAATTTTTGATACCGATACGAAAGGTTGAACATTGGCTACTTTTTCAATTGAAAAAAACATTTGTACAGTAATGTGTACAGCATAATTTTAGTTCAGCTATCATTACTATTATAAAGCAACAATTCAGCATGCATGCTGGTTTGTGGCTTGCGATTGTTAGTTGGGGTTATTTCCTTCTGCTCGGGAACAAAATGGCCTGCTGTGATGGTTTTTGTCAGAGTTCCAATGCGATTCCGTATGGCAAAGCCTGTAGGATCGTGATGGCCAAGACAGGAAGTGTAATAGCTCATACAGAGCAATCTCCAGAGATGTTGGAGGGGATCATCGAGGGTCTCTTTCCGCGTCATGTTCCTAGAAATTTGTGGGGATTCCCACAGCGTAGATAAACTTGGCCTTAAAAGTAGCTATTGCAGAGGTTCCCGAGATGTTCAGATACAGGGATACCCGGGGGCGCAGAGATTCTCGGAAATTATTTCCAGATTTGAAAACTTGTTCCCAACACAGTAGTGGTGGGTCGGAAGTGCTTTCACCTAGCCTCAGAAATCCCGCAAGGTTTTATCCTGGGTCCGGTGTCATGGAATGTCATGTACGACGAGGTATTGAGGTGAAAATTCCCGGTGGGAGTGGCAGTCGTCGGCTTTGCTGACGACATTGCGCTGGAGTTTTACGGTGAATCGATCGAAAAAAATGGAATTGACTGCTGCCCACTCGATCGCAGTTCAGGAGGAGTAGATGAGCTCCTGGAAACTGGAATTGACTCACCACAAAACTGAGGCGGAGGTTGTCAACAACCGGAAGTCTCGGAGCAGCAAGCGCTGGATCATTGTACGTTAGAGTGGGTCATCGTTTATATGGAAAAGTGAAAAATTCAATGGTATCCCATCAGATCAAAGCTTTTTTGATCCCATATCAGGACTCAAATAAGTGTGCAAAATTTGGGCACGATAGGTTATGTCTACGTTTTGCGCATCACGTTTGAAGTTTGTATGGGGTTTTACTAATCTAATCTAATCTAATCTAACACATGCGCAGCCAGTACAAGAAAGCATCCTGGAAAATAATCAGGTTAGATTACGCCCTATTATTTTCTTGTCAATATTGATGATTGCAGCATATCGAAGATATGACACAAGCATCAAAGCGGCCAGGCCTACTGCGCAGCGTTTACCGCAAAGATGATTCTTTGAAATGATTCGATTTGAATGAACAATTATTTAAATCGTATCACTTCTCGAATCTACAGGGAAGGAAGGATGTGTGGACATACCGTACCAAACGCTCCGAGATTGAGATACATATATTGTGCGTTTAGCACTAAATTGATTTCCGAAAAAACTTCATTGACTTCCGCTGCCTTTCCTATGCGTTAAACATAACGTCGGAAGTAGTGCGCTGTACAGTAAATCTGGTTTTCTATACAGCGCACTACTTCCGAAGTTATGTTTAACGCATAGGAAAGGCAGCGGAAGTCAATGAAGTTTTTTCGGAAATCAATTTAGTGCTAAACGCACAATATGAAATTAGGTATGTTGTGGTATAAATAAATGTTAAAATGAAAAAATGAAAAATAAAGCATGAAACGTTCTCATTGAATTTTCTTAATTCATCCGTGAATTCGCTTGAGGAATGGAACTTGCGACGTCCCGTGGCCCAATGTTGATAATCGGATCCATCTATAACTCCTGGTCGATTTTGATGCACGTGGATACGTCACTATGAGGAAGACGCATCCGATGCGGCCAAACCAAAACTCGCGCACAGGATATTTGCACTAACTCACTAAATCTTCAAAAACACCACCCGTCATTTCATATTTGACCCAATACAAAAGTCTCTGGATCACTTCATACTACAAAACCCACGAAATCTTCCAATCGAAGTTAATGCCTGGGTGGCACAGCACCAAACGGTGCACAGCGACGAGCGGTGAAAATACACTCTTTTTCTCTAAAGGCTGGCTGCTTTCAAACACGATACAGAAACTGACCGAACCGAACCCGGCACCGAAAGCACTACTGTTCACGAAACTTGCAGCACCCAGTCCTGAGCACTACGAAAATCAATCCGGATGATGAACCATCGGTGAAAGTATCACGGGAACCGAACTGGACAAGAACGTGAAAAAAATCTTTGACACGATGAAACAAAACACATCCGATCGCGACGATGCTTACTTCGATCGCCCCTGAAGTTTGTATGGGGTTTTACATGGGAAAACACACTTTAGGGAGCATCCATTAAGTACGTCACGCTAAAATCGGGAATTTCTGACCCCTCCCTCCCCCCTTCGTACGGGATTTTCCTATACTCAATACATTGCTTGTCACACTTTCACAAACCCCCCCTCCCCCCTAGGACCGTGACGTACTTAATGGATGCCCCCTTATTGCATTTCTCTCATAACAAGCTCGAATTTTTCTAAAACCGTGTAACCGTTAAAGTGAAAACATAGCCTACGGTATTCTGAAAAACTTTGTCGAAGACCGCGAAGAGATCTGATGCTTATGAAAAAAGTTATAGCGTTGGCATTGCTTGGCGAAACAGCATGATTTTGTTGCTATTGTTATTCCTTTACATGTTAAAACATAAACACATGCATCCGGTTCGTTGGCTATTTTCACAGGCATCGGATCGCTTTGCGGTCTTCAACAAAGTTTTTTCAGAACATCCTAGGCTATCATTTTACAGTATCGGTTAAAAAGTTTCAGAAAAAATATTTTCAACTTATGGCTAAAATGCAAAAAAGTATGTTTTCACATACAAAATCCCATACAAATTTCAATTGCAATGCGCAAAGTGTAGACGCAACCGATCGTGCTCAAATTTTGCACAGATACTCAGGACCCGAAACGGAATCAAAAAAGCTTTGATCTGAGAAAACGCTTCCGATGACCCACACTATTGTACGTAGGTGATTTCCCTATTCGAAGCGTTCCGTCAAACCCTTGAAAATGGGCAATTTAGCGTTTTTCATATATCATATTCTCAGCTTCTAAAATGGGCTGGATGTGGTAGAATTTAGATATTTCGAAATGACGCTTTCAGCAATTTCCTCAAAAACTAACTGACTTTTTGGATTAAAAATCAATAACTATACATTATTGCGTTTTCAAGAGATTTCGTAACGGATTCCTCCCGGTATTGGTACATCCTACATGAAATCAAAAACGGATTCATTCATGAAATTATTATTATTATTAGCTTTATTAGGGAGATTTTCAGCCCGAGGCTGGTTCATCTCCAAATGAATAGGAAGAATCTGGAGATGCCTTAAGGGCGTCAGCAGACTACAAGGTTTATAACAGAATCGATGAATATAAGTTCACTTAATTCTACTTACATCTAGTTTCTGGTACGAGCCGTCTTTACAAAAGATAAACTGTCAGTTAATTACTAGCGGGGGTTTCCAGAACGTTTTCCATCTCGTATTCCAATTTTATAGCATTATTGATCGGTAAATTGCAAGTGGGAGTGATTTTTTCGAACGAGGCAGAGCCGGACCAACAACGGGTGGCATCAAACCACCCATTGAAGGCCAGGATGCTCCGACGAGGCAAAAAGAAGGTTAGGGTAGTTTGGGATGGGGCTTACGACACCAGAATAAAATTCTTGGGCTGCCCAGGAGTTTTGAGTGTTTCGCGTGGGGATGTGTTTTCGAACAAAGCATTGCCTGACCACCTCTAGGTGACTCAAAGCCACCCTTTGCAGGCCAGGATACCCCGACGAGGTAAAAAGGAATAGTGTCTCTGCTGGGGGATTTGAAGATAGGGCTTACGGCACTGGAACAGTCGACCCGAAACTGTCCAAGACAGTTTAAATACTGTCATACATTCTTGCGTCTTTTAGAAAATTGATCAATTGTCTTTCGAATGATGGATCATTTTGAAGCGCCCTGACCACGTTGGTGATGCCGTGGATCCTCCTGAGATCTTCGAAAGCCGGACAGTTGCTTATTATATGCTCGGTTGTGCAACGTTCTCCGCATGATTCGCATCGTCGGCGGAAGCTGGTAGTACTATCAGTCATGTTATGTGATACTCTGCTGTGCCCCGTTCTTAGTCTCGATAGCACGACCTGCTCTCGCCGTCCGGGGGGGTCTTCCCACGCGTTCGTCGTATTTTTGATTTTGCGGCAAAACAGCGTTCTTTCTTGTCGCCACTCTTGGGACCAAGCATCCCAAATCTGCTTTCTTATCCAGGCCTTGATGTCGTCTCCGGGAATTTTCCTCGTCAGTAGTGTTCCATTTCGGCCGATACTCGCTAGTGCATCCGCCTTTTCGTTTCCGGTAATTCCGGAATGGCCCGGAACCCACATGAAAGTCACGTCGGTCTGACTTCGATCCAGTGCGACCTGAATATCTTGAATGTAGGAATGCTTAATCGTCGGTGATTCAATCGCTGCCAGAACACTGGCGGAGTCCGTTACGATTAGAATCGGTTTATCAGCAGGAGAAATAATGGCCCGTAGAATAGCTGCGGCCTCAGCCGAAAAGACTGAACATACATTTGGTAGCCTGTAACATAGTTCTATTTGGTCGCCCAGTATTCCTAAACCGACTCGGTCTCCCAGTTTCGAACCATCAGTAAATCTGACTTCGTGGTATTTATAGATGTCTGCAATTCGCTCGTTAAAGTGAGCTTTTACTCTCTCAGGGGTAGCATTTCTGCGAAAATTGGTTTTAATAGTTCCGTCGATTTTTGGGGGTTTGGCCGTCCAACTTCGTGGTCCCATTCGGTGGAGCCCGGCCACCGGTGGAAGCTGTACTTCGGCCACCGATTCTAATGCCAAGTTTGCTTGCTTAGCTAGGAAGCAGACCGGCCTTTGATCCCTAGTGCGTTCAAGGTAACCTATCGCTCGGTTGCAGAGGGCCAGGATGGTTTTATACTGGAATGGAAGGACTCCTAATTCAGCGCAGGCTGACAAAGCTGGAGTGGATGGAAGCAATCCTGATAGGTGGCGAATGCAGGTGTTGTATATTGGCGCTAGGTGCTTTATTAATTGATCGAGAGACCTGCAGGTTATTTCAATCCCGTACAGAAGTCGGCTACATACCACTGCGTCCATGACGTGCTTCCGGGTATTTCTATAGCTTCTTGTGCGTTTCGTTGAGATACTTTTCATCATATTAAGCCGGTTCTTGCAGGCTATCTTCACATCCTTAAAGTGGGCTTGGAATGAGAGATTCCGATCAAAAGTTACACCAATGATTTTTACCCGGTTCTTGACTGGTATTGGAACATTGTCTACGAAGATCTTTCCCGGGGGCCGGTGATTAGATTTGCAAATGTGGATGCGCGCGCATTTTTCCGCTGCAATATCGAATCCTACTTTTTTGGCCCATTTTACTACGGACGATACTGCTGCCTGAAGTTTCCTTCTTGCACTTCTAGGATGCTTTCCTCTGACTAATAGAAGGATGTCATCGGCGTATACTAGTATGAAGACTCCCTTGGGGAGCACTAGGAAAACATCGCTCATAGCCACCAGGAATAAGGTGACGGCAAGCACAGATCCCTGTGGCACTCCTGTTTCCTCCTTCACAGTTTTCGAACGATGGTTTCCAACTAGAACTTGAAAAGTGCGCCCGTTCAGAAAATTCTTCACAAAGGCCAGCATGTTGCCGGAAATGCCCCAACTGGCAAGCTTTTGAAGGACTGCTGGAGTCCAAGCCCTGTTGTAGGCCTTTGCTAGATCCAATGAGGCCATTTCTACATGCTCGTCGTTTCTGAATGAGTCGTCCAAGATTTGTCCTAAGGCAGCCAGATACGTTCCTGTCCCAAAACCGGACCGGAAGGCGTGCTGCCGGTGATCCAACAGATGCTTTTCCTCCAAGAAGCTGATTAGTCGTCGATTCACCATCCGTTCCGTTATCTTAGACAGGCAACTGGTGAGGGCGATTGGCCGATAGCTACCGACGTCCGAAGCCAGACCCGAGTTTTTTGGGATCGCCACAACCAGACTATGTTTCCATGAACTCGGAAGTGTTCCACCAAGCCATGCTCGATTAATGCCTTCTAGTAGAGCTAGCTTTCCACGACGGGGAAGGTGCTTTAACATAGGGTATCCTATTTCGTCTGGCCCCGCCGATTTGCCTTTTGACTTTTTGAGTGCGAATTCCAGCTCACCAATTGTGAACGACAGGTTAAATCTCTGCCCAGTGTCGGGTGGAATCTGAAAATCACATATCGCAACTTCCGGGGATTGCAAGGAGTTTTTGAAACATTCAGGGTATTGTTGGAAAGATGAAAGTTTCTGGAATTGGTCCGCTAGGGCATCTGCTATGGTTGCAGGATCTCGCGTTAGCGCTCCGTATATCTTGAGGGCCATGCCCTTTCCTCTTCTTTTTCCTTGAAGGCAGTTTATCCTTCTCCAGAGCTCGGATGCCGATTGCTCTTCATTTATTCCGTCGAGAAATTCCGTCCATGACGTTTCCTTCGCCGTTCGGATTGTTTGGCGGCATTCGTTTCTGGATACACTGTATTCTTCTTGTGCCTTCTTGCGCTTAGGATGACCTTCCGGAAGTTGTTTCTGGAGTTTTCGAAGTTTTCTTAACATTTTTCGGCGTAGTTTGACAGCTTTTCGTGTTTCCTCGTTCCACCAATGCAGTGCACGGCGACCGGGCTTTGGACTAGATCGCGGTATTGTATGCGATGCTGTGGAATATATAAGATCGGTGAATTCCTCAAGCGATTCCGGAGGGGATAATGTCAACTTTTCTTCAATGTTATTTTGGAAGGTTAGCCAATCGGCTCCGTCGAACAGCCATTTAGGACGACGCGTCGTTTCCGGTGCAGCAGTGCCCTCCAACGTTAAAGATATTGGGAAATGGTCGCTGTTGTGCAGATCTGGCTCAACTGCCCAAAGAAGACGATTTGTTATCCGGGATGAGACGAGGGAGATGTCAATGGTACTTTCTGTGTCTCCACGCGAGAATGTCGAAGAACCGTCGTTGAGAACCGTTAGATCGTATTGACTGGCAAGTCCTGCGATTGCGGCTCCACGGATATCGTTGTGACGACTTCCCCAAGTCATGTGGTGTCCATTTGCATCGCCAAGCAGGATCATCGGACCTTGTACTCCTTTAATTATTGCACTGAGGGAGTTTTCCAAGTTCGGAATTCTACCGTTCGGGAGATAGAAGGAAATAATGGTCACTGGAAAAGGCCACGAAATACGAATCCCTATAATTGGTAAATCCGTGTCGATTTCAAGTTCTTCCGCGGGGATATCTGCCAGTATTCCGATAGCAGTCGACTGGTATATATTGTTGCAGGTTTTCATATACCATCGGTATTGTTGGCCCAGACTTTTGTTCATTTGTATCACGGTAGCACGATGAACCTCCTGTATCGCAAGCGTGACGGGGCGAAGGCGGTTGACGATCATCTCGAGGTCCGGCAGATTATGGAAATATCCGTTCATGTTCCACTGAATCGCAAGTGTAGTCCGATGTCGATGGAGGTTGCTGTGAGAGTTATCAGAGCCATAGTCTGAGGCGGCTTCGGTTGCTGAATGAAACAGAGCTGCACCGGTGGAAGGTGGCGGTGTGCCACCCACCACAGCCGAAGTTGTCCCAACAGCGCAAAAAGGAGAAGAAGAAGAAGAAGGGGTAAGTATAGACTTATCGACCGATTTTTGTGATCCGGGGTGCCTATGATGGTCTGGTTGATTATTGTTGTGTTTCAGCTGTACAGCTGAACTAACGGTAAGCGGTGTCGCACAAAATTGTAATCCGCCTATGGAAGGTGGCGAGATGCTTGGCTTGTTGAGGTGTGGTCTTTTTAAAGCGCCACCAGCGCCACAGTTCCAGGCAGATGCGCATGAGGTGCCAGGAACGATGTCTGCAGCAAGTCCGTATCGTGTCTTGTGAAGAGCATCATACAACTCCGCGTCGCTTACCTCCAGTCCTAATGCAGGAAATGATGCACTGGATGAGGGTTGATCTATGATACATCTTGTTGGTGGGAAGTGATTTTTTCTTGTGGATAGCTTGACTCCCTCGTGGTCCTTGGGGGAATTTGGCGTCCCGAGTTTCACCCACTGCGCAAGCGCGGGGGCATTCTGTTCATTTCTTGACGGCTTGACTCCCACGTTGTCCACAGGGGAACAGGTTGTGACACCTTTGTGCGTCCCTCTTCCAGCCGAAACAGGACGCCAGAGGTTGTCCGCCGGTTCCGGTACGGCCTTGACTTCCGCACCGGCGGGGCCCTGACTGTCCTGTCGAAGGTCTGGGGAGTGTGGGGAACGGGTTTTAACGCCCTTGTGCGTCCCACTAACAGTGAAAGCACTCGAGCGTCGGGGGTTGTCCGCTAGTTCCGGTGGGGGTGTAGCGTCCGCACTATCGGGGCCTCGGCTACCCGAGGCTTTCCCTGTTTGTCTATTTTCGGGTGCTTGTGTTTCTTCGCATGGCTGCTCAGTTCCTGTTTTCTTCACTTTCTCTGGTAGCGAGTTACTGGGAGTAAAAATGAGTTTTATTAATATTACCACTAGTGTGGGGGCCGTTGATTTGGAGGAAACTGAGCGTGTTGTATGGTTTTGTTTATGATTTCGTCTCCTGCTTGCGGGTCTTGCTATTCCGCCGCAGGTTAGGTACCTTGTAGGAACCGTTAATGGAATCCGATCCATCGCGGTTCCTCTTGTTGGGCACAAGGGTGTTGTTGTTTGTGTGTTGCGATGTTTGTGATCCCATAGACGAGACACTTTCGTTAGCGAACGTGTAGTTATCAGTGGGGGTTTTATTTCGTTTCTTGTGCCGCTTGTCCTTCTTGTTTTTGGTCCTTGTATCTTCCAGTGCAGAGCTGCTATTGGCGTTGCCTGAGGTGGTTTGGTCAATCCAATTTTGTATTTTCGCTTCCAGTGTTGGGTTGGCAGTGGCCGGGATGAAATCCATCGAATCTTGCGATACCGGGATCTCTTCCTGGGAATCCGAAATCGAGAAGATAGCTGGTGGAACTATTTCTTCTTGAACAGGTAAGCGTTCAGTCATTAGTTTGGCAATGATTTTGTCCTTGGATTCGATAGTCTCTTGCAGCTTTTGAACCGTGGCGGTCAGGTCGGCTACCTGCTTAATCAGTTGCTCAATCGTGCCGTGTTCCCGGACCATGTCAAGGCGCTGACCTACACTTGGGCCCCGGAGAGCGATCTCCATTTCCGCCATTCTCACATCCTTCTTCTTGGCGTCCTCCTGCATCTGACAAATGGCTGCCTTGAGACTCTCAATCTCTGCATCTTTACTAGCAACGACTACTCCTGAGAAGGTCGCGGTGCTGGTACTAGCGTTTTGGCGTGCTTCAAATTCACGACGGGCTTGAGGGTAGGGGATGTTACAGTCGATCCTTATCTTCTGAATCTCTACCTCCTTTAGGTAGACAGGGCACTTTCGGCTTGATACGGGGTGGTCGTCGGTTTTGCAATTCTTGCAGAAAAACGATTCAGAACAAAGAAATCTGTTCGTTGCTTGGTTATTACTAGGTAAACCTCCATGAGCGTTTACTTCCCTTTCGTTTTCCGCTGCAGCGGGTGCTTGGTCTTCAGGATGAATCTTACAGCAACGACCGCATGTACGTTGTGGTTCAGTGCACCGTTTGCCGGTATGCCCGAAGCTCCAGCAGTGGAAACACAGCATCGGTGACGGGTAGTAGTTCCTCGTTTTGCACCTTGTCCACCCGAAGTCCACGTGCTCTGGGATAACCGTGCCACTGATTGTGAGAATGATCGTCGGTGTGTTAACGAATGTTCCGTCAGGTAAACGGCGCCTGATTCGGCGGAGATCCTTCACTCCTTGGGCAGCGAGTTGGGTCTTCAAATAATCGTCGCTTAGACCAACCACATCTTGGTTGGATACGACGCCTTGATTAAGCTGTGGATGTTCGCGAATGGATACAGGGGTCCCGTCGCACAGTTTCTCCATACGGAGCAGTTTATTGAACTGAGCCGTACTACGTACCTTGAGCACGTAAGATACTCCTCGATTTTCCTTGAATGCACCTTCAATCCGTGCTCCGATGTGCTTTTCAACCGAGGTACGTAACAGGAACGGATCCTGAGGCATCGGTCCAGCTGTGGATTGCATTTTGAGGTACTGGACTGCACCTGCAGTACCATCCCGATCCAGGTATGATGGAAGTGTGGGTCCCATAAACTCTCCTTGTCGCCAGTTTATTCCGGAGTTGGATGCACTTCCGGGGCCCCCCGGGGCGGAAGTGTTGGCCGCTCGCCAGCTCCATGCTGACAGAACGGCGGTTAAGTTTTTACTCCACTATCTGGCAAATTTCGCTTCACTTAAAAGAAAAAACTTTTGAGGGATCACAGTTTCTTCACTATTTGACACTCGTTGCTGCTCGGGTCACACAGCAGCTCAGCGTGAATGAGGCCGTCCACGCAGTCGTTAAACAATACACTGTTCAGTTGTTGTTGTTGTCGTTCCCACGCGGTGGGTGCACTTTTTTCACTGTTTTCGCACTACAAATCACCGAACCGATTCAGATTTTAATATCTATCACTAGCCAGCACTATGCGCAACAAAATGGTTAGATTTTTGGGAGTTAACGGCGTTCAAATCCACCACAAATAGCGATACTCCGAACACGATAGTAATAGGTACAAGTCGCGACGATGTCCCGAACTCAAATGATTCATGAAATTCTCAAGGACTACCTTCGCGCTTTTTTATCTGGGATTCTTCAAGAAATTCAAAAAAGGATTCCTCCACGTACTCTATCAGAAGATCCTTCATGGATTTCTCCTAGGCTCCCTGCACAGATTTTTCGAGGAATACTTAGGTACGGATGCCTCCAGTGATTGTTCTAGGATTCTCTACAGAGATTTTATCATGGATATCTTCCAGCTTCTCTAAACAGATTCCTTCGTCGAGCCAAACTATTGATAGGGTTTCTTCTTAGGATTTCTCAATGGATTTCTTCATGGATTATTTCAGAAAAACCTTCAATATTGCGTGATCTGGCCAAAGTCTACGCTCCAAACAAATTTTAAAATTTTTGTATGGACAAAAGTTTACGTGGGGGGAGGGGGGATTTGAGATGACAAAATTTTGGTCTACGTGGTTTATGAACAGTCCCTAATCACCAGCATTGTGATTACAACCTATGAACCCAGTACCCAACCAAAGTTGCCAGAATGCATTCTGGACCATGGTCCAATGCCCACAAAAACATCTAAAAGAGTGGTTATATTCGTTGTTCTTATAATCTGTAGATCTCATCTGAGGTTTCACATACATGTAGATTTTATTAGTTTTGTTTAGTAAGACTTCCGGAACCAGTAGGAGAAACACCCTTGAAGCTTGGAAAACGACACAATGGCATCAAAAACTCTATCCACTATCTCCATATATGGTCGTCCAGTAGTGAAAAGCCGACTAGAAGATAAGTTCGCAGAAGATGGACCAAGACCAGTAAAATCGACCGAAACGTCCGGACAATCTGGCAAAACAACAATTTATTATTTTTTCGCCGAAAATCGAAATCGATGAACCACCAACACACAGTATTTTGAAATGTGGATCATAAATTCCATATCTACATAATTACAGTAATGTCTTTTAAAGTACCCCAAGCGTACACCTGCATTTGTGGTAGAGTTCCTCCAGGATTTCCCTGGGAATTTTTCCATTATTGTTTTGGAAATCACTTAAAAATACTCCGGAAATTCCCTCCAAGACATCTACTTCAGAAGTTCATCAAGAAGCTCTCCAGCAATAATTCATGCTTCTCGTCAGGAATTCCCTGGGATTGTTCTAGGATTTTCCCGAATATTACTAAACTAGCTGACCCGACGTGGCTAGCCACGTTTTCACAATTCTGGGAGTTATGACAAAGGCTTAAAAATGTTTGCATGCATTTTTTGCTTATCTACACACTTAATTCAGATTGCCAGGATATCAGCATTTTTTTCAAACTTTTGCCGAGATTCGCACAGCCGAGCAATCAGCAAACAATCAATTTGCAGGGATCTCAGCAATTTTGACAGTTCATTGCTGATAGTCGGCAATCGTTTTGCTGAGAATCAGCTAACAATCATCACTTTTTGCTGAGATACCAGATAAAGATTTTGCTGAGCAGACGGCTGTGCGCGATTTTGCCGAGCCCGTGAATCTGTTTTGAGTGTGTACAACTTTATTCAGAAACCATATTTATTCCTCTGAAGTGTTTCCTACTACTTAATCTCTTTGCCATGTGAGGTTCAAAAAACTTCTCCAAATTCTAAACTGAAAGTTTTTTAATATGCTATTTCTTATGGAAAGTTTTGAAATACGCCTTTTCCTTCCTTTGAAATATATCCTAGAATATATTCTTTTCCTTGTTTTAGTTCCGGAAAATTTCTTCCAATAATGAAAAAAGCATATTGATTCCTTCAAAGAATATTCGAGGATGTTCCAGAAACTTAATTTTCTTCTTGGTGAAGTTTTTACTGTATTTCAAGCCGAGAACTTTTATTATGTGTGGAAAACTTGGAATTTAGATTTAGGAAATTTTTTTTTTTTACTTATTCGTTTATTTAAAAGGCTCGGGCGCCACATGGGCATAACTGAGCCGGAATCTTTTGTTTTTACATTGATTTTACATTTTTAGATTTAGGAAATGTTCAACTCTTAGGGAAATTCTTGAGCATTCTGGAAAAACAATTTCCAGAAGTTTCTTCAGAAGCCATTGTAAATCTGCGAAACATTTAACTCAGTAATGGACTCATCAGAAGCGCCAAAAGGCATACTATCATGTATTCAAAAATGAAAAACGCCAGAAAGTATACTTCCAAGTACACACCTTTAACTGTTACAGGGTTCTAATCCCTAAAATGGTACAACCGGGAGAACTTCATGAGACTTCCGGAAAGTTCTCGAAAATTCAAATAGTTCAATTGTCTGAAACTTTCAGTAATTTCCACAAAATTGGCCTGAGAGGCATGCTTTGTTCCAATTGGGATGTTATGCCAAAAAGAAGAAGAAGAAGATGTTTCATAATATTGCATCTCTTTCTGGAGCACCCAGAAACTTCTAGAATGTCTCGAATATTTAAGAAATTCAATACTCTGGAACATTCCAGAACCTTCTTCTTTTCTTCTGGAGCTTTCAGTAACTTCCAGAAAGTTCTTGAAATTTTCAGAATATTGATTTTCCAGATCATTCCAAAAAGTTCTTCTTATTATTTCAGAAGTGATACAACTATGGTGAAACATTTCCGTGAAACATTTCAAAGCGTTACGGACAGACAGACAGACAACGCTGGGATTTTATATATATGATAACTTACTCGGTCATATTTTCACGAGTTCCAAAATCACTGGAAATTCCTCCAGAAGTGTCTCGGAAATTCCTCCAAAAGTTCCACGGAAACTACCCAAGAATTCTTCCAGGAGTTCCCCGGAAATTCATCGTGATGTTCTACGAGTATACCTCTACGAGTTTCTAGGGAATTTCTCCAGGACTTCCCGTTGAACCTTTACGAGTTTCTTGGGAGTTTCTCGGATTTTTTTTCAAAAGCTATCTGGAATTTCCTCAGAAACTACTTCTGGAACATTTCAAAACAACCTGCAGAAGTTCTTCGGGAATTCCTCCAGGAGTCCCCCAAGGACTTCTCCAGGAGTTCACTGAAAACTCTTTCTGGTAATTTTCCCAAGAGTTCCTCCAGAAATTTCTCCTGGGATTCCTCCAGGATTCCTCCAGAAATTTTTCCAGGACTGGCGGTCTTTTTCCAGGAACAACTACAATTCGTCTAGAAACCCATCAATGGATTCCTTCAAAAATTCCTCCACGGTGTCCTCCAAAAATTCTTCCCGGAATACCTCCAGGGGTTCTTCCAGGAATGCCTCATAGGGATTCCTCCTAAAATTCCTCAAGGGATTCATTTTGGAATTTCTCCAGGAATTGTCCAAGGAATTCCACCTTGAATTCTTTCAGAGATGCCTCCAGAGATATCTTCAGGATTAAACCAAGAGTTCGTCCAGGAAATTTCTCCAGGGATTAAGTTAATTTTTGTTGTGGAGCTGGGAAATGCCCCTGGGAGTGAAACTCTTTCTATCGGAATCTTTTCTCCCAAAGGCATTAAACCTTCATTTCTTTTCATACATCATTTACAATTCATGGCACACTTCCAGTGAGAAAGTTTTTCTTTGAAGGAAGTGTTTTAACTTTCTAACTTACAATAATTTAAAATATAAATAGTAACAAATTGTATAAATAAATATGAACAAACAATTAAATTGGAATTAAGGGTTCCTCTGGATGATGGACTACAACTCGCCGTAAATGGTTAGAATCTAGATGATCAGTAGTTGTCTGCCGTAGTCCAGAAGAGCGTCTCACATGTGGGGAAGCAGCGTGAATACAGCGCGCGGAGGAGAAGGTACGAGATGCATTCAATTCTAGAAACAGTCATACATACATACATTTACATACATTTATTTGTTCAACATCATTAAGACAAGACATACATAATCAACAATAGTACGCCACAATACTCGGTTTGTGGCTGCCGCTCTCCATTCTCGGTCGCGCCCAATGCTCGCCAAGCCACGCTCCACCTGGTCCGTCCATCTTGCTCTCTGCGCTCCACTCCTTCTTGTGCCAACCGGATCAGTTGCAAACACCAGCTTTGCAGGGTTGTTGTCCGGCATTCTTGCAGCATGCTCTGCCCACCGTATCCTTCCGGCTTTGGCCACCTTCTGGATGCTGGGTTCGCCGTAAAGTGCAGCGAGCTAGTGGTTCATCCTTCTCCGCCACACAGCGTTCTCCTGCACACCGCCGAAGATCGTCCTTAGCACGCGTCGCTCGAAAACTCCGAGTGCTTGCAGGTCCTCCTGGAGCATGGCCCGTGTCTCGTGCCCGTAGAGGATCACCGGTCTTATTAGCGTTTTGTACATGGTGCATTTGGTGCGTAGGTGAATCTTTTTCGACCGCAGTTTCTTCTGGAGCCCGTAGTAGGCCCGACTTCCGCTGATGATGCGCCTTCGAATTTCACGGCTCACGTTGTTGTCAGCCATCAGTAAGGATCCGAGGTAGACGAACTCCTCCACCACCTCGAAAGTATCCCCGTCTATCGTAACCAGGGGCCTACATCGTCGAAACCAAAACATGATGCTGAAAGCGAGCGCCCATCAGCATCGGACGGACGCCGACGACGGCAACATTCACAAAAACATCCAAGCGCTTCGCTTCATCCGTTCTTTTTGTCGCTTTCTTCGACGCAACGACGGGCGGCGGCTCATTTTCACACCGACTGGGCTTCAATTGAAATTTTCAAATTATCTAAAATGTTTGTTTGCTTAATTTTTTTATGGATAATAGACTATTTCAGTAAAATATGCATAGCATACATCAACATTACACAGATTTGCCTGTTGTTACACTCATTAATTGCGTTACAACAGAGAAATTGATTTGATGTCGAACGAGCGTGCGTGAGCTTGTGAGTGCGAAACAAAGCGGCATCTGCGACGGCGCAGCACCGTCGGTTCATCGGTGACGATGACAGTCGGACTGGGCGACGACGACGGCGCCTTGCTTCCATTGACGATTGAAAACATTGTTTACAAACTTCACCTGAAAATTTCAATTGAAATTGAAAATGTAGGGCCCTGATCGTAACATTACTACCCAGACGTATCCGGTCGTGTTCGGTTCCGCCTACCAGCACGTACTTTGCTTTTGAGGCATTCACCACCAGTCCGACCTTTGCTGCTTCGCGTTTCAGGCGGGTGTACAGCTCTGCAACCGTTCCAAATGTTCTGGCAATAATGTCCATGTCGTCCGCAAAGCACACAAATTGTCCGGATTTTGTGAAAATCGTTCCCCGGCTGTTGAACCCAACTCGTCGCATCACACCTTCGAGAGCGATGTTGAAGAGTAGGCATGAGAGTCCATCACCTTTTCGCAGTCCCCGGCGAGATTCAAATGAAGTGGATAGTTCACCCGAAACCCTTATGCAATTTTGCATACCGTCCATCGTTGCTTTAATCAGTCTAGTCAGCTTCCCAGGAAAGCCGTTTTCGTCCATGATTCTCCATAGCTCTACGTGGTTGATACTATCGTATGCCACTTTGAAGTCGATAAACAGGTGATGCGTTTGGACCTGGTATTCACGGCATTTCTGGAGGATCTGGTCCGTTGTCGACCGGCCGTCGATGAAGCCGGCTTGATAACTCTCCACGAACTCATTTGTTTTAGGTGACAGACGACGGATGATGATCTGGGATAGCACTTTGTAGGCAGCATTCAAAATAGTGATCGCTCTGAAGTTCTCACATTCCAAATGGTCGCCTTTCTTGTGAATGGGGCAGATTACCCCTTCCTTCCACTCCTCCGGTAGCTATTCGGTTTCCCAGATCCTGACTATCAGCCGATGCAGACAGGTGGCCAACTCTGGGCCCATCTTGATGAGTTCAGCTGCGATACCATCCTTACCAGCTGCTTTGTTGGTTTTGAGCTGGTGAATGGCATCCTTAACTTCCCTCAGCGTGGGAGTTGGTTCATTTCCGTTCTCCGCTGCATTGGCGTCGTCGTTTCCTCCGTTGCCGTGGGCTCCCGTGCCTACGTTTTCCACGCCGTTCAGGTGCTGATCGAAGTGCTGCTTCCACCTTTCGATCACCTCACGTCCGTCCGTCAAGAGGCCTCCGTCTTTATCCCTGCATATTTCGGCTCGCGGTATGAAGCCGTTGCGAAATGCGTTGAGTTTCTGATAGAACTTCAGTGTTTCTTGGGAACGCCACAGCAGATCCATTTTTTCACACTCCGCGTCTTCCAGGCGGCGCTTTTTCTCCCGACAGAGGCGGGTCTGCTGTTTCCGCTCCTGTTTGTAACGTTCCACGTTCTGTCGAGTCCCTTGCTGCAGTATTACCGTCCTCGCTGCGTTCTTCTCCTCCAAAACCGTTCTGCACTCTTCGTCGAACCATTCGTTCCGTCGATTCCGTTCCACGTACCCGATGGTGCGCCATGCTGCGTCGTTGAAGGCTGCTTTCACTGTACTCCAGCAGTCCTCTAGCGGGGCCTCATCGAGCTCGCCCTCATCTGGCAACGCGGCCTCGAGATTCTGCACGTATGGTGAGGCGACATCCGGTTGTACCGTGGTGGTCGCCGGTACCGTACATTGATGATGTCGGAGAGTTTTGGGCGCAGTTTGACCATCGCCAGATAATGGTCGGAGTCGATGTTGGCACCACGATAGGTCCTGACGTCGATATTGCTGTGTACGTTCAAGATGCAAACGGTACCTAAATGCGCTCCAAACGCGGTAACACAGTGTTACCAAAGGCAACTTAGCAACCATAGTCAAAATCACCGCCAACCCAGGATTCAAAAGCTCCCACTGACATCGGGTTACTTGTTAGAAAATCTTACCGCATTTGGTGCTCCCGCATTTGATATTTGCATTTTGAATGCACACAGCAATAATGTCGGAGAAGTGCCGTCCGGCAATTAGAACGTGGTCGATTTGAGATTCCGTCTGCTGTGGTGATCTTCAGGTGTAACGATAAGGGAGGCTGTGTTGGAAAAAGGAGCTACGTGTGGCCATATTTTTGGATGCGGCGAAATCAATGAGTCGTAGGCCGTTTTCGTTCGTTTGCTGGTGGGCGCTGAACTTACCAATCGTCGGTCTGAATTCCTCCTCCTGCCCTACCTGAGCGTTCAAATCACCTATGATGATCTTGACGTCGTGGCTTGGGCAGCGATCGTACTCGCGTTCGAGCTGCGCGTAGAATGCGTCCTTGTCGTCATAAGTGCTTCCGGAGTGTGGGCTGTGCACGTTTATTATGCTGAAGTTGAAGAATCGGCCCTTGATCCTCAACCTGCACATTCTTTCGTCGATCGGCCACCAACCGATCACGTGCCTCTGCATATCACCCATCACGATGAAAGCTGTTCCCAGCTCGCGTGTGTTGCCGCAGCTCTGGTAGGTGGTATGATTACCTTTAAACGTTCGCACCATGGATCCTGTCCAACACACCTCCTGCAACGCTACGTGCACAGTTGAGCTTAGAGTCCTCTACTGGCACTCGGACGTAGATCAGCCGCCCCTACCATGAGGATCAGACGCTGTTGTGAGCCGCTCCTCCTGGAGTACAGACGCTCAGGTTTGCCGAAACAAATCCCCCCCTTTCCTGACAGCCTACTACCAAAGTTCCCACCAGGGTTGGTTACCCGATCTTCCCTTAGGTTGCTCATAGTTTCCGGCCGGTACCGCGAGGAGGTAGGGATAGGAGTTGCTGGGCAGAGGCTAGTGGATCACAATGGGATCTGAATTGCGCAGCTTACCCAGCCTTTACCGTGCCAAGTTTAGGTTGTATAGAAGTTAAAATAACGTCAAATTAATTTATATTTTTTTTTATTCTTCATCACTTAACCTAATTTACAGCTCTATTGTCCACTGGGGCACTACGTGAGCAATTTCAATTGACAGCTGCACTTACATTTTGTACAGCGCCTAGATTCTATTCTACTTTATCGAACTGGTTGCCTTTCTGCTGCTTTCACTTTTTCTACTTTATACCTAGTAGAATGATGAGCACAAGGAGGATGATGGATCGCCGTTGTTCCTTTCCAGTCCGATTGGGGGTCCATTATGAGTAGCAGTTCGCCGATGTCCAGGTATCCGGGTCCGTTTGAGCCATGGGGCTCAGAAGAGGGTCAGTGTCAGTTGTTCTCGGGGGAAAAGCAACTGACGAAAAATAGCAAGTGCCGGGGCTGGGAATCAAACCCATGACCATCCGCATATGAAGCGAACGTGTGACCAACTACGCCACGGGCCCCGGCCTAAAATTAATTTATATATAGGTAACCAAAATTTGCGATGTCGTGAGAGTTTTTGATGACAAAATCGGGTTTAACCTTTCAGGACGCGCGCCATCAAGCAACCGAAACTGCACCGCGCTCGCGTTGCATACGACGTGCGAGGTTTTTTGGCAGTGTTGTACTTTTTACAAAAGCGCGCGTGCTGAAGGGTTAACGACTATTTGCCGTCTAGAAACAATCATTGGAATGTTCATTGCATGTGCTATACTGCTACTGCAAGGAAAGTTTAAACAAGTCTTTCAACTGTCACTTTCTTAATTTTGCTTTGGCTGACAAAGCCAAGTGGAAGTTACACTGTTGAAAATGCTTTGAAATTCATGTGCATAACAGATACATGTGCCCGATGAACAAATTGAGATTTTAATTATGAAAAGACATCCACGTACTCCGATGAGGCTTGAACTCACGATTCCCAAGTCGCTAGACGGGTGCTTCTATTCCTTCAAGCTACGGAATCACTCGACTATCTCCGTCACCAGTTGACCTAGAACTGAACTCATTTCCACAGCCGCATATGGTTATCCTCTTTTCACAATCCAAACCACCTTCAGATGGGCATTACACTGTTATGCACATGTGTAATACATCGATTGTGTCCTATTTCTGTCAGGCCATGGGTACTTTATGACGCGCAGGCTCTCCCGTATGCACAGTGTGCAGACTGTGACGAGACTGCGGAGCATGTTCTTTCTGAGTGCCCGCCCATGCTTCGTGGAGCATACTCGACCTTTGCTCCACGAAGCGTAGGCATTCAATGCGGTAGAGATAGGGAATCGCGCTACTTGGGCGGTGGCTTCTATATTCGTCTGTTTTCCACTATAACTCAGTCAATCTTGAACCAATTGACACAATTCTTGGAATGCGGTGAGACAGGTATAGTATCTACCCGTGTACAAAATTTCAAGTCAATCGGTTCAAAATTGACCGAGTTACAGTGGAAAACAGACGAAAATAACAGACGAAGAAAACCACCGCCCAAGTAGCGCGATACCCTATCACTCCTGACCTGACAACATTGATGAAAGGATGTGTACGGGGCGGACAAATGAGATTCCGTTACTTCCACGGTATCTCGAATCGTATTTATTTTAACAAGTGAGAAAATGACGAGCCAAACAACAGCAAGTTGAGTGCCCCGCTCCCCATCCAGGTGCTTGAGTCCAAAGCGTATTTTTTTCTATCTGTATTACCAAGATTTTAAGTCCTAGGCTACTTCATCAGGAAGAACTCACATTTTGAGAGTTTGTTGGCAGTGTGATTTGATCCCAGGTCATCGGCGTGATAGTCTCGTGCTTTAATCATCACACCAGATCCGCTCCACACTCAAAGGGTAGTCTAGGAACTAGCCAGGAGCTAATTCCTCAGGAGAGAGAGAGAACAACTTCAGTTGGTAGCTGGCGGAGCGCTTACCATTAGAGTGTACTCATGCACGGTCCCCTCATTTCGAAGTCATCTCTAACGGGCGTTCCGCGAAATAAGGAAGAGACAGAAAGAGACGTTTGAATTTACGTTTGAAAAGTCTCACTTTTCGGTTGGCTGAAGTGTCATGAAACGGCCTACTTTTCCATTCTGATGCAAGTGTGCTGAAAAGTACTACTTTTCGGCACTCTTAAGGGTACACTTTGCACTAACTGTTTTCTGTGAAGTGCAGGGTTGTTAACGTTAATCAACGATTAACGCCGTTTCGTTAATTCGTTAACGTTAATTGTAACGATCAACGATTCTTCCGTTGATTTTTTGGAAGCGTTGATCAACGTTAACGTTAACGCGGAGCGTTGATTTAACGTTAACGACTCCGTTAATTTTACGTTAATTGTAATACATATTTAATTGATACTAGACTGTACATTTAAGTGAATCTACTTGGGTCTAACCAAATATTTCGGTAAATTTGTCGGAAAGGTGTGCAAAATCGAATAATTCAGATTGTTCTCAATTCAATTCTCTAAGAAATCAGGATCCTGAGATATATGGGATGGAAATTTTGTCAGTGTTTCATCTGCTTGTCTAAGATATCACATAAATCACAGACCAATAGATATGACACTAGAGAAATTTCAATCTCGTATATCTCATGATCCTGATTACTTAAAGAGTTGGTGTCTTCGGCAAAGTTGTATGGCTGGTCAAGGACTAACCGATAATAAGACTTATGTTTCAAAATTCCACCGCTAGGCGGTGCTAGTGAGCTAACAAATTTTGTTTTTCATATATATCAGGAAAATTTTCAAAACATTGCAACTAGCGCCGCCTAGCTGCAGAAACTTGAACCAAACGGTAATTATTCTGAAAACTCTTGATCTACCAAACAATATTGCCGAAGACACCATCTTTCTACAAAATCAGGATGCTGAGATATGCAAAATTTAAAATTTGTTTGCGCTCTAGCGCCGCCTAGCGGTGGAATTTTGAATCTTAAGTCTTATTATCGGTTAGTCCTTGACCAGCCAAACAACTTAGCCGAAGACACCAACTCTCTAAGTAATCAGGATCATGAGATAGATGATAGATGATTGAAATTTCGTTAGTGTCACATCTATTTGTCTGTGATTTATGTGATATCTTAGACAAGCAGATGCAACACTGACAAAATTTCCATCCCATATATCTCAGGATCCTGATTACTTAGAGAGTTGGTTTCTTCGGCAAAGTTGTTCAGCTGGTCAAGGGCTTTCAGAATATGGGCCGTATGATTCGTGATTTCACTGCTAGGCGGCGCTAGAGAGCAAACAAATTTTACATTTCACATATCTCAGCATTCTGATATTTTAGAAAGATGGTGTCTTCGGCAAAATTGTTTGGTAGATCAAGGGATTTCAGAGTAATTATCGTTTGGTTCGAGTTTCTGCAGCTAGGCGGCGCTAGTTGCATTTTTTTTGCAAATTTTCCTGATATATATGAAAAACAAAATTTGTTAGCTCATTAGCACAGCCTAGCGGTGGAATTTGGAAACATAAGTCTTATTACCGGTTAATCCTTGACCAGCCATACAACTTTGCCGAAGACACCAACTCTCTAAGTAATCAGGATCATGAGATATACGAGATTGAAATTTCGTTAGTGTCACATCTATTGGGCTGTGATTTATGTGATATCTTAGACAAGCAGATGAAACACTGACAATTATATTTAGCTGGGAAAATTTTTGACATTTGCATGGATGCCTACTGTGATCAACTCAATAGCTACTTAAGATGAGTCACGTTTTATAATTGTCCACAAACAACATGTGGATAGCCTAAAAACACCGGGGGATAGTCATTGATGAAATTAGAGCGCTTTGGGCACTTCCAGTCCCAAAGACGAGTGCGCTGGGTGTATTGCATAACAAGCGCGCTCAGTTTCACAGCTGAAGGTGCATAATGCACCAACATCATTACTTCCTTCCGAAGCATAAACTCACGCTTCCTGAGTAAGTCGGCAAAGCATTTTGCAGGTTCTTGACGTGGACGATATAGATTCAATTATGACACTATTGGTCAAATGCCGGCGCACAAGTTCCTAAAAAAAATTTCTTGCTAGTGAGTAATGAAAAAAAAAAAATCTTGTCAAACACAAATATATTAATCTATCCAAAAATTGAAAAAAAAAAACACAAGTGTCACACAGATCACAAAGCATATCACATCAATTAACGCCAAAATTAACGGCATTCGTTGACGTTAATTTAACGCATTCCGTTGACGTTAACGTTAACTGGCTAGAAAATTAACGCAACGCCGTTGACGTTGATTTGGACGAAAGTTAACGTTAACGGCGTTAATCGTTGATTAACGTTAACAACCCTGGGAAGTGTGCACATAAGATTCGTTACGGTGGATCTGTTTTTAACAAACCCATGCTGATGCTCCGATATTATAGGATTAGCAGCAGAATACATCCTATCATGAATCAAAAACTCCTGTACTTTTGCGAGACAGCACAATATTGATATAGAACGGTTACTTCCCACATTGTGAATGCTACCAGTCTTATGTACGGGAGTGACTGCTAATAGTTTCCATACTTCTGGAAAGGCGCCTTGCCCAAGCGACATATACAAAAGTAGGCATACGGGTGGCCCAAGTGCACTGGCACATTTTTCAATGAATTCAGGAGGCAACTTATTAGTTTCTGGACCCTTTGATGGGTCAAGTGAGTTGAGGGCACCGGAGAATTGATTTTGTACGTCGGCGTGGAGTTCAAGACTTCCGAAGTAACAGAAGGAGTATTGGCGCTGTAAACAGATTTGAAAAAAAAAATGGTAAACATTTCAGCAGCAGCAGCATCATCTTGTGATGTTTCGTTTCCAAGTTGCATTTCTGATGGATTCGAATTTGAGTTTTTCCTGCTTTTGATAAAGCGCCATAAAGTTTAAGAGAAACAAACCATCATCGTTTTTCAAAAACTCAAAAGCAGATTTCTAGGTCAACTTCGAACAACACCGATTTCAATAAAAAAAAAAAACAATATATCACACTTTGCCATACTCGCTAGCTGGATAACATTGAAGTCATTTTCAATTACGGATTTGTGAATTTGAGCGAAAAAAACTGCTTTTGAATAGTTGGATGATTGCTGATGACTGAATGATAGTTTCTTGAGCCTAAAGGACAAACGTCTTAAAATCCCGCTTCTACAGTGCATCAGAACTTCAGACGCACAAATCTCAAGAAGCAAGCTTCAAAGAATAGTACATTTTATTATTGACACATTCTACCGTGACGTTACAACGTTTTGACGCATTCGTAGTCAGGTTTTCCACTATAACTCATGAAAATGAGCGTAAACCTTAAAATATTTTTTCATATTCGGATTCCTTGTAAAAGTTCTGATATATTTAACCTGTTGAACATTTAGTTTTCATTAGAAAAACGTGTTCAAAATGCGCATTTGTAGCGTGACGTTACAACGCGCTAGAATCCGACCCTCTCTAACGCGCTGCCAACATCTTAAAAAATCTGCTCGGATTTTTATGATATTCGGATTTTTTTTCCACCATTGAAATTAATTGGTTTGTTCTTCAATTCAATGGAATAAGACATTTAAATTTCGGATTTGTTTTTGGATAATCGACTTTTACATTTCGTGACGTTACAACGCCCGTTCAGTTTCAAATAGGGTTCTGCTCGCGTTGTAACGTCACGAAAATGCACATCATGTTAGAATCAGAATAATCAGTCAATTTTACCAGAATTTGTGAATACATCATTGCATTATCTTCACTGCTTCAAGGGGGACTTTATTCTATTGAAAATCCGTTTTTGATAACTGGCTCGGAGGGTCAAGTTATTGCTATCAGTAGTATAAATACTCCTTCATGAAGGTTAATGACACCGGCACCCATCTTCAGCTTTAGTATCACCCATATTCTTCTAGTTTTGTTCCAAAGACTAGCGCGCTGAGATCCATTATTTTACACCGCCAGCTATTTAAAATCACGCCATCGAGATAAGACACATTCTACCGTGACGTTACAACGTTTCTACGTATTCGTAGTCAGATTTTCCACTGTCATTTCCACTTGTCATATTCAGATTCCTTATAAAACTTCCGATATGTTTAACCTGTTTAACATAAAGTCACAGACAAACAGACGTAACACCTTGAACGATTTTCATGGAAATCCATCGCCCAGCTCACACTACCATCACCTGGTGGGAAAGTTGCACGAATCACTGTGTTGTGCCATATCGTCAACAGAAGGCGCTAGTGTGAAACGTCAAACGCATAGAAATACGATGCGCGCGCCTCTGGTTGTGAAAGCCACAACTATGAAAATTTAAAATGATCGTTAAGAGCGTGGTCGATGGAAATTTCGCAAGTGTTACGTCTGTTTGTCTGTGATAAAGTTTTCATTAGAAAAACTTGTTTAAAATACGTATTTGTAGCGTGACGTTACAACGCGCTAGAATTTGGCCCCTTCTACCACGTAACCAACATCTTGAAAAATTTGCTCGGTTTTTTATTTTAAACTGAAAATTTCTCCCACTATTGAAGTTTATTGGTTTGTTCTTCAATGCAGTGAAATAAAACATATACATTTCGGATTCGTTTTTGAATTTTTACATTTCGTGACGTTACAACGCCCGTACAGTTTCAAACAGGGTTCTGCTCGCGTTGTAACGTCACGAAAATGCGCATCATTTTAGAATCAGAATAATCAGCCAAAACTGCCCGAATTTGTAAATACATTATTGCATTATTTTCACTGCTCCAAGAGCAACTTTATTCTATAGAAAATCCAGAAAATCCGTTTTGTGATAAATGGCTCGGAGCGCCAAGTTATTGCTATCAGCAGTATGAAAACTCCTTCATGAAGGTTAATGGTACCCATCTTCGGCCTACTACGACCCATATTCATCTAATTTTGTCCCAAAGACTAAACTGTTGATATTCATTACTTCGCACCGCCAGATATTTAGATTTTCCAGCATAAAACTAATCATGTCGTCGAATTAAACATTTTTTCAATAATTTATGCAATGACCTTGATTCAATTAAAAACGCTTTAAGATGTGCGAGCAGTTATTGAACCACCTGAGGATCTGCAAACCACTTAGGGGCATCAATTTCTGTGATTCCAGTGAGAATAGACCTAATTCTGACAAAAAAAAACACATCCTGTTTATGTCAGAGTCATAATTACTTGGAGAGTAAGTGTCTTTGGCAAATTTGTTTGATAAGTCAAAAACTTACAGCTGATTCACTATTGGATGTGAGATTCTGACACACCGGGCGACGCTAACTAAAAGTTTACATTAGTTTACAAACGATTAGAATTTCTCAAAAAGTTTTCAACAAACAAAATTTTGACTAATTGAGAAACTATTTTTTGGCAAAATTTTTGGGCACTTTATAAAAAGTTAAAATTAACACTATGGCCAAATAGGGAATTGCTATGGCGATAACTGGTACACTTACCCTAAATATAAAGTGCATGATTTTTCAAAATTTCAACTACCACTAGTCAGCTAGAAACTTGAACCAAACGGCTTTTAAACTGAAAATTCTTAACAAGATAAACAACTTTTCCAAAGACATCAACATTCTAAAAGTCTAAAGTCTAAATAATTAGAGTCCTGAGATATATGAGTTTCAATTTCGTAGGTGTTACGTCTGTTTGTCGGTGATTCTTGTTATATCAAGAATAGATGTAACACTGATGTAATATCCATTCCATATATTTCAAGATCCTAACTATTTAGACAGTTGGTGTCCTCGACAAAATTGTTTGGCTGGCCAAGAACTTTCAATTGATGGGCCGTATAATTTCAAACCCTTCCACTAGGAGGCGCTAGAGAGCATACACATTTTTAGTTTTACTTATCTCAGGATCGTGATTAATTGGAAAGATGGTTGCTTCATTAAAGTTGTTTGGTAGATCAAGGACTTTCAGTTTAATAGCCGTATGGTATTAATTTCTGCCACACAGTGGTGGTAGTTGCAAATTTTCAAAAGCATGCCAATTTTATTAATTACCCAAAAGACATTCAACAAGCCGTAACTGTTTATAAAATATATCAAAAATGCTCAAATTTTGACTGATAGTTCCTCATCTTGTTATCTGTAATTTCTACAAATTTGGACTTGATTGGTTAGCTCTACACAAATATGGAGCGCTGGAACTTTAAATCCAACTATCCATCAACTGTAAGTCTTTGACCAACTCAATAACTTTGTAATTTCGTCAGTGTTTCGTCTGTTGGCTACTGATATCACAGAAATTTTCGGTTTGAGTGGTATTTGTTTACGATTAAAAAAATTTACAATATCACAGTACAATTACATCGTAGATTTTGGCCAAACACCATCTCCCTCGTCCTTCAAAAGTCTACGTTGTTTATAAACGGGCAATGGAACGCAATTTATAAACGATATATTGAAAAAGAGCTCATACACAACGAGAACGAAACTGTTTTGAATATAGAACTACGTTTGTTCAATTCAGAAGCCGTCCAAGCTACAAAGATTTGGTCTTTTCCACAGAACTTTTTTTTCGTGACGTTACAACGCAAACTTCAACCAGGTGAAACTCAGGCTTCCGTGAACCGATTTTCTTTCTTTTAGTCTCATTTGAAAGATCTTTTCGAGTACAAAGAGCATACAAAATTTCAAATTTGTAACGTTTTCCGTTTTAGAATAAAATTTAAAAATGTTGATTTTTCGTGACGTTACAACGCAATAAAAACCCATACTATGATCAGCCATATTTCAGAGTTGTAATGTCTTCCGATTAAAAATCTTTTTATGCTAAAAAATCCACATACATTTGTCTACAAATGATGGAAGACTTTTGAAAAATCAGTGTGTTGGTGTTTAAAATACGACAGTTTGGATGAAAAGTGTGCCTAAATGACTTAAAATCACGATTTTAATGTTAATCTTAATCGTCGTTCAATTTATATTTATTGTCATAACAATATCATGTCGAATACATTTTTGGATGGCAAAAGTAATGTAGAATGTGATAAAAATGTCAAATATGCCATAACACAACTTTGAAAAATTAGTATTGATGATACGGGGCCCGTAGAATGTGTCTATTCTGTTCTTGCTCACTTGCAATAAGCTTAAAATATGAAGCTCAGGTGCGCTGATTTTGTTTACGAATAGATTTGTGCTTTCGAAATCGCGAGTAGGTGCCAAAGTCGGCCATTGTGGCGGCCATTTTGGGATTCTAACAAGTCTGTCCTTAACATTCGCCTATTTCTGGTACTGAGCCTAAATACCAGTACTTCCCAAACCGTGCGCCGCGGCGCCCTGGCGCGCCGTGAGCATTCCGCTGGTCAAAATAATAAGAGAAAATTTATAATTCAATTTGGGAACGTCTTTTATTGTTTGATGGAACTTGTAAATATTGCTCCACGGCATTTTTCCAAAATTTATCTCAACTTTCGAATATTTTATGGAATTGCTGGTATCCTCTCAAAAATATTTTACCATTTTTTTTAAGTTTCGGTAACTAGAGAACAAATCATATGGATTCTTAAATGTATAATTGGTTCTCCAGTTTTTGATTTTTTAAACAGCACTTTTTAAAGTTCTTTCCACAATAATTTCCTTCAGTCTCCCAGTCTATGTTATCTCCTACTTCTAGGGACGATATTTTATTTACGTCAATTTCACAGAATACTTCTGCAAATGTTCGGTTCCGTGCAAATAGGTCACATCTTAAAATTGATTATACTTGAAATCTTGTTGGAAAATGATGAAAAACTATGTAACTTTTGATCTAATTAAGACTCGTTCCGAAACACTTTAAGGAACGCGAGATTCAGACATTTTTTATAAATTTTGTGCCTCAAGTACACTCCTTAAAATCGATCAACTTTTTCACTGGTCGCTCAAAAATAGTCATCCAAAACTCATGTCAAAGATAGCTCTTTAAGCTTTTCTCAAGACGTAATGATCGCTTGGTAATAAATAATCATCATGGTCCTGAACATTCTAGTTTTGTATCTAAGTTTGCTGAAATTTTTCACACAGCATTCTTAACAAACCATCTTTCAAAGTTTTGTAATCCCGCAAACATCTAAGATTTTCATAAAATTCTGGGAAATCATGTTTTTGTGTTTTTTTTAAATTATTAGGAATCGGCAGCTTGAATAAGATGTAGCAGTATTTTGTGATATTTGTTAAATTTGTGAGATAAGGGCAGCCAATTAATCGTCCCATAATAAATTAAAAAGTTTCCATAAATAATTCGAAAATTGCCAAAAAATAAATAGGGGTGGAAGCAATAATAAACTAGAAAAGTTCCATAAACAATTCAAAAAGCGCATAAATAAATCGGAACTTCCCATAAATAATTGATTTTCTAGCAATAAAAAATGTAAGAATTTCCACAAATAAATCAACAATTGCAATAAAAAACTATATTTTTTCCAACAAAAATTTTCGAACATACTACATTATAGAACTATGATAGAAAGACTGAAACTATTGTGCAATTTAGCAGACAATCGCTTGCTGTCCGAACTCGCTAACGCTCGTCGGACTTAAAAAAGGGATAACATCTCTGTTCGCATTATACCGGGCAAATTCTTGGATCTGTGGATTGCCTAGAACCGAATCGACGCAGTTACGGTGCATCGGTTTTCGGAAACATCGGCGGCCTTCTGCCGCCTCAGTTCCTCAATCCTCTATGCGGCTTCGCCGCATGGCTCAGCCGGTACTTTTACCTTGCTCATCAGTTCCTATTTATTGCTAAATTTTCAATTGCTTTTTTGATGTTTTTCAATTGGGAATTTTTAAATTATTTATGGAAAAATCAGATTTATTTATGGAAAATTTCAACTGTTTTGGTGGAAAAAATGTAGTTATTTATTGCAATTATTGAATTATTCGTGGAAATTCCGACGTTTTTTATTGCTCGAAAATCAATTATTTATGGGAAATTTTGATTTATTGATGCACTTTTTGATTTGTTTATGGAAATTTTATAGTTCATTATTGCTCCCACCCCTACTTCTTTATTGGCAATTTCTGATTTTGTTACGGAAAATGATCACTTTTTTATGAGTCGTTTATATTTTAGCCATATCTAAACATCTACACATAACATTTGAAATCTCACAAAAAAAAAATTGACAATAAAGCATGTTGAGAAACTTAATTTTATTTGGATTCTGAGAAAATATAGTACTGAAAATTCTTCACAATTTAGGAAGCAAATTTTTGAACTGAAAGTTTTTATAAAATAATGAGAATCCTCTGTAAAAAGATGTTGGTGCGCCGAAAAATTTTCGAAAATTTTAAAAGGCGCCACGATAGCAAAAAGGTTGGGAACCTCTGCTAAATACAGACAGTCATGGAGACATCCATACACATCTGACACCCTACATATCGAACCCATCAACACATATGCCGGGCCACCGCCATTGCTTCCTATCCGAGTAATGCGTGATCAAATATTGTCTTAGAAATACCTAGACCGACTGAAGTGTGAGGCAACCACGCTTACCACTATACCACCGACTCCACTACCGAACAACGAATTCGTTTGGGACCCAACTTTCATAAATAAATAACAAACATTCATGGTTTTGTCACAGTTCTTATTGATCGGTTTTTGTTGGATATTTGTTACATGTATACTGATAAGCCGTTCATCTTTGCATTGTACGGGATAATATCTCCCTGCCGTACTATATCTAAGCCTAACGGTTACGAGTATTATAGCCTCCATAAGTCTTTGATAGCTTGATAAACTTGCGTCTTAATACAACTCTCTTCTCAATCCCCTCAATAAAACATCAGCATCATATGGAAATATTTTATCCTAGATTAAAGATATAACATTCTGATTACCTAACGATATGTTTCATTTTTGCTTTTGTTTCCCAAGTAGATTTGCCTACTTGCAGTTTTACGTTATGTACAGAACAGTTTTTTCTGCATTCTGTCTATTGTATATAATTTAGCTAAACGTACAGGCATTCTCTCTCATTCAACACACTCGATTACAAGAAACAACTACTTATGGGAATGTGACCCTATTTCTTAGCCCAATCGCAGCCTATTCATTACGAGCGTCATACTGTCGGCGGCAAAGCGGTGCAGAATAGCATCAACAGCACGAAGAACATTGTTTTAAACAGGAAGGGCAGCCGCCATAGGGACGCGGCCGAGTTTGATATTTCATAGCTTTCATCATTCATTCCACCAACAATCAAATCTAAAAGAAAAGAAAAACAGCAGTAATTACACGACATGCAGTTTGTATCGCTAGTTTGCGATAAAAAGGATCTCATTAGATTTGAACTCCTTTGGCATGGTCTTCCAACCTTTTCGTCTGCTGGTGCTTTCCGTGCCGTCCTCTATAACGTCGTTTGTTTCGTAGAATGTGTGGCCTTTGCGAGACTTATCTGAAAGATTTGAAAGTAGGAAATTGATTAGATATTTACGGGTGACATTCAAAATCATCAGTAACATGAGAACGGACAAGATTTTTATCCATTCATATTTTTCAAAAAAACACATACATAATTCTGATTAGCCATCCTAAATTTATGGCAATTGTTCAATTGAACCAACTGATGTGATATTTTGCATGCGGTCAAATACATACAGTATATAGAGTATATCGCCAATTGTTGCAGGGCTAAAACTCATAAATTTTTGCACATTTCATAAGAAAAGCTTGGAGTGTGCCACAATTGGCGAGTGTTTACCCTAGTCATGTTAAAAAAAATTACAAGTAAATTGGTTTACAATTGTTATGGAAAATCATAGGTGTGAGATGACCAAAATTAAATTTTCGTGGCTTGAGAATCCCTTCAAATACGTCTTTAACCTTTTTTTCAGGATTTCCTCCTGTGGAACGTCCAGAAATTTTTTTTCTTCATTCAGAAACTCTTGCTGGGACTCCTCCAGAAACTGTTGTTGCTATTTCTGGAACACTTTTCCCAAAATTTACCACAAGAATCTCTTTAGCGATGCATCCAGAACTACACCAAAAGTTATATGGTGTATTCATCCAGGAATTTATTTAGAATTTACCTAGGGATTTTTTTCACAAATTTCTCATAGGATTCTTTTAAAAGTTCCTGCTGCGATTCCTTCAGAAGTTCTATCATTAATAATTCATTCAGGGATTTCTTCGGGGATCCATCTAGAGATATCCATAAAAAACTACGGATGCCTTTAGTTATTGCTCTAGGATTTCTACAAAGATTTTCCAACCGGGCTTCTTAGATGAATTTCTTGATGGTTCCTCTTGGGATTCCTCCAAAATTTCATCGTGACATTTCTACAGGAATATCTATTGATATTGATTACGATATTCCTCAAGTGATTTCTTCCGGACTTCCTTCAGAGATTTTTCTAGAATTTCCATTTCTGCCAGGGATTCCTCCAGGAATTACTCCGGGAGATTGGCATCTAAGAGCCGAAAGAGAGATAAAGTTGTGAAAGACGGACCCGGTTTAGAGTGGTGCTTCGAATCCAGTTTGACTTTCTATTCTGCAGAGTTGTAACTTGTTCTGTAGCTTAGTTGGTTAAAGCGCCGGACTAGCGATAACGGAGTCGTGGGTTCGAATCCCACCAAAACAAGAGGGAATTTTTTCACAAATTTATCTCTCAATTTGCCAATTAAACGTACTTTACCTAAAAATACTTCAAGTTTTTACATCTTTTTCTCATGGTCTCTGTTGTTTTCTTCGGATATTGCAACAGGGATTCATCAGAGAACTCTTCTAGAGGTTTCTACAGAAATTACTTAATAGATTCGCTTAGGAATTCCTATATAGTTTCGTTCTATAAATCCTCGGTTTACTGCTCCTGAAACTCATCCAGAAAGTTAACCTGGAACTTTGCCATTTCTTTCCTGCCTTGAACGCTCAATTCAGTTTGTGAACACAAAGCAACAGCAACAAAAGACCGCACCACCCCTCATTTATCACTTGATGCAATTCTGTTTGACGAACTCAAAGCCATTTTTATAAATAAAGAATTGATAATAACAAACGTCCTGATTTTGGCAGTAAAAAAAGGCACCAGGGAATGATAAAATGAATTATTTTAAGGCACTTGTATTAGGGAATCGCTTGAACCTATAGGTATACAGCAACAATGATCCCAGAATCTAAAGTTTTTCTTAAAAAAAAAAAAACAATTTGAGCAACATGTTGATTTGAATATTGGGCAAGTGACTGAGTTGGTCGTACCCAGAAATCGAAAAATCCTGTTTTCTTAGTCTGTTTCCGTTAAAACTGGGACAACTCATTACCAATGGGTTGTCCCACTTTTAGCTCAAACTGAGTAAGAAAACAAAGGATTTTTCGTTTTGTGAGTGCCAACTCAGTCACTGAGCAGTCAACGTATTTTGGACACAGCGTTACGCAAATAAATTTTGGACACTTCCATTTGGTTTTTGCCGTATGTGTCCAAAAAATATTGACGCGTTGTTGTGTCCAAAATATGTTGGTTCCCCTAGACATTTTTCTCGGTGCACAATATTTATCGACTTACCCTTTAGTACCTCTCGAAAATTTGTAATGCACTAAATACAAAAAAAAAACTTCATCGAGAGAGCAAAATTGACGCGGGCACCACTACGTCCGAAGTAAAAATCGAGGAGGTGGAAAAATTGGATGAAACCGAGCGGGGAGTTGTGTTCGGACTATCCTTGAGTGCGATATGCATCCTCGACGACAAAGAGACGAGAAGTTAAAAAGTTCAGATCGGCGGTGTACATGCGGGAAATCGTGGAAGCGGATATTCACCTTAGCGGTCTGCATCAAGAGAAAACGGAACCCAAGGCCACCTGACGTCCCCGCGGCATTATCCGTCGGCACCCTAGAGCCGTGCGAATCAGGGTCTAGAAGATTCAATCACCAAATTTAGAGAGCCCAACTTTTCAAATTCGGTCTTCTGACGGCCCCGCCATCAAAAGGCCAGTGTACCTGCCAATTGAGGTTTTACCACCCCGGACGATTGAACGACTGCACCAGAAAGTCCAACGAGCACGGCCTTTTCCATTTGGCATTTCCCCACCGCGCCGTGAGTCTAACGTATCCACCACCCGGTTTGGCAGCCACGTGCGTCGGCACGCTTTTGCCAGAACATTCGGCGTGCCCATCCCTCCTTGCTGGTATCACGCGATCGCGCCTCAACAGCACCGCGAGTCAGTAGCTTGTTCGGCCACCACGAGCTATCCGCAATCGTGCCAGATCGTCCAGCGAGAGCAACTTTTCCGGCTGGCGTCCCCGCGGTACCCAACGACCGCGCTCACGAGGCCAGAGAGCGCAGCCGCAGATTTAGCCACCATTGTACGGCTGTCCCGGAGCGCCCAACAAGTACACGCTTTCAACCCCACCACGCGCGGCGCTCCAACGTTGTGCCCAGGAGCCCCGCAGTGTCAAGCCTTCCTACTGGAGACTTACACGACGTCTCTCGTCAGTATCAGAGAGCCCGGAGTGCCCGATGTACCTCGCCGGCAACCACGCGGCATGCCAGGACCAGATTCGAGTGCCCTACGCGACCAATCTTCTTGTAGGCTACTACGAGGCAGCCTATACGCCCCGGCCTGGGTATCCAGGGTGTAACCCATCTGTTAAAAATCCCAGGCTGGGACATCCAACTCGACCATCGCAGCAAGCATCGCAGCAAGCTCTGTCCATCTACCCTCGCATGTCAAGGAGAACGTGCCTCTAGAGCCGACCTACTGATACCCTCGCATATCAGCAATGGGCCCCAGGTATCGGTTTCAGTAGGGAAGGGAGGAATAAGGGATGCGATAGGGAAAAGAAAGGTAAAGGAATAGAATCGACATAATCGTATAAGCGTACCACAACGGGTTCAAGCAGCGCCCTGAAAAGGGCACAGTAGAAATGAATAAACCATTATTTTAGATGTTTAGGCCCCTGCAGGAGTCGTTCAACCTTAAGATGTGGGCTTCTAAATTTGGCACGATCATTTTTAAGCAAATTCTATCATTTTCCAACGTAGAACTTATACTATTCCCATTTTTGCAAAATAAGCTATGGTCTAGTGCGTAGGCTTTACGCTGAAACAACCCCAAAAGGATTCGTCTTGGAAGTAATGTCACGATAGACGGGATACTTTTGAAATAGTCGTGCCACCACGGTTTCCACAAAAAAACTGCAGTCAAAAACATTCACTCCTGCACCAAATGCACCATGAACAAAACGCTTATAAGACCGGTGGACCTCTATGGACGAGACATGGATCGTGCTCAAAAAGAACCTTCAAGCACTGCACCTGCAAGTTCACAATCGACGCGTGCTAAGAACGAACTTCGGCAGTGTGCCGGAGAACGTTGTGAAGCGGTGAAGGTTGATCCAAGAGCTCGCTGCACTCTAAATATGACGCATTCAGGATACGATAGGTAGGGCATGTTTCAAGAATCCGGGCAACATGCCTGCAAATTAGGTGTTGCCATAGATCCAGGTCCAGATACAACACGATGAGGAGGGCGACGGGCATGATGAGGATTGATTTCGAGTTGACAAATGTTTGATCCCTATGGGATCAACCCCCATCAAATAGTTTTGATTTTGGGTTCATAGTAATTGATTATTGAACAATACACAGGAGTGTGGACAGCGCAGGTCTTTGGTTGTACAGGTTGTACATTCATGTAATTCTAACCCAAAGGCAGAATAACCTAAAAATTACTCCTGTACAACCGAAATCCTGCGCTGCTGGCACTCCTTTGAGACATGTGTACTGCTTGGTATAGGGTCTTATACCATTTGGGCATGTGTACCTATTTTGGGCACTTGCCGATATCACTACGTCAATTTCAAACCGATTGATTTGATTTTTTGTATAGAGTTAGATACTGTAGGTACGTGCCAAAAAATCAAATCAATCGGTTCGAAATTGACTTAGTAATTGCGACAAGTGCCCAAAATAGGTACTTCTGTCCAAATGGACAAGACCCTATTTGGTTTTTGAAATGGCTTAATTTCTTTTATTTCTGAGAAGAAGTTTTGAAGAAAACAACCAATAAAAAACAACAGGATAATCTGAAAAAATTGCTATGGTTTTACATGATGATAGCATTGATAATTTTTGGTGATGATAATGAATTTTTGCCGCTACGCAAAAATGTAGGTACTCCCGCCCTACTTTTATTCCAACCTTTATGCATAATTTGTAGCCTCATTTCAGTAGATCACCCTGCTTTGTTTCATTGATTACCGCGCCACCATCCAGACACGTTCGGTGTTACCTTCAAACACGTCACTACTTGACATTTGTCATGGAAAACAATATTTTGTGCAATAATGCTCATTATGTGTGGCTTTACACATTTTTTACGACTTCACAGGTCACAAAGGTTCCTTTTACTGCGGCCCAGCTCTTCGTGCATACAACCAGTTGTGTTGCTTCGTTTCGTTCCTTATGCATGGTTCACCCATGATGGGTACAAAGCCGAGGACGGGCACGTAAAAAAACCGTCTTTTGATTTGCCTGCCACCTACTGTAATAATCCACACGTCCACGTTTTCCTGTTATATCCCGGTTTGTTTTGCTTACGTTCGTAAACAACTCCCCGGGGTCGAGTTTGTGTCCTTTTTGCCACCCAATTTTCTCACCCACCAAACCAACCCAACAACCTCAGTGCACGGTTGCGCCCGACAACGACGTCACGCTCATAGCCTGGTTCTACATGGTAAGCCATGCTGTGCAGCGCTGATGGGTGCCGATGGTTCTGGTTCTGGTCGGTAATGAGACAAACGGCGACGGATTGTTAGCACAAGTAGTAACAAGCTTTGTTGTGGTGCGTGCCGTTAAATGCTGCTGAAATCTAGAAATCCAATTGTTGACTCAGACTTGCTTCCGCTCGGCACTTCGATCACCGTCATGGTTGCACTTATTGCTAGGCTGATGATTTTTTAGTTTAGGTAGGGACATTTGAAGATACAATAAAATGTGTTGCAAATCTGTCGGAAATTTTTCACAAAATTCTACGTATAAATATGATTTTGTGGAGTGACATGAGAACACAGTGACCAAAAATCACGAATCCATGTGATATATAACTTTTTTTTACTTACCGTCGTGCGGGGCTACTTTTGAAACACGGGGCTACTTTGGACACTTTTGAATATGGATTTTTTGAATTTGAAATATGGTTCAAATCTGTTTGATGTCTTTGGGACTATTATGACGCAATATTTTCCCCTTCATTTGGTTGAAATTGTTTTTCAAACAAACCCTTTATTGCTTGTCAGGAGGCGAAAAAACATCGAATAAATCATAAAAATATACATAACGTATCAGAACATTTGCTCTGTAAGCATAGTTTCTACAGTTCATAAATTTCAGAGGGTTGCTCAATTCGTGCAAAAAGTATCGACGTAGCATATACAATCGAATATTTGTATCGATACACATTATAAATGACCGTTTAACCTAAATAAAGGATTGATGGCCCCCAGACAGCCTTTAATTCTATATTAAAATATCGCGCTGCTCATAATACCAAAGGTAGCACAGAACCACCTAAAAACTATAGTATACAACAGTACTGGTACAAAGAAGTATTTTGAATAAACCCGGAATTTTAACTGCAGCTTTGTTTTAATTATAAATGTCCAAAGTACCCAAGTAACCACAGTGCTGAAGCCTTATTGCATGCAGATATACGGTGTATTTAGTGCAATCATTACTTTACATGCAAACTTAAGGTTGATTTAAAGTGGAAGTGGGCAATTATAGAATCAACTTAGGATTATACTGGTATAATCTTGAAGCAGTCGCATAATTGCCCATTTCCACTTTAAATCAACTTTAAGTTTGCGTGTAAAGTAATGATTGCTCTAAGTACACCGTATATCTGCATGCAATAAGGCTTCAACACCGTGGTTACTTGGGTAGCCCCCCTTGGGTTCTATATGAGATGTCTCCGATTGGTGTATGGGCAACTTTTTTGTTTATTGATGGATTTAGTTCAAATTTTGCATGCATCCTACATACATACTCACAATTATTATGTGTAAACATTGTGGAAATACATTCACTACTCTGGGAGTTATAATGTCATGAAGTTGAAAAACCATTAAAAAGTGTATAAAGAAGCCCCGCACGACGGTATTCGTTTTTTGGACATAACTTTTTTACATTGATTTGACATTTCTTTACTATCCGAAATACTACGTTAGTATGGGAAGCCGACTGTTTCGAGGTTAGGAATTACAAAAATTTGAAATTGGGAAGGAGGGAGTTAGGCATGAGCATGAGCATAGATGACCGCATAATTCGTGTTTTGTACTCCATGATTGACCAGAGCAATCGAAATTGCACAAAGAACCAATGAATGAAATTGGTAAAGAGGGAGTTGTAGTAATAATATCGTCCAGGTTGACAATACATATACATACCAGAATGAACTAAAAAATAGATATAAACATAACATTGTCTCAATTGTTTCAGTGTAAGAGCATACTGTTCTAAATTGTGAGATTTTGGTACAGTGCTGATGTGCTGAGATTTTGGAGAGTGGTGTGAGCTTTTGGAAGCTTCGAGGAGTGGAGATGATAGTCAGCGAGAGTAACACTAAAAGCTCTAGAGTTTGGACTTTGATGCGCTTGAATAAGGATCGCAGTGGTGCTTCTGAAGGAAAAGGAAAATAGTGGTTCAGGAAGCAAGTGTTTCCGCAGTGGTGGATCCGGAAATTAAAAGTTAAAGTGATACCGTTACATGGAAATGGAGGACCTCGACAGGAGTTAGGGTACTTCTTAAACTAAATTATTTGCTAACTTATACTAAAAACATTGATGGCACATAATGCACTAGGGTGGGGCTAATTTCAAAAAATCTCTCCGATATATGATTTCCCAAGTGGAAAGTGATCTACTAGTCGAAATAAGTGAGCTGTACAAAAATGAGCGATTTCGGTTGATATTTAGGGGTAGCGCAAAGGGTTCAAGTGAAATTTTTGCTAGAACAAACTTTCAAAAAACATTACAAATTTAATTTTCAAACTTATTTTTTCTAGACTAAATCGTTTTTTTTTTTAAGAGGCTTTACCGCAATACGGCATTCGCCTCTATGGCTTTACATTATTAATATTATTTAAAATAAACATATTGACATATTAGCTATTATTAAGCAGATTATAGCTTTGCATGGTAAGGTGTCCTGTGTTGCTCCGACTCAATTTCGACTCAATTTTCATTGAATGATGGAAACAGAAACCTTACGTTACAGCTTGCTTTCTCATCGCGTTTGCCATCCAGGGACGCCACAACACGCTGGGTGACTGACTTTGGACATTGTGTTGTGAGACTTTTGCCTCCTTGCGGGTGGATAAACGTTTTATTGGTCTAGCATGATTGCGGGGGAAAGATGCGAAAGATAAAGTCAAAGTGGACGGCAGGAGTCCAACTCTCTCGAGACACTGCCCCCAGGTTTAGGAAGGTGGCCGGCCCTTAGGGGCTGGTTGATTCGGTGTCGTTATGCCATTTCAGTTCCTGCTGTGTGTGAGCTGTGCAATTTAAAATAAACACAAATCATCAAATTATTTCTGACGCCAGGAAAGCAGTTAGAGATCAAGAAATGATTTACGTGTCGTTTGAGGTTCTGGACAGTAATTTGAGCTGTTGGTGGTGCCATAACCCTTCCAGTTGATTGTTCCGCTGATGAGGGCTTTATGTATGAATATGAGCCCCAAATGAGGAAAATAGTAGTGCCAGTTTGATTGCCAAACACGCAACGCCGGAATCCGAACATTGCCAGTAGAAAGGGTAGACGAATCGCCAACGGTAATTTTTCTAATAAGACTTGGATTTGTTTTGATGGGTACTGAAAGTAGAGTTATGTAATACTGACCAAGCTTGAAGATTAATGGTAGATGTTATCTTACAGAATATTAATTTCGAGTCATAATCAGAAATATACAGAAATAATTGGAAACATTCTTTTCTCTTATTATGCAAAACGACTTTTCTCTAATCTACATGATTTCTTATGAGAGATAAATGGTTGAAAGAGTGTAATATTTTTATTACACTATTACTACATATATGATAAATACAATGTGCATCAATTCAAACTAAAAAAAATTGATTCGACATAAACACGAAACACCATATTAAAATCCAAAATTTACCCTTTGGATCAACAAACTACATCGGTATGTTTTCGCTTAACGTGCAAATTGATTGATATTTGTTCATCCAATTGACCATCTAATCATATCTAATAGGTCGCGTACAAACTGTTTGTCACGATGGCGTCTATTCAGCTTTTCAAGAAATAAAATCAGGTGTCCCACAAGGGTCAATTCTTGGACCTTTGTTTTTCTCCATGTTCATCAGCGATCTACCTGCAGTTTTAGATTATTGTTCTGAGCATTTGTTTGCAGATGACATCTTTTGCATACCTATGCTTACCCAACAAAGTTTCAGCGCATGATTTCAAATTTTCGTTATACTTTTCATGTTGCAGAATTGTTGTCCTAAAACCAACTAAAGGACTATAAACGACTAAAGACAAGACTAAAGAGCAAAGGTTTTCTTGTCTGGTCATTTTGAACTCTAGCTAGACCCCTCCGAGTTTTAGGGGGGTTTTGATAGGGAAACTCGTCTTTGAATGTAAATTGTTTTATAGAATAAAAAGGACCAAATTGAGTCTTGCATTTGGAAAATAAAACAAAACATGAAATCATAATGCAACAAAACAAGCAACAAAATGTCCAAAGACCTACATCAATCTCAATAAAAACTAATATCATCGGCATTTCCTGAACCTTGTAATTAAGTCAGCAGTGGGCTGTAATCACGATGTCAACTATTATTTTATTCTAGCCGCGCCGTAAAATTTAACTTCCCACGAGCAGTGGGAAACAGATGACGACGGGAAACCAACCCAAATGTGGCACACGAAAAATAGTGCCATTAACATGAATTGTGAAGCATTTTGATGATAGACCATCCCAGGGTGATTGTTACGAAAATCACAGTTCACTTCAGTACTGAGGAAATCGTTATATCATCAAGAGGGAATATGCTTGCGTCGCATGATTTAATAATGTCATCAAAAACCAATGATCAGCGATCACTAAAATATTTCAAAAGCTGTCATATTTCTTTTGAAAAAAATTTTTTTTTTTGCTATGTTTGGAAATCTTTCAACAAAATTTGAAATTGTATTACCATTGACGTCTGAACATCAATATTGAGACATTAAACACAACGCTCATTACGTTGTTGGAGTCGTTAGACCATATGAACATCGAATAAAACTAAAATCGACCACCATGGATACTTACTTTTCTTCCGTCCTTCGTACATTTCCACCGAACTGATTGCACTTTTAGGAAGCTCTGAAACGAAAAAATAAACGATTACCATAAAATCGAACAGACAAAACATAACATCAGGTAAACGAATGGAGAAAAAAACTGCTGCCGTCACACTGGTCTTTTCACTTCCGGTTGAATATTGGCAAGGAAGCACATGGGAGAGCCAAAATGAGAATATGCAGTGGTCTTCAATGTTTAGACAAAAACAACATTTGTAAACGAAGTGTGTAAAGAAGCATCTATCAAATACGTAACGGTGATGGGAATCAACACCATCCTCATAGTATGGGGTTTTCAACACTTTGTTTGTCACACATTTGAGAACCCCCCCTGCTCCCTTATAGCGTGACGTACTTCATGGATGACCTCGAACTTTAAACACTAAAACAATATGTGCACATCTAAATTAAATCCGAACTTTTTGCCAAAAAGGCTCACCCACGCATATTACCAACACAAAAAGAAAATTTCCAAGATAAGGTGGGGAACACCATAACAGATCAACGCAAGGTGATCAAAAGGTTGAAACAGCACTTCTAGGAACAGAATGGCTCGGAAAATGTAGGCACTGAGAATCATTTCGGAGAAAATGCAACACACGCAACCTGAGATTGGCAGATTCTAATACAATGCGGTATGAAACATATACAAATATTGTATTAAGGCTTTGCAAATACAAAAATTGGTAGGTGGCAGTATACCAAAAATTGTATTGGCTTCCGAGAATCTGGAAAAGGAAAATTTCGCATGTGTGAGTGTGCTCTGTCGCACTGGTTTCTCTTTTTTGTTCTATTTTTAGACTGGTCATGGCAGCAGCGGCGGCATCAATAACCAAAACATGTTTAAAAAGAAATTCGGGCGGCGGCGGGAATTGAACCGAGACACTATAAAGGTGATTCACAGTACCCTGTGCTCTAACCAGCACGGCTACAACTGCACATGGACAAACGAGAGGCTGAAAGCCATCATTAACAACACAAACGTGGCTTGGTGATGGAAGTGGTACAGCCGCCACACTGCACAATGGGCCCAGAGCCGTATTTACGAAGACAAAACTGTTTATAGACACATATTGTGTTTTAGAAAGTTTCTTTTTAATTGTTGATCCTATTTCCCCTTATTGTTATGTTAAGGTGATTCATCTGGTTAAACTGATTCAAAAATCTGCTTTCTAATAATTTTATTTACGAGTCCATTATGGATGGTGATGGATCGTTTAATTGGATATTCCACCAATAAGCAGCGCCAGAGGTCAAGCAAATTTTAAATTTCATATATCTCAGAACTCTGATCACTTAGAAAGTTTTATTATTATTATTATCTTTATTTACGAGATTTTCAGCCCTGGGCTGGTTCATCTCGGGTTAGAAAGTTGTTTTTTTTCGGCAATGTTGTTTGATTTATTAAGGCCTTTCAGTTGATTAGCTAATTGGTTCAAGATTCTGCCAGTGATCGACGCTAGTTGCAAATTAGTAGAAGCATGCAACTTTCACTAATTATCTCGAAAATATTCAGCAAGTTGTAAGTTTTTATAAAGTGTAAGGATAATTCTCAAATTTTATCTGCTAGTTGCATAACTAATTAGCCATGAATGATACAAATTTGAGCTCGATTGGATAGTTTTACATGAAGTTAGAGCGACTCTAGTAAAATGTTTCATATTTGAGTGTTCTTCGTTAAACTGATATATCTCATGATTGAGTGAACCGAATGAAATGAAATTTTGTACATTTATGTCTAATACATAGCTCATTGAAAAACCATTGACTTGACTTAAATACGTTTAAAGAAAACAAAATTACAGCTTTTTGATTATTTTACAAAAAAAAATCATTCATTTGCATAATTTTGCAAATGTGTAACTAGCGCTTCCTAGTGCCGAAATTTCGAAACAAGTGGACCATTAACTGTAAGCCCTTGACTTACCAAACGACATTGTCGAAGACACCAACTTTGTAAGTGACCAGAGTTCTGAAATATATGAAATTTAAAATTTGCTTGATCTCTAGCGCCGCCTAGTGGTATATACAAAAGCATGTCAAGTTTTATATATTGTCTAAAACATTTTTAGCAAGTTGTTACCTTTTATAAAGTCCACCAAAACTATTCAAATTTTGATTACTTGTTCCTCAACGAGATAGATAATAATTGGTACAAATTTGGGCTTGGTTGGTTAACTCTACACGAAATTAGAGCCCTTCTATTAGAATATCTGTTATTTGACTTCCGTTTATCAAATTACTGTACCTTAGGATTAAGCAAACCGAATTAAATTAAATCTTAAAAGTTTATGATTAATGTATTGGTTTTCATGTACAGTTGGACTCGACTAAAATATATCCAAAGAGAAAAGAAGTTACAATTTATTGAATACTTTTTGAAAAGTTCTAATCATTTGAATGTGTGTTTTTTTTTGCAAATTTGCTACATCTCTGTAGAACATTTTCAAATTGTATAGAGAATAATTAATCAGCAGAATTTTGGATAAGCCACACTCGAGTGACCGTGCTCATTTCACAATGATGCAAAAAAAATGACAGAACTTGGCAGAAACATTTTTGTCATCGTAAATACAACTCTAAGCTCATTGTGCACTGAAAAGCCCGCATCCGGCAGTGTGCTCCCAAGTAACAATTCTAATTTTATCAAAGTTTTTTAGCAATTCAAAAATCCTAAACATAAAACCATTGATGCCGACTTGAAAATGCTCTCGAGTTCTTATATGCCTCAATAAGCCCACGTTCTGGCTAGTTGGCCCAGTCTTATTAGGGTCGTATGCAAACCGGCTTAGGATTTCGGGTTGTATCATAGTTTTATCAATCTTCTAAATAAAACCATCTTCTGACTTGTCAAATAATTGTTTTGATTATTTTTCACTCTCAATGTTCGATCGTCAGAATAAATTATGATTGGTTGTTTATCCAGCCATCAATTGGAAAGATGCCGATCTGGAATTCAGGTTTGTTTTCCTATTTAATACGTGTCATGAGACATGCCACGGAAAATTTGTGGTGAATGTGACTGTGGTAATGACAAAAACTAAATACGCCACACAAACTATGCATAATTTGGAAGTTAAATGCATTTAAGTTACTCGGTGGAATTGGGTGCAAAAAAAGGTTTTTTCAACACAGCGGAGTTTAAAAGACATTATGTAATTTTTCCGACAAAATAAAATGACGGAAACGTGTTGTATGCTTTAATTTGATCTTAAGCTGTACGTGAAATCATAAAATTGAGTAATATTTTTTCTGTATTTACATGAATTATCCCGGCTAGGCGACATATTTTTCTGATAAAACTCCGTGTTCCTGATGATACCTCCAATAGGGCTAACCCTCCTGAGGTAGTCATAACTGAGCTCATGATAGAACTAGCGGTTTTATCACAGCACTTTTTTGGTTTATGTCACGGCCACGAAAACTTTTGTTGGTTTTATGCACTGCCTCACAGTTTTGTGTATTTGTTTACAAAAAAAATCTCTCCGACAACAACCGCAAATGAAAGTTTTATTGAAATGGTACATAATAAGTGATGAAACCAATTTATGTCTACTTGCAAGTCTTTAACTGAAGATGTTTATAGCAGAAGTTATATGATAGTTTTATGGAACGCCAAAGGTTCAAAGTAAAAAAAACTACCACATAAAACTAATTTAGAACAACTAGCTTTTTGACATGCTCGTATAAAACCAGGATAAAACATGAATAAACCTTCAAGGCATGCTGATTGTTACTTGGGCTGTTTACTAGTGGAAAATTCCTAGTAGACAATAGGACGCGAAGCTCAGCAGCGAAGCGAAAGTTATTTTTAGACGCAACCCGGTTCAACTTCTCGGGTTTCAATAGCGGTGTTTGTGTGTAGTGGTATGGAACCTGTGGAACCGTGTAGCGCATCTTAATACAACGAATGGATTATGATTTAACACATTTTCTGTACGTTTTTAATACATGAATTGGTAGAAAAGGCATACCTCAATTTTTGGTAGCTTTTCTTGTTTTGCGTACGTAAACAAGACAAATGATAGTAACCAATCAACTCTCACTTTGAGAGAAGTTATAGATGCCACTCAACAGCACGAGAACAATTAGACAGCTAGAAAAAATAACATTGCAGCCAATATCATCAAGATACGTTCTGAAACCTTGGTCATTGCTGTGCGTGCACTGACTGAGAAGTTTATCAGTTTATCAGCTACCAAAATAGTGGCTGAAATGGGTCATATCGTCGTCTTTGCGCAAGATGTCAATTTTCAGGAAAAAAAAAATACTTTGGGTTGTGCCTCTTTTCGCGAATCTAACATTATTCCCGAGTATTAGTCAATGATACGAACTAATGCTAACAACCCACGCATCGGAAATGGACTTGCGATTTGAAACTCGTTCTACAAAGTAAACTTGCAGATCTCTCAACTTTATCGAGAGCACCCCCATACTCCCGTTGTACTGAAGAACCCCGGATTCGGCATTGTACCGCTGTAGGAGGTATATTTATTAGGGGCTGCGACAACACATGCAAGCTGGGGAAAGCCTTCAGGTGGATTGTGCGATATTTGCCAGAAAACCATTCGCCAGAATGCCATTGGCCAGAAAGACATTTGCCAGAAAATACCATTTCCCAGAAAACCGTTTGCCAGAAAGAACCATTTCCCAGAAAACCATTTGCCAGAATGTACCATTCCCCAGAAAGTACCATTTCCCAGAAATTTTCAAAGTTCTCATTCCAGAAGTGTTCCCAATCTAATGATATACTAATCTAATGAAACTGTTTCCTGATGAAAACATATGTGAGGCGGAAAGAGACAGATTTCAATCATTAGCAACCTCTATTTAAAACATTCTAATTGAAAAATAAATCGCGTTTTTTTATTTCTTTGGGATCGATTAGCCCACGATAACGATTGTAAAGATGTAAAACTTTATTTTGTTCAGATTTATATGCGAAAGTTAAATAAATTATTGGAACTGATGTAAGAACAAACAAGAAATGGTTTTAGAATAACTTTGAAAGAAAAGCCTATAGTTTGAAGAAGGGTAAATCACTCTAGAACAAAAAATGACGTGAACTCAAACCTTTCAAATTTCACAATAAATTAAATCTTTTATGTTATTTAATTATTTTATTGCGCACAACAACTTATTTTTTCAATAAGAGCATTTTCACAAATTTGTCTGGTGGACAAGCTGATCGTGACGTGGATCCAATTGATCAAATACTATTTTGACGGAATTTGATCAATACTCACCAAAAACTTTCCTTTCTTCAACACATAGGATGTTCTTTCCAGTTTTCATTGATATGGAATTTTTGGATTAGCTTATTTTTTTTTCAAAGATTCCCTTCTTTCAATTGAAAGTATTTTTTGAAGCTTATTTTGACAATAACAATATCATGATCACTTTAAATCATATTTTTTGTGCCAAACAACAAAATTACGAACAACAATTTATGCCAAAAACAAGTCTTACAATAAAACTAGAAAGAACAGCCTGTGTTTAGAAGAAGGAAAAATTCACTATTTGAACTAGAGAGAATTGCTTCGTAGTTTTTTGTACCGAAACCTTGATGTGAAACTAGTGAATTTTGCCTTCTTTTAAACATAGGCTGTTCTTCTTAGTTAGTAAGACCAGATTTTGACATTAATTGTTGATTGGGGTAAAACAATAAGGCAATAATAATATTGTAGAAGTATCAGCTAATTATGGGAAAACCGAACAAACTTAAGAAACCGTTCCGATTCTTGTTCCATAATCACTGAATTGCTATTCGTGATCATCATTCTACCCATTGACCATTCGGCCTAATGGACTTCGGTCAGCAGTATTTTCACCATACCAAATATTTGTAGACCTATGCACTTATAGCCTAGTTACATCGAAGTTTCGCGCTTAGTATCATGCAGGCGTATCTGCAATGATCGATTTCTCTTCATCGATTTTCTCTTTGCTCAATAACTAGTGGTGAGTCATTTCCAGTTGTTTTCGTTGTTCTAGCCCTAGTCGACCTTCATCGAAACAAACCAAGAGATCATCCTAGCAGTGAACATATTGAATTATTGTAAAATATTGAAACTGACGGACGACATTTTTTATGTTGATGGACTGAAAAATATCCACCAAATTCTCACAACTCATCTTTAGTTTCAAATAATTCTTAGAAAATGGAGGAAATTTCTATTTGCCCGAAAGTACCATTTGCCAGAATGTACCAATCCCCAGAATTTAATATTTAATATTTAATTCTGGGGATTGGTACATTCTGGCAAATGGTACTTTCGGGCAAATGGTTTTCTGGCGTTTGTCATTCTGGCGAATGGTTTTCTGGCGAATGGTTTTCTGGCAAATATCGCACAATCCTTCAGGTGAAACGGGACGCCGTGTTATTTTTCCTATCTTGCCTCTCTTTCTAACAATTTGCCTCGCGATTTTGAAGATGGTAATCTCGAGTTCTATCACACTGAAGATGTTGAAAACCAATCAGCATATGCACTGCAAGTGAGCATACACAATGATAGAATTTTGTTGCAAAATATGAAGTAGAATCTGAGATTACCATCTTAGTAGCCACAGAGCAATGGCGGATATTTCCTCGACCGTCCCGTCCGCCCTTCATCGTGATCGGCAATATGCAGAGACACGTGGTCGGACGCTTGCTGAGGATCAGAGGCCGATTCTTCATAGTCAACGTGCTCAACCCACACTCAGGAAGTACTAATAATGACAAAGATGCAATTTACGAGCAGCTTCAACACGAGTAGGGTAGCGAACCACTTGGGCAACGGCCGGTATTTTGGGCACTCTTCGCCATAACTCAGTCAATTCCAAACCAATTGACTTGAAATTTTGCATACGGCTAGATACTATACGTATCTCATCGCGTTCCAAAAAATGTGTCAATTTGTTCAGAGTTGTCTAAGTTATAGCAGAAAAGTGCCCAAAATAGGACCCCTGCCGAGATGGTTCCACTTCCCTATAACCGCTTCCCAAACCACGACGTCAAGATCAAGGTCATGAGCTAACGGCTGCGATTAAGAACTTGCCCTGGGGTCTCGCAGCCACATCGGGACTACTCGCAGACTTGGAGCCAAGTTGGATTTCATTAGAGTTTCATTAGTTCCTTGTTGAGGCTTCGTTACCACGAGCCCCGGGCATGCACCAGCTGTGGTGTCCTGCCAGATTTTGATTCAGCCTTGGATCCAGCCCTTGCTTGCAGATGTCTCCTCCACCCTTTCGTAGTGTGTGGCTGGCCCACCTCCATGTACGTTCTCGACTTACTATTGATTTTGGTTTGGTCGATGGAACTCAGTGTTCGCCCAACCGGTTGATGTCAGTCCTCCATCATCGGCCGCGTCCCACATTTTCCAGGTCGTTCTGCACCTGGTCCGCCCACCTTGTACGCTGCTCTCTAAGTTTTCTTGTACCATGCGGATTTCTTACGAGCACCAACTTTGCAGGGTTGTTGTCCAGTATTCTCATAACATGCTCCGTCCATCGTATCCTTTCAGATTTTGCCATCTTCCGGATGTTAAGTTTGCCGTACTCTGCAGCAAGTTCAAGGTTTAATCTTCGACGCCACACGCCTTTCTCCAATACACTGCCGAAAAAGGTGCTAAGCACCCGCCGCTCGAACACTTCGAGTGCTTGCATGTTTATGATTAGACGTATCTAATCGTAGAGGAGGCGTTTGTAGAAGCTTTCTCCCCTCCCTTTGCCAGGGAGTCCACTCACGCCTGCTTGTTCCGTCTACAGAAGCGTTTGGTTTCCTTTTTTAGAGCCGCATACCGTTGCGTTGGCGAGACTCTTGTTCTGGTTCTGCTCTGGTTCTTTCCCGCTCTATCGCAGCCTTTGCTTCTTCAGGCTCCTCTATTATCCGCCAGGTTGCATCAGTGATACACTCTTTTCACCCAGTACATAGCTCACTCAGCTTGATCTCGCTGGTGTTTTACGCTTCCACCTTCCGGAACATCCGCTGCTCGAGTTCTAAGTTCGTCAAAGAACGATCTCTTTACAGCTAGATCTTCCGGTCAGCGTGTGTTAAATCGTCGTCCAAGTCTTCCCTGTGGGTACTGGTTCGAGCAACGTGAACCCGTGTTATTAATAACTGCCACACGCATCTTCCAATAAGTGGCTCCCATTTGATATACACCGCCTGTGCCTGGGCGCTGTGTAGTAAACCAGCTCTTCAGTTCTGGATTGCGATGTCGCTTGGAATACCGGGATATAACAATATTTGTTCCAACGGTAGGTACCAAGATTGTGTTCTCCAAAGCTCCAGGATAACGAGCTTCATGTGTAGTGCCTCGCAGACGGCATGTTCTAATTTACCTTACTGGGATAGCGTTTAAACATTTCTATTCCAGTTCAGATTCGTCGTTTCATGCTAAAAATAGTCCGCGATCTTTATCTGATGACTTCTTGAACGGTTTGTTAAGATTCGGAACCAATACCCAAGTAACACACTTGTCACCGAAGAGTCACGGCGGCGCAGGTTTTTGTTGCGCAGAAGTCACTGTGACTTACTTCTAACAAATAAACACTTACTTGCTAGAATTAAGTCACAATGGCTTCTGCACAACAAAAACCTGCGCCGCCGTGACTCTTCGGTGACAAGTGTGTTTCTTGGGTAGGTTGTTGGTCAAAGGTCTCCTATCCACAATTATGGGTATGCACGGCTACTATTCAACATTCTTGGAAATTGCCCTGCCAACCCCATTTCTTGCGGGTTTGGAAACCTCCTGGACACTGGGTTCGCCGTAGAGCGCAGCGAGCATTTTTTGCCGTTCTCCTGCATAACACTAGAGATCGAACTAACAACGGGTCAACTGAAAACATCGAGTGCTTGCATACATACATTTATTTGTTCAACATCATTAAGACAAGACATAATCAACTGTAAAACATGATATTCTCGGCCTTTGCAGTCTTAAAGAGCAGCGAGAAACGATATTCTCTCTACATCCGACGCGACGGTTTCGGTAATATTTCGGATGTAAAGAGAATATCGTTTCTCGCTGCTCTTTAATACTGCAAAGGCCGAGAATATCACGTTTCCCAGCTAAAGTTCCCACAGTCGAAAGCAACCATATTCCGACATAATCAACAATAGTACGCCACAATACTCGGTTTGTGGCTGCCGCTCTCCATCCTCGGTCGCGCCCGATGCTCGCCAAGTCACGCTCCACCTTGTCCGCCCATCGTGCTCTCTGCGCTCCACACCTTCTTGTGCCAACCGGATCAGTTGCAAACACCAGCTTTGCAGGGTTGTTGTCCGGCATTCTTGCAACATGCCCTGCCCACCTATCCTTCCGGCTTTGACCACCTTTTGGATGCTGGGTTCGCCGTAAAGTGCAGCGAGCTCGTGGTTCATCCTCCTCCGCCACACACCGTTCTCCTGCACACCGCCGAAGATCGTTCTTAGCACGCGTCGCTCGAAAACTCCGAGTGCTTGTAGGTCCTCCTCGAGCATGGTCCATGTCTCGTGCCCGTAGAGGATCACCGGTCTTATTAGCGTTTTGTACATGGTGCATTTGGTGCGTGGGGGACTCTTTTTCGACCGCAGTTTCTTCTGGAGCCCGTAGTAGATCCGACTTCCGCTGATGATGCGCCTCCGAATTTAATGGCTCAAGTTGTTGTCAGCCGTCAGTAAGGATCCGAGGTAGACGAATTCCTCCACCACCTCGAAAGTATCCCCGTCTATCGTAATATTACTACCCAGACGGATCCGGTCGTGTTCGCTAGCAGATCCTTCTTGAGCATCTTGTTCATGGACCACGGGTCTTAGGGGTTGTCCATAAACCACGTGGTCATTGGGGGGGGGGGGGGGGTTGTTCGGCCAATGTTGAAAAGTCCCAAAAAAATGACCACGTGGTTTATGGACAGCCCCTTATTAGCGGTACATTTAGTGAGGGTGTGAATCTTTTTTTACTGGAGTTTCTTTTGGAGCCCATATTAGGAGAGTCTTGGTACTTCACAGCTCACTTCATTATCAACTGTTAACAAGGAACCAAGATAATCGAATACCTCCACCACCTCGAAGGTATCCCCATCTACCGTAATACTGCAGCTAACGTTTGTCCTTTCACGTTCTGTTACGTCTACCATTTAGCACTAGTCCGGCCTTTACTGCCTCTTGATTCAGGTGGGTGTACCCTGTACAGCTCTGTCAGCGTTCCATATGTTCTACCGATGATATCAATGTCGTTCGGATTGCTCAGATCGGTTGAAAACCATACCCCGACTACTCCTGAGTTTCCGCATGACTCCCTCTAGGTCAATGTTAAACAGCAGACACGAAAGCCCATCTCCCTGTCACAGTCCCCGTCCACATTCGAACCAACTAGAATGTTCGCCCGAAATATTTACGTAATTTTGCATACCGTCCATCGTTGCTTTTGTCAATCTTACCTACTACATACTAATAACCTCAATTAAAGAATCTTACCTACTACATACTAATAACCTCAATTAAAGAAGAAGCGTAGTGAAAAGAAATGGAGTTGCAATGCTGTTATCCAGTACGGTAGCACTACCAGCAGGTAGGGGAAGGTGGGGTAATTGCACCCCCTAAGCAAACGTAGCCCTATAACTAAGATTAGGATGATTTTATGGGTGTCTTGCGTTTTCAAAGTTAGTTCATTTATTTGACTAAGAGACGCCAACTTTTGGTCCGCGTGGTATCAATTTTACCGAATCAAACTAACAATTTAAAAAAGTGTTACGTTTTGGGTGCTGAAAAACTGTTGGGGGCAAAACGCACCTTGAGGTGGGGCAATACGACCTCTGGCATTTCCCGCTTTGAATTTTAATGAAATACCAGGCGGCTCCATCTTACTATTTACGGCAGCAAATGGAAGGTGTAGGAGGCGAATGGTAGTTAATAGGTGGATTCCATATAATCAGCGCGCAATCGCTTAAATTGGGTGCGCTTCAAATTAGACAATTTTTCCAAATGTGGAAAATCATCGCTTTTCGGATGGAGGGATGTTGAGGATACCACACATCAGGCCTATGTACCTACAGAAAAGCAACACGAAGCGATGATCAGGTATAGAGCTTATTTAAAAAGTCTATATTAATAAAATAACTATGTAAAATAAAATTTATCGTTTGAGTAATCATTTGATAAAATTTTTCGATTAAAAATGATATAATGTCATATGAATGGCTATGATTTTTTTTTTGTCTAGTTCATTTATTTATGGCTCAATCGTCTATAAAAATTATATTGAAGACCCACTGAAAGATTTTCTAGGCAAGAAAAAAATCGCCGCTGCATGGCTCAAGAAACAGTTTCTTGTCTACATAGTAAATGGCTATTTTCGGAGCATATCTTACTGTAGAGTTTAATGGCACCATCGGTTTCCCCGAGGGAATTTTTGGCGATACACCTGTACGATCCAAAGTCGGCCTGGCTCACAACCTTGATGCTCAGTTTCATCACCACTCTGTATGCGTTGTCTATCAGCACTGGCTCGTATTTTCCGCCTGCACGACACGGCGCCGAAGGGACCCAATCCGTTTGATGGCCCACAGCAGCAGCAGCAGCGACAGGAGCAACGATCGACCAGGATCCGAGCCAGTAGTCCATGTGGCGTGTGGAATGAAAGAAAACAACGAAAAACGGTTTGAGAATGATACTTGACACTAACCACGGCGCATGTGGAATTCGACGAGGACGACGGAAAACGGATGGGGGAACTTGTTAAATTTGCATAATTGTAGCGGTGTGATTTTCATACTCGGGCGGAAAATCATACGAAAATGGCACACAGTTTGGTCAGCTCGAGCTGTTGTTTTCCGCTGCTGAATTCCCTGTTGTCGGTTATTGTCATGCTAATGAGAGAGCAGTGAGACGCCATTTGAGCGTGAAAATAATTCATAGTGAAGCAGTGAGCAATTTCCAATGGAAAAAGAGATACGCATTCATATAGGTTGGTGCTTGTAATCGGTTAATGGAGTATAAGGTCACTAAAAATAAAAACTTACGCATGCAAATCAGGAATTCAGTCAAGAACGGGTTTCACTCTTAACACCCAACATTCCCCTATTATCTTTCGTTACACTCGGCCTTAGAAGAAAATACCATTTCTTACGCTAAACTAAGTCTCAAGAACAAAAGGTGACGATGTGACAATCATACGAAAGGAAATAAAAGCCAGTAAAAAGAAACTGTATGCAAATTGATGAGGATCTTCTTAAAATAGAAAGCACGCTTCTGCGATGTCAGGAGAATTTAAATTGGATGATTCCGGAAAAGAGTGGAAGCTTTGTCTCACTTTGCCAGTGATTTGCACCACGAACTCTTTTCGCAACTGCCCAGCAAATGACCTCATTATTGGCTGTGATTTGCACACCTCCATATCGCTTATCGGCTTTTCACCGCTTCTCGAAACTTTCCTACGTGGAATGTGAAAATCAGTTCGCTGATTCCGGCGGTCGAACATGTGCACAACCTTGGCCCAGAGTGGCAACGAATAATTGAATTAACCTAATTTCGGCTTAATTAAGATATTATAGTTTCTTCGATTTTTACCTGGCGATTTTCCAAGCCACCGCGATTTTTGTTTCCGCTTTCCATCCACCTCCGATGACTACGATGACCCAGGTGGAATCGCAAGATACATAAATTAGGCTTATCAATTCGATAAGCAAACCAAATCCAACTCATCGGTCGATGGTAGCTTACCAAGCAAATCAAATATGTAAGTCTTGTTGGAATGCTTGATTTTATTAAGCTTTGCTTCACGGTAGCGACTGGATATGGTTTTATCACTGAATTAAAGGTACCCCACGCATTTAGTTGTGTTAAGGACAAGCTCGTTAGCATCCCAAGATGGCCGCCAATGACCGACCTTTGCAGCTACTCACGATTTAAGACGCACAAACCTCATAAAAACCTAAACCAGCGCCGACCTTCTTATTTTAAGCTCATGACAAGAGAGCAAGATTTAAAAAAATACACTATCGTTAGTTGTTAACATCTTCAGATTTGTACATTTGGATATTCTGGTACAATGTTGAACTGGGACTTGAAGATGTTTGTCCTCAATCAGCAAGGGAGTAATGCCAATGAATATTTTGCACATTTGGTTGCAATGCTTAGGATGGAAAGTACAATTTTGCCTTGCCCATGGTAGAATGATGAGCACGAAGATGTTGATGTGTAGCTTTTGTTCCTTTTCCAGTCCTATTGGGGGTCCATTATGAGTTGCCGTTAGTCGATATCCCAGTTTCCGGGTCCGTTAGAGCATATGCTCAGAAGAGGGTCAGGTGTCAGCTGCTTTCGGGGGGCAGAGCAGTTGACGAAAAATTGCAAGTGCCGGGGCTGGGATCGAACCCATGACCATCCACTTATGAAGTGAACGTGTAGCCACTACGCCACGGGCCCCGGCTAACATCTGATATTGTCAAACAGTTTTCTAGCCGAGGGCGTTTTCAAGAATTCATATTTCTGCATTATTTCCATTTTGTTGAAAAATTTTCATCCAAAATCGTTAAGCCAAAAAAATCGAGAAAATATCGATTTATATTAGAAATTGTTGGCAACTGTTTGGCATCCCATATGCATAACCAGTGAATATTTCGAAACAAATTCGAGGTACCTATCGGTGTCAGGCCATTCGGCCGAAGATCATTAGGCCGAAGGCTATTCGGCCGAATGGTCATTGGAACTTATTTTTGCCGTTACGTCCCCACTTGGATAAAACTTACTTCTCAGCTTAGCAGTGTACTATGAGCACTTCCACAGTTATTAACTGAGAACTTCTGCTGCTAATGACCATGGTGCATGTAGCGTGAGGCAGGTACAAAGATACATTATAGTCAAAAAATTCAAGGAATTTTCCTTTACGAAAGGTTCCTGTACCAACTGGGAATTGAACCAGTCACCCTCAGCATGAACTTTTCTTTCTTTTGAACATAGGTCGTTCCTTCTAGTAACACTGCCAATAGTTATTTATGCAACAAGTTGCAAAATGATGATTTTTTCAGCACGGGTCGTACATTTACCCAACGAGGCTTGCCGAGTTGGATAAATACGACGAGTGCTGAAAAAATCGAGTTTTGCAACGAGTTGCATACAAAGTTTTTTTGTAATTGCAAAAAAAAAAGAATAGTTCAATCTCTTATTGCTAAACAAACATGTATCAAGAGCAACCACGTGCGCGCCTTAAAGCGCGTCTGCGTAGTATTTTTGTTCGATCAGGTAGGCTATGGTAGGCTGGGTGTCACAAATTTTCAAGCTCCCGTTGTTGTCATGCAGCAGTATAGGGAAGAACGAAAGCAGTTGCAGTCACTGTCGCTACACCTGATCTGCATGCAGTCCTTATCAAAATCTAAATCATCCTGATTCGGACTCGAGCGGCTCAGTGGATATAGAACCAGCAGCTGTACCAACGGAAGTCGTGATAGTTTGAAAAAAGTGTGTACTGGCAAAGGTGCCGAAAGGTACTACTTTTCGGCACTTTTGTTTTAGTAAAGAAAAGTAGGCCGTTATATTGTCCTTACCGCGAGTGAAAAGTAGGGGAATATGCAATTACAAAAAATAGTTTTTGGCGCTTAAAATGCTGATATTGAAATCATAAATTTTTCCTTCTTTTAAACATCGGCTATTCTTTCTAGTTTCATTGTTAAAATACGTTTTGACAATAATTGTTAAAAACCCAGATTAATCCACCTAGTGATGATAGTGCCTTTCTCGTCGAATATGTACTCATCATCTTTCCGTCGATATACATAAACCGAAGTGTTCCTAAATCCTGAGAATACCTTAATTAGAACAGCAGGAGTTTTATCAAACCTTTCATCGAGTAGGGAAACTTTTTGATGGCTCATATTCTGATGTTATGTGCAACGTATAGGCAGAGCTGAAAAATATCAGACTTCTCAGTTGACTGCTTGATCACCTTCACTATCACTGGAGGCCGAATAATATGAATACGATAGTTACAAACTAAGATATTTTTTTCCACAATCATAGATCACTTTGCAGTCTTCAACAAAGTTTTTTGCATGAGTTTGATTCAATTTTACATTTAACCACTTCCGACGGGATACCCTGAACCGGTTCCGGGAAAGTACCGATTGTCCCAAATATGATCTGAGCCTAGTTTCTTGCTAACTGTGCATCAGGTTTCCTATAAAGCTGCGAATTGATGTGTCCCAGCATGGGTTTGTTCATTTCAACTTGTGACCAATTCCGCCGGGACACTCGGAACCGGTTCTGGAACACAACTCTAACTAACATTGGTCTCTATTAATGTGATCTGAGGCTTTCTTTTCTTGCAAACCGTTCACGATTCACGATTCACGAAAGTCACGATTTGATGTGTCACATGCATGGGTTTGGCTCAATTTTATATTGACAACTTTCGGAGGGACTCCCGAAATCGGTTCCCGAATACTACCGGTTGCTCAAATGTGGTCTAAGACTATTTTCTTGCTGACCGTTCTTCAGGTTATCGAAAAAACACTATTTAATGTGCCGCATGCATGGGTTTGGTTTGCTTTTATATTTGTCTACTTCCGACGGGACACACGGAACCGGTTCGGGAACATTACCGGTTCAGATATGGTTCGAGACTATTTTCCTGCCAACCATTCATAAGGTTTTCGAAAAAGCGGCTATTTGATGTGTCGCATGCATGAGTTTGGTTCACTTTTTTATTTGGTCACTTCCGGCGGGACACCCGGAACCGGTTCCGGAACACTACCGATTCAGAACTTGAAAAGTACTTAAAAATTATGAAACTCTTTCGAAGACATTGCATGAATCACTTTCGCCGCGAAACTCAATGTCCCTCTTTTTTTTTTTCAATTCGTCCCACTGTGTGGCGGTGCGCCAGATATGGTCCGAGATTATTTTCCCGCCAACTTCTCATCAGGCTTTCGAAAAAGCCGCTATTTAATGTGTCGCATGCATGGGTTTGGTTTGCTTTTATATTTCCGACGGGACACACGGAACCGGTTCGGGAACATTACCGGTTCAGATATGGTCCAAGACTATTTCCCTGCCAACCGTTCATCAGGTTTTCGAAAATGCCACGGTTTAATGTGTCGCATGCATGGGTTTGTAGTATTTTCATATCTTGCCCCTTCCTGGGGTACCGATTCAACCGGAACACCTAAATTGCCATAACTCCGGAACGGCTGGACCGATATGAACCATTTTCAATAGGAAACAATGGGACCAGATTCCTCGTGGAATGAACCATCGGTCGTTAAAATCGGTTGAGATTTAGTACATAAAAGTGATGTGAGTTTATTTTGTACACACACATACACACAAAGACATCATCTCAATTCGTCGAGCTGAGTTGATTCGTATATGTGATTCGACCTCCGGGCCTTCTATCAAAAAGTCATTTTTGGAGTGAACATATAGCCTTTCCAGTACACTTAGTGTGCGAGAAAGGCAAAAAGGTAAAACAACAGATCCGTTTCTAGTTTCATAACTGCAGAATTGCAATTCATCCTGATGACCATTCGGCCTAATGACCTTCGGTCTAATAGCTTTCGGCCTAATGACATTCGGCCTAATGACCCTGCATCATATCTATCTTGTGTAGCAATTACCTTTTTATTGTAGCATGTATTCGGCCAAATAACCTTTTAAGCTTATGACCTTTACTGCCTTGTTTCAGGCCTTATATTTTTATTTTTCAGCCTAATGACCTTTGCTAGGCAGGCCAATAACCTTTTCGGCATAATGACGTTTCGATCAAATGTACTTTCGACCAAATGCCATTCGACCAAACGTCATTCGATTATATGTTTTTCAACCATATGTAGCAATATACTTAAAGAGGTCCCCCACAACCGATCGCGACCATGATCGAGGAGGACCTGCAAGCATTTGGAGTATTCAACAAGAGTACTAGCCACTCTCGGGGGGGAAGAGTAACTGACGAAGTGCCGGGGCTGGGATCAAACCCATGGCCATCCGCCTATGAAGCGAACGTGTGACCACTGCGCAACGGGTTCCGGCAGTTGTCCCATATTCTGAAGAGAATTCCGCACACGGCTTTGTAAACGAGACTTGAATAACAGATCAAGTTCAGCACGATCAGAGGGATGGGAATCCGAGCAAAGTCCAACAACAACATTACAGTAAATCGAAAACATGATTTGAATTCAGCAACAGATCATATCACATTGTGATATCAGTTTATCTTTACTTAATTTGATTTCATTTTTTCTTGTATTTGCTGTCATTTAACATTAATTTAAATATTAAGTGTTAGAATAATTTTAAATATTTTAGTAAACTACGTAAAGTATTTCTAAGGATATATCATTAGTGCAATTATTTTATTGCATTTATAATTTGATATCAATCGGAAAACTCTACATTTGGCGACAAACATATCTTAAGGTCCAATCTGCAAAAGAGAGGCTCTCTTTGTTCCGATTCTCTTCAAATTATTACGATGTCACAGTGGACATTTTAACAATTTATTATTTATTTATTATTTATTATTTACTAGCTGTCCCGGCAAACTTTGTCTTGCCGCCTTTTGGTAGTTTGACAACTGTTGAAAATAGCACCGCACTCTAGATTGGTTTCATTTTCGATTGTGTTGATTTCCTTCCCAGCTCATGAAAAATCAATACTTTATCAATTTTCTTACTTTTCTAGTTGATTTTCCTAACTTTTTCGGCATATAAACACAGCCAACATGAATACGAATCGAACCGTGCATGAGCCATGCTTATCGGTTCAGCCGTTCGTAAGTTTTGTTGCCTCAAAGGAACTTCAAACTCATTTTTATATATATAGATAGATAGATAGATTATAAAATGTACATTCATCGGACTAATTGTCCTAGTGAATATTTCTAAAACTATATGTAACATGAGGACAAAAAAGGACTAACGTGTATGTAAGGCCATTATCTTGTTCTTAAAACTAGTCGTCGAAGCGTTAAAAATTAAAGAACTGCTGAACACGACAGAACTCGGTAATCATAGCTGGAATAGGAGCATTTTTTTTTTTTTTTTTTTTTAATCATCTTTATTAGTATCTCAATCAATTTTTACATTCTTCAACTTAATCTAGGTGTTCTGTGTATTATAACACACTATCATCCTAATTTGGTGAAATAAATTTAAGCTATTATCAATACTAATTAATAACATATTACATTTCATTTGCTGTAGCAGTTAAGAGTTTTTGCAGGCTTTATTTTTCACCTGCGTGTCAGAAATACATTTTTTTCAACTTATCCTAACCCCAACCCACCTTAAACTAATTATACAAAGAGCTAATCGTAGCAATAGAAGACTGCAACGATTTTTGACGAAAGTTGGCAATGATTTTAGTTGACATCTGTTCCAATGTTTCAATATTAGAAATTTGATGCAACTCATTAGTGCTATACCAGGGAGGCAACTTCAGAATCATTTTCAAAATTTTATTTTGAATCCTCTGAAGTTGCTTCTTTCTGGTATTGCAACAGCTCGACCATATTGGGACAGCGTACAACATGGCCGGTCTGAAAATTTGTTTATAAATCAAAAATTTGTTTTTGCGACAAAGTTTTGATTTTCTATTAATAAGTGGGTATAAACACTTAATGTATTTATTGCACTTAGTTTGAATGCTTTCTATGTGGTTTTTAAAAGTTAAGTTTTTATCTAGTAAGAGCCCTAGATACTTAACTTCTTCCGACCAATTTATTGGAGTTCCCCTCATAGTGACAACATGTCTACTTGAGGGTTTCAAATAAAGAGCTCTTGGCTTATGTGGGAATATGATAAGTTGAGTTTTGGAAGCATTTGGAGAAATCTTCCATTTTTGCAAATAAGAAGAAAAAATATCTAAACTTTTTTGCAATCTACTACAAATGACACGCAAACTTCGCCCCTTGGCTGAGATTCCTGTGTCATCTGCAAATAACGATTTTTGACATCCCTGTGGCAAATCAGGTAAGTCGGAGGTAAAAATATTGTATAAGATTGGTCCCAGTATGCTGCCTTGTGGAACACCAGCTCTTACAGGTAATCTATCTGACTTGGAATTTTGATAATTTACCTGAAGTGTTCGATCCGATAAATAGTTTTGAATAATTTTAATAATGTATAGTGGAAAATTAAAATGTTTCAATTTTACGATCAAGCCTTCGTGCCAAACACTATCGAATGCTTTTTCTTTGTCAAGAAGTGCTACACCAGTGGAGTAACCTTCAGATTTATTTGAACGAATGAAATTCGTTACCCGTAAAAGTTGATGAGTAGTCGAATGACCATGGCAGAATCCGAACTGCTCATTGGCAAAAATAGAATTTTCATCGATATGAATCATCATTCTATTTAAAATAAGTTTTTCAAAAAGTTTACTGATAGATGACAGTAAGCTAATTGGACGATAACTAGAAGCTTCGGCAGGATTTTTGTCAGGCTTCAAAATTGGAACAACTTTAGCATTTTTCCATTTTTCAGGAAAATATGCTAACTGAAAACATTTGTTAAATATATTAACCAAAAATGATAAGCAACTTTCTGGAAGTTTTTTGATGAGAATATAGAAAATTCCGTCATCACCCGGAGCTTTCATATTCTTAAACTTCTTTATAATAGATCTCACTTCGTCCAAATCAGTGCCCAATGAATTGTCGAAAATGTTCTCATGATTGAGAATGTTTTCGAATTCGCGGGCAACCTGATGTTCTATTGGACTAGTGAGACCTATACTGAAATTATTTTTTTTTTTTATTTTTTTATTTTTTTTTCCTGATGGTCCCGTAGGAGTTTGTAAACTCCACCTCCACCCCATACGCTTCATTTGTAAATGGGAGGCTTACAAGACAGTTATCAATTTGATATTTAAATTCCTATCGTCCTCAAGTCCAGTTAATTCATCCTTATATATTCAATGCTCCCGCGTATGTCCATCTTAGGTCATGTTCTTTATAAATACTACACATTTGCGCTTAAATCTCAGCTCATTGGTCTCCTCTTTTATTTCGTCTGGTAGCGTGTTAAATAGTTTAAATCCTTTGAAAAATAATGAATTCTGTGTTCCTGTCATCGTCAAGTTTGGTAAGCGAAAGTCATTGGCTCTTCTCGTCTCGTACTGATGCACCTCTGATCCATATTGTATGTTTTCTGTCAAATATTTTGGTGTCAATCCGTGCTTAATTTTAAAAATAAGAGTCAGGGTTCGAAGTGTTATTCTGTCCTTCACTGACATCCATTGCAGCATATCTCTCATCAGTTTAGTTGACGTCATCCTATCACATCCTAATATCAATCGCATTGTCCGGTTTTGCACAGTCTGCATTCTCGTCATTTGCCGTTTTGAAGCTAAAAACAGAATGGAAGCACAATATTCAAAGTGTGGAGCCACTAGAGTCTTATACAGCATCACCTTGTTGTCAAATGATAAAAACTTGTTAATTTTACATAGCATTCCATATTTTGAAGCTGCTTTCCGAATTACGTAGTCAATATGCTCGTTGAAATTGAGTTTCTCGTCAACCATCACTCCAAGGTATTTTACCACATTTACTTGTTCTACAACTTCGCTGTCAATTGATAGGGTGTCAGCATAGCCAGTCCTTGTTTTGTTCGTAATTATCATATACTTTGTTTTCTTGACATTCAATTTCAGTTTTTTCATCTTTAGCCATTCCGTCAGTTTAATTAATTCAAGCTTCATTACTGCATAGGCTTCTGCAATACTGTCAGCGATAATGAACAAAACTGTATCGTCAGCGAACAAATTCACATTACCAAACGTCACATTATCCTTAATATCGTTAATATATAAAATAAAAAGTATTGGCCCTAGCACGCTACCTTGTGGAACTCCTAATTCAACGTATTTATCCTCAGACTTTTGTCCTCCATACAAAGTAGCCTGTGTTCTCATTGACAAATAACTTCTGAACCAGTCAACAACCTTACCACTAATTCCTATATTTTCTAGAGTACGCAATAACTTTTCCCTGTCAATGGTTTCAAATGCTTTCTTTAAATCTAAAAAGATTGCTAAAACTACTTTTTTATCTTCTAAAGCCTTTTTCCATTTAACAAGTAATAGGTTTAATGCTGTTTCGCAAGAATGTTGCTTCCTAAAACCTGATTGTTCTGGCAATAAAATATCATGCTTGTTGACAAATTTCATTAATTCTTCTTTGACAATGAGCTCGATTACTTTTTCGTATAACGGAAGCATGTTTATTGGCCTCCTATCTTCGGGTTTTTGAGAGTTTGGCACTTTCGGTAGTGGCACCACTAAAGACTTCTTCCAGCTTGTTGGGAATTCTCCTCTACTCAGGGACATATTAATCACTGCAAGAAACTCGTGTTTGATTGCCTCAAATGCATCGATCATCACTGTTGTGTTAACGTTATCGATTCCTCCACACTTTTTCAAGTTCATTACAGTGTTTTTCAACCTGATCATATCAACGGGCTCAAATACTGACCATATATCACTTGAATTTCGGCCTGCTGCATTCCCAGCATAATTCAAATTAGCCTCCGGAATACTGTCGTGAATCTGCTTAACGCTATCAACAAAATACTCGTTCAATTTATTTATTTATTTGATCACTATCTTCGTCATGGACGCACAGATTGTTTGATTATCCTATATTCCTAATACTATTCTTAAATTCTAATTTTGACATGTTGAAATCAAAGTTAACACTAACCACATTAAAGGCACTTAAACAAGCACAAAAAGGACTATTTTGACCATAATTTGTCCTATGCAGAGGAATTGTCAAAAGAGATGAGCTACGGAATTGTCGTGGTGGGACGTTCAACGGAATTTCACCAAGAAGAGCTGGACAATCAATATTTCCACTGAAGAGGTCGAAGACAAATAGCCGCTGAAGCTTCACTCTTCGCGCCGCTAACGTTTCCAAATTTATGAGCTGACAACGCTCCGGATAACTTGGGAGGCTAGCTGGATCTGTCCATGGAAGATGTCGTAATGCGAACCGCAAAAATTTACGTTGTACACGCTCAATCCTTAACATTTGCGTCGCATGATACGGTGTCCAGACAGGAGCCGCATACTCCAGAATGCTTCGAACCAATGCGCAGAACAAAGTTTTAAGTGCGTAGACATCAGTGAACTCCGATGCATGTCGACGAATGAAGCCTAACGCTGACCATGCTTTAGCAGTGACTATTGAGATGTGCTCGTTGAACCTGACTTTTGAATCAATGAACACTCCGAGGTCGTTTATGGAATGAACACGCACAACTGGGGTTGATCCGATGGAATACTGGTTAGTAACCGAAGCGTGGCGGCGAGTGAAGGATATAACTTTGCATTTGCTTTCATTGATGAGCATTCCGTTGTCACCGCACCACACAAGTAGCGCGTCTAAATCTGCCTGCATTGCCACACAGTCTAGCTGTGACATGATAACACGGAACAGTTTCAGGTCATCGGCAAAAGACAACTTACCCGATGAAATCACCTGGTACAGGTCATTCACAAAAATAATAAACAATAAAGGGCCTAAAACGCTGCCTTGAGGCACTCCAGAGGGGATACCAAATTTGCAGGAGCGCACTGAATTGACAGAAACGCATGCTGAACGATCAGATAGATAAGAAAACAGCCATTTCGTCACCCAGTCGGGAAATCCAAGGTAGGTCATCTTTTCCACGATTAAGCAATGGGGAACCATGTCGAAAGCCTTCGCAAAATCTATGTAGATCGCATCGACTTGACGATAGGACTCCATCTCGCGCGACAGTTGAGTGACATAACACATCAAGTTTGTGGTGGTCGACCGGTTCCGTACAAATCCATGCTGGCAATCGGACACGAGTGGCAAGGCGGCAGTGAATAGCACGTTGTGGACCAGTTTTTCGAGGACTTTACTCAAGCAGCATAATAGTGTGACCCCACGATAATTCTCGATACGATTGGAACTTCCTGATTTGTGGATTGGCACTATAACACCGTTTTTCCACGCGGACGGGAACTTCATTTGGGAAAGCGAGCGGTTGAAAATGTCCGTAATTGGGACCGCAAGCGTATTAGCGCAGTTCCTAAACAATAAAGGAGGAAGACCGTCAGCGCCTGGTCCTTTTTTGACGTCAAGATCTTCGAGAGCGCTGATAACTTCTTCAACAGATAGCCGCATAGCTGGAAGGCGGATGTCAAAAGACGGTAGGTTCGCAAATCTGTCATGACGTGACACTGGCGATACACGGGAGAACACAGATTCAAAAAATGTTGCGAAAAGGTTTATCAGCTTTTGCTTTATCATTCAGGTTATCGTCAAGGTTGGAAAATCGGACTCCTTTGTCACTATTTTTAGCTGGATTTATTAATTTCTTCAAGGATTTCCATAACTTTTTTGAGTTGCTACTACATGCTCTCAGTTCTTGTTGAATAGACGACTTCTTAGCATCACGAATGGCATAAACATAACAATTCCGTTTCCTCTGGTATTCGTCCCAATCTGATTGACTTCGTGATGATCTAAATTTTAAATAAGCTTCATCCCTCAGTATCTTCAAAGATTTTAAAGAACTCGTGTACCACGGAGCAGTATCTATAATAACAACTTCTTTTTCTTCCACCATACTGTTCACGGTAGACTCAATCGCTTCTGCTAACTTATTCGCTGAATTGTCAGTATCACAGTATTGATGAAAATCCCTCAATTTCCAGCGAAGCTCAGACTGAAGACGCGTTCTTGAATATTTTTTCCAACTTTTTATCTTTATCCTATGAGGTGCTACCTCTTTTGTCGCATTATTCACTATCATTCCTATTGTTGCATGGTCAGACATTTTATCTAGTGGCAATTCAACTACTTTCAGCTTATCGTTATTACTAAAGACTAAGTCAATCATTGTGCTACTTCTATTGCTTACTCTTGTTGGAAAATCTACTACCTGACGCAATGATACAGAGTCCATAATATTTTTCAATTCACGTCTATCTACGTTGTGTAACCAATTCATATTAAAATCGCCAATGATTGTGACTATCCCATTGTTTTCTAAAACTCTAGGTAACCATTCCTCTTCAAGGCACCTCAGAAATGCTGAATCACTTGCATTGGGTGAGTGATAAAGACCACCATACATACCTTTCAAAGCGCCACCAGAAACATACACACTTAAAAACCAGTTACCATTTCCGTATTCACTGCAGTTAATGGACCATTTGATGCTCTTTTTTATGTAAAATGATACACCTCCAGTATGACTTGAATTCGATAAGCAATTAACCATATCATAACCCAAAACATCATATAAATTCACATTATGTTTGTCTGTTAAGTGAGTCTCGGTAATATCAAAAATATTGGGTTTTTGCTGTTGGATTACCAACTTAATTTCTTCGAAATGGGTACAGATGGCACAATTGGTATACACAATGTCACTCTTTGATTGCTAGATTTCAAAATCAATTTTTTCCTTTTTTTTTATCTTTCAATCTTCGGTACACTGGACACCGGTCACTCCAGGCGACATGGTCCACACGAACCCCCTGTCTGCTATTTTTGCACATTATGATGCAGTTAGCACATTTATGCTCTGAGGAATCACATTCTTGTACTGGGTGAGCGCCTGAGCACCGGGGACAGGTAATCCCCCTGGCAGTACAGTTGGCTGCTTTGTGATTAAACGCACAACACTTGTAACACCTGATCACATCAACGCCGTCAACCACACGGCAACGATCCCATTCACATATTAATTTGCCTATCTCCATGAGCTTACCATACGTACGAGCATCAACTTCAATAATTGCATTAAATGTTCCATTGATGGGATAAATTTTAACCACTTCTAGATGCTTTACAGTATCGAAAATATCATTGTTGTCCATTAGGGATTTTTTAAGCTCATCTTTGTTCAGCTCCTCACTCATACCCAATATTTTAACCAAAGGTTTAAATGGCTCAGATTTGTCAACCACATATTTCTCACCCATCGCTTTTTCTACCGTATGCTTAAAATTTTCACAAGACGTTTCATCATTTAGTTCAACAATTACCGCACCGTCACGACGAGTTATGATATCAGTAACTTTTACACCACCAGCCTTAACTTTCTCACTTAAAGTTTTCTTTGTTTTACCTATGTCCTCAGAATTACGAGGCTTAATAACAACCCTAGGTTTCGGTTTCTTCTTTAGTTCATTTGAACCACCACAACGTTTTCTCTCAGCACGGTTCCCATTCCCTACATCGCTTCTGCACAAGACATTAGTGTTAGATTTCTCACCATTCATGCTGGTTGAGGGCGTTTTATCTGCGCTTCGATTCACTTTCCTTCTGTTATTCATTCTCCATTCATTTTCTTCAGTTGACATAACTCGTGAAGATGAGTTCACCATAGGTTCAACATTCTCCTTAGCAACATCAGCGTAAGACACATTAACTTGATTAACGTTCCCAATTATGGGCGTTTTTTCCACGTCTCGCCCAGTATTCGATAGACCACTTTTGTTTTTGCTTGAACGCAAGTTATACCGCGGTGTTCCAATAAGCGTAGATTCACCACTCACATTTATCAGCGGACTCAATTAATATAGCTCTTCTTTCAACAATTGACGAACTTTTCCGTCAAGATTTTCCATAAAACTCAACTTATTTTCCAATTCCACGAGTTTTGAAAGCATCAGGTCCATTTTATTCTCAATATTATTTCGATCATCGTACCCATGCAAAGCCAAGCACGTATCACAAACATACATCGCATTTTTTATTCTCTTCAGAACCATCCATTCATCTTCATTAACATTTGGTAAGCATCGCATATGGACAGTCTCTCTGCATCCACTAAAGCACTCGAGAGTATCGTCGTCGGACTCAGAGACCACACGATGGCAACGCGCGCAAATTTCACTCGTTATTTTGCCCATTTCTTCTCCTTCTTCACCAGCACCGTTTTGTTCGAGCAAACTAGGCATATTGCTTTGTATACAATAGCCCGCGCTCTAATGTATTTTTGTCACCGTGAACTTGAGATAGATTCGTAACTTAAAATCACCATATATCACAAGGCCGCGAAATTCACAATAAGACTTAAACCATAAATTATGCAGTTAATGATCATCCGTCAGTACATGCCACTTAATCGCATTAACAAGTACGAAACACTTGGAAAATCAAAAAAAAATAACGACTATGAAACTAACACACCTGGTTGAATTTCAGGCACTCACAACAAATTATGCGCACTTTCAAACTGTTTGGCAAGTTTTTGTGCTTTATCAGAATTAGTTAATAATATTTTGTTATCCTCTTTCAGCGCAGGAATAGGCTTCTGAGGTTTTTTCAAAATTTTTGTCAATTTCCAAAACGGCTTAGAGCCGGGGTTTAATTGAGAAACTTTATTTGCAAAATTTTTGTTTCTCAATTCGGTGAAACGTTTTTTAATTTCCTTCTGAAGATCCTGCCAGATTACTTTCAAAGCAGGATCTCGAGTTCGTTGGAATTGTCTTCTTCTCACGTTTTTAAGACGGATCAGAAGTTTCAGATCGTCGTCAATAATAACTGAGTCGAATTTGACTTCACACTTTGGTATTGATGCGCTTCTAGCTTCGACTATAGTACTAGTCAAAGTTTCGAGGGCATTGTCAATATCAAAATGTGTTTCCAATGAAACATTAACATCTAAATGGCTATCGATGTATGTTTTTTATGTATCCCAGTCAGCTCTGTGATAATTGAAAGTAGAGCTGATGGGATTAAAAATCGCTTCATGGGAAATTTGAAATGTTACAGGAAGATGATCAGAATCAAAGTCAGCATGAGTAATCAATTGGCTACAATGCTGACTTGAGTCAGTTAAGACCAAATCAATTGTTGAGGGATTTCTAGCAGAAGAAAAACAAGTGGGGCTATCGGGATATAGAATAGAAAAATATCCTGAAGAGCACTGATCAAATAAAATCCTGCCGTTTGAATTGGACTGAAGATTATTCCACGAGCGGTGTTTCGCATTAAAATCACCAATTATGAAAAATTTAGACCTGTTGCGAGTTAATTTTCGCAAATCAGATTTAAGAAAAATCTATTTGCTGGCCAGTGCATTGAAAAGGCAAGTAGGCCGCAATGAAAGTATGTTTACCAAAGTTTGTTTCAACAGAAACACCCAAAGTTTCAAAAACTTTGGTTTCGAATGATGAAAAAATTTGGTGCTTGATGCGCCTGTCGACGATGATAGCAACTCCGCCACATGCTCCATCTAGGCGATCATTTCTATAAATAAAATAGTTTGGGTTTCGTTTGATTGAAGACCCAGGTTTTAGATAAGTTTCAGTAATAACTGCAATATGCACATTATTAACTGTTAAAAAATGGAATAGCTCATCCTCTTTACCATTTAGAGAACGAGCATTCCAATTTAAAATGTTCAAAAATTTATTTGGATCCATTACCAAAACGTAATCCAATTACTATTTTATTTGTAAATTTAACTCCAACTTGAACTGCTTCAGCCATAGTTTGAGTTTTGAACATTGCATCAATCATTTGTTGCAATTGTTCAGATAAAAAGTCAAAATCGGAAGCAGACATGCCTGAATCACGTGCATTTTCCGTATTTGATGTTTGGTGATAGGAATTATTTGAATTTTGTTTACCCGCAGCCACATGGGCATAGGTAGCTCGATTCGTTTGAACAAAATTAGAAATATTACTCACTCCACTGCTGGAGGGTAGATTATTCGCTCGAAGGTTTGTTTGGTGGTTAACTACCTCCGGCGAATAGGTACGAGCGGTATGAAAATTATTCAACCGATCGTTGATGGAAGAATTTGTGTTGTTAGAAATTCTACCTGCAGAGTTTCGGGTACGACTAGCGTTCCCATTCATCTGCCGGGCACGTGATTCGACAACTTTTTTGCGGATAGGGCAATCCCAAAAGTTTGACTTATGATTGCCACCGCAATTCGTACATTTAAACTTCCTGGTATCTTCCCTTACCGGACAGTTGTCCTTGGCGTGAGAAGAACCTCCACAAATCATGCATTTAGCATCCATGTGGCAATGTTTCGTTCCGTGCCCCCAACCTTGGCACTGACGGCACTGAGTTGGGTTCTGGAAATTTCCCCCAGGCTTACGAAAATGTTCCCATGTCACTTGGACAAGAAACATTTTCTTCGCCTTTTCCAAATATTTCAAGTTATTTAGATCACTTTTGTTGAAGTGAACTAAATAAAATTCTTGAGAGATACCCTGCCGAGGATTCTCAGAGCGGGTTCTCTTTTTCATTTTTATTACTTGGACTGGAGTGAATCCAAGTAATAAGTTGAGTTCAGTTTTGATCTCATCAGGTGATTTGTCATCACTAGAGAGACCTTTTAATACGACTTTGAACAAGCGTGCAGACCTGTCGTCGTATGTGAAAAATTTATGCTTTTTCTCAGTAAGGTACTTGAGAAGAAGATCCCGATCTTTCAGGGTTTCCGGCAATACGCGGCAGTCTCCTTTCCTGGCAATTTGGAAGGAAACCTTGATTCCCCTTATGGAGTTCTAGATCTCCTGCCTAAAACCAGCAAATTCACAGACGCTGACCACGATTGGCGGCACCCGTTGTTTTTTAGCAGAAATTGAAGTACCTGTGCTAGAGGCATCCTCAATTTGCTGTTCCGAAAAATTGTTCAGCGTTTCATAAGGATTACTCATTTCAACGAAATTTTCATCCGAAACAATTGTTTTTGTAGAAGGAAGCGGAGAAGCTGAAAGTTCTCCTTTCCTTCTAACTTTGCCGCGTTTAGCGACAGTTTTGAAACCGACTTTTTTGGAAGGAAGCGGTGAATTCAAGGATTCACCCTTCCTTTTGTTCGATGATGCAACCATGATTTAATTTGAAGCGACCTTCCAGGAGGTTTTTTCCCTAATCGGTGTCCAAGTAGGATTACCACCGTTTCACGGAATTTGACTTCCGTAAACGGGTCCAACGAATAATCGAAGGCACGGGTCCAGGCAAGGATCGAAAAGGAATCAGTAGGTATAAATTTAGCGCTGAAAAGTGCTATTGTGGGTAGTACTGAGAAGTACTGTTGAATTGCTTTAGGTAGTAAAACTTCCTGCAGCAGAGAGAGCTTACGTCCGCACAGCACAAGAGTACGATGCGAACTCTGGAATAGGAGCATTAATACCGTAGTTTGTTCTATGAAGCCCGACACGCAGAAGTGTTTGATTGCGTAAAATTCTCAAAGGAATGTGGAAAGGTAGTTGAGAAAGTAGAGAAGGAGAGTCGATTTCGCCTTTTAAAAGCTTCGCAACGAATACAGCCATATTCACCCGTCTTCGGTGTTCAAGTGTGTCCATGTTCAGCAGTCGGCAGCGATCCTGATATGGCGGTAGATTTTCGGGATCCCTCCATGCTAAGTTTGCAAGCGCAAAGCGAAGAAATCGTTTCTGAACTCGTTCGATTCTTTCGATCCATGTGGTCTGGTATGGTGCCCACACAACATCCGCTGATTCTAGCATCGAACGTATGAGAGAGCAGTATAACGCTTTTAATCCTTTCCTTCCCACGACTTTTTTTGACCAAAATAAACAGATAATTCACTATGCAACAAAAATGGTGGAACAAAACAGTCATATTTAATGCTAAATTATAGCATACAATTCAAATTGATCGAAAATAAAGTGGTGCTCTAGAGCACCACTGGGCATATGAGCGACTTTTTTCTTGTTTTTATTTTTTTTATTTTTTTTAATAGGAAAAACTGTCTAAAACAAATTTGTGAACTATATGTATACAAGCACAAATATTAATCTTCTCAATGCATTTCAATTTAATTATTGTTATATAAGGTTTTAGGTTGATTTTTTTCGCAAATTTTAACGAAGAGATTATACTTTATATACTATAGTAAGCATTTTATTCTATATCTTTTTCTATTACATTTTTGTAGTTCGAAGAGAAATACTGCCCACTCGCATAATATTTCCATTCTTATTGAGTTTCCCGGGTTTTCTATTCGTATGCGAGTGCTGGCACAACAGGTTATTATGGTGTTATTCAAAAAGATTTATTTAATCCAACATTTCCGAATCAGATCATAAAACAATAATATAATAATAGTTTAAGAGCAAAAAATGAAAACAAAATAACAAATTTTTGCATCACATCGAATTATGGCCGAATTAGTTCTCAATCTGCGTTATGGAACTGAACAAAACAGTTTCGATCTTGTAGGACACATAATGGAACATCGCATTTCGAACATCCAAAGCTTGTGAAATGATTGCGTTCATCGCAATGGAAGCAGCGTACTCGTTGGTTTAGCACAACCGGCCAATGAGCAAAATTGTCAAATCTAGCCTCCGCCGGAACAACTTTTCTTGTTACCCGATGTTTCTTTCGTGTACGCACAATTTTTGTAGTCGGTCTTCCCCTACGTTTAACTACTGCTTTCCCGTAGAGTATGAGGTAGTCAGCCACAGCAATACGAAAATCGAGTAGGCTCATGTGATTTGTATCACCTCGTTGTTCTGTATGCCTGCGATATAGCAACCAGCCGTTTACTATGGCAGCATCCAAAAAATGCATGAAAATCCTCATATAGTACTTTTTGGTTCCAATACTCGTTCGGTAGAGCGCCACCAAAAAGTCGTTGAGGTCGATCCCGCCCATGTTCTGATTGTAATCGCGTACAATCATCGGTCTATCCACGGAGATGAACTTCTTCTGTGCAGTTGACCAGCGGTTGACAATGTCCAAAGGCATGACTCCGTTGTACGTTGATATAAGATGAATCGCTTTATTGTCAATCCATGTAACGATTATGATATTATCACTCGAAATATAGGCATCATATGATCCGCGTCCTTTCGCCATCAGTTCTTTGTCTGCTATGAAGTTTGCGTTGGAAATCCTTCCTGGACGAATGGTCCCGGTGTACTGGAATCCGCGATTTTTCAGTTCCATTGCCAGACTGTAAGATGAGAACCAGTTGTCACCAAAAATTCGTACTTGTTTGTGTTCAGGTAGGGTTGCAACAAGCTTCAGAACCACATCGCCACTGATGCCCCAATCTCCACTAGGTTGTTCGCCTGACTTTCCTGTGTAGATATCGAAATCGTGAAGTATTCCATCTTTTCCTGCACGTCCCTTGACATTGATTCCGAACCGATGAGGCTTGTTCTTGTTGTACTGACGAAGAGGCGAGCGTGCCTTTGATGGGATCATTATCTCGTCGATTGATTGCTCGGGAAGCGGTTCTATACGAAGGAAATTTTGGCGAATTGCAGTTACAAATGGCCGCACTTTGAAAAGTTTGTCATATCCTGGTTCATTTCGTTGCTTCATTCGAGAATTGTCGGCGAAATGCAGCATGCGTTTTATTTGTTCAAAGCGGTTCCTTGTCATGACGTCTGCAATCGGTGCGTATCTGGTAGCAGTTCCCCAGTTCATCCTATAGTTGGGTACTTTATGTATGCCCATTAGAAGCAGCATACCCAAGAACTGTTCGATTTCATTTTTACTAACTTCAATCGATTCGCCAAGCTTCTCTACCGAGTACAAATTTGTTTGTTTGGTTATATTTTCAATAATTTCGTCGTCGAACAATGACCTGAAATATTGGTATGGAGTCCATGTTTTTGCCGGAGGAACAGAGAGTGTCAGACCACATTGTGGAACTTCTCGCATTTGTACATCGTTTGCAAGTGGTTGCCATCGAGGTTTGTGGCGTTTTTGCTTTGCAGCTGTAGCCCGTGTTGTTATCCGGCTCTTCTTTGTTTTCTTGGCAGATGATTTATCAATCTTTTTCGCTTTGGGTTTTGAAGAAACGTAAGGAGTAGAATCGGGTAGAATGATTTCGTCCTGATGTTCAGTGTCAGATCTCTCATAAAACCGAGAAGGATCGATCGGCTTCACGGAATAGTTTTCTCGTTCTTCGTCTTCTGAGCCGCTGAGAAAATCCACTTCAGACTCATCCCCTTCTATGCAAATCGCAAGGACATTTTCAGTGTCACTATCTGCAATTAATTAGAAGAGAAATAATAAGCAATTAATGAAGCAAATTGATATACATTTGTAGCCTCAATTCAAAAACGCAAATATTCCTAACCTGATTCAGGCTCCGGAGCATCCGCAAAAGCTCGGAAGTACCTCGAAACTTCATCGTTTCGGGTGTTTTCCAACGACGGAACTACACACTCGCATTCGTCTTCCGAAAAACCAAGGAATTCACTTTCACTGCTGCTCATTTTTCACGAAAAAATGCCTTTCGTTCTTCACGAAAAATTTCAATTAGATGGTAAACAACACTTTCGTACGTGGTCTGCCTGGGATGAACACAGAACAAGAATGATGACGCAATGACCGTCAAACTTTTGACGTAGGATTACGTCTCTCTTTTCTATACCGGGTGTCATTCTAAATTTTCAGAAATCGGCCGCGTTACGTTTAAAGTGGAGATTTTGAGCGTTAATAGCTCAGCCATTTCTTGTTGAATTTTCAAAATTTTGGCACCAATCGATTGCAAATCTTTACACCAATTATGTCCAATAATAATATTTGCTGTTTTTCAATAACAAACTATTGAAAAATTGGGAAAAGTGAACCCATGTTTATTCCAGCCAATCACGATCGAGCACATTTTGGATGCTCCCGTCGAATATAAAAGCTACTGCTTCTTCGCATCTTCCCTCATTTGTCTTTGTCGTCTCGAGGTGAACGCATCGAACGAGAGCGGCCCACTTTCTTCGATTGCGTTTTCGCACATTATTCTTTGACGGCCGTGTTGGCTCGGCGTCGGTGGTTGTCGGCAAGGGTGCTGTTGCAGACGAAGGAAAGAATACGTTTCATCGATTGCTCGGCGGTGGTGGCAGAGGCAGCAAAATCCACAGAAAGATCCGCGACGAATTTGCGAGTTGCGTCGCTGTCCTCGGGGCTCGGCCCTTCACCGATTGATTGGCGGCGGCGCATTGATGATAGCATCAGGAACATCCAGGGCAACAAGCGGCGGACCAATTTTCGACGGCGTGCAGCATTCAGCACGGATGAATCCAACACGCATTACGTGGCATTACGGTTCTTTTCAGGACCATAGAAAATTATTTATCAAGAGTTGTGAATCAGATAATTATTTCATTCCATCATCGATCGGTAAAAGTGTGGTGCAACCGAAAAGTGAAAGATTGAATGCTTGGTGGCCCCGCAAGAATGATGATGCCGGCCACTAATGATTCCATCCGGAATTTATCAACCCTATCCGAACCATTTTTCGTGAAACATCGATAAATTATAACGTTGTTCGAATTAAAATGATCTTAACATTCCAATATTTTGGTTACTTTATTCGTTAAATGGAAATTTTCTCATTTCTCGGTTGATTAACCGTTTCAAGCGTCTGGTGCATGCGGGGCGGGTCGTGCAAATGAAATATACTGAAAAGCCAGCCAAATGGGAGGAGCTTAATCTGCTAATCTAGGGGCATTAAAGCTGCTCCCTCTGATTTCTTTCGTCACTTTCATTGGATTAGTCAAGCAGGGTGGATGTCACCTCCACACCTGAGCAGTACCCAGTGGCGACTCTCGGCTATCGTGCTGATAGCGTCATGAATCTTATCCACGGCAGAAAGCGGTCTACCAATTTTCGGTGGCATCCTGCAGGATTAGCACGGAGAAAACCAACACGCATTGCGTGGCAAGGCGGTTTCATGCCATTTTCTTCCTGAAATCGTTATTTTATCCAACGGTCCTTATCAGGATCACCAAAAAATGATTTTTCAAGAGTTGTAAATCAGATAATTTTACTCCATCAATCGAGAAAAGTGTGGTTCACCCGAAAAATGAATGATTGAATTCCGGCCACTAATGGTTCCATCCAGAATTCAGCAAAGCATTACCCTATCAGAACTATTTTCCGTAAAACATTGTTTAACTCTAACAATTTTCGAATTAAAATGATCTAAATCTTCCAATATTTTGTTTACTTTAACGCTTAGTGAAAAAAATTCTCATTTCTGGGTTGATTAATCGTTTGAAGCGTCTGAAGCATGCGGGGCGGGCCATGTAAATGAAATATTCTGGAAAGCCAGCCGAATGGGAGGAGCTGCATCTGCTAATCTAGGGGCATAAAAGCTGTTCCCTCTGATTTCTTTCTGGATTCCGCCAGACTGAAAAAATGTCGAATGTCGGGTTAAAGTCGGGTCAATTTTTATCGAATGTTGGGCCACTATTGGACCAACATCGATCAACTATTGGGTCTATGTTGGGTTTGGTGGCCAAAATCAAAATAGGTGAATGATAGGTTGATGTCGGGTTTGACGTCATCAACTATGGTAAAAGCTTTAAACCTACAACACCACAAATTTATGCTTCCTAGCTGGGGCTCAATTGAATGATGTGCCTTGACTGAGGCTGGAGCTGAAAATTAGTAAAAGCACGAGGTCAGTCTTACCCAACCAATCCCAATCAAGCATAGTTCTGTGAGGCGACACGACGAAACTTATATAAGAGGTGCACACACTCAGTTCGATCATTTCATCGGCACACACAGCAGCGGACGGACAGCGCCGAGCGGCAGCAAGATCCCAAAAAAGATCCGCTTCAACGGATGAGCAAGCGGGTGGCACCGCCCTCTGTCCAATGAAGCCTCGATTCTTTTCGGATCCATCGGCGGTGGAGGCATGGGTGGCAATGAATTATACCAAAATGGTCCTTTTAAGGGCCCCAAAGCTTCCGAATGAGTTATTTGGAATATTATTCAATTATTTCTAAAAATTCAACTAATTCTATTTTTTTATAGTTTATCGATAAAGTTCAAATTTTATACTAAATATACACCGCTGTTTGGGGCCTATATAGCTAAAGCTGTTAAGGCGCGGATATCCAGCATGGCCATGCTGAGGGGGACGGGTTCGATTCCCGGCCAGCCCAGGAATTTTTCGTAAAGGAGATTTCCTTGGCTTTCTTGGGCATAGAATATTGATATTTTCGCCCAAATGCCCACGCGGCCTATTGCTTGAGGGAACGATGCGCCGCGGATTTTTCTCTTTTTACCTGGTTCTTATGGGAGAATAAAATTGTGGCGTTCCTCAAGCGCCTTACGTCATTAACACACAGCAAGGCCGCATTAAACATTTGGAATACGCCACGCCGGTGTTTCGTATAGAAAGGATCTGACAATAGTTCGTGCCAGCCACACGATATACACATGCAAAATGGTCACTAGCAGAGGAAGCTCTCAGATAATAACTATGTAAGCTGAGAAGCAGGCTTTGTCCCAGTGGCGACGCAACGCCAAGAAGAAGAATACGCCACTTTTTACTGAAATTAATCTACAATAGCCATTACATAACGTGTTGAAAAATTCAACAAAATTTAATTTTCAATGGGGATAAAATTGCTATAGACTGATTTTCTAGTGAGTTCCTAACACAGACTTCAATTTCGTGCACCAACCCACAAACGAAGGAAATTTACCATATCGTCGGTTTCCTGCAATAGGGGCACAACCAGGGATGGGAACACTCACTTTCAAAGAGTTACACTCACTTGCTATTTTCTCAGCTCAGAAGCTTGCAATCAAGAAACGATGTATGGACGACTTTTGTCTTGTGGTTTTGTCTAAAACTTTTTCAAAGAGAGTAGAGGTCGCACACGAATCCCAAAGTCGTAACAGAGCTGTGAAAGCAACTCTCCACGAGGTGAGTGTAATTTACATTCACCTCGTGGAGACTTGCTTTCGCAGCTCCCTCACGACTTTGGTATGCGTGTGCCACCCCGACTCTATTCGGCAAACTTTTAGACAAAACCACAAGGCAAAAGTCGTCCATACACCATTTCTTGGTGGCACGCCTCTGAGCTGAGAAAACTGCAAGTGAGTGTAACTCTTTGCAAGTGAGTGTTCCCATCCTTGGGCACAACTCAAAATTTGTCATTTTAGAGATTTTGATGGCAAATGATGAAAAACTATGTAAAATTTCATCTCACAAAGACCCGTTCCAAAATTCGTTGTGAAACGCGAGATTTGGGCATTTTCACCAATTTTCCGCAGTAAGGGCACAACTCAAAATCAGTCAACTTTTTCAATAGTCGTTGAAAAATAGTTGTAAAAAGTTCATGAAACAGATAGTCCTTCAGCCCCTTTCAATAATACAACAATCAAAATTTGTTTACTTTTGTCAAATGATGAGAGAAATAAGTGAATTTGCAGGAGGTGCTCCATGATTGCCAATTTTCAAACGCTTATTCTAAAAATTCACATTTTTTGAGTTGTGCCTCTATTGCAGGAAACCGACGATATAGTGTCTTTACTCTGGCCGTTGTTTTTGCTGAATAGATACACGTTTACTTCATCTGTAAGCCCCAAATTCTTTATTAGGCGTTAAAAATTAGTCCTACGTCAACACTGCGGTTATGTCTCAGACATTACACACTCCTAGTTTTTTGTTGTCATCTGCCCAGTGGTGCTCTGATGCACCATTAATAAAGTGAAGTTTATAACCAAAGTAAGCGTTGATTTTTTAGTTTTATTCGTGATGTGCATTGTATACACTCATATTGTTATACAAGTATTTTTGTCAAAATCTTTTAAGAGAAAAAAACATAGTTTCTAAATTGTTGAAATCAAAATTGAATTATTTTCAGAAAAACATTCAATTTTTTATAAGTTTTTTTTACTATTTTCAAGTTACAAGTTATCCTTCGTATTTTTTTTGTTTGGATATTGTAAATAACGTAAAAACAAAGTTGTTTGAGGTGTAGTTTGTATAAGTGACATCATATCATTTGAATATATTACCTCCAAACTTGTGGTGCTCTAGAGCAACCATGGGAAGGAGAGGGTTAAGCAATACGGGTCGGTGAACTCACGCGAAATCTTGGTTATAAAGTCGAGTTGACGGTTGGCCTTATCGATAACGGAGCTAGTATGTTCGTTAAACGTAAGGCTGCTGTCCAATATAACGCCCAAATCTTTAACGACGGATACTCTTTCAAGTGATGTTCCATTGATGTTGTAGTCAAAAATGATAGGCGTCGATTTTCTGTTGAATGAAATCACACAACACTTTGAGATGCTCAAGGTCATATGATTCCGTGAACACCAGTCTGAAAAATCATTGATTGCGGAACATAGAGAACAACAAAGGTCCAAGGTTGCTCCCTTGAGGAACGCCAGACTTGCATTCAAACTCGCGAGAATAATTTGCTCCAATTTTGACTCGTAATTTCCGACCCGTGAGAAAGCCAGTTAACCAAACGATCAGATGCTCCAATTTTCTTGATTTTTTTCCACTAGAATGTTGTGACTGATACGGTCGAAGGCCGCGGTCAAGTCAGTATAGATGGTATCCACCTGCAAACCTTTTTCGATGCTCGAGAGACATGTCGTGGTGAAGTCAACTAAGTTAGTAGTCACTGATCTACCGGGAAAGAAACCATGTTGATCGGCTGAGATATAATTCTTCGTATGAAAGAACAGGAAGTCGTTCACGATAATTCGAAGAGTTTTGATCCAGCACTGAGAGATGTTATCTCACGGTAATTTGCAATGTCACGTTTTGATCCTTTTTTGAACACTGGGAACATTACAGAGTTCTTCCAGACCTCAGGAAATTTTTGTTGACTCAGTGAAAGGTTGAAGTGTGTAGTGGAGCAAGGAGCGAGTTTATACACTTTTTGTAAACAACAGCAGGAATGCCGTCAGGACCAGGTTTGAACGAGGTTTTCAGCTTACTTGCAGCACGTAGGATCATGGAGTCAGAAACTTCAAAAATGTCGACGTCAACAGAATCGGCAGCAATTTCGGAGACAGAACTTCTCACGTTAGTATCAGAACAGGCATCGTTATTGTATACGCTTGAGAAACGGTCGGCAAATAGCGAACATTTATCTGAGGAAGAAGCACAGTGCTTGTCGCCAAAAAACATGTTTACAGGCAGTCCGTTGTCCTTTCGCTTGCTGTTAACAAATGACCAGAAGGGTTTCGGGTTACGACGAAGATTACTCTGCATGCGACGAACATAATTACGGTAGCAGGACGAGTTCATCGTAGTATACGCTCTACTGGACCGTTGGAACTCAATTTTAAAAGTTGGACAGCTGTTCCTATGCATTTTACGCAGGGACGCATTCTTTTTGCGCTTGAGTGTACGAAGTTCTTGAGTTTCCCAAGGTGGATATCGTGGTTTGCGCTTTTCAGGAACATGCCTCACCAACCAAGCATTTATCACACCGATGAGATGACAGACAGATGAATCCACGTCCGAACAATTATTCAAGAGCGACCAATCCGTAAGATGGAGATATTCTTTCAGTGCATCGAAGTTTGTCTTTTTGAAGTCAAGTTGTCGATCATTGTCATCGGTGTTTATTTCTATGTCGAATCTAGGAATCAAAAACTCCAGAGGCGGGTGATGAGATTCAGCCGCAATAAGCACATCTTTGGCTTCAGTTACGGAGTGGTCAGTGGAATTGCAAAATACCAAATCAAGAGTACGGCCATTATGATTACGAGTAGCATTCAGTTGGTGAAGATTGTGGAAGGCAGCACCGTCGATTATCGAGTAGCATGTGTTATTGAGAACGGAGTATTGATAGTCCATAGTTACGCTACCATCCGTATCATTCGACCATTGGATCCCAGGGAGGTTATAATCGCCAAAAATCAAGATTGTATCTTCAGGTGAACTAGAAGTGTCGATTGCACGAATAGATTTCAGGTGCGATTCAATGACTTGCTGATCGTTCGTCTTATCCGGAGGAAGATAAAACGATGAAATATACAGAGCCTTACTATTGACATCAACTTTTACCCGCACTTGTTCCAGACAACTGTCACAAACATGCATCTGTACAGAAGAGAAAGTTTTCTTCACCGCAACAAGTACTCCACCACCAGAGCGCTTGGTACTGTTGTTTCTATTGCGATCGCATCTATACACATCGTACAGAGGTCCAAAAAGTTGAACACAGTAGATGCGATTGTCCAACCACGTTTCGGAGAGAACAATAACGTCGTAATCACAGCCAGTGACAGCAAGAAGAAAACTGTCAACCTTCGTGCGGAGACCGTTCACATTCTGGTAGTAGATTCGTAGGGCAGCGGTGGATGCAGAATCCGGGTTGGTGCTTGATTGTTGCTCGATTGATGAAGGTTGTTCAGGTACAGATCCGGTCGAATTGTAACAAGCCGATTGTTGATTGTAGCTGGAATTTGACTTGTGGTGAACAAACAACGAATGTTCAGAAAACGAAATGTACTTGCCTGAGAAGGCATCTTGGAAGCCCCTTTCCGTATTTCCGACGACAGAGACCTCAGGACGACTTATATGACGAGAAAGAACACGTGGTGTGACTGGGTCGGAGAGGTCAGGGGCTTCCAAAGTGCTTTCTAATGTGCGTTCTGAGGTGGCCGTGTTGATATCCATTTCAGATGGGATGTTGGCAGGGCTGCAACCTTCCAGTAGAGCAGTCGACAAAGATGGTTCAGCAGAGGCGTTGTGAGTGGCTCGGTTTCCCGATGGACGATTGCTGTGAGAATTTGATACATGACCAAGCGACGAATGTTCGTGAAACGAAGTGTACTTGCCTGAGAAGGCATTTTGGAAGCCCTCTTCCATACCCCCGACGGCAGAGGTGCCAGGACGACTTTTTAGGCAGCAAACATCACGACGTGGAATTGTAGTGTCGGGGAGGTCAAGGGCTTCCAAAGTGCTTATTTCTGTGCGTCCTGGATAATCCGTGGTCGATGAGAACGAAACTACGATGGAGTCGGTCGAAGGGCAGGAGGACCATTTTTTGGAGTATGGTCGAAAGCACGAACAGTGACACCATCAGGCCAGTACCAAGGGTCTCCGATGACATCCGACAGAGTTTTATCGACCGAAACTTTGAATGATATGAACGACAAATCCTCCAAGGCCTTTCCACGGGGAACGAGTTTAACGACTTTTATGGCAGAGGGATCGGCATTCGTTATTTCCTGAATATACAGCTTAACATCTTCTTCTTTTTGGTCCGGAGTAAACGGCGTGACGTAGAAATCCATTACATCGGTAGAAGCCTGACCAATCTTAGCAACACTCAAAGGACCCGATGTAGGCCTAGGGATATTGCTGGGGTGCACGTTCACGGATTCGCGATTACGATTCAAATCATTGTTTGAGGCACTGGGGCTTGGACTAATCGGTTTTTGAACTGGTATGCCAGGTGTAGATGCTCGATTATGATTGGCAGTATCTTTTGAAGTAGACGGTGGTCGTTGGCTAGGTATAATCTGAACTCGTTTATTAGCACCGATGATAAACTTTTCCGTTGGTTGGCTCATAGTAGCATTTATGTCATCAAGAACTTCGAAAAATGAAGTTTCATTGCATGATCTAGAACGAGTTACAGAGTCGTCGACATCAGTATCATCAAGACTAAGCATATCAATTTTTCGCTGAAAACTCGTTTGGTCTAGCGAAACATATGTCTGCGGTGTCGGTGCCCGATGTTGTTGACCATAAAGCGTCTTGTTGATTTGCCGCAGATTATCTCCAAAGTTCCCCAAACGTGTATCCATGCAGTCAGTTCGTATAAGCAACTCGCGTAGTGCTCTCATAATCATTTTCTCTCGATCATAAACGATGGGGTTAAAGTTTAGTCGACAGGATGCGCAAAACCAGTTGAGTCCAACATTGGCAGTCCATGACGAGTAATGCGACTTAGCTAGCCCGACGCAGGAATAATGGAAACAATGGCCGCAACTTCCACTACACGTAATCTTTTCGGAATTTATTCCGTTTGAACACACTCTGCACGTATCCATATTATGTGAAAGGAAGTGGAACCAAAATAGTGCACTTCGTGAAAACTGCAAAACTTAACGGTAGTTTTGAACAGTAATGAGCGCCTACGGGTATGTGATTGTAGTTGCTTCGATCAAACGTTGTCAACTGTGGCAAACGAGTTCAAATAACACGACAGCGGGTGGTGGTGTGTAAAATAACAACAACAAACGATGATAAAAATCACGGTGACGATGCACTAAAAACACTGAAAATCACGGAAATTCTCGCACAAATTGCAACAAATTCATCGGACAACAAAAAAGAAGTTCGTTCAAAACATACAGAATACACGAGAGCGAATTTACAATACAATAACACCGATATAAATAGAGGAATAGTACGCGGCACTTATCTTACGTCGCAGGTACAGTAGTTCCCTTGTTCTTAATTTGTGATGTGTAGATCAGAAAATGATTGTTTTATCTACACTCATTCCACAATTATGGGTCACTTAAGGAACAATCATTTCATAATATGAATCGTTTTTCATACAAAAATAACATTTTTTTTTTTTACTTATTCGTTTATTTGGAAGGCTCGGGCGCCACATGAGCATAACTGAGCCGAAATCTTTTGTTTTTTGTTTTTTTACAATGATTTTACATTTTACAATTTATTACTGCCTTAAGCTATGTTAGTTTGGGAAGCCGAAGTACTCGCGGCTGTTTCGAGGTTAAGGATTGAGAAAAAAAAATAAAATTGGGAAGGAGGGATTTATGGGTTTAAAACTAAATTATTTGCTAACTTATACTAAAACATTGATGGGACAAATTGTCCATATCTGTAACGGAACCAAAAAAAAGGACTTTATCGGTAGAAAACGACAAGAAGAGGACAAACGGAAGGGGGGTGACGACAGACAGGGGCGAACAACAAAACCAAAAGGCGGACAACGAAAACAAGGAACGTACTACATCAAACTCTGACATCAACACGTTTCAAAAACTGGTAAATCAGGTTCATGTATTCCAAATCAAGTCCTGCCAACACTTCTCTAACGGGTTTCTGTTGTTTTCCTCGGACCCGGAGAATTTCATGCAGCTCAGATCTGACCTCACGATACTCATTGCATTGCCACACGACATGTTCGATATCCTGGTAAGCTACGCTACAGACACAGAGATTGCTTTCTGAGAGCCCAATACGGAAGGTATGCGCATTCAACAAATAGTGGTTGGACATCAGCCGACACATTACACGAATGAAATCGCGGCCTAAATCCAACCCTTTGAACCATGGCTTCTTCGACACCTGTGGAATGATGGAGTGCAACCATCTACCCATCTCTCCATCTCTCCATTTGTGTTGCCAGCTGATCAAGGTCTCCTGACGGGCCAATGCAAAAAATTCGTCGAAGGCGATTTGACGCTCGTAAATATCGCCTCCGCTAACGCCCACCTTAGCCAGAGAGTTCGCTTTCTCATTGCCCGGAATTGAGCAATGTGAAGGGACCCAAGCTATGGTGATGATGTATGAGCGTTTGGACAAAGCACTCAAGACTTGGCGTATTCCATTCAGGAAGTACGCTGAGTGCTTCATCGGTTTCATTGACCGAACAGCATCCAGAGAGCTTAGACTGTCGGTAAAAATGAAGTAGTGCTCAGGTGGAAGAGTGCGAATGTACTCTAAGGTGTAGTATATAGCCACTAGCTCAGCAATGTATACCGAACATGGCTTTTGAAGCATGTAGGTGGCGCTATGAAATTCGTTGTAGACACCGAAACCACTCGAATCATCGGTTTTCGAACCGTCTGTGAAGAACTGTCTGTCCCCGCTAACATGCCCGAACTTACTTGCAAAGATCTGTGGAATACCTACGGAATAAAAAGATTCCGGAATACCGGTGATCTCATCCTTCATAGAGAGATCAAAATCCACTGAGGAGCTGTCGAAGTTTGAGAAGTTGTCACGATTGGTGTTAACCGGAGATGGGCTTACCTCCAGCGTCATGTACCAGTAGTACACACTCATAAAACGAGTTTGAGGGTTCTGTTCGAGCAGCTTTTCGAAATTTTCTATGACCAATGGATTCACAACCTCGCATCGGATGAGGAACCGGAACGATAACTCCGCAAAGCGGTCTGTCAGAGGCTGTACACCAGCGAGTACCTCTAAACTCATAGTGTGAGTTGAGTTCATGCAACCTAACGCGATCCGAAGACAACGGTACTGAACCCGTTGAAGCTTCAGCAAGTGTGTTTTCGCCGCGGATTGAAAACAGAAGCTACCGTATTCTAAAACCGACAGAATGGTTGTTTGGTACAGCCTGATCAGATCTTCCGGATGTGCTCCCCACCATGTTCCGGTAATAGTTCGCATAAAGTTGATTCGCTTTTGGCATTTCTGTATCAGATACACAATGTGCTTTCCCCAGGTGCATTTGGAGTCGAACCAGACGCCGAGATATTGAGAAGACATGCTATGAGTGATTGTCTTACCCATCAGATGGAGCGGAAACTTTGCCGGTTTGTGTTTTTTAGAAAAGACAACCATCTCAGTTTTCTCCGGAGAGAATTCGATACCCAGCTTGAGAGCCCAAGTAGACAAATTGTCCAAAGTATCCTGTAGTGGTCCTTGCAGATCGACTGCTATTGATCCCGTTATAGAAACAACACAGTCATCCGCAAGCTGTCTTAACGTGCAATTTTCCTTGAGACAATCATCTATGTCTCTAACATAAAAATTGTAAAGAAGGGGGCTTAGACATGAACCCTGGGGGAGACCCATGTAGCTAATTCGTGAAACTGTCAAGTCGCCATGAGTAAAACTCATCTGCTTCTCAAACAGCAAATTATACAAAAAGTTGTTCAAAATTGGTGAAAGGTCACTTCCGTGTAGTTTGTCGGAGAGAACATCGACACAAACTGAATCAAAAGCTCCCTTAATATCCAAAAACACTGAGCCCATTTGCTGCTTTTGAGCAAAGACAAGCTGAATTTCTGAAGTAAGCAACGCAAGACAGTCGTTCGTTCCTTTGCCTCTGCGGAAACCAAATTGGTTATCAGACAACATGCCATTCGATTCAACCCATTTGTCCAGTCGAAAGAGAATCATCTTCTCTAACAACTTCCGCAGACAAGACAACATCGCGATTGGACGGTACGAATTATGATCCGACGCGGGTTTCCCGGGTTTTTGAATAGCTATCACTCTCACTTGCCTCCAATCATCCGGAATGATGTTGTTATCCAGGAACTGATTGAACAAGTTCAACAAGCGCCTCTTAGCGACGTCGGGGAGGTTTTTAAGCAAGTTGAACTTAATTCGATCCATTCCTGGAGCGGAATTGTTACATGAAAGAAGAGCAAGTGAGAATTCAACCATCGAAAACGGCCTATCCATGTCGTCCCTATCCTCGGAAACATCACGAATTATTCGCTCCACGGGTACGGAATCTGGACAAACTTTTTTTGCGAACTTGAGAATCCACCGAGGAGAGCTTTCTCGATCCTCGTTTACCGACGACGCGTTACGCATTCTTCTCCCGACGTTCCAAAGAGTTCTTATTGATGTCTCGCGCGATAAACCCTCGACGAACCGACGCCAGTAACCGCTTTTCTTCGCCTTGATCAAGTTCTTGAACTTGCTTTCAAGGGAAACGTACCGCTTAAAGTTTTCAACCGAACCGCGTTTCCGAAACTCTTTGAACGCAGCGGATTTCTCGCGATAGATTTCTGTACACTCGCTATCCCACCAGGGATTGGGGGGTTTCCTACGAGCCGAAGGACCTGGAACTGGCCGACGTTGTGCCTGAAACTGATACTCTTCCCGCGGTGGAAGAATTTCTACCGATTGCTCACCGTCGATAATTGCTTCCGCGTACTTTCCCCAGTCAATGTGTTTCGTGAGGTCGTAGGAAATGTCAATAGATGGAGGTTGACGTGAACCATTGGAAATAGAAACAACGATCGGAAGGTGATCACTACCATGGGGATCCTGGATAACCTTCCATGTACACTCCAGCGATAGTGAGCTCGAACAGATTGAGAGGTCTAATCGGCTGTCTCTAGGACTGCCATCTTTAGCTGGAGGTGCCACTCGCGTAACTTCTCCGGTGTTCAAAATTGTCATGTTGAAGTCGTCGCAGAGGTCATATATCAAAGTTGAACGGCTGTCATCGTACAGTTCCCCCCAGCCTGTACCATGGGAGTTGAAATCTCCCATGAGCAGCCGTGGCTCAGACATAACCGAGCAGATGTGGGCGAGATCCCTGCGAGATATCGCAGTTCTCGGTGGAAGATATATGGAGGCAACACTGAGGGTTTTACCTCGGATTGTCACCTCACATGCGACGGCTTCGATGCCTGTCATCGGTTGAAAATCGACTCTGTAAAATGAGTGCTGCTTTTTGATCCCTAAAAGCACCCCTCCGTACGATTCGGACCGATCAAGACGGATAATGTTGAAATCGGGAAAAGGTAAGGTTACATCGGGTGTCAGCCATGTTTCGGATAGCGCAAAAACATCGCATTGTAAATTGTTAATTAAAAATTTGAAAGAGTCTAATTTTGGTACGATACTACGACAGTTCCAGTGTAGCACAGAAATCATATCTTCGACCTCGGTGGTTAAATTAGCCATCGAAAGATACGAATGTCGCAAGGAGGGGCATTTTAGAAGCCAACTGCTTCAAAAGAGGAGACACACAAGGAAGAAGTGCTTTGACAATGCTCTTCACTGAGTCAGAAGCATTAAAGAAGTTAAGGACGATGTCTACGATGCCAGAAAGCGTAAACATCGGAGCACCAAGAGGTTGTTCCTGGTTCTCCGAATGCTGTCCCTCTGGCTGAGAAGTCGAAAAAAATGGGACATCTGGGATTTTTTATGTTCCCGGGAGTGAAGGAAAGTCTCGTTCATCTTGGATTTTGAATCCAGGAGGTGAACGTTTGTTACCTTTTTTAACACTCTTAGAATTTGTCACGGTGGGTTGGGGGTCACTGCTAGGCAGATTCCGAGGTTTTTTGGTGGGTCTCTGGAGCCTCACCCGTTTCCTCGTTTCACCCTTAAAAACAAAGGGAACCCCGTCCCCGACCTCAGAGTCAGAGCCCTGATCATCGAGAGACAAAGACGAGTAGATGTTGCGTGATTCAACGACCGGAGCAGCTTTTCTCAGCATTTCGGCGTAGCTTCGCCTTGAACGCTGCTGCAACGATCGTTTTTGATGTTGTTTTCGCTGTATGTACTTCGGGCAAACATTGAGATCGTGTGGACGGTCGCTACCACAATAAACACACTTGGGCGGCGTTTTACACGCACCGTCCACATGTCTCTCCCCGCATGTTGCACAGCGAGGTTTATTGCTGCAGTACTGGGCGGTGTGGCCCAGCTGCTTGCAATTGATGCAATTCATTACCTTCGGTACATACAGCCTCACAGGTAGCCGAAGTTTGCCAATCACCAGCAGATCTGGTAATGCAGATCCGGAGAAGGTCACAGAAAATTCTTCAGATGGTGTGTAAACCTTCTTCTCGCCCTCCTGGGATACCGAATGCAGTTGCCGGCAATCCAGTATCTGGACAGGAGGTAGAGAAGGGTTATGGAAACGACCACAGCCTTGCATGATCGTTTCGCAGGTTGAAGATGCGTCGGCGACCTTCCCCGAAATCTCAATTGACGCGCTCGGAAGGTAGACAAAATACTCAAGAGTAAACAACTCGCAGGCCACAATCTCATTAGCGTGTTTTCGGTCGCCTACTGTCACCCGAAGCTTAGCTGTACCGACCATGTCAATGGAGACAACGGAAGAATACCGCTTAGTCAGATCCTTGCTGATTTGAACGGTGTTCAAACGTTTGCCTTTGGGTCGGAAGAAAACAACATATGGCCCGCCAAAGTCGGGAGGGTAGGCCTTGAGGCGGGGGGACGTCGAAACAGATTTACTGTTGGTGTCCATTGGAGAAGCACCAGGGTGAAGGGGGGCAAAGGGGTTAGCATTTAAATCGCCTTGTTGGCTCGAGCAATCCGATGCCAATAACAAAGCTTCGTTGATGCGGTACGACGTACCCCCGCCATCGTCATCATCGCCCATTGTGGCAGCTAACTACCACCACGGGGCACTCAAAAATCTTAAACTAACACTTATCACGGGGACGAAATAATAAAAAAAAACAAGGGACAAAATTAACTGTACAGGGAAAGTGAGGAAAAAAAAGAGAAAAAAAAACTGCTTATATACCAAATTAAATCTAATCAAAGAGTCAGTGGAGAGGGGGGAACAACGAGGGGTAACTTTGAATACTTAGCTTTGTGCTCTGTTTTGCCACAGGCTCGACGACGACAGGTCCAAGCGATGGGATCGCCCGCACTGGGAGGAGGCGAGCGGTGTGCGGCGGTTGAACGCTCTCTGCTCTTCTCTCGGTGGGCTGCTGCTGTCGACGACGATGAGCTTGGGTACTCACTGGAAGAAGCCGATCACGGCCGCGCGAGCGGCGCGGTATGCGGGGGGTGCTGCACTGCTGTGCTCGATAATCGGACAATGCGCCACGTGATATAATAAAAACGTGAACTTTACTCAAACTAAACGAACTTTTGCGGCAAAAATTGTGGCCTCGCCAACCGCACGCGTCCCACTAGGGATAGTTACTTAATAAACTTAATCACTCGGAAACACTAGCACGAAAATAGCCACCGAACTGGAGACAAACCGGACGAACGAAAAGTTGCGACTGTCTCGAACGAACACTCGCCAAAGAGTGAAATAACATTTTTATTATTTTTATTTTATGTTCTCTTCATTGAAACTCCTTTTAATTGTTTTATATAAAAATTTGCTTGTAAAATTCACTTAAGATGGTGAAAATTACTAAAATATTGGTGAACAATGAAAACCACAATAATGGGTCAAAATTGGCTGTGTAACAATTATGGGTCAATTTGTTGCCTATTATGGGTCACTCAAGAGGAATTGGCTCAACAATAATGTTTTATCTATTTTTTCAATGAATGATCACTTATTCTCGATAGATCAACTATAGTAGAATCTAAAACTGGTCTCAAACCTCTTAACGGAGCGTGTTTTCGCGATTTGTAATCAATTTTTTTAAATTGCGACAAAATCCTCAACACAACCACCGATAAACGCCTAAAAGTATGCAATGCCCATGTACGCAGAACTGTCAATATTATGCTGCACAAAAAGTGACCCATAATTGTGTGATTTTCGGTGTTCCTTGGCACAATAATGAGTCACTTCAAATTTGCCTGAAATAAGCTTTAATTAGCTGCAGTCACATGAATTTATACATTTAGAACGTAAATAATACCTTTATTTTGGTGACGATACCATTTTCCATTTGAAAATCACTGAAGCTCGCTTTTACAGAGCTTACGAAAGCAGCGCACGCACTTTCCGACATTCACAATCGAAGCGTTACTTTGACAGATGGTTTTGCACCCTACAAAAACATATCGAAAATATGTATATTTTGACGTATAAGCCCGTGTGCGATACGTATAGTGACACAAAATAAATCAACTTATCAACGAAAAATGATAATGGCTAGCAAATGCTTGCAATTAACTAGTATTTATCCATTAAAATGAAAAGTGACTAATAATTGTGTGTGACCCATAATTGTGCAATGAGTGTACCTTCCGACGCAAAAAGTTAATAAAAATTTAACATAGCTGCATTATTTTGGCATTATATGGTCAGTTCTACTTTTGTTATATATGATGAGATGCTTCATACTAAATCCCTTTGATGATAAGACTTGTAAGTCATCATATTAAAGACAAGATATTTGAAGTACCCAGCTCAAATTTCAAGCACAAATCTAGAGAACCGTCAAACGGATCTGGTTCAAAATGTAACTCAATGTTTACTGTGCGGAAGCAAGCATCAAGTTACTTTTTCAGCCACATACGTTGGGCAGTTCTCTAGATTTGTGCTCAAGAAAATTGGGGCTATGTACCCCAAATAACTTGTCCTTAAACTAGAGCCGCTTTCATTCGACTTCCGCAATGTTTATCCATAGGAGACACAAGAATTTGCGTTGCGACATGTTACAAATCCCCCAATAACTAAGTGGTTACAAAATTTAAAGCTCTCCTACACAAAGTTGTAAAACTATAACAAATCCCTAAAGTTTGCGATGAGCATGCAGTTTTCGTCTTACGATATGGTTTTTACACCTTCTTCGTTAACTTTTCGTTCATCAGCTCCCTCGCCTATCTGAAGACGGTATCATACTTGGAGGAAAACATCGCACCGCACCGAACAACCAACCAACATACCACACGTAGCACGTTTTCTTCGCCTCATTGATACCGTGTCGCTACATGTGCTTACTGGCGCAAAAAGGTGAGAAGCAAGATAACCCTCTCGCCTATTATCGTAACACACGGGTCACAGTTTGCTTCGGTATCTACATTCCTGGAAGCGCTCTCCCGAGGTGTGAGGGAATACTTAACATCTGAACTTGAACTTTTGAAATCAGTCCTATCCTATTATACTACTTTTCCCCCCAGCCTCGGAAGACCCGTGTTGGCTCAATTTCGATTCATTTAGAGATCCAGAAGGAGCCCCAAAAGTGAAAGTATCCCTGTCTGAGTGTTGAGAACGTGTGAATATGTGTAAGTTTGTAAGGATGAGGTGTTTGTTTGCTTCCATTCGGAATCATTTTGTCAAACTCCTTGCTTCCTATTTTCCTTCGGTGTCACGTAACGCCGATCTAATCAGCAAAACGTGATATGAGAAAATTATGATGTTACTGTGTTTTCAACGGAGACATCGAAAGCGAACCGGGGACAAATGAGATTGCTTACATTTGCTACGTATAGGGTTATGAGACGAAGATTCCCTCACCCTCATCGATTTGATAATGCAAATTGGAGATGATTTCCAGCGAGGAACACGTGTATAACTTTCTGAAACCAACATAGCACCTGGCATGCTGAAAACATTTTAGTGATCATATTATACTGTTCATGAACAACAAAATATTTATGTGTATATTTTTTTATTGGATCGAAATTCGTGTTCTACAACAAGTTTGTCCATGTTGTTACCACAGAATCATCAAATTCTTTACTAAATAATTGAGTAATTGTGTCCTTACACAGGGTCAAATATTTGACAAGGAAAAAGCTAAACAATCAACATCTGTTTTACACTAATGAGAATTCGGGGGGGGGGTTGGCGGGGTCGTTTTTTTATTTCAGCGTTACGTAATAAATGGACGCTGTCCAAGATTTTTGAGCATTGGTGCCACTAGCGACGATACATAATCAATAATTGATAATCAATCAAATAATCAATTATTGGCTACAAATTACCTTTCAATAGGTAAATCTAACGTAAACTAACGATCCCTCCGCATCTGGTAACAGGAATGAGAACCCTACGAAAAACGTGACTCCGCCAAAATTTGCCATGGCGCAGCATAGGCAAAGTGCACTTTTTTCACTATTTCGTATCGAATTCCGCATCGTAGAGAAACAAACGAGCACTTTTTGGAAAGAAAATTTGATTCGCTTTCAGATGCGCTTAGATCCGGTAGGTACTTATGAACAATTTATGTGATTAGTTTGAGGAGCTCTTTCAATGCCTCCGGCGGGCGATCTTCTGGATTTTTGGTTTGCCGGCCAATCCGGTGTCTGTTGGCGTGGGCGTCAAGAATGATGATAATAGAATCCATTACCAATGGAAAATAGCAACTACCAAGGAAAACTATTAGTTAATTTCGAAGACGAAAAATTGAATTTTTGATGTAAACAAACGATTTTTTCCTCATCTCACCTAGCGCCTCTACAATTGGGGGTCATTCGAATTCTTTTATAGCCTGGGCTGGGATTTTATGATTCGGGATGATAATCTTGTCATTTGTAGCGATCTTCTATTTTAGTAAATTATTTCGTATTAGCATTAGAAATAGGCTACTAGAATCACTGAACTCACTTTGAGTTTTACAGAAATTGTCTTCGCGTGTACACTTTTGCATGGAAGCACAATATAGTAGTTGTGAAACATGAAGAATTTAAGTGACGGTAGTTTCTTAACTAGTATTCTCGTTTAAGAAAAGCCTTACAATTAAGGTATGCGCACAGCAAAATCTAGCCAAAGAAAATCAAGCAGTAATAATTCATTCCAACTTATTCCCAATCCAAAAGCAATTCATCGTAAAAAAGCATTAATTTACTTTAAATCAACATCAAGACATTGCTGATTTGACTTGTTATATCCGTCATCTCGAGTTTTGAGCTTGAGTCCTTCCGTAAAGTTTTGCACAGTACCTTCGACCGCATGCCAAGAAATTTTTACCACCTTTGTGTCAAAATCAATCTTATTTTTCGATGAAAGTTGTCGTTCTTGACATTTTTTGAAGGTTCCAATTCACGGTTACTCAATATTTTTCAATTGGGTTGAGTTTTGAAGTGTATGCGATTTTACGTTTTTTGGAAAAATGCAGTACAATTTCTACATAGTTTTCTGCATACAAACGCAAGCATTCTCCGCCAAAAACAGGGGACAAAAATCAATTCAAATCAATACACAATATCTAAGCTTTTGAATAAGGGGTGCCAGCCATTTTTCCCGACATTTCCCGTAGTGAAAAAGATGATTTGCTGTACATGTATTTCTAAAAGTTCGGTTTTTCAAACCACAAATTCATATAGTTGACCAAACTATGTATTTCTTGCCAAACTTCGATTTTTTCTTGCTCTTAAGTTGATCTGCAACCTTTTCAGGTTGTAATGATGTATAGAACCGAATACTTGAAAGCTAACTTAGGTCTGCGGGGACGGTCGCTTTAATGTACATTGTCAGATTTTCAGCACGTTTGTGCAAAAACTTTTCGAGGACTTCTTGTTCCCTTGACTCTATTTTAAACACAATGTCAAAATATATCCCGAAGTAAATATTTTTCGATTCCTTACACAATAAGCTTTCATTTGCGCCAGAGATTGCCACGAATCGTTGAAAATAGAGAAATTTCTTTCCAAAATGCGGTGGCTAGATTTTACTGTGTGCATACCTTATTGCTCTGTTTTAGCCACTAGATCTTCTTCGCTTCATACAGCTCAAATGAAAACTTTGATTGACACACTATTTTCAGCGTTGTTCACTCTTGCACAGATCTTTCAGTAATGAAATCTTACCAACATCAGGTGATTTTTGGGACCAATATTTCCCATTTCGTTAGAGTAGAACCGAAGCATTTCCTAACCTGCACAGTTAAAAATTGTTACATCGAGTTCGCCGTAACAAAATCAGGGTGGCCAGTGAATTTCAGATTTTGATTTCCCGGTTTTCTCCCGGTTTTTTTCCCGAAATTTTCAATTTTTTCCCGGTTTTACTTGTTTGTTTACTTGTGTTGAATAAAATAATCCCTATCGGTTCAGGAGCTATTCCAGGATAAATTTCAGAACTAACATATGTTTGAATTTTCAATTAAACTCCTGGGTGAACTTCAAGAGATTCTTTTGGGTAAAATTCAGAAATAATCTCTTAAGAATTTTAATTCCTGATGACATTTTTTTGCAATGCCAATGAAACATAGGTTTCTGTAAAAACTGTACATGTACATTTTTGCAACTGTAAAGTACTTTCACATTTTTTCTCATTTTTAGTTTGAACGTCAAAACACCATTTCCACTAGAATTGATGCAGTATACCTGATACTTGTGTTAAAATTTTGAAGATGTTTCATATCAACTTAATTTAAACAACATGTTCAAATTCAGCCATTTTTGGCACACAGGCTTCTTTGAAAAATATTCAAACTTTTTATGGAAAGCAATTATATTGCAGAAATTCTTGCATGAATCTCCCAAGAAACCGTTTTTCTTCGCAGTACGTAGTTGAGAAGGAATGACAATTCAAATGGCTGTCACGGTGGAATTTTTATTTCAGGAATTGGTCTAAAACTTTCTTGAGCGATTTCTTTTGAACACGAAGCTGGCCTTATAGCTGAATTCCTTTGAGCAATCGTTAATTCCTTTTAACAATTTTACATTTTTTTTCAGAAAGCCTATATAGGCTTTATTGTTTTGTGTTCGTCTCTCATGTTCCATATAATAACATTATTTGTTTTAGTATCACTTGCCAAAAAAAAAACTGCTTAGAATTACGTTTAGCCAAGTAAAAATACTGATAACTGTTGTTAAAATTTAGCCAACGACAACGTCCTATTTACTCCATTTAGTCTGTCTTTCATCAATTCCTTGTTGCTGTTGTTAAAATACATTTCCCACAATTTCAATTTGATGTAGACAAGTGAAAAGAAACATGTGAGTGCCCTTGTTAGTTTTTGTATGTAGCATTATTGTATTTTGGTGACATCGATACAAGACTAATTCAGAGGAAGATTGCCCTTTACTAAAGTTTACTGAAACTCTTTACATTATTACGCAGGAATTATAAATTATTGTTTCTTCTTGATTTGCTGAAAACTAAGAATAAAAACAGTTATAACTTTTAAAATGACTTAACAGATCGACTTCAGCAACCGATATTATGATTTTAAAATTCTCAACATCTAAATATAACGCAAGTCGTATTTTCAATAAAATATATCGAAATATTGCAACTTCTGTTAAACCAGCAACAAGCTTGGCATTACAGATTATTTTCATGGATGATAAAAAAGTGATTAATAATTAGAAATAATAGAGCAGTATGGAATTATTCCTGGAAATGCAAAATTTTCCCGGTGGCAATCTGAATTCCCGAATATTTCCCGGTTTTTTCCCGGTGATTCCGAATTCCCGGCTTTTTCCCGGTTCTCCCGGTTTTCCCGGTTCGCTGGCCACCCTGCAAAATGACCTCCATCTCTTTCAACACAATTTTCCATCGGATTGTAAAATTACAGGTTGTCTGCAGTATGGAGTTTGCTTACAACTTTGCGTGATAGAAATTATTTTATGTAAAATCAAATGAAATAAAATGGAAATTTAAACGGTCTAATATTTACGTCACGTGTAATTTTCAGATTTTCTTTCTGTGCGGTCCTGCTCTGATTGGACCATTAAAAATTATTCGATTTTGGGCTGCATTTATTTACATGTGCAACTTTATACTTAGCGAAGATTCTAACCATCAAAGAGATAGCCTGATTAGAACTCAATCTACAGGAGTTCTCAATTTAGGCTGAATTCAGTAACAAATTTTGAAAACGACGTATAATCAATGGTGTAGCATTGATTATACGTCGTTTTCAAAATGTGTTACTGAATTTGTTTTTACAGGAATTGTCTCGCTACCCACCGCTTCACCTGTGGTGGCGCTGCGATCACATAGTTGGGGATTTTTTTTTCTATTGTACAAATTTGTACCGTAAACCGGGGTCAAATTGATCAGCGGGACGAAATTGATCACTCGGGTACTACATTGTAATTCCATACAAGGAACTCTTAAGCGTTGTAATGATCTTAAACTTTTTACGTCATCTGATTCGTAGATGTCTAGAGATGAGTGTAGACTTTCATTTTTTTTAGAAAATGTTAGTTTTGCCTTATTTTTTTCAAGGAATTTGCAATATATTTCTCATTTAGCCGAAATCATTTCTACTAAACAATCAATTGCTAATAGGACTTCCCGTGAATTCTCTGTTTTAACATTTTTGTGGAGCCTTGGTAGGGATGTAATGCAGCTAATCAGAAAATGAAATAGTTATAAAAAGTTCATTTTATGAAGAAATAGTCATTTTTTGTGATAGAAATCACTTATTTTAAATGAAATTGCCTACCTTTAGGCGTTTAGGGGGGAAATTTCAAAATTTAATTTTGCATTTAACCCTCGAGTAATCGCGCTGTTGTATTTTGTACAACACGTTGAAAAAATCTCGCTTTTTGTATTCAGCATTAGCGAGGGGCTGGCGGTGCATGCCAACCGCGCGAGTTACGGAAGGTTAAAGTAATAAATTCACTAGTTGTAAGATTTTAAACGTGTTATTCGGTTTTAGAAGAGCAAAAATAAGTGGTGAAGGAAATTTTCCTTTCCAACCGATGCTAAATTGTATACTGATCAATTTTGCCCCAAAGTGGCATTTCCAATATTTTGATATATGAAGTTATTTAACTTAAACTTTAAATTTGTTGAACAAAATTCTGTCACATGGTTCCATGGAGATCCACTGGGTACTGGTTTTACAGAAATTCTTTTGGCAATATTTGGAATTCCACTAATGTTATCAGCAAAAGTTGTTTTAAAGTGATCAATTTGACCCCGGATTACGGTACCAAGGTTCTCAGAATTCAATGGAAGGTGGGGTCCATATATGTATATTTGCACAAAAACAAAACAAACAAATTTGACATATAAATTTATATTCAACCACTCTGAATTTTACATAAACCAATTTCTTGTATAGAATGTTGAACGCAAGCTTCATACTGAGCGCAAGCTGTATATTTAAAAACTGATGGAAACTGTGTGGGGTCCTTTTGTTACAGGTGATATGATGTAACATTTTTTAACTGTGTGGACCATTTCCACAAAATTGGTCATAACTCAGGAACGGAGAAAACCCACATCTTGAAAATTTTGCAGATTATCGTTTATGTAATTCCCTTCCAAAAATATTTTATTTTTAGAATTTTTCTGGACTTCGAATATAATTTTTCCGACTTTTACAACCGATTTTCCTCAACAGTGGAAAATTTTGTGGAAAACAATTTTTATTTTGTACTAGCTGACCCGGCAAACTTTGTATTGCCCCATTTTAATTGTAGATCTTTCACTACGACACTTTAAATTGGTTTAGTTCTGATGGTTTTTAATATCTGTTCCGGAAGAATCCTTAGTGGAATCCCTGAAGGTGTTCCTGGTAAATGCCTCGAAGAATTGCTGGTAAATTACTGTTAAATCCTGGTGGAATTACTGGAGGAATCTCTTGAACCAATTTCTAGAGAAATATCTGGAGGAATCCTTGGAGGAATCCCCGGATTCTTGGAATAATTCGCGTATAAACTCCGGGAGGATGATTTCTTGGAGAAATTCCTGGATAAATTGCCGTTGTAATTTCTGACCGAATTATTGGATTAATTTCTGCAAGTATTCCTGAGGTAATTCCTGGTGGAATTTTAAAGGTATTCCTGGAGGAGTCCCAGAATCAAATCCTGAAGAAATGCCTGGATGAATCCCTGGAGAAATGCCTATGAAAATCCCTGGGGGAACTCTTGGAGGAATGCCTGGAGATATTCCTAAAAGAAATTCTGGAGGAATTCCAAGAGCGATCACTAGAGGATTTCCTAGAGAAGCTCATGAAGGAATGCCTGGAGACATGCCTGTGCGAAATCCTGGAGAAATATCTAGAGAAATTTCTTGAGAAACCTTCAGAGGAACTTCTGGAGGAATTTCTCGAGAATTTTTTTGAAGATTCGCTGGTAAACTTTCAAGTAGAATCCCTGGAGGAATCCTTTTAGGAATCTATGGTGGAGATTTTTTTTGGAAAAATTTCTCAAGGAAACCCTGGAAGAATTCTCGGAGGAATCTCTGGAAAAACTTCTGGAGGAATTACTGAAGAAATTCTTGAAACAATTTCAAAAAAGAATCCCTGGAGGATTTTCTGGATCAATTCCTGGATTAATTCTTGAGGTGATTCCTGGAGGTATAATTGTTTGGCAATCCTGGAGTAAATGCCTGGATGAAATCCAAAATTCCTGAGGTGAATTCTGTATTAATTTCTGAGTTAATATCTGCAGGAATTCCTAGGGTAATTCCTGGTGGAATTCTTAAAGGTATTCCTGGAGGAGTCCCAGAATTAAATCCTGTAGGAATGCCTGGATAAATCCCCGGAGGAATCCCTATAGAAATCCTTGGATGAATGCCTGGAGATATTTCTAAAAGAATGTCTGTAGGAATTCCTAAAGAAATTCGTTGAGGAATTCCAAGAGCAATCCCTAGAGGAACTCCTGAAGGAATGCCTGGTGGAGCTCCTGAAGGAATTCCAGTAGACATACCTGAGAGAATTTCTGGTGAAATCTCTAGAGAAATACCTTGAGCTATCTTCTAAGAAAATCTTGGAGGAATCTCTAGAGAAATGCCTAGAGAAATTTCTGGTGGATTTCATTGAAGAATTACTGAAGGAATTCTTGAACAAATCCCTGAAAGAATTCCTGGAGGAGTTCCTGGAAGAACCCCTGGTGGAATCTCTAGAGAAATTGCTCTAGGTATATCTAGAGGAATACCTGGAGGATTTTTTAGAGGAATCTCTAGCGAACTTTATAGAGGAATCCCTTGACGAATCCCTGTAGAATTTGTTTTGACGAATCCCTGAAGGAATCCACAGAAGAATCCAGGAACAACTCCTGAAGGAATTTCTGGAGGAATCCCAAGAAGAGTGTTTGGAGTTATTTTTAAAATAATCCCAAAAGTTATATCAGAAAAATTACAGAAGGAATTCTCGGGTGAACTTCTGAAGAAACCCCATGAGGAATTCCTTAGGGAATCACGGGAGAATTTTCTTAGCGAATTCCTGGAAGATTCTGAAGGAATCACTGGACTGAAGAATTCCAGCAGAAATGCCTTAAAGGGTCTCTGGGTAAACTCTCGAAGAAAACCGCGAAAACAGCACTGGAACAATCACTGAAGGAACCTCTAAAGATATCCAAATCCCCACTTAAGGACAAATCCCCAAAGAAATGTCTGGTGGAGTCCCTAGATGCATTCTTGAAGGAATCTCTGAAGAATCCAGTCATTTTGATTCTTCAAAACTGCAATCCAGATTTGCATATTCAAATATCGGGCAACCATGCCATCTCAAGTCAGGCCTCCTGGGCCCCCTCCAGAAAAAAAAAATCATCCGGTTTTACCGGGTCATAGTAATCCTCAGAATCCTGCCGGTTGGTGGCAGCCCTCTCAAGCCAGTTGAATTTCTCAGTCGGTGGATGCTAGCGCGACCATTCTGCGTCCCGATATCGTTTTAGTTGTCCTTGCTTGCTGATATATAGGTCTGTACCGTGGTACATAGTAAAATCGGACAGGCTGAATCCTGATGCGCCGAAATTTGCAGACTACCATCAATACTGGCGTACTCCTATTTTGTGAAGATTCTCATTATTATCAACGCTCTATGACTTAAGCCGAAAAAAAAAATAGTGTCTTACCTGATCTTACTGACGCCTGGGCTTGAACAATCATGTTGAATCTCTAGTTCTCCCCCAGAGATAATCGGATTCCGATGCCAAAATAGTCTTGCATGATCAGTGATCACTTACAATGTTGACATATCTGTTTAGAAGCATTCACTTATACTTCCCAGCAAACGTCGTACTGCCTGCCTTCTGTGTTTTTTTGACATGCAGCTCTATAGGGACGTCCCCCGCACAGTCATCTGTATGGGAGCCCCCCTTTTCAGTGGGGGGAGGGTTCTCACACTATGCTAAGAACAAGAACCTTCCCCGGCCCCCCTTTTTTTTTTTTTGAGAAAATTTGCTTATGATTTCACAAAAAAATATTGTGTCTACAATGCTTCGTTCTTGAGTTATGATTTTTCAAAGTAGGTGGTGTCTGTGGAAAATGTTGGTTTTCCACTGGAGATTTCCTGAAAATTAAGCGACCCCGATTTTTTTTTTTCAATTTTGATTTTGTTCATATATATATATGAACCCTACCTGTGAAAAAGATTACATTGAATTCTTAGAACCTTGGTACCAATTTTTACGATAATAAAAAAATCCCCAGTTGTTATAAGTGTTGAGTTATTGTTAACAGATTTTTTGCTGTGTTCGTTTGCAATTTAACGATTCGTCATGTTGTTTAGCGAATCAACAAAAACTTTCAGTGAAAAAAACAATAAGAAGCTTTAATTAAATGATAGCGCAATAAAAGCGTTCTGCCCCGAGTGGCATTCTAGTACCTGTTCCCCTATTTTGTATTTCCATCTTAGTGTCGAAACGAAATATCAGAACCTTAACAGATAAAACTGAAACATACCTTGGGGGACAATGTCCCCTTTCTCCCGGGTCCAGTAGTTGATGGACTTGGGATACGCCTCGGAGTGACATTCGAGTGTCATCCGCTGCCCTTCCACCGCGCCGACGAGCTGATTCGGAACCGATATCATTGGAGCAACTGTGAATGAGAATGTTAACTGTTTTTGGAATCTTCGAACGCTAGAAATAAGACTAAGCTCTTACAGTGTACAATCAGCATAACTCGCTTGCTGACGGATGGTGGCACCCCATTCGATGCTATACACAGGTACGCTCCCATGTGCAACCGATTGACTTTCGGTATGCTCAATGTTGGTCCTTCGACGGTTTGCACTATTCAGAAATAGAAGAAAATGTATTGTCAATCCGGGGTATATTGGAGAATGAAGAATAAAATGTAATACTATGGTTAAATAACCAAGAACAAAATTCAATGCACACATGTTTCTAATAGTTACATATTTAGAGAGAAGGAGCTTCTATACTGTTTTTCAGTTGGTTTTTGATGTTTTGGATGTTATCCTGAATGTTTTGAGTACTTTTCATTGTTTATTAAAACACAAACTATCATGTTCAGTTCAGTTTACTATGAAAGTATCAAGACTCTTACTTCTAGAACGCACGCAGTGACATGTTGCATATATACATACATATGCATTGCATTGAGCAGCAACAACTTCATCAACAGATGATAACGGAAATAAACAGTACATCAATACCAACTCATTTCTGATCCACGCTAAATCGACACGTCTCCAAACCACACAATTGCACAAGTGGTGATAAATTTTCAATCGAGTAGCAAATTGGATCCAAACAATAAAGTTGTCATAAAACAAAATTATTTTTCATTTCCCCATACTACTCGACAGCCCTAGCTGGCTCGGTTAAGGGCGAAAATCGTATCGGAAACGTAAACGAAAAAAAACGAAATAACTCCACAAATGCAAACAAGCTGTCTCGGGAAGACCGACACAATGTTTTCATCGTCATCGTCGTCGTAGCCAAACGACGAATGATTTTCCACATATTGTCGAACGGGATTCAAAACGACGGCAGACAGAACACAAAACGCACGTGGATAAATGGCGTGCGTTTGTTTATATTGAAAAAATCCAAAAGTGGAAAAAAATGTGCGTAAATGTAGCAAAAGCTCTCAGACAGGAATGTGTGAACACGAGTACCGTAATCCGGGGTAACATTGATCAGAATCTTCGATCTTTCTTAAATAATTCTCTTGTTAAAGCAAGCATTACATGTTTTATATTTTAAAACAAGTACTGGCCCTCTGAGTATGTATTAAGCTACTCGAAAAAGTATTGTAAAACTTTAAAATATGTTTAAATAGGTTTTTTAATCTAATTTTTGATTTTGTTGATTTGGGGTAACATTGATCATGTCAGTGATCAATGTTCGTTTGTGTTGGAAATACCCTTACTTACTAAATTCGGAGTCGCTGATTTCGAATATGTTGTCCAAATTCTTACAAGTTATGCACTTTTTGAGTTATTTTAGGATTAAAATCTTCCAAACCGCGAATAACGCCTAAAGGTAGGCAATGGCTTAAGGAATTTGATTGATTTGATAGCCTACTTTTAATAAATCGTATATTTTATTGAAAAATAGTATTCTCATAAAAGTTTCAGTGATTAAATCCAACTCAAGGATATCATATTGAAGTAAGACAGTGATTTCGAACCTCATATTGTATCTAGTATTCATACCATGCATGATTTTTTGACAATGTATCTCATTGCGTTGCATTACCAGAGGCGCCAACTTGTGACGTATTTGGGGGGGGCGAAGCTCTCCAAAATTGGACAAAATTCATCTTTTTTCGCCTCAATGCACTAGTTTTCACGTAAATATGCCTAAACTAGATGAACTGCGTCGAAATATTCCGAATTTGGTTGGTTTTGAGAGGCCTCGCCCCCCCAACTACGTCACAAGTTGGCGCGTATGTGCATTACATGTCATTCGATAGCTGGATAATAGCAGATTACGATATATCATTTGATAGCAGAAACTGATTCAATGTAAAATGCTTGTTTGATCATTTCATGAGGTCGGTCAAGCCGATCAATGTTACCCCGCTGATCAATGATACCCCGTTTTACGGTACCTGACTAAACGTGAATTGGAAAATTGTGTGTATCATTCATATATATTTTTCCTCTCACTTTACATGGTACAGAACATGGTATTTCGGCTTTACTAATAAGGCTGATTTGAGGACAGCATAATAGCATCAAATTTAGTGTTCGTATTGACTTTGTAGCTGCTGGCTTAGAATAGCACTACGGATCACCTATTCCGGGGGCAAAACACCAAACAGGTAACTTCAATCCAAGGTGTCAGGCGACCCGTGCTGAGGGATGAATGGTTGAGGGGGTTTAAAAGATGCTCGATCTTTAACGGAGCCCCCGTTACGTCGAAAGATCAACCAAACCAAATCCTAGTTCTAACTGCTTCCAACTAATGGAACAGCATAGTTTAGTACTTGAAGGAAAAACTTTGGTCCTTATTACATTTCATACTTTGGGTAACATGATAGGCCGAGATGGATCTTGAAACAAGGAAAAAATGGGTTAATATTCCGAATCTATCGGTGGTGTTCACAGGTTTGAGACAGTAAGGACTAGGGTTCCGATGCATGGTCGACATCGGTATCATGTCTTGACTTTTTTGTTAAGAATACCCTCTTAGAATGAGTGTAATCAGTTCCGTACCTTTTAATTCCGCCCTATGTTGCTTATCCTTTGACAGATACGCGTATTTCGACTACCACTATATATCTTCCTCAGTGTCAGTTATCCACTGTCACTGGATAACTGACACTGAGAAAGATTACAAGTGGTAGTCGAAATACGCGTATCTGTCAAAGGATAAGCAACATAGGGCGGAATTAAAAGGTACGAAACTGATTACACTCATTCGAAGAGGGTATTCTGCTTAGAGGGTTCGAAAAGTCGGTTGAAGAAGAAATCCGTTTTTGACTGAAAAAGGAGGATGTTAAAAACGGAACCTATCGATCAGAATCCTTCCTTGCGATTGAGTTGAAAATGACTACTGCAACAAAACCGAATACTTTATAACTTCTCAATAATGATAAAGTATTACGACATGCACTATACAAAGGACACGGGATATACCACAATAGATCAAATATTGGTCGCAGTAGTAGTTAACATCAAAGGTTCTCCACGACATGAAGCTAGACTTCTCAGAAACCTTGTCTGGATTATAATGAGACATTTTCCCCAGTTGCTAAAATGGCCACGATCCAAATGATGTTTTCAATAGCATGTAAAAGGGACCTACAGATACATCAGATGGATGTAACAACCGCGTTCTTGAACGGAGATTTAACTGAGGAAATTTTTATGAAACTTTCGATTGACGAACAAGAACAATCAAAACTGTGCAAATTAAACAAATGCATTTATGGTCTTAAACAAGCAGGGAACGTGGAATTACAAGTTCAGTAAAGTCCTATCTCGTTTAGGGTTTAAAACTCTGCAAGGAGATAGCTGCCTATACAGCCACTCTAAACTGGATCTGTATGTTATTCTTTATGTAGACGATACACTAATTTTGGGAAAAAGATGGTTGATACAAACTTGACGAAGGGAAAACTGTCGAAACAATTTAAAAAGAAGGATTTAGGTGAGGCTAAACACTTCCTTAGCTTTGACATTCTTCGTGATTTTGAAAGAGGTACTATCGAGCTTTCACAACAGGGATGTATCCAAAAAGTCCTTCAATGATTTGGCATAAGTGTTTGTAAGGCAGTAGGCACCTCTATGGACATAGGGTGAAAATGGAAAAAGGCAGGAAACCAATGTAGTGTTCCTTTTAAGCAGTTACTGTAAGCAGGCTTCTTACAATACCTGGCTTTCGTTTGGAGACCAGACATGACCATATCCTTTTGTATGTTGAGTCAATTTCAGAGTTTGCCTGGAGATGATCACTGGACTGGCTTGAAGCGAATTCTACGTTACTTTCAGGGAACCAAGGCATTGGATCTGGTATGCAAGTGCAGACTTTGCTAACGACTTCGTGAAACGTAGCTCAAATTCCGGAAACGTCTACAGAGTCTACAGGAATTGTAAGCGACAGCAGATCATCAGCCTATCAACAACAGAATCCGAATTGGTTTCTCTGTGTCATGCAACTAAGGAAGGAATCGGGATGTCCAACATACTGAGTGAATTTGGAATCAATGCATTTCCTTTCACGGTATACGAGGACAATACTCCTTGCATAAGAATTGCTGTAGAGCCTAAAATGACTCTCAGTGATTCTAAAGATTGTCGATTTTATCGCATTCTTTTCATGTTGAATCGTTTAAAATATTTATGATTGTTCAAGCAAAATTCATTGAGTGCATATGTATAGTTTACTATTTTAAAAACGATTTTTGTGTAAATGAAATCATCGTGCAAACATATGATCCCAATAGGTCGCTTATGAGAGATGCCTTCATGAATTTCGTGATAAACAGACAATGAAAAGAAAACCAATAGAATGAAGTTAATCTACCTAGTGTAGTGTTTGACCATTGACTTTGGAGTGTTTCTGTGACTTTCCTGTTTGTGCGTTCGATTTTCTATTGATGTATTGCAACTGAATGGTCTTTATATATAGGTACTTTGCGTGTTGCGAGTGTTTGGCAGGCAGATAATTTCTGTTGTAGGCTTGGTGCAAAATGTTTTTATGTCATTTGCTACATCTCAGTAAAAGAACGTAAAAGTCTCTTAGGGAGTGTGTGAAGCCAAATCTAAAGTAGAAGAATTTCGTTCTGTAGTTAAAAGTAGAGTAAAACGAATTTTGTGGTTCAAAAGTGGCTTGATTTTTGCAGCACTCGTCGTATTTATCCATAATGTATGATATGAAAAATATATTGAAAAACTTTAAACCCCATTTACTTGAAGTGGGTTTTTTGTCAGTCACATCCCACTGCTTCTAACCCCCTCAATTGTCTCATGAATGAATGAATTAATTATTTTGTATTGACTCAGAATTACAACTTCCTTATCCCTTTGATCATAGGCGCCAACTTAGGGGGGGCAAGCATCGTTTTGCCCCCCCCCCCCCCCCCCCCCCAATATTTGACGATTTTTCGATTTTCCCATGCAAAAAATCAGAAAAAACAGGCTTTGCCCCCCCAATAATTTGGCCAAGTTGGCGCGTCTGGCTTTGATTGAAAGTGTAATAAGCCATGAAGCCCAAAATATCAGACGCCTCTTTACACACAAGGCAAACAAAAACTCGTCCGTCCCGATAAGCCTCCACTTCCTCGTTCTCGACGTAACTAGGGAAGCCAGTCGGGCGTAAAATGGTTCACCAATTCAGACAAAATCCATAACGCCTTAGGCGGCACACCACATCAGAAAAAGGGAAAAGAAGCAAACTCCTCCCATGCAATCCAGGCGGAAATCTGCCCCACATCGGCCTCATAAAATGAAGGAATTGTTCACCAATTGAGCCTGTCAGTATTGATTCAATTATTCCATTTGCCTGTTTGTTTTGATATCGATTCGCAGAATCGTTTATCATATTTGTTTAACAAATAATTTATTTTCACTTAGACGGGAGGTTGCATGATCCAGTTTGATTCCCGCCGGCAATGAGAGTAGATTGACAGCATCCAATGAATGCACCCCGTCGAGCAGTTAGCAGCCGACAGATTCAATAAACTGCCACCCAGTATTTACTCAAGCTGATGGATTTCTATAAACAGGTTGAATCAGCAACTGATTCCCACGTTCGAGTGGTAGGCACTTTTCGTAACATTAATAAATCAATCGGAGAATATGACGTTGCGTTTTGGTTTCCCTTAATCCGGGTTTAGAATATACGTGGTGTGTGTAAAACTTAATATAGAATTAATTTCGATTGTATAATTGACATTTTGATAACTGGAAGAAAATACTACACAGCAGATGTGTTTGCAATTGTGTTGTTTGCCAACAACTCGTTATTGGTGCGAAAATTGACATACTATCCCATGTGGCCGTCTGGGCCCAAGTTCCTTTCCAACCACGAGCTCAAAGCGGAATTATTCATCCACAAAGTCAAACGAAGAAAAGACAAAATTAAAACATTGAATCCCGATGGGGTTTATCTCAATTATTGAAATGAGCCTATTTGGAAGACTAACGATGGTATTTGGGTGAATCAACTCGGAACAACATCGCACCCACGACGAACTCTATACATCCTCAAATGTATAGATAAATAATAAAACATGCTTTTGGCTCGTGTGCTTCCGAACGCTCATAAAATTCACAGCTCTTCCAGCTCGTGGCTCGCTTTGGCCGATATTTCACTTAGTTCGATTGCATATCATATTCATGCCACCGACCAAGTTCAACCCACAGAGTTAGAGAAGCAACATTGCCGATTTTAATCTCTTTAGCATTTCCTGAATGCGACGAGCCAACGGCCACGGTTCGAGTGAAAGTTATGACGGAGAAATTTTAAAGCACATTCAAAGGATGGAGTACATATTTATCATTGCCTTTAATTGCCCCGATGTTTTCGAGTGAAGTGTTCAATTCAGTGCTATATAACATTAAATGGTGCATACCGATCTGGCCGTCTTGTAATGATATGTTTTCGCCATTCTCTCGTCGCCATAGAATCATTGGCTCCGGCGATCCAGTAGCTGCACAGCGTAAGGTCACATTGCTTCCTTCTCGTACTACCATGTCAGTACTGGTGGGGTAGTCCAGGATATCCGGGGGAACTGCAAATTTTACCAAACAAAAAGAACATTTCTATTAGTTTTGTGTGAGTTTAATATGTTTATATGTATTTTATACTATGATTACGAAGCTAAGATAAACTCGTACAAGTAACGTAATTGGCACGGATGGTAAAATCTAATGGAGCAAAAGTATAAGAAGGTGGCCCAATACACAACAACTGTGATTCACCGATAACTAATGCGTCTCATAGAAGATACCGGGGTTACATGCACTCCCTAACGAATGACTCAATTTTAGCTATTAATTTTATTTATTTAGTTTGAAATTATCGGGTAATTCGGTCGGGAGCAGTACTGAGACTCCCCGACTCAATAGCCTCAGGGTCGGTAAACTCACAGCATTGAACTCGCGTGCATGGTACTCTCGCACATAAAACAGGTAACCACAGCACTTCACGGATAACAACACTCTTTTTTCAGTCTAACTGGTCTGTATCTCTAGCACTCCCCCCTCCTTCAATATCCCACACTCTTGAGCTATATAATCTGACCTTATCAGCAATGTTGGGGGCCCCTCTCCTACTGCACTCTACCACTACTGATCTCCACCTCGTCCTCGTTATTGCGCGTGATGGCAGCGTGCGGACACTTCGTTCAGTTTTTATGGAGGTCCAAGTAGTATGAGTTTAAGGATCGCCTTCAACAAAAAAAGTAAAAGCCAGGATTACTCATTCCTCGACCCACTAAACAACATTCCCATGGTTGACCCTTCGTCTCTTCGAAACTATCGAAAAGGCATTGCACCAGAGAGGGGCTAGTGCACATCGCGCCCTCGAGGTTAACTGCGCAGTTTGTAGCAATAATCATCAATTACTCGCTTTGGGGAGTCCATCAAGGTAGCATGCTGGCGCTTAGCCAGTTTCCCGAGTGGTCCTTACCATTCCCTTTGTCCTCGGAAGGTAGGCAAGGTCGACACCAGGCCTGCTTCCAGCTGCACAGCAAGTATCAAGCACTGATACCCGGTACACAGAGATTTGACCTTCCCGTAAGTAAGGCCCTATCAGCCAGCACATAGAAGGACGTGCCGACATAGGGCCTCCACCTACCCCGACCTTGTCGAGAACTCCTTTCCAACCACAGGATCGAAGCCAACCTAGTATACCGACGCCACGACAGCAACGCTACCAAGGGTCGATTTCAACCGCAGGACATCGATATGACCTACGTAGCCGACTCCGAACCTATGGACCACCATGGACCACATAGCGTCTGAACCAACCATTCTCCGAGTTCACGCGCCACCTCCTCTGTTGTTCCAAGACGATGTGGGAGATAACCGTTGAAACGGCATTCCAGCCCAATTCACCCCTACACATCCTCTGGACAAGTTTGTTCGGAGTTGCGTCCTACCTGCAATTGGTAAGTATGCGGTCACTCATTATGCGAAAATGCGCTTCGAAGTGATAGTGTAGTCGCACACAGTGATTACCGCCTGCTGCTCCGACTTGCTTTTTTTCACAACCACTACCTCAGTTTTGTGGTGAGCTAACTCCACTTTCCTGGATCCTATCCACTCCTCCACAACTGCGATCAAGTGGGCAGCACTCGGCTGCTCAATGGGAATATTGTGAATTGGAAGTTATATCGAGCTCGGGGTCGCCTATTGTGACTAGCACCGTTACTCCTTCGCCACTCACCTAGGCAGGAGCTGGATTCTAGAGGGCTAAATCCGAAACGAGGTCAAAATATTTGTTTCCAGCGGACTAGGCAGAGGCGGACTAGGGGGGGGGGGCTGGCTACCTTTTTCTGGGTACGGTAAACGGGAAACACTCAAAATATGTTAATAACACAAGTTTACAAAATAAAACGAAAGTCGTGAACTTCTGTCAACGACCAAAACTTTTGAAGCATAATTTAGCGTTGATTTCGAAACCGTGCTTCAAAAATTTTTAAGTAGAACAGTTTTTGAGTTTCAGCTCAATATCGAGTTTTACAACTTTTTAAAATATGGAATTTATTAAAATTCAAATATCTTGCTTTTTGTTGAACAAATTTTAAGTCTTTTTCCATAAATTAAAAGCTGAATATAATATATTTCGATCATCTGAATGCAGGTTTTGCGTCAGATTGATGAAATTCAAGATATTGGCGAGTTTTGGGGACGATCTCCTTAAATTTTAGCAAAATTTCCAAAAATATGTGAAGAAATGTATTTTTTTCAATAAGAAACAAATAATTTAAAAATTCTTTCTCAACGTTTATTTGACATATTATGTGTAGGCGAGTTACAGTAGAAAATTCAGCTAAATCGGAGCATTGATTACGGAGAATGAGATGTGTGAAGTGAGCGACTTTGCTTAAAAATAGAACAAAAATCGATTTCAAATTATAAACCTTGTATGGAAAGTCGAAAAAATTTCCGCTCTACTGTAATTTTTTTCCTTCGCGTTTTCGAACTCAGGGCATGATTCTACACCAAAAACGATCATCAGCTTGCCGAGTTCAAAAATGCTGTAAACTAGTGTAATGTGGGGCTTGCGTTTTGAAATAAGACCAACTTCAAAAATTCATTTTAGATTCCTTTAGATTCGTCATGAATGTAGAAAACTGACAGCATATGAAGTTTAGTCAAAGCACAAATCCAACAATGCGCCATCTGGTATTTGAGTTGAGTAACTAGGTGACACTTCAGTACAGTAATTCGAATCTATTGCGTCTTAGAGAAATAATCAGAACCTCTCTCGTCACTGTAACTAAATTGCGCAAGAGTTGCATATGAAAATTCCCAAATTAGTCAACCAAAAGAAACAATAGCATGCACGACTTTTTGTATGCATTCGGGTTGGAAGTTGCGTTCATCTAAATGTGCTCAACCCTATTTTGAATATGGATCTCGATTATTCCTTCAGAATAGTGGTGTGGAGTGCTTTGTGGAGTGCAGATCGACATTTGTCGGAGTGCTTTGAAAGTTAATCAAAATTAAAGTAAATCAATTTGAACTAGTTTTTCATTGTTCAAACTAAACTGGAACTAAATTTGTCGAGTACAAATTAGAGTAATTTGGAAAAGTGCCTGTTTGTTAGTGAGTTTGGGCAAATACAAATTCAGGCCCTCCTTGCCCAACCAACGTGGACGGCTAGTCTGGGGTGGACAATCATCCCTCAGATCCAGCGAGGACTACCACCGACCATCACCGATAGGCTGTGAGTTTTGACCCACCAAACCGTCACCGCCACTGCTGTGCAACATTGGCTACCACGGTAGCACTTTTCGTGTGACGACGACTCGTCCGCCAATAAGACGTACGGCGTGAGCTGACATCCCAAATGGAAGCTCAACACTCCACTGCAAGGGGATGCCTTGCCTATACCCCGGAACCGACGCCGACGCGCGAGTCGTATGGTGGATAAGTGGTCGTTGGAGTAAGTTTGACCCAGTCGCTGAGTACTTCGGTGTGCTATAAAGAAAAGCGAGACCACGTGGGACGTCCGTCGAGGGATCGTCAACTGAAAGCGGTCAGATCTGACAAACGAAACGAATATTTGCTCTTGAAGGTTATTCCGAAAACGTGACGTCACAGTTAGGAGTTAGGTTTGCCTTAATTTGCAGTTGAATTCAATTCACTGAAAATATATTTTGTTTCATTGTACGAAATCGCTCGTCATGTTTACAAATGCCATTCGTTGTTTTCTGCAACGAAAAGCTTCGTAATGTGCATGAGTTCTTTTCGTACAAAATTGCTCCGACACATTTTTCTGTCTCTTTTTTTTTGTCGGAATGACATTAAACATGCATGAAAAAATACCACACGTTCGTCCACTTGGATATCACAGGCTTCGAATCACGTATCTTCTAATTGATACCTACCAGTGCTAACCACCCATCTGTGGGCGCTTGTTGAAACCATCCGAAAACAACCAGAACGCTTTCCACTTTGGTTCTGTTTATAAATAACTTTTACTTCCAACCGAGAGCATGTTTCTTTTCTTCTTCTCGCACACGCACCGTCATATGCTCATGAAAACAGGTTGCTTTGTTTTCTCTACGATCTGGCATTCTTGTTGCATTCTACGAAGCAAAATATTCTTTTTACGCATGGTTAGTAAAAAACGTTTGACATTTGTATGTTTTGTTTTATTCTACACAGCTGGAGCTAAAATCTACGAATGAGCAAGTTGACCGCGTGTCGGATTCGTGATTTCGTACATGATACTACTTCATTTGTATTGTTTCAGCATGGTGGTACGAATGGACCGTACATTATACACAAATTGCTTTCAATTTACGAAAACTAGTTTTACGAAACATATTCGTTGAGGTTTAACGAAAGAATATTCTGAGTGTTGTTTAATTAAAGGCAATCGATTTGAACTCGATGAATTTGAATACATTTTTTTTTAAATTAACTTCGCTGAAATTGAATTTGAATAAAACTTACTTCTAGATTAGTTAGGGTACTCCATTATAGTACGTCACATTTTTGTTGAATTTCTAGATTTAAGGTTGGTGTTGGGCTCTTTTAATGATAAGCATTTCCCCCATTGGCTAATTTAGGAATATTTGATTCGGTTTCTTGAAGATTTTGAGTTGGTTCTGATTAGTTGGCTGACGTTTGGGTAGTTGAGTGCGACTTCGTTTCCTAAGAACTAGGTTGACCTGCCTTGAGAAGGAGGTTTCATTGTCGGGTAATTGACAAGAGTGAACGGTCCTTCTACTTGGAAGGTGGCGCTTAAGCCGTTTATTTAGCGTAACGGGACGGAACTTTACACGGTTTACGGTTTACGGGAGCGATGTCGGAGGACCCTCCGTGACGAACGATGACCGGGTGGCCAGATGCCGGCTGAATTGGAAACGGGGTGTCTGAGCACCGGCTGTGGGCCGGTTCGGTTGAAATAGCCATGCGCTGCGGGCTGGGTTTGACACGTGTTCGGTTATCTGGCTCGAGGATAGCGCCGGATAGGGTGTACCATCTACCACCACCAGCGACGGTTCGGTTTGACTTGAGTTCGGTGAACGAGCTGTCGGAGCCGAGTAGCGGCGCCGGATAGGGTGTTTCGAAAACAGCGACCAGCCGGATTTGGCGGGCGACTGTCCTCGAAATACAAGGATGGCGTCGGACACTTTTCCCAAGAACACATTAATAACATATTTGAGAGAACACAAAAATTACCAAAAATATACTGCTTGCATTATCCACGACGTGCATTTCACACTCTATCTAGGCTTGCGGAATCAAAGAGGGCCTTTCGCTTCAGATCATTTTTAACGAGCTTAGGTAAATTTTAGTAAAAAATACCGAAGTTTTACGAACAAGGCTGAACCATTCGGCTTAAAGGTTGCACCCCTCTTCTCCGCAGAGAAGAGATTAGGTCAACTCTCTCAGCCGGCAGGTTGTGATCCTGGCTCAAACCGCTCTGTTAATGAGTGTGAGTGCGAGCATTGAGACGAGTGTTAATAAAATAAGCGTAAGGCTCTGCACATTTTGCCTGACAGATAAGCTGTCGTTATACGCATAGTTGTCCCATGTTATATGGGATTCCCATATAACATGGGACAATTATGCGTAGGACGGCAGTAAGGATGCAGCCACCAGTGAGGCTATCAGGTCAGTTTTCCAGGGTCAGATCTAGGCGTTAGGGGCTCACTGGCAGGTGGGTTTAATGGTACACTCTTAGAAAAATTCATGTAAATTTAAGTTCACTTGGATGCACATAAAAGGAGCGGCCCGTTTGACACAAATTTACGTCTTCTATCACAAATAAATTCGAGCCAGCAATCGCTAGAGCCGAAGCGAGAGATAAAACATATGTAAGTAAAATAATGAACTGGATTCGAACTCTGATTGAGAGGCACGTACTAAACCTCTCGGCTGTATCACCCAGTTGTGAGACAAACGATAAATGTAAAACTGCTTCTACCTATCTGGTCAGATAGGTTTGTTAACATTTTGTGCAACCAACTCGAACTTACATGAAGGATGTAAAACTGAGTCAAATTTGCCATTCAGTCATGAAATGTTTGCGTACGTTGATGGTTTACGTCACGTGTAAATTCCTAATTTTTTAAGAGTGTAGGAAAACTTGTAGAGAAACCAAAAAGGAACAAATATGGGACCAGCTGTTACAAACTCTAATCTAAACACCTCGTCGTACATAACATTTCATAGCACCGGAGTCAGGATGTTTTGTGAAAGAGCTTCCGATCCACCTTTGTATCGTAAACTGGTACTCGTTTCTGAAAATAACTTCCGAAAACTTGTACAGGTACCCGGGTATTCCCAGACGCACGTGCGCATCGGCAAAATTCACTATTGCACAGTAGCGAACCCCTTGCTCTTTTGCTGGAGCGATATCTTGGCTATCTTTGTAAACGACATGATAGCGTCTACTGAGTAGGAAAACAAAAGATTTATCATTACTGAGTGAAGCCAACTCAGTTTTTGAGTGACCACAACTTGCAAGCCATAAGATGCTAATACACCACACAGGGTCAAATATTTGTCCAAAAACAAACCTATGCTCAAACACCTGGTTTGGCTGGATCTAATTTTCATTAGTACCAAGCAGACGTTTATCTATTAGTTTACTCCTTGTCAAATATTTGACCCCGTGTACTCGGGCAATAGACTATGCAACCACCCTCTTCTACTTTGCAGAAACTGATGAATGAAAACCCATAATTTTTTGGCTAGTATTGGAACGAAAACCAAGCAAGGAAGTATTAAGAAATATTTATTCGAATGTATGCTCAGTCCTCGGCGTGTGCATTAGCGCAAAGACGGCTTTATCCAGGTGACCAATTTAAATATCTCGTGACTGCGAGCAGTAATGCCTCCCGTATAAATAAATGGTTTCTCTATCCGCTACGTTACAGTTCATTTCTACGGTGGTATGCTCGTGCGACTTTTTACTTCTAGTCTGTTTCAGTTTGCTTTTGAATTTGACGAAAAAGAAAAATCAATTTCAATGCCAGACATGGCAAAAATTCTTTCATTCATTTGTATTTCGAGGCGCCAAAGCATTCATCAAAGGGAAAACTTTTACGCTGTCACGAGAAATATAGCCTAAATGAAGGCAAATGAGGCGAATCAGACGATGAGAAATTGTAATTACAAGATAATCTGCAGCAGTGCATTGCTCTTTAATTGGAGAGAAATTGTTTCAAGTCCTTCGACCATGCAGAAAAATGTTGGAAATCTAGGGTAAAAGAGTATAATGCGCCCCACCGGGGCAAAACGCCCCCCTTTTCTAGCGATTCAAGCGCGTTTGGCATACTTGATCGATTAGAAATCTTGAAGATTGAAGAATAATTGCCATCAAGCAGTTTGGTCAAGTGATTGGTACAGAAAAGCAACAAAAATATCAAAAAGTCTGAAATCGAGGCTTTTGGCGTAATATTTTACCTCTTGTAAACTGACTTCATTGTAAACAAAGCTAGTTTTGTCCGCTTGTGTTATTTTGAAACTTTTATGCAGTTAAACACTTGTTAAAAGACCCTCCTTGGATAAGCATGTAGTGGAGTTATTCCCTGGGACAGTTTTATCACGGGGCTGGACGTTTTTCTTTTGAGGGGGCGTATTGCCCCGTTTGTTTTGATAAGGCAAATTTTGGAACGTTTTCGAAAAACGTTTCAAAGCTTCCATAGCCGCCCCTCCAAAGGCAAAGTTTGCATGCAACAATTCAATGACTTTAGGTACAACGATTTGCCGTGGACAAAAGATGGAATATGGCGCCAGTTTTAGATATATTGCCATGTTTGCTTAGGGGGGGGGGCATATTATACCTGTTTACCCTAAGTAAGTTTTTATCCATCTTTTTACATTGATAAAAAAGTACATTCACTTAAACACTGCTCATATCTACCTACAACATCCAAATATCCCATTTGGCTCTTCATCGGGTCGGTGTTGATTTGACACATGTACCAGCCCTTATCGCTCTCGCGGATGTCTCGTATTCGCAGCTGCCACGTTTTCTTTTCGGTGTAGGTGATTCCGATCCGCTTGTTTTTGGTGATCACGTGGTTCTGGATGGTCAGGATTGTTTGGGTATCAACCCGCAGCCACGCAACCTGGAACAGAAGAAATTATTTTCGTTTAAACCAGTATTTTTTCCTTTGCGTAAGCAACATCGGCAATAAATTTAAAAAAAACATAAAACAAGGTATGAACATAAGCGTATAAGCGTGGGGGGCATTTCACCCCGAATCGACTACAATATTAAATTGCTATTTTGAGTAAATCGTCCCCTTAATGCTAGAACTAGGTAACTCGAAAATCATAGTGTCGAGAAAATTGACTTTGAAAATTTTACAATTTTTCATGCAGTTGTTCCAAAGGTATGGAGCCTTGAAAATAAATATTTTTTAGCATTGATTGCTTATTTAGCTTCTATTCTTTGTACTACAAGAAAAAGTTTTAAATTATTTTGGTTTAAACCTTTGATAAAAACAATAAATGGTTGAAGCATCGTTGAGTTACCTAGTTATAGCACTCAAAATAAAACATAAATAATGGAGGAAATGTTCTGAGATACCTAGTTTTTACCACTATTGATATCATTGTTTTCAGTTTTCTTGTTGCAGTATGCAAATTTGAAAGGGTTCACATATTGAAATTAACGCGTAATTACTGAATTTGCTAGGATGCCTGCTATATCACGACATGACACCTCAAAATGTTCATAAAATAATAATTATGAAAAATAATCGTCTACGAACAATCACAGTTTTTAGCAAAATCAATACAAGTAAAATATTTTAAGTTTTTAGTCCTACATTGAAAAACAGTAGTAGATTTTCAATCTACTAACAAAAGAATGACTAGTAACATTTCCCCGTCCAAGCGTCCGTTAGATTTGAACCTGTGCGATTGGAAATAGATATGATTTTCTCAGTTACCTATGTAGTTATACCACTCAGTTCATGTATTCTACACTGAGATACCTAGTTTTAAAAATGGTGAATATTTTCGTCTTTTTAATCGTATTTCATTGGGCTTTGGATATATTATAGAGCTCAAAAACTCGATATAATGGTATATTCAACTCAAAAACGTCAAATTTCGAGTTACCTAGTTCTAGCAATTAGGGGACGAAATTATGATCAAACACATAATACTTCATCCATTGATAAATCTGCGTATACATGTAGATACATAAGCTAACAATTCACTTGTTTGTATGGTGGACATACTCAAACACTCGTAGGCATGGTACACTAATTACGTAACGCAAAAATTGACCTTTTCAGACCCCCTCCCCTCCTTTTTGTATAAAAAGCCAAACATGTTTGTATGGATCGTAACGCTGAGCTAGACTCCCCCCTCCCCCTATAGCGTTACGTAATTTATGTACGATGCCAATACCTTATTTGCTGCTGCTTCGAAATTATAAGAAATCCACCATGTGAAAAACATACTTCAATTTCAATTTTATTTTGGTTATTTTCAAGGAATATGTATAAATGGTACTTTTGAGAAATAGAACAATGACTTGTTCTATTACACTTATGCATTAAAAGTTTTACATAAAAGTCAACAATGTCGGCAAAAACAGGGGTGTCCATTTCGTCCCGGGTGTCCATTATGCCCCTAATCCCCCTAATATTTTTCCATGTAACATTATTTTCCCAAGTTTGATTTTTAACACAAGTAGGTACTGGAGTATCAGTTGTCAATTGCAATTGAAAGATCCAATAATTTTAAATATTTTGGGTGACTTTGATTTTTTCATAGTGCCCTGAAGAACACATAAAAAAAATAATCACTGATGGAAATCTTAGGAGTATGAACATGTTGAGAGAAGTCTTGAGGAATATATTAGATTGGATTTTAATAACAAAATATGTTTTTATTTCTACAAAATTCTACACATAAAAATGAGTTTGTGGAGTACTGAGTGTAAATCACAATGAGTGCCATTAAATCTATCAAAAATCAAAATCCATTATCATTTATTTATTTATTTATACTCGTCTTCGATTTTATCGTACAGACAGATTAAAACTTACTAGCTAATCTTATTTCTAAACAAATTCCTCGACATATCAAAATCAAAATAGACAAACACTTCGTTGAAACGACGACAACAAACATCAAAGGGATTATTCTGTCCATATAGGGTGCGGTGCCTCGGTAAACGAAGAAAATCAGCTCGTCTCGTTGATCGGAAAGGGGCGTTGAACTGGATTTTGCCAAGCAAATCTGAACAGTCGATGTTATTTTGCAAAATGTCGAAAATGAAAAGGCGTTGCAGTAGTATCCTTCTATCCGCTAAGGTCGGCAGGTGCACTAACGCGCAGCGATGCTCGTATGGCGGCAGTCTTAAAGGATCGTTCCATGGTAACCGCCGAAGTGCAAACCGTAGGAAATTCCGCTGGATTCGCTCCATCCAATTGCACTGTACTGCATGATAAGGCGCCCACACCAGCACACCATATTCCAGTATACTGCGCACCAGCGCGCAATACAGTGTTTTCAGGCAATATACATCTTCAAACTGTTTAGCATTTCGTTTGATGAATCCGAGCATAGCGTATGCCTTAGCGGTTGTTGAAGCTACCTGTTCAGCAAAATTGAGCTTGTGGTAAAGTAACACACCGAGATCTCTGACAGTGTTGACTCTAGTTATTGTGTTGTCTGACATTTTATACTGGAACATAGTTGGGTTGTGAGTGCGACTGAACGTAATTACATTACATTTGCGAATGTTCACTTCCATTCCGTTTAGCGTACACCATTTCTGCAGAACGCCAATGTCGCTTTGAATAGCGCAACAATCAACTAATGATGAAATTACTCGAAAAAATTTCAAATCATCGGCAAACATTAGCTTGGGAGATTAGATCATTTGGCAGAGATCATTAACGAACAGTACAAACAATAAGGGGCCTAGATGACTCCCCTGCGGTACACCAGACGTAATCATTATCAAATATATATTAAACGGTACATATGTTTATATCCTTTTCGAGACGGAGTACAAAAAAATGAAATCTCCATACAAATGGCTCCACTTTGGCTCTTTAGAACTCTTAGATTTCCCAACAAAACGTCAATTATTTTTCCTCATTTGAAAGAACTACTCTTTGGCTTTCGATTTCCAGCTTTGACTATTTAGATGAATCTGAAATAAAAAATACGCGACAAACAAATCTATTTCATGTTTTACTATTTTTGCCCGCTTTTTGTTTACCTTGTGGTGGTAAATTTCACATGTCAATTTCTTGATTTTGCTTTGGCTGACCAAGCCATGTGGGAAATTACACTGTTGAAAATGCTTTGACATCCATGTGCACAACAGAACACGTGCTCGATGAACAAATTGAGATTTGAAATTATGAAAAGAAATCCACGTACTCCGGTGAGACTCGAACTCACGACTCCCAATTCGCTAGACGGGCGCTTCTATTCCTTCAAGCTACGGAGTCACTCGACTATCTCCGTCGCCAGCAGGCCTAGAACTGAACTCGATTCCACAATCGCACATGGTTATCTTCTTTTCACAATCCAAACCCCCTTCGGATGGGATTAGATGAACATCTAACACATTGTCTGTTGTGCACATGTATGTCAAAGCGAGAGAGGAAGTTATTTTTAATTGTCGAGAGCTTCGGGCACTGCCTCCCAATCACTTATTGGTATGGCAATTAGTGTGCAGTCGGACTCTCGACGGGTCGGTCCTCGGCCGACCGAATACGGTAAGGGTGACCGTAGCACCTTACAAATGTCAATTTCTTGATTTTGCTTTGGCTGACCAAGCCATGTGGGAAATTACACTGTTGAAAATGCTTTGACATCCATGTGCACAACAGAACACGTGCTCGATGAACAAATTGAGATTTGAAATTATGAAAAGAAATCCACGTACTCCGGTGAGACTCGAACTCACGACTCCCAATTCGCTAGACGGGCGCTTCTATTCCTTCAAGCTACGGAGTCACTCGACTATCTCCGTCGCCAGCAGGCCTAGAACTGAACTCGATTCCACAATCGCACATGGTTATCTTCTTTTCACACAGTGCCCGAAGCTCTCGACAATTAAAAATAACTTCCTCTCTCGCTTTGACATACATGTGCACAACAGACAATGTGTTAGATGTTCATCTAATCCCATCCGAAGGGGGTTTGGATTGTGAAAAGAAGATAACCATGTGCGATTGTGGAATCGAGTTCAGTTCTAGGCCTGCTGGCGACGGAGATAGTCGAGTGACTCCGTAGCTTGAAGGAATAGAAGCGCCCGTCTAGCGAATTGGGAGTCGTGAGTTCGAGTCTCACCGGAGTACGTGGATTTCTTTTCATAATTTCAAATCTCAATTTGTTCATCGAGCACGTGTTCTGTTGTGCACATGGATGTCAAAGCATTTTCAACAGTGTAATTTCCCACATGGCTTGGTCAGCCAAAGCAAAATCAAGAAATTGACATTTGTAAGGTGCTACGGTCACCCTTACCGTATTCGGTCGGCCGAGGACCGACCCGTCGAGAGTCCGACTGCACACTAATTGCCATACCAATAAGTGATTGGGAGGCAGTGCCCGAAGCTCTCGACAATTAAAAATAACTTCCTCTCTCGCTTTGACATACATGTGCACAACAGACAATGTGTTAGATGTTCATCTAATCCCATCCGAAGGGGGTTTGGATTGTGAAAAGAAGATAACCATGTGCGATTGTGGAATCGAGTTCAGTTCTAGGCCTGCTGGCGACGGAGATAGTCGAGTGACTCCGTAGCTTGAAGGAATAGAAGCGCCCGTCTAGCGAATTGGGAGTCGTGAGTTCGAGTCTCACCGGAGTACGTGGATTTCTTTTCATAATTTCAAATCTCAATTTGTTCATCGAGCACGTGTTCTGTTGTGCACATGGATGTCAAAGCATTTTCAACAGTGAAATTTCACATGCAACGTAAATATTATGAAAGACCAGTGACTCACCGGAACCCCCATAGGTGTCAAGGAGTTGGATATTTGAAATGGGTTGATAGGGGATTCACTATAAGCGAGTGATGCGGCAAAATTCAGATTGTGTAAGTGTAAGAGTGAACCATGTAGATGTGTTGGTATGAGTGTAGGTGTTTCAGTATATCACCAACGTTGGGAGTGACGTAGCTAAAAGATTTTGTCACTCCATGGGCCTTTTAGCTTCCGGGATGGGGCACAGGCATTTGGACCATGTGTCCTGGCTAACAAGCCTAGGCTTAAGCGCCATTGCTCGCTCTCTGAAACGAAAAGAAAAACAATTCTGCCTACCGTAATTATCTTACCTGTTGCGTAATTTTCATGACTAGGTTGGGAAGGAATAGTAGGGAAGGGACGATATCTATTTAACGAGAGGCCAGCGACTCACCGACGCTCTCGTAAATAGAAAGAAGTTGGGATTTTGGTTAGGTAATGGTCAAAGATTCTCAGGGGTGCGCGTTTCTACTGTGTCCCAGACTTTCTAGCGAGCCGACGCGAGTAGGGTCGTCCTTAGGTTCCACGAAGGTGGCCGGAGAGCGGCCGATGAAGCGAAAACCTTCTTTACAGGCCGGGCGGGGCCAATCGATCATGGTGCGGAGTCCATTCGGCGCTTTGGCGGAATGTCCAACGGAAGGCCAAAAAGCGACGAGATCGGCAGGCCATAATGGTTTGGCGGAATAGCGTCCCCGCGGTCCAGGTGGGGCACGATCTGTCTTCGTCCGGAGTAGACCCAGGAGTTTGGTGAGATGGCCAACAATAGGCCTAAGAGTGGCGCGGCCGGCAGGTGCTTCTCATGGTCCGGCGGTCGATGGGTTTCAGGAGACGTGGTCAAATGTTCACGGGCTAGCGGGCGGTAGACACTTTCACCGAAAAAAAAACAACACTGTTTGGTTTTGACCAACACGGTAGAATTAAATAAAAACTTTGTAAAAACTCCCTCTGTATTGCGGCCAAATATATATCGAAAAAACGGCATGAATGGAAGCTTGTTCGTTATGTAACCCAAGACCTCTTAGAACTTTGGAATATGATACATCAAGATGTGGTACTTCGACGTGAACGGAAGCTGCTGCTTTTCGAGGCTGCTGGTAAACCCATCCATTGCTTCTTCAAAACCATGCTCGAGTTCGAAAGAAAAGCATTTCGCGTATGCGTTTTTGAAACCATATGCCCCTTGTTGATGCCATGCACACAGCTTTCGAAATTCTTCTCTTTGATTCTCGTGATGCTGTTTGAAGTATCGAGCTCACGCAATAGGGACACGGATTCTTAGAAGAGTGCACCATTATGTCAATTTTAATGTTTATAATTGATGAATGTGTAACCCGCGGTTACAATTTTGTGCTAAATTTATGTACACCACTGTGTTTTGTATCATTTAAATTTGTTTTTATATTATTTTTTTTGTTTGAAGGTTAAAATTTTAATGTAGGGAAATAATATCGTATATATTGTATCGGTGAGGCATTTGACCCCCAATCTCCCCACCACATGGCACACATCGAGCAGCAACAAGCAGCAGAACAATCGTTTGCGGTGTGTGGCTGTTTTGTTTTTGATAGAATCGGGAGAAAGTGTCGAACCACGAATAGCGACGGACGCAACATTTTACAACTCCGCGGAATACGTGCCAAAGTTATTAATTAGTGCCGTTTTCGCGTTGTCCGTGTAGGCTGGATGGTTGTTCCCAGTCTCGTCGGGAGTGAACATAAGTGAAGATTTGTCCCCCGAACATTTGTGCCGGCCCGCGGTTCGGACACAAGAAGTGTAGTGCTTGTGACAGTGCTGTGCTAGGGTGAGGACCACCGCCATTGCGTTGCGGTTCGCAAAGCGTCCAAAATCCCACCGTTCTCGCTACACGGGCTCAGTCAATAGAGCTTTGTCTCGCCCGTGTAGCTAATAGCCAAGGAGAACGAAGGCAGGACAGTACAAAGGGGCGTACTGCCTGCGGTAGTAAACTGAGGTTTCTACCGGGACTTGCTACGGCGAGTAGCCTGTCCGGTGATTTATCACCACCGTCGCTAGGGGGGGTCCGATAAAGGAGTCAATCTCCTCCCCCTAGCTAATCGTCAAAGACGACCGCTTTGCGGTCCAGTGATGCCCAAAATAAGAAGCAGAAGAAGAAAGAAGAAGAAGGAAGAAGCTCCGCATAGTCCGTGCGGGAGCAACAGCGACCACCACCACCATAGCAGCAAGGGCCCCAACGAGTGACGTCGACCAGTGCCTTGGGGAGAACGGGGCAAAACAGGTCAGGCGTAGATAATAGAGTTTTTATTGCAAAATTTATCTATTTATATTTTATCAATTAATTTCATCCGAAATTCAAATATTAGTGGAGGTACCCTGCTTTAGGCCGCCCTGCCGGGTAACAGCGGGTAAGGGCGGAAAGCCTCTCCTGACAATTGGCGCCCAACGTAAATTTGACGAAAAATCTTCGATTTTTCTCACTGAGCGAGGGGTACTTCCACCAAAATTTGGATTTTGGGTGGAATAAACGCAGTGGTGGGGATATTTTCCACAGTCGCGTGGTCGTTCATTTTATTTTACATTGTTGTGTTTGTCCTAAATCGGTTATTCGTCTCGTCTGCAGAACGAATTGGTACATTTTGGGTCTCTTTGTTCTCAGGGCGGGATTTTTGATTCTTCTGGGCCGATTTGGGGTAGCATTTGACGCAACCTGGTGACCGAGAACCATTTTGGAACCGTCAGTAATCCGAAAACTGGTTCCTCACCGTATTTATACTTACGAAACAGTTGGCAAGTTTTAATTTCGTCCACATTTTGAAAATTTGTGTTGCTCATTTATCAAAATGCCGATCGACATGTTGACGTTGGGGGAGTTCAACGTCGCCTACTTCCATTTGCGTGCCGATCACTTAGAACCTGACGAAATGGACTTTGAATTGAACTCCCGCGGTGTTGTTATCCCTCCTGAATCGGGTCAATATAGTTCCAAAAAGCGTCGTCAACTGCAAGCGTTATTGGTCAGTGAGCAGAAATGCTCCGAGACCACTATCCGCTCCTTTAAAGGGGATATTGACGCTGAATTGGAGCTTTGTCGTGGCAAATTTGAGTCTATGAAGGAAGATTTGGGGTACAGGTGTCCGAACAAGGAGGTTTACCGGAGCAGATTGCTCCATCTGGGTGCTCGACTCCAAATCGTCAAAAACTATGTCGTGGGGGAGGCCAATAAGACCTTTGCAGATTTGTTGAGCGATGTGGTAGCCCTCCATAACTACCACTTCGCGAATAGTTTGGTGCCTCCTCTCACGCCAACCGAGGAAGACAAAGAAGATGATGGTGAGGATTTGCTGGCTCAAATTGCCGCGGGAAAGGATGTTTCACCGAAAGGAAACCAACTTCCGATCGTTGAAGCATCCTCCAATCAGGCGGTGGGCGAAGAAATTCGCGATGTCTTACTTGACATAAGGGCGGAGATAAAAAGGACGCAAGAGCAAATCAATCAAAGCGAAACTAGGACTGCATCCAGAGTGGATTCACTTGAAGATGTAGTCAGAAAACTAGGTAGCGGCCTTGCGTCCATTGGTACGATTGCATCCGGACTACAGAAAACTAACCGCGAAGTGCAAACACTTCGCGAGAAGATTTCTGAGTTACAGGACATCGTCAGCAAAATAATTCCTAACGTAAACTCCTCGAGTTTGCCGGTAGATACGCAAGATCTTCGATTGCAACAAAGTCCCGATCTACCGGATTTGCCTGATTTTGATCAGCAAGCGTTAGAAGGTTTGGGTACTCCGGAGAACCTGCAGAAGCAAACTTCTAGCAAGAACTTTGGACTACCCAATCAACCATTTCAAAGACGTTTTGACTCCCGTAATGCGGATAATTCCAAAAGTTTCGAGAATCTCGGACCTTCGCACAATTCCCAGAACTTTTACCAGACTACTCTTCCGAATTTAACGCTTCCGCGTCAGCCGGAAAGAGCAACATCGGTGGAGATTACCGGTTACCAGCGTCGGCCCCAACGAGTGGCCGATTGGAAAATCAGGAAGTACGCTGGGAATGACGAAGGAATGGGACTCAACGAATTTTTGGAATGTGTCCACCATTACGCTGAGTCAGAACAAATGTCCGAGGCAGAACTGTTTAGCTCGGCAATGCATTTGTTCACCGGTAACGCGTTGGCTTGGTTCCAAGCAATGCGTTCCCAGAAGCGGTTCTACAACTGGAACCACCTGGTGTGCGAGTTGAAGGCGAACTTCGTGCACCCGGAACTTGATGCTGCGCTGAGGATGAAAGCGTCTCAGCGGCGACAGCAGAGGAATGAATCCTTCCAAGACTTTTATCTTGAGATGGAGAAGATCTTCCGTGCTATGCTTACGCCGCTAAGTTCCTACGAGAAGCTCGACATCCTCAAGCGAAACCTGAGGCCTGATTACAAACAGGTACTCGTCTTCAAGCCGGTGAACACATTGCCCGAGTTGATGCTCATCGGAAAGACTATAGACGCTTCCAAAACCTCCATTTACCAAAAAGTATTTGGGGTTTCCAAGGAAGTATCTACAATTTCAATTAAGCCTGCCTACGATGGTTCTAGACAGAGCCAGCGGCAACAACAACTTCGTGACAATGGAAATGGGTACAAACCAAGGGTATTCTACAACAAGAATAGCCCTCCATCGTCACCAAAACGAAATAGACCTCCACCTCTTCGTTTCAAAGAAACAGGAGGTCGACCCGAAAGAAATCTCCGAGAGAAGACTAGCCAAATCCCTAAATCTCCACAATCGCGACAAGAAGGCATAATATGTTTAAGCTCCCTGGTGGACAAACACCGTCCGCCACACTTGGGAGTGTGCTACAATTGCGGAATGCAGGGGCATGAACATGAAAAGTGTTCAAAGCCCAAACGTGTCTTCTGCGTACTGTGTGGATTTAAGGGATTTGAAGCTTCTCGATGCCCTTATTGTTTGGCAAATGGGATTAGATCCAATTAAACTTGTTGGCAATCTAATTCCTCTGTAACCATTCAAAGGAAAATTTCCGTAGCTTCTATCTGTACCAATTCTTCAAATGCTGTTTCCATTTTAAAAATTCATAAGCAATGTTTTCTAATTGGTTCAGCGGAAGTGAACATTGAATTTTACTTCAAATTTATAAACTGTCCCATTATTTTTATCCAGGCATCCGTTGCTTGCATATCGCTCAACGATGACCTGCAAGTAGATGTCGAATTCAGTGTGAGAATTGTGAGAAAATCTAGTGGAACACCAGAGTGAGTGTCCGATTCCTGAATCTTAGCGGCAGCCCAAGACTGTCAAACCCTGGCTTGACAACTACGGTTGTCACCACTAGGACACACTGGTTAGTACACCATCTTTAATCACAATACTCACCTGAAGAAGGATGGTGTCGCCCACAGCCTGATTGAGCCGTTGGAGGGAGACAGCAAATTTTCCCAAGCCAGCGTGAATATAAAACTTTCCAGGAGCTCCTCGGATCCACCATATCGACTTCACCAGGTTGCTCACTTGGGAGCTTCAGAAGATCGATGGATCCGGGAGCATCACGCATCACTTCACGCTGGCAATCATCTTCTTTCCTCAGGAGCCGACACCTAAATCTCCCGGCACCTGACAACTTTTCGAGGTTGTGAACCTCTAGGGGTTCGAGCCTCATTATACCATCAATACACCTCAACTTAATCTTCCTTCCCTGACAGAAGGACTCAAACCGCGATCGCCGATCCATTCGGGAGGTCATCTATGTATGCGCACCTGTACACTGAAAGTTATCTTCATGTTGATTTCCCGCGCATAGATGACAACACCATTTTTAACCTTTTTAATTTGTTTCTTCTTCGTTGTCTTTATCTGCCAGAATCAGGGAAATTCGACTGATTCCCTACGGAATCAGTTCGTAATTGATCTGCATTCACGTTCGGTGTCTTGCTCAAGTATCCTTGGGAAAGGAATTACTTGTAGCGTAAAGACAATACCTTGCGTTCATTGCCTGTTTGTTTCCGGTATTTTGTGTGATGTATGAGTGAGAGAATGTATAATGAGAGTAAATGAGAATGAGTGAAAGTGTGTGAAATGGCGGGGTGTTCATTCAAATGTCATGTGTGATTGTGTGTACGCGTAGGCCAGTGATTGGGATGAATGAGTGATACACTTTGGATGAATGTGGATTGAATTAGAACCCCATCTGTTGAGAAAGTATAAATACCGTCAGGACGGGAATAGTGGACGTCAAAAAAAAAAAAAAATAACTTGGAAAAAACAAGACCACGACAACCGTTCCTCTGCTACGCTACTTCCAACCGGAGGCTAGCAGGGTTTTAGGAAGTCAGGTTGTTTTGAGTGTTATTCCGAATTGGTCTGGGGGAGTTGAAGATTCTTAGCTCTCCCATTGAGAACCGGATGTGTCCGAGGGTGGTCTGGTGCCGTTAATAGCGACGGGTCCCAGTCCTTGTCTGCAGAACAACCACGAGACGATGTACCGATTTAGCTTTTTCTTTTTGTTCGGTCGTTCCCTGATTGTGTCTTTGTTACATTTTAATCTGTGGAAAATGTCTTTGTTTGGTTAGGTTAGGCAGATTTTTTATTTACACTTTATTAATTTTTATTTATTTTCTTGTTAATTTATTTCATTTTAATTCGTTATATATTGTTATCGGTGTTAGGTGTTAGGGTTAGTTGAAAAAAAAATGGTTTCCATTTTTTTTCTCCCCGGTGTGGGCGAGATTGTAACCCGCGGTTACAATTTTGTGCTAAATTTATGTACACCACTGTGTTTTGTATCATTTAAATTTGTTTTTATATTATTTTTTTTGTTTGAAGGTTAAAATTTTAATGTAGGGAAATAATATCGTATATATTGTATCGGTGAGGCATTTGACCCCCAATCTCCCCACCACATGGCACACATCGAGCAGCAACAAGCAGCAGAACAATCGTTTGCGGTGTGTGGCTGTTTTGTTTTTGATAGAATCGGGAGAAAGTGTCGAACCACGAATAGCGACGGACGCAACATTTTACAACTCCGCGGAATACGTGCCAAAGTTATTAATTAGTGCCGTTTTCGCGTTGTCCGTGTAGGCTGGATGGTTGTTCCCAGTCTCGTCGGGAGTGAACATAAGTGAAGATTTGTCCCCCGAACATTTGTGCCGGCCCGCGGTTCGGACACAAGAAGTGTAGTGCTTGTGACAGTGCTGTGCTAGGGTGAGGACCACCGCCATTGCGTTGCGGTTCGCAAAGCGTCCAAAATCCCACCGTTCTCGCTACACGGGCTCAGTCAATAGAGCTTTGTCTCGCCCGTGTAGCTAATAGCCAAGGAGAACGAAGGCAGGACAGTACAAAGGGGCGTACTGCCTGCGGTAGTAAACTGAGGTTTCTACCGGGACTTGCTACGGCGAGTAGCCTGTCCGGTGATTTATCACCACCGTCGCTAGGGGGGGTCCGATAAAGGAGTCAATCTCCTCCCCCTAGCTAATCGTCAAAGACGACCGCTTTGCGGTCCAGTGATGCCCAAAATAAGAAGCAGAAGAAGAAAGAAGAAGAAGGAAGAAGCTCCGCATAGTCCGTGCGGGAGCAACAGCGACCACCACCACCATAGCAGCAAGGGCCCCAACGAGTGACGTCGACCAGTGCCTTGGGGAGAACGGGGCAAAACAGGTCAGGCGTAGATAATAGAGTTTTTATTGCAAAATTTATCTATTTATATTTTATCAATTAATTTCATCCGAAATTCAAATATTAGTGGAGGTACCCTGCTTTAGGCCGCCCTGCCGGGTAACAGCGGGTAAGGGCGGAAAGCCTCTCCTGACAAATGCTTGAGCCCCCGGCAACCAAGCATTCGAGTTCGTGCAATTTGAGTAGTTCTGTTATTCGGGGGGAGAGATGCTGCCGTATATTCTGTGAGGTTTTTTGAAAGTTCAATGATGAAGAGCTACTTCACACCACCATCCTTGAAGTCATTGCCAACACGATGTTCCTTTCGCTGGGAAATATTAAATAAAGTTATTTTGAAAAAAAAAAAAGACCTTCACACGTCAATTCTAATTTTCACCAAACAATCTTCTCCAACAGTTAGTCTGGACTGCTTAATCCGGTTGCACATCTGTGCAATGGACTACGATTTCATCTGACGAAGATCTCACTTTTCCTGTGATACTTGTCGACTGCACAACATCAAAAAAATAATTGAGTTGCCGGTTTCTTTCCCCCGACTTCTCCCATACTCCAGGCTCGATTTTTAGAAGCTAGAGTACTTTTTATCACAACTAAATAAGGCCGGAACAAATACTTTCTTTTTTTCCTTTGTCACAGTGCTCGTTTACTCGAATTTAGCTGATGGTTCTCGACGAGACGGACGCTAGCCGAAGAAAGAGTAAGAGTCGCGGTTTGCTATGATCTCGTCAGCAGCTGTCACACACGATAGCGTAGGCGTTACTCAACGTATCTAAATACCAAGGTAGGATATTCCCGCAAATGTCAATAACGAGACCCACTAACACATCTGCGTTAGTTATGAAAAGTTGGTGATTTTACTCTAAAATGTCATTAATTCTGCAAAATTTGTGAAGTTTTATTTGTTTGGACGTTTCTTCTTCTTCTTCTTCTTTCTGGCTCTACGTCCGCACTGGGACTTGGCCTGCCTCGCTTCAACTTAGTGTTCTTTGCGCACTTCCACAGTTATTAATTGAAGGGCTTTCTTTGCCTGCCATTGCATGAATTTGTATATTGTGAGGCAAGCACCAATGATACACTATGCCCAGGGAGTCGAGAAAATTTTCCCGACCGGAACGGGAATCGAACCCGCCGTCTCCGGATTGGCGATCCATAGCCTTAACCACTAGGCTAACTGGAGACCCCAGTTTGGACGTTTCTTAATGCTATAAAACTATGTTTAGAACCAATTAAAGTTTTTTTTTGTCACTGATTTTTAAATAGCAATATTTTCTGATTTATTGCATGGAAGTCACTTTTTATTTAGTGAAATGCATTTTAATAATTGCTTCTATGATGTGAGAGCTTAACTTCTCAAAAAAGTTTGCCAAACAGTGATGTGCCCACACAAATCTGCGCAAATTTCATAACTATTTTTTGCCTTTTTCTTTTTCTCACTAATACTAAAACTAGAATAATAGTTGGAGTATATTACCTTGGTATTAAGATACTTTGGGCGTTACCCCGGGCAATGTGCGTGCGTTATCAGTTGTCTGTTAACAGGGTCGTGCAATTTCGAAAGGAAAACATGACGTACGACGACTGTAGCAAATCGTTTCCCATGCGAACGGACTGCTGTGATGCTTCATCTCTCACCCAGCAACACACTCGTTCGTTGCTGCTACAGAAACAAGTGTGTATGAAACATGATATGATACACTTGGATTTTCGTTTCATTTATGAGTCATTGAAATACTTCAACATGCTAAAAACACTATTTAAACCACATTTTTAAATAGTGGTGCACGCCAATAGAATGATAATTATGTTTTATGAAAGAGGATAACGAATTCGACCACTTAAATCCAATTAACCGGCGCCCGTGACCATTGAGAGACTAGCGCGCACCAGTGAGACACTAATGCTCTGACGGGTGAAGCACAAGCAATGCGACCGGGTGGGAGACTACCGAGTGCTACGATGAGTGGAAAAGTTTTTTTTAACGACCGAGTCATTAGAAAAATGTATGAAACACTTGAAGTTACTCTTTCAAATGTTGCATGAAAGTGTATCATTGAAACGAAATTGTACGCCCCTGTCTGTTAACATATTGAGGGATAAGACTCTTAACATACTGAGAGATGCTCATTGTCAGACATATTACACACAGGGGCTGCCCTCGGACGCATAAATGTCACATGTTACAATAGAAAAACCCGAGAAAAACACATTGTCAAATTTGATTGACTTCAACGCAATTCAACTATCGAAACATGTATAAATTCAGTTGTTGACAAAATATTTCAAAAATACTTATCAAAATATGACTTTTGACATGAAAACCTCAAAAATGTCGAAATGTAACATGTGACATTTATGCGTCCGAAGGCAGGGGGGATGATAAAAAATAAATGTATTTAATGAAAAAATACCCTGATAATCAGGCAAAATAATAGCAAATAAATGTAAATCTTTGCAAATGAATGTTCGCAACCTTGGTGTAGAATCATTTTACCAGCTATAACTGGCTTCTAACGCAAATAGTCAGCTAATACCGCATCCGCAGAACTAGACGAGAACTCATAATATAGGCAGACGCGCCAACTTGGTCAAATTATTGGGGGGGGGCAAAGTCTGTATTTTCTAATATTTTGTATGGGAAAATTAAAAAATCGTCAAATTTTGGGGGAGGGGGGGCAAACCTATGCTTGCCCACCCCCCCTAAGTTGGCGCCTATGAATATAGGGCTCAACGTTTTAACATAATTTTCAATTTTGACGCCGCCCACACTCTCTGTGTCAGTACCGCGGATCTGGGTCTTCTACCATCGCGCAGTGGTCCACCAACCAGATTTACGAGGAAAGATGCATTCAACGCTTTCAAATGAGTTTTTAGGCAAATATGGTCTTCTGGAAAGTTGTCCCTAATGATAAGGCCCTCTTTCAAATGGGCATGAAAATTAGGGTGGTCCATATTTTCAAAGAAATTGGTAATCAAACTTTTTTATTTGCAAGAATAACTGTATACATTCTTCGGGAAAGTTGTAGATCTATCAATTTTGAGCAAGTTTGCTGAAGACTTTTTTTATGTAGCTTTAAAATTGACCGATCTAGAGGTATTTTTCTGAATAAGCTTAGGGTGGTTCAAGAAAAACCGGTTTTTTGGCGTTAACTTTTTCAGTTTCGATTTTTCATCAAAGTCGCCCAAGAAACACTTGTAGAGCATTTTAAGACGCGTCGTTTTGTGCGCTGAGATGGTCGTTATCTCTTTTGGTTCAAAAGTTACAGGCATTTTTCTTTAAAAAATCATAGTTTTTTGAAATGGTATTTTGATGGGTTGGGGCAAACATAAAAAATATCTTTTGCCCGCATTCAAAAGAAGAAATGTTTTTATAAAACATATCAAAAAATTAGAGGGGTGTTATTTTTGTAATACAAGTGAAAAATACTTGAAAAGTACCTTTTTTTTTCTAGAAAATCATCAATATCTTTTGAACGGAATGACGTAGCAACATTCTCAGCGCACGAAAATGTGCGTTTTTAGAAGCTCTAAAAATGGTTCTCAGGCGACTTAGACGAGAAATTTGAAACAAAAAAGATTAAGCAATAAAACGATTTGTTCTAGCATCACCCTATGAAAACTATGGGAAAATGCTACAAATTTGGTCAAAACAGTTTAAACGCTTTATCTATTTTGTTTCAAATTTGTCAACAAAGTTGTCTATGAACCATTTTTAGAGCTTTAAGAAACGCACATTTTCGTGCGCCGAGAATGTTGCTACGTCATTCCGTTCAAAAGATAGTGATGATTTTCTAGAAAAAATAGGCGCTTTTCAATTATTTTTTACGACCATCTCAGCGCACGAAACAACGCGTCTTCAAATGCTCTTCAAGTGTTTCTTGAGCGACTTTGATGAATAATCGAAACTGAAAAAGTTAACGCCAGAAAACCGGTTTTTCTTGAACCACCCTAAGCTTATTCAGAAAAATACCTCTAGATCGATCAATTTTAAAGTTACATAAAAAGTGTCTTCAGCAAACCTGCTCAAAATTGATAGATCTACAACTATCCTGAAGAACGTATTTAGTTATTCTTGCAAATAAAAAAGTTTGGTTACCAATTTCTTTGAAAATATGGACCACCCTAATTTTCATGTATATTGAAAAGAGGGCCTTATTTTTAGGAACAACTTTGTAGAAGACCATAACAATCTAGAAAATCATTTGAAGGCGCTGAATGCATCTTTCCTCGTAAATCTGTTTCGTGGACCATTGTGCATTGAGCTTCATTGACACACATCCCGAAAAATTGCTGTTGCCTTCACATGGACCGGCAGCGATGCAAATCTCACATTTGCAAACGTCCTGGGATCGCGTTACGATCGAATTTTCAAGTTAACAGTTGTGAATCTCCGCGACCCTTGAACCTTCCTTACTGTATTCCCCTCACGGCACGCGGCAAGTTCCAAAGATGATCGACGGAAACACGTTTCTTTTGGAACTGAAATCTTACAGAAGTTTTTCGATAACGGCACTTACACTAGGGAACGTCCATTAATTACGTCACGCAAAAATCCACCATTTTCAAACGTATTTATGCTGGGCAGCCTATTTATTGCACCCATAAACAAATAGAAACGCTCCATAGAAAATCAAAAAGCGCTCCATAAAGGATGAACATATGTTCCATGAAAATGTGCAATGTTAACCATAAATAATTGAAAACGTTCCATATTTTATAGAAAATGTATCGGTAAAACATAAAATTTTCTCATTAAAAGTGCAATTTTTCACCAATAAATAATACTGGAATTCTCCATAATAAAATACAAATGATCCATAAAAAATTAAATTGTACCCATAGTAAATTGAATATTGCTCCATAGAAAAATTCAATTGCACCATAAAAATTGAAATTGCACCATAGAAAATAGATAAATGTTCCATAAGTATTATCAAATTGCACCACATAAAATATGAATTGCTCCATGAAAAATTGAAAACTCTCCATAGATTGCATATTATCATAATTTAAATTCGGCAGTGCTAAATTGCTCTACATATCCCAACTTCAGTGGTGCAGATGTTTAAAGTTATGGAGAATTTTCAACTTTTTATGGAGCAAATCATATTTTACATGGTGCAGGAACATATTACATATGGAGCATTTATCTATTTCCTATGGTGCAATTTAATTTTTCTATGGAGCAATATTCAATTTACTATGGGTACAATTTTATTTTTTTATGGATCATTTGTATTTTATTTTGGAAAATTTCAGTATTATTTATTGGTGAAAAATGGCACTTTTAGTAAGAAAATTTTATGTTTTATCGGAACATTTTCTTGTATGAAACGTTTTCAATTATTTATTGGTAACATTGCACATTTTCATGGAACATATGTTCATTCTTTAGGGAGCGCTTTTTGATTTTCTATGGAGTACTTGCAATTTGTTTTGGTCACAATAACATTTTGCCTTTATGCTGGCCTGCTTGCTTTCACAGAAAATTTGAGCGAAGTAACACCGCGGAATCCATACAAACTGGTTGGATCACGCCATTTTTAAGAATCCAACACTTTATATGTAAATATTAGTGTATCCATAAATCATTTCATTGTGGATGCACGATAGATGTTGGCACCTGTCAAATGCATTAACTAGGATTAGGGTTGCCACATACGTGCACACTTAAAAAATATTCGCGGGCTCGGCTTTCCGCGCACAGCAGACTACTCAGCAAACTCAAAAACTGATATCTCAGTTAAAACTGCATCTGTTAGCTGATTCTCAGCAACACAGTTGCCGAACCTCAGTTATGAACTGTCAAAGTTGCTGAGATCTCGGTTATGTTGTTGTTTGCCGAGCGCTCGGCTGTGCGGATCTCGGCGAAAGTTTGAGGAAATGCTGAGATCCCGGTATTTCAAATTAAGTGTGTGGGTTGGATACAACTTAGTCTACTTTTTTGGCTGTTTTGGTTTCATTAATCCTCCTAGGATGTTAAGCTAGGCGCAAAACAATGGCGTAGTACACGTTCAGAGAGCCTGTCTGGGCCATATTGACCGCAACCTTTTACTAGGGTTTAGGTAGATTGTTTTCAAATATCTAAGCCCAAAACATCAACCCACATTTCTCGAGGTTCCTCCTAGGGATTACACTGGTCGACAGTGGATCACGCACTTTGACCACTTGTTCCATTTCTGATGGATTTTGGCCCGCTGTTTCCGAATCTGACTGCGGAACACGTACAGTTTTTGAGAAAATAGGGTTTTTTTCACAAAATTTCATATTTTCATAAAAAATAAGCTATTGTCTTTATATTATTATTTTTTTATCTGCTCATCTCAACCAATATTTAAATTCGATGGATTTTGATCCACTGATTTAGAATCTAACCTTAGAATTTCAGTAACACGTACAGTTTTTGAAAAAGTGGGGTTTTATTCACAAAATTTCATATTTTCAAAGAAAATAAAATTATTGTCTTCTTAAATTTGAAGTTTTTATCTATTCATCCTAACCAATATTTTTGATTGAATAGATTTTGATCCACTAATATATAAATATAAATATTGATATATATATATAGACTGTTTCAGAAATTATAAATACACTTTGTTTATTAAATTAAATGATCTGTTCTAATGATTTTTACCAACTTCTCTCAGGATATAGCATATTGTACTCCATATTTTTATATTTCCTTTCAATTGTCTTGATATTTTAAAGAACAGTCGAGTTCTCTAACAAATAACTTAATTTTTCAAATTTACATTTACACAAAGGTGTTTTTTAGTGATTTCAACATTATTTACCACTAAACATCAAAAATTTTATAAATTTTTATCACATTCGCTTTCTCAACAAGTTGTCTAAGGAATGCCTTGATCAAAATTTGGGAAAAATCGATAAAGGCATTTCCACAACATTTTTTCGGACATCAAGTTTCTCATTTTTTAAGGCATTCTACGGAACATAAGAACTACCACACAGTTTCTTAGCTTTCCTGAACGCATTTAATCTGAACAAACTTATTTTTTTCAGCTCATTCGATCCTTCAGATGGCAAAGCTTGTCATACCATAAAAACGAATGCAGTAAACAGTAATTAAGACATTCGTTTGCTTAACGTTTGTTGCTACTGGTATTGTTGAGAAGTTTGAAACAAAAATTTTTGTTTTGAGAAGGGCCGTAATGGAGGTTCTTGATCAAATATTCCAGTAAAAATTACTCTTAACAATTGAGAAATATCTTTTATTATCGATACAGCAATTTTTATTGTGTTTGGAAATAAAATATTTTATCTGTGAGATATTTTTCTTTTCTACTATGCTACATTTTTGACCACTTTGTGCAACTTCATATTTTAATCATCTAGTTTACAGAGCCCTATTTTTTAACTTTTATCAGAAACATCAACAAAATTGGTATTATTTGCTTCGTCAGCATGTTTACTATAAGAGCTAGAAGAAACTTTTTTGGATATTGTGCTGAAATTGAAATGGCAGGTTATCGTTAGTGTATTTATAATTTCTGAAACAGTCTATATATAAATATTGATTAAGATGAGCAAATAAAAAAAAATTAAAATTATAAAGACAAAAGTTTATTTCCTACGAAAATATGAATTTCATGAATAAAACTCCATTTTTCTTTCAAAAATTTCAGGTGTTACTAAAATTCTTTGTTCAGATTCTGAATCAGAGGAATAAAATATATTAAAAATAAATATTGGATCAGCAGATAAAATGAAATAAAATTAAAAAGACAATATGAAATATGATGAATAAAACCATACTTTGTTAAAAATTTTACGTGTTACTGAAATTCTTAGGTCAGATCCTATATCAGTGGATCAAAATTTATTGAATATAACTATTGGTTTTGTATGAAAATATGAAAATTTGTGAATAAATCCCTATTTTTCTCAAAAAAAATTACGTGTTACTGAAATTCTTAGGTCAGATTCCGAGTCAGTATATGAAAATCTAATAAGTATTAATATTGCTCAAGATGAGCAGATAAAAAAAATAAAATTTTAAAGGCAATATCATTGAAAACAGAAAATATAAAATTTTGTGAATAAAATCCTATTTTTCTCAAAAACTGTACGTGTTACAGAAATTTTGAAGTCAGATTCGATATCAGCGGGCCAAATTCCATTAGAAATGGAACAAATGGTCAAAGTGCGTGAAAAAAGTTTCAATTTTGTCGACTAGTGTTATTTTACAAATTGGCCTAAAGATGCAAAATGACTTCCGGATTCGAGCCTTGCACTTTTTTTTAATTTTATTTAATTTTTTTTTATTTTTTTTTCGTTAGAGCAGTCTGTTGAGCTACCGTGATCTCAACTGAGACAAAATAAGCTTCTTCTTAAGAGTCGGACCCAATAGCATATGGTTTTGCAGAATACCCACGCATTTACCGCCTCGGCCATATAAGCTATATGGAATCCCTTAAAATCAATTGTCACATGTTGTATGATGGAATCCTTATGTCCAAAGAACAATTATACGTTGGACGACAGTATTGCACCCCATCGCCCGGTTCGGTTTTAGGAAGCCACCTGAAGCATCTTTTGTCATCGGTTGCTCCTTTAAAATGCTCTCTGTCACCTTACTGCCCCTTGATGGAAAATTTTCTTGAAGTGGTTAACTTTGACGATATTTTATTTCCACGACAAAAATCTATGTTGAGCAAAAAAAAAGTTAACCGTTCAGTACCTTGAGATTTTAAATACGAACAATTAAAAATAAATATTTGCAAATCGGCCAACTAGTTTTAAGATATCGTGATCGCCGAAACGGGATTTTAAAAAACACACAATTTCGAGATAATTGCGTCTAGCTAGTATACTTTCAGATGATGCAATAACAAAGTTCTGTTTTTATTTCCTCAAGGTATGTAACCCCTTAACAATTGACAAAGAAACAAAGCACGTCGTATGCATATCCATAGAACACAAAATAATCAAACCATGACGAAATATCAAACCTTATATGCACCTAGATCATGAACCACACACGTCAATGTTGCTTCCCGTCCAACAGCAGCCGTACCATTCATGATTGGGGCGCTGAACTTTGGATCCGTATACGTTGCTGAAAGAAAACACGGGAGAAAAAAAAAACAAATTATACAGTAGCTGAATTATAAACCAAACCGATAACAAATTTCATGGAAATGCAATAATTTATAATTCTATTAATGAAGCAATAGCTATCACGACAATAAGTTTTATAAGTTTAATTGTTAACATTAAAATCTTTTGCAAACCATTATAAGTTGAATTTAGATATTTACATGGGTAAATGTAATACTAAAAATAATAATGAATTTCTACCCCCACTGTCCTCCAAATAAGTACAAGAATTGTGAAACCATCCAGACAAGTGCCATCAAATGAATGAAATCAAATACCACACATTATCATCCTCTTTAGGGTTATTGGTCGCTCTCATACAAACGACTCAACAGTGCTATTTTGAATCCGCTAATGAAAATCGACACAAGTGTGAAATAATTAAACGTCGGATAGACATGCACTGCAATATACCGGTCTAGACCACTGCAACTTGTCAAAACGGAAAAAGGAACGAGATTTCATAATTTTGATGCTATTTGTTGCACTCCGACACAGGATCTGCTCACAGTTGCCAACAGAGACAAGTACTCGATTCAATGGCATGGAATTTGTTTGTTTATGGTGTCGCTCTGTATGTAGTTGGAACTCAATTAAGGCATGTGATCCGTTCTCATGAGGTCAATCAATGTGTTGGCGCTATGATTCCGCCATCAGTCTGAAGTGCATCATCGTTATCAGTATTTGAAACAATACCATGAAACATACAAATGGACTTCGCTCTGCTCCCGAGGAATAGATGCTACTGAAACAGATCCTTTTTCGGTCTGTTGACATTTAAGTTCGTTCCTTCTGGTTTATACACAAGCAATGTTGTTGACATCACTTTACTAATGCAACTTCCAACGAATCTCAAGATTTAGATGCATGGTGAAAAGATAGTCCTGTATATTCGGTCCAAATGTGAAATAATTATTATTCGTTGGAAACAAATGTACAGGTTCAAAATAGTGTATTTAACCGTCTCATAAAATGTTCAGTTATTGGTAAGTCAATTCAATATATCTTAGAATCGTGCCATCGGTAGTCCTCTATGGAAATGAAGTATGAGCTCTTCGTGCAGAGGATCAACGTGCCCTTGAAGTTTTTGAACGGAAGATGTTGCGTACCATTTACGGCGGATTGCAGATGGTAGACGGGACTTGGAGATGGCGAATGTACCACGAGCTGCATCAGCTGCTGAAAGAATCGTCCATACCGCGAACATCAGAAGGCTACGGTGGGCGGGTCACGTCATCAGGGTGTCGGATAGCAACCCGACTAAAATGGCTCTCGAGAGTCATCCGACCGGTACAGGAAGACGTGGAGCGCAGCGAGCTAGGTGGGTCGACCAAGTGGAGGACGATCTGTGGACCCTACGCAGAGTGTGAAACTGGAGACAAACAGCCATGGACCGAGTGGAATGGAGACGGCTACTATGTACAGCAGAGGCCACCCCGGCCTTAGCCTGATCGGTAAGTAACGGATCGTTGTTGTTGCGGACGGTTGGGTGTTAAATCCTACGTGGAAGTGATTTGGCTGATGGTGGATCAGCCGAATAGAAATAAGTTAATTAATTTTGGCTCCTCTCAAACACTACACCTCGGTGTGCCTCAACAATCTGTTGAGGATGATCTTCTCGAGCACCTACCTTGTCGTGTCGAGCAAGTATATTGGTCTATATGCCGACAGGTCTTCGCCGTTCGCAATAGTACCAAGTTCTGCCACATCCAAACCTCTAGAGAAACTCTCTCGTCCAGACCTGTCCAGGCAATTCTCCTTAGCATACCTGAACAGATCTATGAGATTTGGTCAAAAGTACATTTGGTCGAACGGACATTTGGTCGAAACCCAATATGTAGAAGAGAAAACATATGACATTTAGTCTAATGAATCTGGCTGTAAAGCACTGCCAGTAAGGTGTCCTAATACCCTAGAAATTGAAATGGTCGTATTTCTGCCAATTTTTCACAGATTTCAATAATGTAGGCTCATCCGATTCAGAAACTCATCTTTTATTAAGAGCATATTCGACTGGACCTGTATCGGAAAATCCGGATCTCCAGGAACATATGTTTTGCATACAATACAATAATATAATTTTCAGCATTCATCTGCCAGTAAAAATCACAGAGCTGCCTTATCCATTAGTGTCTGATCACTCTTGTCAAAAGTCAATTTAAGTTGGTTTGGTTGGTTCCAAAATTGGTTTCTCAAAGAGCAGCAATAAACAATTTCTTTTTACATCAAGCCTGCAATACAGTTCATCTTCAGATTTTTCGGAACGCTGGCTGGTCGAAGTTCATATTAAACGCGTTCAGTTTATTTTTGGCTCATGTTCAGTCCAAATATAACACTGCATGAAAGAACCCTAGGCTTAAGGGCTTACTAAAAAAATCGAACCGCTGGCAAAGGCGCAAAAATCAATGTTTTTCAATGAAATATTTAGGTTTATGCCGGTGGACGTCTGGATCAGGAGGGCCATTACCTTCCTTTCACCAATACCCTATTAGTTTGTATTGAAATGATTTGATCTGATAAGTGGTTAGTTCCATGTATTATTTTATATTACGTCGGACCAGGGGGTTAAGTGTGGAAGTGTGGAACTGTAATAAAAATTATATAAAACTTCCAAAACATTTCCAAATTTGCGTCGAACCTCTGTGCACTTGTAACATGTTTTAAGGCATGCTAGGTGTAGATTTCTTTGTCCTAAGCTAGGTCTTAAGCATATTCAATTTAACTTCAAATAAAGCTTGAGAGTAACATTTTATTTTTGTATGAAAAATCATATAGGGTGACAATGGGTATTATCGACAGGTTTGTTCTCTTCGTCATGGGGGATTTTTGTCAGCCAAATTGCCTGAAATTTGGCTATATAATTCAGTTTAGTTGGGAAGGATTTGAGACCACCTCTGAGTTCAATAGGATTCAAAAAAAAAACCCAAAGACGAAGAGAATAAAACGGCCGAGAATAGGCAATTTCCCCTAATTCGCGAAAGTCACACGATTTTGAAATAAATTGCCAACTTTTAGGCATTTAATGCGGGTCATTATGTTGGTATCTGATTTTTTTTGTTATTACATTCGAAACACACCAATTGAGGGGCCCAGATGCAAAGGGGTGTAAGTGACCATTTTGTCGATTTTGAGCTGAACATCCCGACTAGGCGATCATAACAAAATTGTATCATAATATGTTATTATGTTTAAAAGATTTTTTCTAACATAGGTACTAATAATTTAGATGCAGGATGTTGTTAAAATAACAAAAATTCTAACTAAAAATCATAAGGGTTCTAACAAAAGTGTATCAGAGTTCGTAAATACATCAAAATATATCAAGCCCTGTTCTGAGTTTTTGATAAAATATATCAAAATTATAATACAGTTTTATATTTTCAATTTGGATAAAAATTAAATTGGGTAAAAATTAAATTTTTATACCGTAATCCGGGGTCAACTTGATCACTTTAAAACAACTTTTGCGGATAACATCAGTGCCAATTCAAATGTTGCCAGAAGTATTTCTGTAAAACCAGTACCCTGTGGATCTTCATGGAACCATGTGACGGAATTTTGTTCAACAAATTTTAACTTTAAGTTAAATAACTCCAAAAATCAAAAAAAAGGAAATGCCACTTTGGGGCGACATTGATCAGTATACAATTAAGTATCGGTTGGAAAGGAAAATATCATTCTCCGCTTAATTTTGCTCTTCTTAAACCGAATAACGCGTTTAAAATCTTACAACTAGTGAATTTAATACTTTATATGCAAATTTAAATTTTGAATTTTCCCCCTTAAACGCCTAAAGATAGGCAATTTCATTTGAAATAAGTGATATCTATCACAATAAATGACTATTTCATCATAAAATGAACTTTTTTTTAACTGTTTCTTGTTCTGATTAGCTACATAACTCCCCAACCAAGGCTCCGCAAAAATGTTAAAACAGAGAATTTACGGGAAGTCCTATTAGCAATCGATTGTTTAGTAGCAATGATTTCAGCTAAATGAGATATACATTGCAAATTCCTTAAAAATAAGGGAAAACTAACTGTTTTTTTTCTAAAACAATAAAAGTCTACACTCATCTCTAGACATCTAAGAACCAGATGACGTAAAAAGTTTAAGACCATTACGATGCTTAAGAGTTCCTAGTATGGAATTACAATGTAGTTCTTTAATGATCAAATTCATCCCGCTGATCAATTTGACCCCGGTTTACGGTAGTTGGAACATGAAATCAGTAAACTTGAAAGAACAGCTCATGTTTGAAAGAAGAAATAATACCTATGAAAAAGACAGCATCAGCAGTACAAATATGAAACTTGAAAAAAAACAGCCTATTCTCAAAAGAAGAATTCTCTGATAAAATAATCATAACCACAATATTTACACGCATCTCAAAAAAGAAAATTGTAATGATGAATAAATTGCTATTCGACTAAATGTATACAACCATATGTCATTCGACCAAACGTCTTCAAATCCTAATCAAATATCCTAAAGTCTACCAGAACATCCCGGGAGCCTATGAAATAGCTAATTTTAAGGCCTGGTTCAGAACTCCATCCGGAACTGGGGCCTTAGCTACGCAATTCCCGCAAGTTTATCATCGGTGACCCTGTCCTCATCCCCATCTCCAGTCCCCAGTTGTCCTGCGAAAGGAGACCAAAGAATAGGATCATGTCGCGGAAAAGCTCCTTGATGTTCCCCTTGAACATCTCTCGCGACTGCTTTGCAGGGGCCATTACACCTCTTGTCTTGGTTGTTATGATCCTGCGGGTTTCAACCCACGGATTCGCATTGACACCCACCTCAAAGCTGGACTATTTGCTTGCCCTTATCTCGGTCTATAGCGCTATTTTTGCAGCGGTGATCACCATCCGTTGTTAATTTCGCTTTTCCTCAGTTCCGTTCCAACTAAAGGTAATTTTGGTAGCAACATTAGACAGATCGACATTGATCAGTGCCTCTAGCAGGGTCTGACCCAGCTGGTTCGTAAAACGACTTTCTCATACCACGGCCCAGGCATTGAAGTCACCTGCTATTACCACCTGCCTTCGCCCTGTCTACACGCTCGGTATACAGTCCAGCTTTTGCGTGAACGGCTCGATCAACCATACCGCGGAGGCAAATAGCAGCTATAGAACAAGACTTAGTTTACTTTGATGACGAAGCTCTCGTAAGTAGTAGACACCAACTCCTGGACGGCACCCAAGTAACCACGCTGCTCAAGCCGTAATGCATGCATAAATACGGTGCAAATAAAGAAGTCAGGGTGGCCACTCAACCGGGAATTCCGGGAAAACCGGGAATTACCCGGGAATCGCAAACAACCGGGAAAACCCGGGAAAAAACCGGGAATTTGCTTAGAACATAAACCACTCTTAAAATTGAAGGTCCAGGATAATAATTTCTATTGCATCTACATGAGAATCATCATTTTTTATTAAACATGATCAATATTTTTGTAATCTAAAGATACTATATCGCAGATACTAGATGCAGAGTTCAAAACTTAATCATAAGATTTATTTTAGATTTTTCTTAAATTTTGATTTTAAATCTTGGACTTTTTAATGGAACTGTTGTAGAGAATTACAATTGTTTTTGAAAAAGCTAAGGTGTAAATGGAAAACTTTAAATAATGTGTTTTGGGTAGGACAGTCAGTGTATTGTATCATTACAGAAAAAAATATTGCCATATTAGATTTTAGAAATGCGGAGTGGACCTGGTGTGATGGTTAGAATACTTGACTATCACGCCGAAGGCCAGGGATCGAATCCCACTCCCGACAAACTCGCAAAATGTGAGTTCTTCCTTCGGAAGGGAAGTAAAGCGTGGGTCCCGAGATGAACTAGCCTAGGGCTAAAAATCTCGTTAATACAGATAAAAAAAAAGATTTTAGAAATTCTGTTAATTTGATCGTCTTCAAGAATTTCATAACATTTTTTCCAGTATTTCATGTTGGACATGTTCTTTAGATAGTACACAATCGATTCTTTCAGGTTGCCTAACATTTCTCTTGATGATAAACCAAGGTTTTCTTCGCAGATTCTCCTATAGATTTTTCCAAACATTCATTAAGAGATTTAGCAAGATATTTTCCCAGGGATTTCTTGAAACGTCTTACAAGTAACTTTTCCAAAACAATTCAACCATATCAAGCAGTTTTACCAATAATTTCCTTTTTTTTCAAGAAAATTATTGATAACCGACCGATTGCAAAGTATCACATAGTGCTTGAGGAATCACGATTAACTATTACAAAAAGTTGAACATGGCAAGAAGTGAGTGTGCTATATTTTAAAGTAAAGGCCTGCATCCTTAATGAAGCACATCAAAGCGGCAAGTGCTGATGAGTCATCCCTGAGGGCATCGCGTATACTTCCGGGGATCCCATACATCTGCCGGGGTCCTTCATAGGCTGGACAGACTCAGATGATATGCTCGACCGAGTTGTTAATCCCACAGATATCGCAAGTTCTGTGGAAAGGTATGCCTCCCAGGTTGTGGGAAGCCCTGGTGTGGCCTGTTCGTAGTCGTGAGATGAGGACTTGTTCTTTTACCTTTCTCGTACACTTAGTGCACTAAAAAACTATATGTTCACTCAAAAAACGATTTATCGCAAAAAGGCTCGGAGGATCAAGTCGCATATACCTATCAACTCAATTCAACGAATTGAGATTATGGGCATGTATGTATGTGCGCAAAATAAGTTCACTCACTTTTAAGGCACTTCCCATTCGCCGATTTTTCGGATTATAGCTTGAATCAAACCGGAATTGTTTGCTATCAAAAATGGTCCAGATCGGCCAAGGCGTTCAGGAGTTATGGCCATTTCAGTGACCCAGACCAGCACCGGTAGAACTGGCCGTATATAAAACTGAACTAGCCCTATCATGCGATACATCAAACTGCGCGATTTTTGTACCCTTTAGCATGGTTGACGAGTTTAGCGTGGAAATCGACACTGAAGACCAGAAGCTCCACGATGCACAGTGGCTGATTTCGTCATTTTAGCGCGCTTAATTAATAACTTTTTTACTATGAAGTTAAGCGTCATGGTGTCTTCGGGAAAGTTTTTCACTATAATAAGGAGCTTCTTTTGAGCTTCTGTGAAAAATGATCAATCCCCCTAAAAGTGAGATAGAAAATTTATTTTTTGAATTTTTCAAGATACGAGGTTGGTGTCTTCACAAAAGTTGTAGAAAATGTTGTTTTGAGCAACTTTGCCGAAGACACCAAGTTTGTAACTCCGTTACTTTTCAAGATACGTTACGTTTTCTTTCATCAGCCCCTTGAAAAAGGTTTTTGCGCAATAACTTTCTAAATATTGATTCTACATTTTTCTCATGTTCTACAAAGTAATAGATAATGGTAAAACACATAACTTTGCCGAACATGACATCCCGCTAATTCCAAAATTAAAATAGTTATTACGGTTTTTATAGTTTTTTGGGCCGTATTTCAAGCATATATAACTTAACTATAGGCAATTATATGCAAATTTCCTTTTACGCATGTGAAAGTACATGTAATTGCCTCTCTTAGAAAGCCAAAATCATCAAACTGTAAGAAACTGTAAGATGGTTTTTGTATTGAAACTTACATCCATCTATGTTACTCTTATATGGGATTTATATATATTTTCAACATATTTATTTAACATTTCATGTCAGCTTGCATTTTTATTGTTATTGTAAGTGTGTGTTAATATAAAGAAAGGTTTGTTGTGTATTCTGGATCATTCATGAAGTACGTTACATAAAAACTCTCCAACTACTTCTATTTTATTACTAACTCACAATGCAAAAAAAAACGCATAAAGTGAAACTTCTTTCGTCGGATCACGATTTAACAGCAGCTTTCTTTGAAGTGCAATAAGATTTATAATTTACTATAACCAATGTAGACATAAATATGTACTAGTGAGAGCGTTGACAGAATATGTCACGCGCATGTTTGGAATTTTTTAAGAAATGGCGCTTCATTCGCTCTTTTCGTGGACTACGTGGAGCACTTGAGTGAGTAAGACAAAAGAATTAGATGATAAGTTTTTATGTAACGTACTTCACGAATGATCCAAAATGCACCACAAACCTTTCTTTATATTAACACACACTTACAATAACAATAAAAAAGCAAGCTGACATGAAATGTTAAATAAATATGTTGAAAATATATACCTACCTTGATACCTTGTTGGCTACAAAGTAACTTTACTCCAATGCCGAGCGTATAGTAGAGCACCATCTTCGTCGGTCTTGGGCGATGTTCCTCCAGTTTCCCCGAACGTGTAGGGATCGTAGATCTTCTTCAACCGCGTGCAGCCAACGAGTTCGCGGCCGCCCACGAAGTCGCCTACCTCTACCGGGTTCTCTGCTGAATATTGTTTTCGCTATTCTTTCTTCCGACATTCGCACTACGTGTCCAGCCCACTGAAGTCTGCCGTATTTTATACGTTTCACAATATTCGCATCTTCGTACACTTGGTACAACTCGTGATTCATGCGTCTGCGCCACACTCCATTTTCTTGTTTCCCACCGAGAATTGTCCGCAGCACTTTGCGCTCAAAAACTCCAAAAGCTTTTCGGTCTACCTCCTTTAACGTCCACGCTTCGTGACCGTAGAGGGCAACCGGAAGAATCAGAGTCTTATACAGAGCGAATTTTGTTTGCGTTTGCAAGTTACGGGACCTAAGCTGGCTACGCAATCCGTAAAAGGCCCTATTCGCAGCTGCAATACGCCTTTTCACTTCACGGGAAACGTCATTGTCACATGTCACAAGTGTTCCAAGATAAACAAATTCTTCAACAACTTCAAACACTTCCCCATCAATCACTACCTCAGCACTAACACCACTAGGCCTGCTTCTGTCTCTACCCGCTATCATGTACTTCGTCTTGGTAGAGGTAATCGTCAAGCCTATCCTCGCTGTCTCTCTCTTCAGAGGAGCATAAGCTTCCTCCACTGCCCTACGATCGATGCCGATGAGATCAATATCGTCCGCAAAACCGAGGAGCATGTGCGACCGTGTGATGATAGAGCCATTCCTCTGCACGCCTGACCTCCTAATCGCTCCTTCGAGTGCAATGTTGAACAATAAATTTGAGAGAGCATCCCCCTGCTTCAATCCATCCAAGGTCACAAACGACGTAGACACTTCGTCCGCGATCCGAATACTTGATTTTGATCCATCCAGCGTTGCGCGTATCAGCCTAATTAGTTTCGCCGGAAAACCATGTTCTGACATTATCTGCCAAAGCTCATTTCTTTTCACTGAATCGTACGCTGCTTTAAAATCAATGAACAGATGGTGAGTCTGCAAGTTATATTCCCGAAATTTATCTAGGATCATCCGCAGGGTAAACATTTGATCCGTCGTTGATCGGCCCTCACGAAAACCAGCCTGGTATTCGCCGACGAAGGACTCCTCAAGAGGTCGCAGTCTGTTGAACAGGACACGCGACAGTATCTTATACGCCGAATTTAAAAGGGTAATCCCTCTGTAATTGGCACACTCCAGTCTGTGCCCTTTCTTGTAGATTGGGCATATGAGGCCATCCAACCAACTGGTGGGCAATTCTTCATCCTCCCAAATCTTTATAATAATCTGGTGGATTGATTGATGTAGCTGCTCGCTTCCGTGCTTAAGAAGTTCGACCGGGATCTCGTCCTTCCCAGCAGCCTTGCTGTTCTTCAGCTCCTTAAGGGCCTTTTTAACCTCATCCAGTGTTGGTGGTTCCACTGCTTGACTGTCATCCATTATGTTAATCCTATTCCTGGGTGCTCCTTCGCTGCTACCATTCAACAAATCTTCGAAGTGCTCCTTCCACCTGGCTGCCACCATTGTTTTGTCTGTCAGCAAATTTCCTTCCCGATCATTGCACATGGCGGGCACTGGCGCAGTCTTGTGCCGCGCGCCATTGACAGTTGCATAAAATCTCCGCATATCGTTCCTGTCCATACTTTCCTGCGCTTCAGCAATAACACTCTCTTCGTGTTGCCGTTTTTTTCTGCGGTGGATTCGTTTCTCTTCTGCTCTTGCAACCCTGTACCGCTCTCTGTTCTGCCGGGTACCGGCCACTAGCATTCGACTTCTGGCGGCATTCTTTTCGTTCGTCGCTCGTTGGCAGTCCTCGTCAAACCAACCATTACGTTGGCGTCGCTGAGCGGTACCAATCACCTCTTGCGCTGTTGTTGTCACTGCTTCGTGGATACTTCCCCACAAGCTGTTGACATCTCCAGATCCGTTGGTCTCTCCTATCCTCTCGTCTAGCTTCTGATGGTACTGTGCAGCAACCCCTTCGGCTGACAAGCGCTGGATATTGAAACGCATCGTCCTGTTGTTTCTTGAACTCGTGACGCTGGATAATCGCGCCCGAATTTAAGCGGCTACAAGATAATGATCCGAGTCGATGTTCGGGCCTCTGTAGGACCTCACATCTATGACGTCCGAGAAATGTCGCCCGTCGACCAGCACGTGGTCTATCTGGGAGCAAGTGTCACCACTCGGGTGTCGCCAGGTGTGTTTTCGGATATTCTTACGTGCGAAGTAGGTACTGCTGATTGCCATCCCTCTAGCAGCAGCGAATGTCACAAGGCGCAGACCATTATCGTTGGTAACAGAATGAAGGCTTTCCGTTCCAATGACAGGCCGAAAGAAACTTTCTCTGCCGATCTGCGCATTTGCATCTCCGATGACTATTTTGACATCTTGTTTTGGGCACTCTCCGTAGGCCTTATCAAGGCTCTCATAGAACTCATCCTTCATGTCATCGGGTTTGTCGTTCGTTGGCGCATAGATGCTGATCAGGCTGTAGTTGAAGAACTTGCCCTTCATCCTCAACACACAGATTCGGTCGCTTATCGGCTTCCACCGAATAACTCGCTTCATCTGCTTCCCGATCACTATAAAGCCAACTCCGCGTTCTGCCTTATCGCCGCCGCTGTAGTAGATGTGGTACTTGAATGAAGTGTTGGCGATGGGATCCACCGCTCGGAATTTGCGTTCTCCAGTTTTGGGCCAGCGTATCTCCTGGATAGCGGCCACGTTAACGCCGACATTCCGCAGTTCACGAGCCAGGAGCCCAACACGTGCGGGTTCATTCAAAGTTCTCACGTTCCAAGATCCGACTTTCCAATCGTTGTCCTTTATTCGTTGCCGGGTCTGTTGCCGTTGAATCAATCCGTTTACTCTACTATTGCTTTTCTGGGTGTTTTTTTCAGCAGGCTACCTTACCGGGGCCGCGATGCCTACATTGCGTTGAAGGGGCTGCCTTCTTAGGTATAGCTGACGCAATACAGCATTTCATACTCAGCCGCTGGATGCCAGAACAGACGCTGTTTGAGCCGCACCTCCTTGGTGAACAGACGCTCGGATCGTACCTCCTCAATCTAGCTGAAGTCAGAAGGACAACAGTGCCCAGGCTGCACTACCAGCTAAGCACACAACTCTTAGCTGGCGGTCTTTGTCATCGTTTGACCCGTGGAAGCATGAGGTAGGAACTTGTGAGGACCAGAGCTATGTTGGACGCTCTCCTTATCGGCTCACCGTTTTGCAGCCCGTTGAAAATATATATAAATCCCATATAAGAGTAACATAGATGGATGTAAGTTTCAATACAAAAACCATCTTACAGTTTCTTACAGTTTGATGATTTTGGCTTTCTAAGAGAGGCAATTACATGTACTTTCACATGCGTAAAAGGAAATTTGCATATAATTGCCTATAGCTAAGTTATATATGCTTGAAATATGGCCCAAAAAACTATAAAAACCGTTATAACTATTTTAATTTTGGAATTAGCGGGATGTCATGTTCGGCAAAGTTGTGTGTTTTTCCATTATCTATAACTTTGTAGAACATGAGAAAATTGTAGAATCAATTTTTAGGAAGTTATTGCGCAAAAACCTTTTTCAAGGGGCTGATGAAAGAAAACGTAACGTATCTTGAAAAGTAACGGAGTTACAATCTTGGTGTCTTCGGCAAAGTTGCTCAAAACAACATTTTCTACAACTTTTGTGAAGACACCAACCTCGTATCTTGAAAAATTCAAAAAATAAATTTTCTATCTCACTTTATGGGGATTGATCATTTTTCACAGAAGCTCAAAAGAATCTCCTTATTATAGTGAAAAACTATCCCGAAGACACCATGACGCTAAACTTCACAGTAAAAAAGTTATTAATTAAGCGCGCTAAAATGACGAAATCAGCCACTGTGCGATGTCGGCCCAAAATTCAAGATGGCAGCCAAATGTTCAAGGTGGCGGCTCACAATTCAATATGGCGGCTGTTTAAAAGAGATTTAGGCTCTTAAAGCATGCTATATGGGAATATTTGATATGGGGAAGATGTCTGGACTCTTGAAATGTTGAATAGAATATCCAAAATGGCGGTCTGAAATCCAAGATGGTGGCTTCAAATTCAAGGCGTCTGTTTAAAGAAGTTAATGGCTCTAAAACCATGCAATATGGGTATATTTGGTATGGGTAAGATGTCCGGTGTCAGAAAATGGTGACCAGAATGTACAAAATGGCGATCTAAAATCCAAGATGGCGGCTTCAGCTTCAAGATGGTTGCTGTTTGATGGAGATTTAGGCTCTAACGGCTGATTAATGAAGTTTTAGGATCTAAAACCATGCAATATTGGTATATTTGGTATGGGTCCAGAGCCAAAAACAGCGATCAGGATATCCAAGATGGCGATCTAAAATTAAAGATGGCGGCTCCGAATTCAAAATCGCGGCTGTTTAATGGAGTTTTAGGGGCTGAAACAATGCATTATTGGTATATTTGGTATGTGAATGATGTCTGGATTCCAAAAATGACGACTAGAATATCCAAGATGTTTGTCCAAAATCCAAGATGGTGGCTCCAAATTCAAGATGGCGGCTGTTTAATGAAGTATATTTTTCGTAGGGAAGATGCCTGGACGCCAAAAATGGCGACCAGAACATCCTAGATGGCAATCTTAAATCCTAAATGACGGGTTCAAATTCAAGATAGCGTGTTTTCTTAAGAGTTTGATTCTCAAACATTAAAAGCTAGATAAACGATATGTTTTCTGATATCATGAAATGGATTTCTGTTAATTGTATGAAAGTGCGATATACATCAACATTTCGCTTGAGTTTTATTGAAATGGGGTTTCGAAGGCTCGAGAAAGGCGCCATCGCCGCTAGGTGGCTTAATTAGGGTTTTTTTTTGTATGTACGTACACAGTAATGCTTGATTTATATACACCGTGCTTATGCATGTCTTACGACTTGAGCAACATGGTTTCTTGGGTATTCCAAATAGCCGTCCACATAAAGGGTGGTACGGTCAAAATTTGGTCACACTGTTTTTTTTTAATAACTTTAGATTTCGTACATCAAAACAGCTTATTTTTGGATTAGTAATGGTACATTATATGTAGCTTATACCATAAAATTTTCATCAAAATTCCATTAAGTATTGGTTGATATATAGGTAAAACCAACGACCTGCCTTTTTAAAATTTTGTACAAAGCGCTCCATATTAAATTTTCGGCAATTTAAGGACAGTAAAGCACAGTTTTGATTATAGAAATACCAATACTGCTCCGATTCTTATGAAAATTTTACAGTATAATACTATTATAAAAATATGTTCTTAGTTAAATTTTGAGCCATTTTGTATGAATACTCTCAAAGTTGTAGCAGTTTGAATATGAAAAAAACTGACCAGGTACCACTTAAAAAAATATAACTTTGTAACAGCTAGATAAAATTGAATTAAATTTTTACACAACATTTTGATATGCATACTTACGAACAGAAAAATTTTCATTGAAATCGGTTACTCACTATCCTTATCAAACAAAAGAAAGAGAAAGAGGGTATCGGTCCCCTCGTTCATTCCGCTCTTTCTTTTGTTAATCAAGGAGCATGAGTGAGAGAAAAGAAAAAGCTAGCTACACCAATGTCGGTTGGCGTTGGCTGTGGTTGGTAGGGAGCTCCATGAGCTTCCCTAGTTTAACGGGCTTATCAATGGCTGTACCAAGGCTACCTGTATGCTTGCCGGGTCCATTCGTAGTTGAACAACTGTGGTGTTCCCCTGCACCTCGCACTGTTGCCACAGTGCCGTAACGAGCTCTTCCGCTTCAGTGATCTCGTCTAGGTTATTCACCTTCAGAGCCTCCGCTGTAAGAGCCCTCACTTCGACACCCTGGATAAGAACCTCTTTCGCCAGACTTGTGTAGGTGGCGCCCTTACGCTCCTTATCGCGCTTTAGCTCGAGGATCATTCCACCTGTACAAGTACGTCTAATACTGTGCACGTCGGCTCCTAGATCCACGAGCTTGGCTTCGCCGTTTGTCACCCTTCTAGCGCTTGGAATCTGCCCTCCTACGTATCTTAGGCCTGGTGTACCTATGCTCCAGCACGTCCTGTGGTTTCTTATAAAATATTGTCTAGAGGGCTTTAACTACCAGAAACCCTTAGGAAAGCCGCTAAAACCTGCACGATTGGATAACGTGAAAACGGGCAGCCATGCTTACTATACCAAACAATTAAGGTTAGTCAGTGTTCAACAATTGGATCATAGATGTATAATTAGAGTGTTGTAAAAAATAATGTAGCGTCATTTTGGGTGGAATTTATCGATGCGAGGACCATTTTGATGTGTAAAAAAACGATCTAAACTTAAAACAATATGTTAGAAGCCGGGCGCAAGTATTCAGCAATTTACACGTGCAGAATGCCCATAGAAAGCGAAGCTGAGAAGCAGCCTAGGTCCCAGTGAAGACGTTACACTAAGTAAGATGAAGAAGATGGTCTTGCTGAATATCCGTGCGCTTGCCGCATCGGCTATATGAGCCCTCTAAACATGAAATATGCTTTTATGCAATTCAGTATCATAATATCTATTTTATAGGACTCATTTTGGAATCATAATGGCCAATTATTCCAAACTGGTTCATTATGCAAATGAAATGAGATGCATAATGAAAAATAGTTGCATAATGTTAATATTGAGTTGTATAATGGAAAAAATCATTGCATAATTTTTTTTATGCAATTCAGTATCATAATTTACATTTTATATAACTCATTTTGGTATCATAATGACCAATTTTTTCGAACTGGCTCATTATGCAATTGAAATGAGTTGCATAATGAAAAATAGTTGTACAATGTTCATAATGCAACTCATTATGAACATTATGCAACTCAAATGGGTTGCATAATGAAAAAATCATTGCATAAAATTTTGTATGTAACTCGTTGCAAAACTCGATTTTTTCAGCACTCTTCGTATTTATCCAACTCGGCAAGCCTCTTTAAATGCACAACTCGTGCTGAAAAAATCAACTTTTTGCAACTCGTTACATGAATTACTATTATGCAATTCAGTATCATAAGTTCTACTTTATATGACTCATTTCGATATCTATTATGATCTACTTTTCCGTGTTGCAACCCAAATGAGTTGAATAACACAGAACAACTAATTGATAGTAGATGAATGTAATAGTTGATTGAGCTGCAAATAAAGGTTATTGAAAATGTAGAAAAATAGAGCATTAATCTGAAAAGCATTCTCTTTTGTGAAGAACTAGCATAAGGTTCAAATCCACCAGAATAAAAAGATTAAAAAAAATGAGAAGTATGCTCTGCTTCTGCGAGAACGTTACCCATTAGTTTACTGTATATTGAACAGGTAGATTAAAAGTTATGTAACCACCACAAGTTTCCGCTCCAGTTTGAATCAACGCTACAACTTATGCCATTCCAATGTAAGTATCTCTACAAACTCGGTCCGTGTGCATTAAAAACCAGCGCCATGTGGCGTCCGAAGCGAAATTAGCCCAACACATGAATATACAGTAGCTCTTTGGCGTTGACCCATCAGCTCGCCGTCTCTAGCGCCCATCAAGCTGGAAAATCACATCACACACATGGACGAATAAATGTAATTGAAAATCAGCACTCTCAGCTCAGGATCTGGAAAATCAAGCTTATTAGCTGATTGAACGGTCTGCTTAATAAAACAAAGCCAGCTTCAATTAAAATAATAACTTCTACCGCACTCGAACCGGTTACTGCACTATATTTGGAAGTTTGGCAAATGAAAATTATAGACCCAACTAAAATGAGGAAAGGCATGCATTACGATACACTCTCCTGTGTAAAAGCTGAATGAATGGGTCAACTTGAATGGTTGTTAGTAATACCTATTATATCATTTTGACTCGTGCATGTTGGATCCGTGAATGTGAACAGTTATGCATCAACGAATCAGATCTAGCATCCTTCCGCTTCATGTGTACGCGGAAGTAGAGAAGAAACCCATGTTATTGGGTATGGCCTTACTCAAGTTTTTTTATATTTGATATTTGAACATTGTGTCGGAAAGTCGTGCTACCAATCCTTTTGAAAAAACTTCTTAGCCTTATAGTAGGTATTAGTATTTTTTACAATTCTATAACAAAAACAAGTCACTTATTTTTTCTTACAGTTACATTTTAAGGGATTGTTTGAGTCACTGCTACTGCTTTCCAAATGGTAATGAGTTCACATCTAACTGTGCTAAACAATGACCATTGTTAGCTTTCCGGAAAGAAACATTCGAACCACCGGACAGCAGCAAGGAGGAGCCCCAAACATGTTAATGAAGCTTGATACAATTGCATTTTAGGTTTCTGACATCTCGGTGTAGCACATTTTCACTCGGTTCTGATCAGCATCAGCCAAACCACAATTCATTATGGACAATTTCCATTGAATTCCGAACGAGGGAAACTAAAACTGTCCCCGGGAAATGCATGTAGCAAATTAGATTTAATGTCTACCATCGAGATCTATACCTAGCCCCACGGGAAACACACATACACCACATGTTCCGTAGTATCGACAACCGACCTACCGATGCGATGTCTGCTGATACTGTCCTCTTGTGGGGAAAAAGCTGTCTCCAGTGCAATGGTTCATCCGTTGCATGTACAGCCGCACAAATGTCTTCCCGCAGCTCGGAACTGGAATTTTGAACGCTAGCTGTTTTCCTTCGAATTTTTGATTTACTATTTTTCTTTCCAAATTTGTTTTCCCTTCACGTTTTCCGGTGCACTGACAAATTGGAGCAGTCTGGAGCAGTTTTAATTTGTGTTGATGTTATCCGTAGAGTTTCATTTCTGTATAATCATGTCTCGAGACACTGGAAAGCTCTCACCATCAGTTATCCTTCGGAAAGCCTACAGAGCTAAATGCTTATGAAGATGAACCCGTAGAAGCAGAAGATATTTTTTGGGAATAAATAGGTAGGTTCGATTATCAGAATTAGGCTACAGATCAGCACTGCCAGCACCCATGATACGAATGCCACGATAATTGTAAAGCGTCGTTTTTAAATAGTAATAATAGTATTCCAGCACTTTTTATTACAAATTTCTCATCAAGATCGTCAACTTTTTTTAGAACTTTCAAAAACGCACATTCTCGTGCGCGGGAAATGTTGCAACGTCATTCCGTTCCGTTGATGATTTTCTTAAAAAAAAAATTGGCCTCCTTACAAATATTTGAGAGTAAAAGAAATAACACCTCTCTAATTTTTATATGTTTTTACACAATACACTAAATCCTTTTTTTTACACGACTTGTTTTTACGCGATTTTATTTTGCACGATTTTTTTACGCCATTTTCTCAAAGTTACGCGACTTTTTTTTAAGCGATTTTGGTTATTTGCGGAGTGCAAATCGCGTAAAAAAAGATTTCCTTTTGATTTTTTTTAAGCGATTTCACGAAGTTACGCGAACTTTTTTTACACGATCTTTTTTTGCGCGGGCGCATCCATCGCGTAAAAAAAGGATTTAGTGTATTAAGCAGTCTTCTTCTTTTGAATGCTGAGAAAAGATATGCTTGTTATTTGCCCCAACCCCTAAATTTCGCCTTAAAAAAACTATGAATTTTGAAGAAAAGGGTCTGCAAATATTGAACCAAAAGAGATAACGATCGTCTCTGCACACGAAACGACGCGTTTTGAAAATGCTCTACAAGTGTTTTGGTGACTTTTATGGGAAATCGAACTGAAAAAGTTATAGCCAGACAACCGTTTTTTCTTGAACCACCCTAAGCTAATTCCCAAAAATATCTCTAGATCGATCCATTTTAAAGCTACATAAAAACTGTTTTGAAGCAAACTTGTTCATAATTGATAGATCTACATCTACAACTTTGCCAAAGAATGTATGTGGTTATTTTTGCAAATATAAAAGTTTGGTTTCCATTTTTTTTTGATATGGACCACCTAAATTTTTATGTACGTTGAAAACTGGGCCTTATTATCAGGAACAACTTTGTAGAAGACCACAATTAGCATTAGCATTAGCATTAAGCGAGTCGCACAAATTCGTAGGTGGTACAGTCCTAGACCGCTGTTATGAGGGTTGCCTCCTTCCCGTCTGAACCAAAGCACAAAGATTTGGGACTAATCTCTGACTCTTGGACAAGACTGACGCAATACTCCAATGGTCGAGCACTGTCCTGGCCACGTCCTTGCGACTGCTGAGGAATGGGAAAGGATGGTTAGTTTTGGACACCTATGAAAAATGTAGACAACTCTACGATCTCTCAGGCCTAGGTGTCACGGGAATTTGGGCGTTGTTAGTGGAAGGGTAAACTCCATAGGATACGCTTGGTTAACGTTCAGGCACACCATTGTTAGACTGCTTCGAATCAGTTGTCTGCCCAATTCATCCTCGTCATCTTGTTGGCATTTGGTCGAATTACTAGATTCTTCGGTTGATAATCTGAAATATAAAATAATATTAACATCGTACGTCAAATAAGCTACAAATTAGTGACACGCTCGCCACAGTTACATATTTTAAAAATATTATTTATATCGTACGATACATTTACCTGAATCCTTCTGAAATAAAAAAAAAAATTATAAAAATTAGCAGTACATTGAAACACAAATACTACAAAACACAAAAAAAAAAGAGCATCAAACTTTGATCTTGGAATATTTAAAAATACGGTAAATATCAAGATCAAAATTTGATTTGGTAGATCTTACACCGCAACGTACCATTCTAAGGTGATCTACCCACGTTACGGGGGAACTTTGTAGAAGACCACAATTGTCAAAAAATCATTTGAAGGCGCTGAATGCATATTTCCTCGTAAATCTTGTTCTTGGACCACTGTGCTCTGTCTCCTATACCGACAGAAATGAGTGAATTATTCCACTGTAATCTTATTTTTTATTACACCACGATATCCAACCTCCAAAAAGTTTGACAATTATTAGGTCACTTGACAGATCCAAAAAAGACACTACACCGTCTTCAGCCAGAGGCTGCACAGACTGAACATTACACATACACGAGACAACGGACAACACACAAAACACCCAGTGGCCCAATGGAGAATTTTCCGTTCGACGAAAAGTTTTCTCCGACTGGAGCGGGAATCGAACCCGCACTCCGAGGCTTACGAAACGCCTAGACGACTGGCGCCGCTAACCGCACGGCCACGAAGCCCACAACAACCAAGATAGAAAACAAATACATATCTTCTACTTTACCGACCTTTTTGCTGTCCTCTGTTTAATCGTGTTATTACTGGACATTTTTTTATTATCATATAAATTGAGCCGAAGGGTCTCAGATTTTCACGAATTTTTTTTCCACAGGCTGGGCTCATGAATATATGAGAAAAAATCAGGGTCGCCTATTCTCAGGTGGAACTGGAAATTCTTTGTTTTTCCCTGACACAACTTACTTTGAAAAACCATAACTCAAGAACGAAGCATCATAGAAACAAAGTTTTTTGAGGAAATGAAAGCAAAATTTCGCAGAAATAAAAATAAAATTTGGGCTTGAAAAAGTTTTCTACACACTTTTTCACAGTTGCGAAAATTCGTAAAGAAAAGCCGGAAAAACAATGCCCGAACTCGTGGAAAATTTGCAAAAATATATCTTTGAGAAGGTTATTTTATAAGCTTGAATCGCTGAATTTTTTGGAATGTACTTGTTTTCGTTCTTGAGTTACGGCTAATTTTGTTAAAAAATGTCCAAAAGTATCATATAAGCCTTTTCTTTGAAAAATTATAACTCAAAAACGAAGCATCGTAGAAACAAAGTTTTTTAATGAAAATGAAAGCAAATTTTCTCGGGAATCAAAGAAATATGAAGTGGAAAGAGTTTTCAACAAAATTTTCTACCGTTGAGAAAATTCGAAAAGAAAAGCCGGAAAAACTGCCCGTACTTGCGGAAAATTTTTAAAAAAATATTTTTGAGAAAGTAATTTTATAAGCTTTGATTGCTGAAATTTTTGAAATGGACTTTTTTTCTTGCTTAAGTTATGGTCAATTTTGTGAAAAATAATCATGTACGTATAAATTATATGGTCATTTTACACATAATTGGCCATAACTCATGAACGAAAAACAAGTGCATTCCAAAAATTCTAAAATTTTGTGGAAAACTTTTTCGTTTTCTTTTTTTTTATTCCTAAGAGAATTTGCTTTCATTTTCTAAAAAAAAACATTGTTTATACGAATCTTCGTTCTTGAGTTCCAATTTTTCAAAGAAAAGACATATATGACACATTTGGACATTTTTCAACAAAATTGGGCATAACTCAAGAACGAAAAAAAAAGTACATTCCAAAAATTTCAGCGATTGAAGCTTATGGAATAAAATTCTTAAAAATATTTTTTTGATATTTTTTTACGAGTTCGGGCATTGTTTTTCCGGTTTTTCTTTACGAATTTCCTTAACTGTGTAAAACTTTTTCCAATTCATATTTTTTTTTTAATTTCTGAGAAAATTTGCTTTCATTTTCTAAAAAAACTTCCTTTCCATGATGCTTCGTTCTTGAGTTATGATTTTTCAAAGTAGTATCAGGGGAAAACAAAGAATATCCACCTGAGTTTTCCGGGAAACTAGGCGACCCTGAATTTTTCTCATTTTTTTTTTTTTTTTGTTCATATATCCCCATATATGAGCCCTGCCTGTGGAAAAAGTTTCATGAAAATCTGGGAACCTTCGGCTCAATCCCGTACGGTTATAAAAAAATGCCCTACTGTTAAGTGACCCAAGATCTGCCAATCATTTTAGAGGTAAGGTTCATTTCCTTGTAAACCATGGGGAAAATCTGCTCAACAGACACCCGAACAGGAAGGCCCAGGTAGTATGGGATTAAGGCCGTCTTCTACAATGAAAGTAAAAGCACGGACTACTCTCTCCTTGGCACAAATGTCCCAAATAGAGGATAACGTGCCTCTGGAGCCGGCCTTCTGAGACCTCGACCCACTAAACAACATTTCCATGGTCGCCGAACACTTCGTCTCTCCGGAATCTCCAGGAAGGCATTGCTTCAGAGAGGCGCTAGTGCATATCGCACCCAGCTGCGTAGCCTGCAGCAACGAACATCGGTTATTTACTTTGGCGAGTCCACCAAGGTAGCATGCTGGCGCTTAGCCAGTTTCCCGAGTGGTCCTCGGAAGGCAGGCAGGTTCGGCCCCACGCCTGCTTCCAACTGCACAGCATCACCACCCAACTGCACAATATCAAGACCTGATACCGCGTGCACAGCTATTCGACCTTCCTGTAAACAAGGCTCTATCAGCCAGCACACAGAAGGACGTGCCGACATGGGACCTTCACTTGCCTCGACCTTACTGAAGACCCCTTTCCAACCGTGGGCTCGAAACCTACGACAGTAACGCTACCAAGAAGTTCTCCCCGAGGCCACTTAATCGCTGTAAGGTCGATTTCGACCGCAGGGCACCGGTATGACCTACTTGGTCGACTCTAAGCCATTCTCCGAGCCCACGCTCCACCACGACATTCCAGCCAAACTCATCGCTACACATGTTCAGACGCCATCTGGTAACTCCTCACCTGAGGACTGCCTTACAAGCTCCTGCGATTACTTGCAATAAGCAGTTGCTTTCGCCGTACTTTTCATGCTACCCGGGAAAGCGAAGGCTTCCGTCTGGGTAGGCTTCGGAACCTTCAACTTCACGGCTTTTGTCTCTACCGCTATTGTCATCAGTTTCTCGTGAGGTGATATTTCCTCTCCGTGCATACTAATGGAAATGACCATTTTTAACATAAATAATTTTAATTTCATTTTATTTTCTTTGACTTTAAATTGCAGCTATCTCATTCGTACAACTTATTAGACGTTACGAGTTTATTTTACCCGACGTTTCGACCATTGGGTGTGACCTTTTTCAAGGGATAACTGTATTGTACAAATGTTCAATTTTAGGTGATTTTCGACCGGAATACAAGTATACAGATGTTGGCTTTCTCGGTCTAGGGTCAATCTAAACGGCTAGTTTTGGATTACCCAAAACTAGCCGTTTAGATTGACCCTAGACCGAGAAAGCCAACATCTGTACAAATGTTCAATTAGTCTAGAGTTGTGTTGATTTTGTGTTTCTCATAGTTTGTCGTCTTCAAGAATAATGCTGTTCTGCTTGTCGTGTTTTCATTTTACTTTCATAACTTTGCGATTTATCTTTGGGTGAGCCAAATCACCATTTTGATCCTTACCTCTCTATAAAAACGAAAAACAACGCCAAATAATGAAAGGCAACGTACAAAAATGCTCGTAAATTATCTTACTCGCACCACATGGTTGACGTTCGCAGCCATTCCTGACCTGTAATACAATGACTCGTCAAAGGTCCCACAAAGCCTCATGCAGTGTAATGCAGTGTACACAACACACACACCAAATGTTCTTTTGTCATCCGAGCTCCTCAGACGCGGGACAATCCAGAGCTACGCAATTCTATAAGCTATCATTGACTTGCCACCCCCTTTTGCGATTCCTCCATTCATCGGAGGTTCGATTGTTGATTCGCGGAATACCGTACGTACCTACTCTAGCCGCAGAAACAGTCAGCCAGTGCAACTGCATCACACTTTGTCCCCTTTAATACCAATTCGGATCCATCATCAAATGTAGCAGGGAAAATAGGTTGAAATGCATCAGGGAGCTACAAAAATCATTATAGACGATTTCTAAGAGCAAGTATTGAACGGTGTAAGAAAATGGTGCCTGGACTCATATTCATTTTTATAACTATAAGTTCTTCAAAACGATTGAATATGTTTCGTTTACTACATATCCTATCACTATTTACCCTAAGCTCAAAAAAAAGTTTCACTTAATGGATGCTTTTCTCTCTGTATTACCCTACACATGCAGTGGGATTTGTGGTATGCATAGAATTTAGTTGAATGACATCGAATTGACGCTTGAGTGACTAAGAGCAACGAAGTGGACATCTGAAACACATATTGAATGAAGGTGGCTTTGTTGATTTTTTTCAGTAATGAATTTGAAACTGTTAAATAGCTTTAACAAATACTGCGTACACTCATTGCACAATTATGGGTCACTCACAATTATTAGTCACTTTTCACTTTAATGGATAAATACTAATTAATTGCAAGCTTTTGTTGGTCATTATCATTTTTCGTACATAAGTTGATTTGTTTTGTGTCACTATACGTATCGCACACAAGCTTATACGTCAAAATATACACATATTCACTAATTTTTTGTTCGGCGCAAAATCATCTGTCAAAGTAACGCTGCGATTGTGGATATCGGAATGTGAGTGTGCTACTTTCCTAAGCTGTGTAAAAGCGAGCTTTAGTGATTTTCAAGTGCGAATTGGTATCGCCATCAAAACAAAGGTATAATTTACGTTGTAAATGTAAAAATTCATGTGACTGCAGCTAATTCAAGCTTATTTTAGGCTAAATTTAAGTGACTCATTATTGTTCCAAGGAAAACCGAAAATCACATAATTATGGGTCACTTTTTGTGCAGCATAATATTGAGAGTTCTGCGTACATGGGCATAGCATACTTTTAGGCGTTTATCGGTGGTTGTGTTGGAGATTTTGTCCCAAGTTTGAAAAAAATGATTCCAAATCGTGAAAACACGCTCCGTTAAGAGGTTTGAGATCAGTTTTTGATTCTACTATAGTTGATCTATCGAGAATAAGTGATCATTCATTGAAAAAATAGACAAAACATTATTGTTGAGCCGATTCCATTTGAGTGACCCATAATAGATAACAAATTGGGTTTTTAAATTAAGAAAAATGTAATGATTTTTTGATTTTATACAAAAGAGCACCTTTTTCTGAACCGCCATGATTTTTTTCAGATTTTTAGAACTTCATTTTGGTACCTAAAATCGCTTTCGAAGAGATTTTTCGAAACACGGGGGAATTCGCCATTAGCTTACCCTCCCGGGGGAATTCGCTTTTTTTTGTTTCGGCTTACCCTCTCGGGGGAATTCGCCATAAGCTTACCCTCGCGGGGGGAATTCGCCATAAGCTTACCCTCTCGGGGGAATTCGCTTTTCTGATGTGGCTTACCCTCTCGGGGAAATTCGCCATTAGCTTACCCTCTCGGGGGAATTCGCCGCCTGCGGATTGGCTTGCGGTGACTCTGACGATGGTTTTACCCGCGACGGATTCAAATCGTCGCGTTCGATAAGGGGAAAAATCGACAATATAGGTGATGCTTCTTGGTTACAAGTGTAAAGGATTGTGATAGTAATGATCGATTATATCGTTTTTTTTTAACGAAGGCAATTATTTATTAAGCTACAGTTAGGGTAATGTTAATGGGGTGAACATTTTTAGATAGGAGTTAAAATAAAGGAGAAGTAGAAGTTAAATTAAAAAAAAATGAATTTATGAAACACTGACAGAGTAGGACAGAAGGAGAATGTAGGGATTGAGAGGGATACAGAGAAAGCGAGAAACAGGGCATATAGCATTGGCAGCAATGATGCGCCACCGGAAAACAAAGCAAACAATCATGATGAAATCAAACGTCAGTCTTGTAAAGTATTTTGCACGAGTAGGATGCATCCTTTGCATCCTTCCTCGAAAAAAAAGAGTTTCGACCGGCAGAATCGGTTGACCCGGATTGCCACGGTGTCCGTCCGGACACGACAATGGCAAAATGGATTGAAAGCCATACCTCCCAACCCGTGAACCGTATAGTACATTTTTTTCATTATCGTCGCAATGCCTTTACCGTCATGACTAATGTTGCATACTACCGTCACACACTACATTCATACTACCGTCGATGCATGAATGTCGTCTACAATGAATGTAACATTTGGCACCATGATTGTATTAAGATGACGGGAGTACGAAATGACTGTTTTGAAATGTAGAGCTGGAGTGGTTCCAAAAATTGCGAAAGAAAAATGCGGATAACTCGTGCTAGAGGGTGTCAGCCCAAGTAACAATTTCAATTCCTTTTAGATTTGATTATTTTTATGGAAGCTTTATCACAGCATGACCAATTCATGGAACATTTGTAGTTGTTTTTATCAAGAGAAAACAATCTTCGTTCGTTTGCGGTTTTTAAGTTGTCTTCAAGTTAATTTTGAAATTCGCGCATAAAACAACTGAATTTACAAGAGCATTAAATCTAATAATAAGTTTTAAGGCGTATTTGAAGTTATTTTCAACACATAACATCAACATATTTTATTAAAAGTTTATTCAAGTGCATTTCATCTGACTAATCCTCCTTTAAAAACTTCTTGAAGCCTTCTATTCTTGAGGTAGAGCCATTACTCTGGAACAAGAACTATGCGAAATAATAATAAGACAACGAACTATTTTTCAATCCATATAATGAATTTAACAAATTGGTTGAGGAACCGCGTTTCCATGCAAATATAAACACATAAACATGTTTGCTCACTGATAATTTAGCCATTCTTGTGCTAAAAAGTAATCTTGTCAACGAGATAATGATTTTACGGCCAATAAAAAATGCGAGTAGTTGGCTGCTGTCGTCCTGCCTTCAACCAGTTCCTCACACAGGCCACAGCTGTGCGAATCGAAAATGAAATGGGTACTTACTGTGACTCTGCTCAAGCTGATGCCAAATAGCGTAATTTTAGTAAGTTGCACTTCATTATTAATTGCAAAAATACAGGGAAACAAAATAGAATTGGCAAATATTGACGCGAAACACCGCGAAATGTACAGAGACAACTTTCTAGCATCGAAAACGTAAACAAACAATTGTCAAAGGCTGTTACTCTTGAATAAAACGAAAAAGTTTCATTTAAGACGAACAAATCTGCCTTAAGATCATAACTAGTCAAAACAATGTTCAATAAAGGCTGTAGCTTTCATGCAAGGTGACTTGGTTCCATCATTGTTTTGAGGGGCTTTGGATTAAAAGTAATAACAATTGATGGCGGCTGCATGAGTTTTGTTCGCATGGAACGGCAGCCATGTTTAGATAGAATTGAAAAAGTGGCGTAGCCTTTTGTTTTTATAGGAAATTTATATCTTCGTATATTAATGATTGATATTATTTTTGGGGCGCTTTGTTATTTTCGTATGTTTTGGGCGGCATATCAACGAAAAAGTGGGTATGGCACGGACAATTTTGATTCCCTGTCATTTATGATCTGTCAGGCAATTTTAATGCTTTAGTCATTTCAATTTGATTAAAATTAATTCGCAGTTCAATTAACATTTCATCCCTGAAACAAAACTTGTTTGCATCTGCATAATGCTTAGGTAAAATATTTCATTTATTATGCACTATTGACACTTTTGAGAAGGACAGCTAAAAGATCAACATGCCTCAAGCTATTCTTGTTAAAGTTTCATGAAGTTCTTATAATCAATTATCAGTGCAAGTACATAAATACAACTAGTTTCAAAGCAGTCTTCAAAAGCAGCTTTGAAGATCTCCTGAAGAGTGGGCCAGATTAGTCTTATGGATGTTTTATGCCTAATTTATCTCAGATTTGCAGAACAAAGAGCTTTATTGCTATGTTTTATTATTCTATCTTAGAAATTACTTCAGGATTGTCACAAAAGTATAATTGTTACTTGGGAGGGGCGTTACTTGGGGTCTGACAGGGAAGGGGGATAGTTTGGGAAGATTTTGGAGGTTTTTTTTAGGAAGTTTCAGAGGATTTTCGGTTGATTTCAAAGACATTACGAAGGCGTTACATGGCGTTTCGGAGGTTTCGGAGAGTCACATGTGCGTTACATGGGGTCAGAGGGGGTTAAGGGGGATTTCAAAGGCATTCCAAGAAGCTTCAGAGCATTTTCAGCAGATTTCATAATCGTTATGGAGGCGTTACATAGCGTTTTCGGGGGTTTCGGAAGGTCTGAAGTGGCGTTTTCGGGGGTTTTGGAGGAACTAAGGTGCGTTACATGGGGTTTCAGGGGGTTTAAGATAGATTTCGGAGGCATTCCAAGAAGCTTCAGAGCATTTTCAGCAGATTTGATTTCAAAGTCGTTACAGAGGCGTTTTGAGGATAGCGGAAACCCTCAGTAGTGTCCCTATATTGTCCCCGAAACCCCAAGCGCAATATTTATTTCCAAAATGGCCTCGGATATCGGGTTTCAACATAAACTCAATTAGCCAGGTTCGAAAATATCCGTATGGCATGAGACTTTTTGATTTGTAAGACGTGGGTCGTAACTATTCAGTTGGGAGCCACTGACTTTTGTTCCTCTGCTCCATTGGTGGTTATGACCCTCGGAACGCACAATCCGAAAATCTTTGTCTCCGCTTCTTCACACTTCCGGTTCCTATGTTATACGCATGTCCCGTTCGCAGTTTTCGGAACCACTGGGATTTCATTAGTTCACTCAATTTTCCAATCCTCTCCATTTTTTGCCGTGATTAAAAAAAATGTCACAGTCACCCATGAATATTTCATCTGCTCATACGTGAATGTTTTTGTTGCATGATAGTCAAGACCATACACCGACGATTATCATGCAAACTACAGTTTTTGACATTTTGGATCACTGTCCCGACGTAAATTATTTCGTTTTGTTTGCTGATATAGTACCCAGAGATTTGTTCTTCTCTAATTAATAGATTGTTTAACTTTATTAAATCGCTGTAATGATTGGAATTTCAAATGACAATATTTCAATATACTATTCATCCTTCTTCTACTTATAGGCTATTCTTTCAAGGAGTACTATTTTCCACATTTAACTTTCATGAATAGGGTAATTGATCCGATCATGGAGGAGTTAAGCGCTGGGTTCATGTTTAAACCACAATTGTATCGCCCCAAGCTAACTTTTTACATGGATTGAATTGAAAATAGTAAAATCCATCCTTAATCTACGGGAAAATAACGAAATATTGCCACTTTGATGTTGTTATTAGCATTTTATTCGTTTTTATCTGAAAGAACATTGTGTTCCTAATGTTGCGGTATTTTGTTCCTATTGTTGCGGGATCCCATTGAAATCATATGGGATACCGCAACATTAGGAACACACCCGCAACAATAGGAACACAGCAGCAAACACATTTAGGAAAATATTTTTTTTAAATAGGTTTTTGGGCAAATCTTAAGCAAACAAATGGTGCAATCTCATAATTTAAGCACCATACATCTATTAAAAATACCTTTTGGTAACATTTCAGTCGAAAAAGTGCTCAATTGCCATTACCGCAACAATTGGTACTACCACAACGATGGGAACAATTACCCTAACTTTACTTTATATCCTTCTATTGGCTTCTACTTTCTATCATTCTAGGCATCCATTTCGGATTGCAATGCGGTAGTAAATAGCTGCATATAAGCTAATTGTCGTTTTTCTGTCAAATACTGACCACTTTATCATGTCTTCCAAATCGTCTACTGTCAATTATACCTTTTATTCTATTCGACCTTTTGTCCATTCGACCTTTTGTCCATTCGACCTTTTGTCCTTCGACCTTTTGTCCTTCGACCTTATGTCTTTCGACCTTTTGTCATAGATTCAACTTTTCATAGAGTGCATCAAAAAATCTCAAATTTTGACTGTTGGTCAACCTATTACACAGCGCAACATTTTTTTGTCTCAAGAGCAAACTTATGTGTCTCTGACAGATTTTGGGCCGCTGAATCCGAATCCGGCCTCAGATTCGCTCCAGCACGTCACAATTTTCAGCTATACCTCAATTTATAGAGCAAAATCAAGTTCTTACATCAAGTTGTGTGTTATGTGTGTTGTCCGTTGTCATATGTTAGTGCTTGTTCAGTCTGTACAACCTCTGGTTGTAGACGGTGTAGTGTCTTTTCATATAAAATATGCGATTTTGGGCTGTTTTGACTGCAAGCCATGAAGTATGGGAATATATTTTTAAAGCAATCAAAAGGTAAATTGGTCAATTAACATCTAAATTAACGATTCATGCAAAATATATCATTTTTCCAAATCAAATTTGATGCATTTAAGCATTTTATGTTAGTATGTAAAGTTGCATGCAACTTTCGGAGGGTGACTTATATGGGAAATATCGTACCTAGCATAAACCGCTTAAAATTATCAAATTCGATTTGGTAAAACGAAATATTTTGCATGAGTCGTTAATTTAGATGTTAATCGACCAATTTAGCTTTTGATTGCTTGAAAAAAATATTTCCACACTTAATGGCTTGCAGTCAAAAAAGCCCAACACCGCATATTTTGCCCTATAAATTGAGGTATAGCTCAAAATTGTGACGTAAGTTTGCTCTTGAGACACACCAAAAGTTATTTTTTGTTACGCTGTGTTATATGTGCATCATTGGTACAAATTTGGGCTCGATTGATTAATTTTTCGCGAAGTTAGAACCGTTCGGGTAAAACACTATTATTTAGACAACTAATTTTTGAACTGTCACATCTCGGAAACCATTGAACTGAATTGAATGATTTGTTTAACGTTTATCAACAATATATTTATACTTAATACGACGTTATAAAATGTAATATTTTCTCACGGCCAATTAAGTTATATCAGATTGAAATTTTTACCCATATAGAGGAAAATAAGTCAGATTTACAATACCACACAAAAATTACTAAATGTGTTCTTCCTTCAATCTAAATAGGCTCTAATATATCTGATTGGAGATAACTTGAGAACAGAAATGGAAAATCTTTGGATATCAACACTAAAATTTATTGACTTTGATGTAAGAAAAAAAACATTTTTTTTCGAGAAAAATTCAAAAAGTGTCAATCCATGATAACTTTTTTCAATGTTTAAAAAGTACCTATGTGGTTTATGAAGCATTTACATAGTGTACGTTCAAAATTTTATTCAATTCGGTTCACTGGTTCCCAAGAGATGACACCTCAAAAATTAGTTGTCTGAAAAATAGTGTTTTACGCGAACGGTTCTAACTTTGCGAAATATTAATCAATCGAGTTCAAATTTGTACCAATGATGCACACATAATAGGTTGATAAACAGTCAAAATTTGAGATTTTTTTGATGCGCTCTATGAAAAGTTATAGCTCGTTGAACTTTTTTGTAAGAGAAAAAAAAGTTGCCTATCCCAAACATTTTGGCCATCCCCTGTATGTATCCTGGGGGTCATCGAAAGAATTTCTGGAAAAAAAACTTAGAAAGAAGGTTTAGATTAGTGGTGCTCAGGCTGGAGAATACTGCGGGCCAAATTTGCAATTCGTGATCGGCCTGCGCGCCGCATAAAACATCGATGCACAAAAACAACCAAAAGAACAATTCTAAAGCATATTTATTAAAAATCTGAACCGTTCAATTTAGATTCATAAGTTTGGTTGAGAAAAACGTTTGAGCTTCAAATTGAAATTCAAACAATTTAGATGTTACCCCTAGAATTGCCTTGAAGCCACTTCAAGAACTTGTCAAGCAGCTTTTACAAGAATTTCTTTTGAATCGCTTCAAAAAGGTTTGCAGGATTTTTTCCTGAAATTTCTTGTGGAGTTGCTCCAGAAGGTTTTGGAGAGATTTCTTGAAGTTTCTTTTAGTTTTTCTAGAATTTTCTTGAAACACCTCCAAGAACTCGTCTTAGATTTATCTTTGGAACTACCCTGAAGTTACTTCAGGAAGTCTTCATTAATCGTTTCCAAGAATTTCTCCTAGAATAGCTCCCGAATTTTTCCAAAAATTTCCAGGAGTTTCTTGAAGATTTTAGTAAATTCTTTCAATAAGTCTCTTCTAAAGTTGATGAAATACTTCATCATTAAATTCTTCAGAATTGTTTCGGGAAGTTTCTTCAACATTATCTTCTAAAGTTGCTGCAAATTTATTGTTAAAATTTTCCTCAGGCGTTCTAGGCATCTTTTGTGTCTTGATGCAGTTAGTCCTGGAATCTTGTTTGTAGTTACTCCTGAAAATTATCTTTTTGTTGCTCGAGGAATTTATTCTACAGTTGTTTAAGAAATTTTTGTTAGAGTGGCACCACATTATTTTTCTAGGAGATGCTCCTATAATTTCCATGCAGTATCGCCACAACTTTCTCATCGAGATTCTTCAGGTTTATTTTCTCCAGGGTGATTTGAGTTTCTTCGTATATTTCGCTATAAGTTGCTTAGAATTTTTCTCCAAGAATGTTTCCTGGAGTTTCTCCAAAAATGTATCCAAAAATTTCTAAAAGAAGGGCACAGGAGACGCTTTATGAATCTTGCCTGAGATTTTTCTTTTCTTTAAGTTCGTTCAGGAGTTTCGCTTGGACAATTCAAATTGGATTCGTAAGTTTTGTTTCGAAAAATGTGTGAGTCTTATAATAGACATTTAAGCAGTAAAAACCAACCAAGTTTAGATTTGTTGAGAATTTTGTCAAAAACTTCGTGCTTTGTGTTTTTATGTTCTTTGGAAAGGCGAAATGAGAAATATTTGCTCAGCGTTGCATTGACTGCGCTTAAAAACTGCAACTAATTTTTAAATGATTCAAGATTACATTTCTAACAAACTTTCATTTGATTCGTACCACTTATAAATAACTATAAGCTGGCTTCGTGACTTAGCTGAAATGCCGAAATATTTCGGAGTTGCGATTTCGAATCTTACCAGAACGGATTGTTCTTTTTGTTTATTTATCATTTAATTTGTGTTCAACTCTGTGAAAATTGATCAGCATTTTTTTTTTGATTTCCTAATAAATTTAATGAGTTATTTCAAATAATTGTTCAAAAATTTCGATTCGTCTTAAAGTACTCCACGGGCCGCATCTTAAGGCGAAACTGGATCCATTCCCTCGTTTTTTGGTTTTTGATTTTTTATAAATTAACGAAGCAATATTTTCAAAATCGGCTTTCGTGCACATGTAGAGTATGGATCAGGGTATCTCCTGATTTTTTTTCGTGGTGGAAAAAGTTTTTCGTTTTTGCAGAAACCATTTTTGAACAAAATTTCACAAAAAAATTGTTTCTGCAAAAATGGAAAACATTTTCCAACTCAAAAAAATACAGAAGATACCTTGATCCATACTCTACATGTGTACGAAAACCGATTTTGAAAATATTGCTTCGTTATTTAATAAAAAAAAATCAAAAACCAAAAAAAAATAGGAAATGCTTCCAGTTTCACCTTAAGGCTTGGAGAGCCGCATGCGGCCCGCGGGCCGCAGGATGAGCACCACTGCTTTAGATCAATTTCTGAAGGCACTCTTGGAGGAAATCCAGAAACCCAGAACACCTATAAAAATGCTGTCCTCAGAAAAGTTGTTGCTTTTGGGCTTCTGAATAACTTTGCTGATGACAGCATCCTTGTAAGTCCTCAGGTTTTGAAGATATCGAAGTGATTCAAGGTGATGCAATGTTGTTGCAATACTTTTTGTGAGGACGTGACGGGTAGTGTATATTTGAAATATTGGATGTTAGCGAGTTACAGTAAAAATTTCAGCTCTATCGGAACATTGGTTTGTGAAGTAATGTTCAATATAAAACTAAGAAACCTTCAAACAGCGAGAGATAGACGATGCGGAAGAATTTTTTCCACGTATTTTTCCAGGAGAATCTGAAATCTTTATGCCGAGTTTTTTTTTAAATTTTGGAATTTTATTCCAAACTAAAAAACTTTTTAACCTGCTAAAAGTTGAAGTATCGGTCACCGACATATACTTAAATCCCCTGAAAATTCATTGCCAGTGTATCCTAATTTTCAATTGCTCTTGGTGACGTCTGCAGCTGCGAATAGCCCATGATGAATAATGGATTATCAACAACGGTGCAGTGAAAACCACAACACAACAATGGCAAGCGGCGAGGCAACGCACTCAAATTCACTAGAGCTTTCAATTTCACTGTGGTGGCGGCAACTATGCCTCCGACGCCAGTCGCCGTCGTCGTACTGTTTGAGTTACTTACAAATGGGAAAGCAAAGCCACGTGAATAGGTCAGCCTTGCACGTTGGGTGATTTATTACACACCGATTATGTTGAGCATCTTGGAAACGTTTTGCAACATGATTTACGTAATGCTTGATTGCAAATCTTTTGTGGTCGGGTGTCATTGGGAGCCATCCAGGCAAATTAATTCATCCATCTGCTGCACGCCGATATGTAGTTACACAACGTTATGTTTCAGGAAGTGACTAATTCTGATTAGAAGATTAATTGAATCATATTTAAACACAGAGATTACTCTATTAATACCAAAGTTTATAAGCGAGATATGATTCCTGTGACTATTTACCATAACTTGCTCAGTCCATACGTTATCCCCTTGTGCGGTTGATTTACAGTCCTGATCAAAAGTTTGGGGTCAGATCAAATTTTGTTTTGAAATACATGAATATATGCGCAGTCGATGGCTATCGTTCGGTTGCCGGAGCTTAAATTCCCAAATTTTGAAGGCAAAGTTGATGATTGGGTACCATTTCGCGATTTTTTTTTGTCTAGTTGATCCACTCAGCTGACGGCAGCATAGAAGATGCACACTAATTGTGAGCCGAGCTACGAAATACTATAGGATACATCGTTTGCGGGAAGCTATCAGATCCAACTCTCGATCCGTCAGATCTGCTCGTCATTACAGGGTAGCCTTTACAGCTCCCTCACGACTTTAGTATGCGTATGCGACCCGATCTGTTTCGTTTGGCGAACTTTTAGATAAAACCACAAGGTAAAAGTCCTCTAACACCTCTAACTGGATAGTTCACTCAAAACCTTACGCTGTTTTGCACATCATCCATCGTTGCTTCAATCAGTCTAGTCGACTTCCCAGGAAAGTCGTTTTCGTCCATGATTCTCCATAGCTTTGTGCGGTCGATACTTCAACTCCTCCGGTAGCTGTTAGATTTCTCCGATCCTGACTACCAATCGGTTCAGACAGGTGGCCAACTTTTCTGGGCCCATCTTGATGAGTTCAGCTGCGATGTGTGGCCATATTTTTGGAGGCGCCGAAATCGATGAGTCGTAGGCCGTTTTCGTTCGTCAGCTGGTGGGCGCTAAACTTTCCAATCGACGGTTTGAATCCCTCCTCCTGACCTACCTGATCGTTTAGGTCTCCTATGATGATTTTGACGTCGTGGCTTGGGAAGCGGTCGTATTTGCGTTCGAACTGCTCGTTAAATGCATCTTTGTCATCATCAGTACTTCCGAAGTGGGAACTGTGCATGTTTATCCGCTCCTTGATCCTCAACCTGTACATTCTTTCGTCGATCGGCCATCAACCAATCATGCGCCTCTGCATGTCGCCCATTACGACAGAAGCTATTCCCAGTGGTTCGTATTATTCTGTGGCTGATTTTCCATTACAATACTTCTGTTGGAAATTGTCAACAGATTCAGGAGGTTCCGCAATAATAATACCGGAAATTAAACAATTGCAGCTTATGGTTTGGTTAGAATCCGGATGAATTATTATTATCCTGAGAAATTATGCAATTTTAACGTGTGAATTCATGTGTGTGTAAATAATAATAGTTATAAGTGCTTATTTCATGTTTTTTGTAAATAAACTTACGTTTAGTCCCAACTTGCTGTAGGGTAATTCTCGCTGAGACCGGCCCACTATTTACACCTTGTCTTCAAAAATGTTTAAGATGCCGATTTTCTGAAAGCCCTCGCCTAAAAAGTAAGAAAAATGCTTTCGGTTACTCAAATTGATGGACCCCCCGTTAGTTAGAGCCGCAACAATTTTTGCAGACCCCTCGATTTCGGTCAAATGGTGGCTCACTAAAACCGTTATAACTCGAAAGTTACACCGAAAACCACCTCGAAACGAAATGTTGTTGAAAAGAGGAGAGATAGAACTACTATTTACAATAATAAAAAGTTGGGTCGGCCATACTGATTTTGGCCGCCATCTTTGATTTTTATACAAAAACATTTTTTTCGCCATGAGGGCAACCACCGATTTTCGAAATTTTTGCATCAATTGAAAGCTGGGACATTTATACATAACATATCAAAAAATTAGAGATGTCTTTTTCTTCTTTTAAAAGTTATCTACAGTTTTGTATATTAAGCCACGTTTTCTCCATACATTTCCATGCGCACCGGCAATGACATGCAACAGCATCCGAGTTTACGCCTGCATGCATACACAAAGACGCGTGCCGCAAAATTTGGCCAAATCGTAGGTTCGTTTCCGTTTTTGACTGTTTCTCAATGATGCGGGCATTGTTTTTATAACTTTTTTGGTGTTTTGAAAAGCTTAAACCTTCAACTTTCCATTAGTGGGTTCAGAATTTTAATTCTTGTTCGTTAACACTGCGAAAAAACGCTGCATTTATGTAAACGGTCGGCACCGGGCCTAGTGCGCAAAAGTGGCATGATTTACGAAACGGCAGATAACTTTTGAAAGAAGAAAAAGACATCTCTAATTTTTTGATATGTTTTGTATAAATGTCCCAGCTTTCAATTGATGCAAAAATTTCGAAAATCGGTGGTTGCCCTCATGGTGAAAAAAATGTTTTTGTATAAAAATCCAAGATGGCGGCCAAAATCAATATGGCCGACCCAACTTTTTATTATTGTAAATAGTAGCTCTATCTCTCATCTTTTCAACAACATTTCTTTTTGAGGTGGTTTTTGGTGAAACTTTCGAGTTATAACGGTTTTAGTGAGCCACCATTTGACCAAAATCGAGGGGTCTGCAAAAATTGTTGTGGCTCTAACTAACGGGGGGTCCATCAATTTAAGTAACCAAAAGCATTTTTCTTACTTTTTAGGCGAGGGCTCTCAGAAAATCGGCACCTTAAACATTTTTGAAGACAAGGTGTAAATAGTGGGCCGGTCTCAGCGAGAATTACCCTGTATCGTTTCCCTCCGTGTCAAGTCCAGTCAAATCTACTCGTATTGTGTCCTGGGCATCGATTGTTTTGTGCAAAACACGTTCCGTACTTAGTCGCAACAGTCGACTGTTCAACCTGCCGTACTATAGTTAGTAGAAATAGATTTAAGTTTGCATGAATTTTAGATAATGCTAGATTTACCTTTGCAGTAGTAGCAGATGTAATTTCGGTGTATGCTACTTTTAGGTTATAGAACTATTGGTGTTGGATTTCACCGTATCTACGTAAATAATATCTATAAGTTTATACAAATTCGAAACGGTTCAAGAGCGTAGTTTACCTTGTAAGAATAATAGAGAATTCACTTTGTTTAAGCAATAATCTGTAGTAAATTTGCACAAAATAACTGCACTTGATCTTGGCGAGTCTTAGCATTACTACACTATATGACAATTGACATATCATTTAGGTAGGTTTTTCGTTGACTCACCGAGAGACAGTGAAGACTGTCACTCCGTGTTGTGTTCAATACCACCCAGTGCAGATGACCGTCTCGATTGTAGTTGCGTGCCGTCCGACATTAGGGTGGTTCAAAGAAGGCAGTAAAGGCGTGGTGGTGTGAATTCGCCAACAGCTTCTTTTTCTACGGCTGACTCAAAAGACCGAACACCAACCCCTTTACTTTCCAGAGGACCATAGTGCACACTTGAGCATAAGGTCCTTCTCTGGCATTCGGACGTTGATCAGCCGCCCCTAACATGGGGATCAGACGGTGTTGTGAACCGCTCCTCCTGGAGAACAGACGCTCAGGTTTGCAGAATCAACTCCCATTCCCTGTCAGTTTACGACTAAAGTTACCACCGGGGTTGGTTATCCGATCTTCTCAAGGTTGTCCTTGTCGTGCCATCATGCATCAGCTCTTTTTTCGATCAATACGAGATCTTTAAGGACAAGGTATTTGGAGTACATAGCTCAAAATTTCTAGAGCACCGTTTTTTTAGAACCGTTGAACGAATTTGGATGAAAATGCATCACGCTAATTGTTCAGTGGTTGTCAACAGCGTGATGCATTTCAATCCAAATCCGTTCAACCATTCTAAAAAACTGTGCTCTCGAAATTTTGAGCAATGTACCCCAAATACCTTGTCCTTAACACGAGGTAAGGTCATCTCGGAACCCAAAACTTAACATTCCTTCCGAAGGGGAGGGATTCGATCCCAGGTCCTCGTCGTGATGTATTCTAACCTAGGTTCTAACCATCCCACTAAAATCCGAGGTCGTCGCCGATCTGTCGGCCACTGCTTGCATAGGTAGGCGCTTCGTAGCTCGTCGTGGTCGAGCACTACTTCTGCCGCAACATGGGAGACCGCTCATTTCCCGTCTATCAGCTCCAAACCAACCTAGCCTGGCCGACGTCAATCCAAATCGACTCTCGCGTCAGCAGGATACGAACAAGTCGGTTTAAGACCTCTGGCGTAGTTGGCAACTGGACTACATTAACAGCAGCGAACCAAGTGGAAGCGATCCCAGCCGGATGTGTGCACTGTGCATCGTCTAGCTGATGATTGTCAAACAAGCCTCTACGCCACCGCTACAATGTAATGGTCGTTGGGTAGGATCGTCGAAGCCGTGGTAGCGAAGGATGAGCGGTTATTAGTATCGCTGTCCCGCCGATAGCTCATGACAAAGACGAAAGGAAGAACGGCAGCATCGTAGCCAGCAGTTGGCTGGTCCGGATACCCGATGGATTGTGGTTAAACTGGGCGAATTGAATGGTAGCCGCATGTTACAGTCTACCTAAAATGGTGTCCGGATTTTTAAAAATGTCATGACTTTTTCCATGAAATTCCGTGACATTTTTCATCTCTGGTCACAGGTCAGTGTCGCGTGCTTCTTCAATTTCCCCAAACGTTTAGAGTTTCAGGTGTCTGTCGTATTTTATTCGTTTTACAATTTTTGCTTCTTTGTACACACGACCAATATTTTTTTTTCATTTAAAAGCTTTTTAGTTCCTATTCTATTATATTTTCTGGAACCTTTTTTTTTTAGAAACATCAAGAAAGCCCATTTGAATTTTGCACAAACTTTAGAGGCACAAATCTGACGAACGAAGCATCGAACCAAGTCGCACTTGATTATCCTGGCTATGCTCACTTGCAAAAAGAGGCAGCTTTTCCAAATCGACCGCATTTGTTTACGAATTTTTAAGATTTGTGCTCTTGAAAACGTGAGTAGGGGTCCAAGTCGGCCATTGTGGCAGCCATATTGGTACTCTCTGAAGTTTCTCCTTAATATCCAGGGTCTCCAGTTAGCCTCCCAGTCAACCAGTGATCGTATAAAATGTTGCATAAGATGTCAAAGTGGAGGCGATATGCGTACATTTTACATGCGCCTAAATGGAGGCATGGACGCATATGGCCTCCACTTTATCATCTTATGCAACATGCTATACGATTACTGGTTGACTGGGCTAGTGGTAAGGCTTTGGATCGCCAATCCGGAGACGATGGGTTCGATTCCCGTTCCAGTCGGGAAACCTTCTCGACTCCCTGAGCCAAGCATGGGAAAACTCATTCGCTCACCCGAATGCGGCGATGCAAAATAGCCAAAAGAACGCCAGCAACCCAATACTGAGTGAGAGCACGGCGCACCATGAACGAACGCAACACGAACGGCTCGCCACCGACGCCACCGAAGCGAATCAGGAGAGCAACAAATAGAGTGTGATATGAATCCGCTAGGATCGGTGTATACGAAAAGAACGTTCGCTCTCTCAACTACCGAGTGGCATTCAGCTGATTGAATCAGAACGCGCTCACTTATTCAATTCCCAGTACTGAATGCTTCCACTGAACGCTAAATGAACGTTCCAAAACGAATGCTCTCGCACCCGACTCGGAATGCAAACATTCGTTCAATATTGGTTCGTTCGTCTTCGGCACACAGATTCAGTAACGATTCATTCGGCCGTCGTTGCTTGCGTCGCTCGGTGCTTGGCGATTAAAAAAAAATGTGCAATGAATGTGGAAAGATTTTGCTTGGCTGGGGGAGAAGCACACTTGCATCAGATTGTGCGTGGTTGTGAGTGAGGGATGCGCAATAAATGAATAATTTTTTCCCATCCTCACCCTGAGCATATAGTGTATTATTGTGCTTGCCTCACAATGTACAAATTCATGCCATGGCAATTTAATAACTGTGGAAGTGCTTAAAGAACACTAAGTTAAAGCGAGGCAGGCCAAGAGCCATAAAGAAGAAGAAGAAGTTAATATTTTTTCCTGAATGGTCAGTTGATGACACATTCTACCGTGACGTTACAACGTTTTGACGCATTCGTAGTCAGATTTTCCACTATAACTCATGAAAACGGTTGTAAACCTCAAAATATTTTTTCATATTCGGATTCTTTGTAAAATTTCTGATATATTTGACCTATTGAACATTTAGTTTTCATTAGAAAAACGTGTTCAAAATGCGCATTTGTAGCGTGACGTTACAACGCGCTAGAATCCGACCCTCTCTAACGCGCTACCAACATCTTAAAAAATCTGCTCGGATTTTTATGGTATTCTAAATTTTTTTTCCACCATTGAAATTTTTTGGTTTGTTCTTCATTTCAATGGAATAAAACATTTAAATTTCGGATTTGTTTTTGGATAATCGACTTTTACATTTCGTGACGTTACAACGCCCGTTCAGTTTCAAACAGGGTTCTGCTCGCGTTGTAACGTCACGAAAATGCACATCATGTAAGAATCAGAATAATCAGTCAAATTTACCCGAATTTGTGAATATATCATTGCATTATCTTCACTGCTTCAAGGGGAACTTTATTCTATTGAAAATCCGTTTTGCGATAAATGGCTCGGAGGGCCAAGTTATTGCTATCAATAGTATGAATATTCCTTCATGAAGGTTAATGACACCGGAACCCATCTTCGATTTAGTATCTCCCATATTCTTCTAGTTTTGTTCCAAAGACTAGAGCGCTGAGATCTATTATTTTGCACCGCCAGATATTTCAATTTTTCAGCATATAACTTATCACGCTGTCGAGATAAGACACATTCTACCGTGACGTTACAACGTTTCTACGCATTTGTAGTCAGATTTTTCACTATAATTCATAAAAACGACTGTAAACCTCAAAATATTTTGTCATATTCAGATTCCAGGTAAAATTTCCAATATGTTTGACCTGTTGAACATTTAGTTTACATTAGAAAAGCGTGTTTAAAATGCGTATTTGTAGCTTGACGTTACAACGCGCTAGAATTCGACCCCCTATACCGCGCATGCAACATCTTGAAAAATCTGCTCGGATTTTTATTTTAAACTGAAACTTTCTCCCACCATTGAAATTGAATGGTTTGGTCTTTAATGCAGTGAAATAAAATATATACATTTCGGATTCGTTTTTGGATAAGCGACTTTTACATTTCGTGACGTTACAACGCCCGTTCAGTTTCAAACAGGGTTCTGCTCGCGTTGTAACGTCACGAAAATGCACATCATTTTAGAATCAGAATAATCAGCCAAAATTGCCCGAATTTGTGAATATATAATTGCATTATTTTCACTGCTCCAAGAGCAACTTTATTCTATTGAAAATCCGTTTTGTGATAAATGGCTCGGAGGGCCAAGTTATTGCTATCAGCAGTATGAAAACTCCTTCATCTTCGGCCTAGTACCACCCATATTCATCTAATATTGTCCCAAAGACTAAACCGTGGATATTCATTACTTCGCACCGCCAGATATTTAGATTTTGCAGTATAAAACTAATCACGTCGTCGAATTAAACATTTTTTCAATAATTTATGCAATGTCATTGATTCAATTAAAAACGCTTCAAGATGTGCGAGCAGTTATTGAACCAAAGACATACCTGAGGATCTGCATACCACTTAGGGGCATCAATTTCTGTGATTCCAGCGACAAACAGACCTGATTCTGACAAAAAATCCTTCCTATATATGTCAGAGTCATATCTACTTAGAGAGTTAGTGTTTTTGGCAAAGTTGTTCGATAAGTCAAAAACTTACAGCTGATTTACTATTGGATGTGAGATTCAGACACACTGGGCGACGCTAATTAAAAGTTCACAATAGTTTAGACTAAAGTCTAGTCCTGAGATATATGAGTTTCAATTTCGTAGGTGTTACGTCTGTTTATCGGTGATTCTTGTTATATCAAAAATAGATGTAACATTGACGTGATATCCATCCCATATATTTCAAGATCCTAACTATTTAGACAGTTGGTGTCCTCGACAAAATTGTTTGGCTGGTCAAGAACTTTCAATTGATGGGCCGTATGATTTCAAATCGTTCCACTAGGAGGCGCTAGAGGGCATACACATTTTTAGTTTTACTTATCTCAGGATCGTGATTAATTGGAAAGATGGTTGCTTCATTAAAGTTGTTTGGTAGATCAAGAACTTTCAGTTTAATAGCCGTATGGTATTAATTTCTGCCACACAGTGGTGGTGGTTGCAAATTTTCAAAAGCATGCCAATTGTATTAATTAGCCAAAATACATTCAACAAGCCGTAACTTTTTATAAAATATATCAAAAATTCTCAAATTTTGACCTCATCTTGTTATCTGTAATTTCTACAATTTTGGTTAGCTCTCTACACAAAAATGGAGCGCTTTAAGCAAAATCATACTTTTGACTGTTGTTCTATTACGTCTTATATCTAAGGAATAAGTGAATCAAATCAAATTAAATTTTGAAAGTTAAGAATTATATATTCATCTTTGATTACAATTTGATTTGAATACAATATGTCCAAAGTGAAAAAAGTTCCAGCTTGTAGAATATTTTTCAAGAAATTCTAATCCCTAATTCTAATCTAAAAAAAAAATCTCGCATCTATTGGTAAATCAACTGCAAGTCCTTTACTTACCAAACATTTTTGCCGAAGAAATCGTATTTCTATATAATAGGGATCCTGAGATGTATGAATATTAAAATTTGTAAGTTCTCTAGCGCCGCCTGTTGGTGGAACTCTAAATCAAACTATCCATCAACTGTAAGTCTTTGACCAACTTAATAACTTTGTAATTTCGTCACTGTTGGCCACTGATATCACAGAAATTTTCGGTTTGAGTGGTATTTGATTACGATTAAAAAAATTTACAATATAGTAGTCGTCCTTCAAAAGTCTACGTCGTTTATGAACGGCCAATGGTACGCAATTTATAAACGATATCTTGAAAAAGAGCTCATACACAACGAGAACGAAACTGTTTTGAATATAGAACTACGTTTGTCCAATTCAGAAGTCGTCCAAGCCAGAAAGATTTGGTCTTTTCCACAGAACTTTTTTTCGTGACGTTACAACGCAAACTTCAACCAGGTGAAACTCAGGCTTCCGTGAACCGATTTTCTTTCTTTTAGTCTCATTTGAAAGATCTTTTCGAGTACAAAGAGCATACAAAATTTCATATTTGTAACGTTTCCCGTATTTGAATCAAATTTGAAAATGTTGATTTTTCGTGACGTTACAACGCAATAAAAACCCATACTATGATCAGCCATATTTCAGAGTTGTAAAGTCTTCCGATTAAAAATCTTTTTATGCTAAAAAATCTACATACATTTATCTACAAATGATGGAAGACTTCTGAAAAATCAGTGTGTTGGTGTTTAAAATACGACAGTTTGGATGAAAAGTGTGCCGAAAAGACTTAAAATCACGATTTTAATGTTAATCTTAATCGTCGTTCAATTTATATTTATTGTCACACTAATATCACGTCGAATACATTTTTGGATGACATGAGTAATGTAGAATGTGATAAAAATTTCAAATATGCCATAACTCAAGTTTGAAAAATTAGTATTGATGATACGGGGCCCGTAGAATGTGTCTGATATGTTTTGTAAGAACGTTAACTACAAGAGCTAGTCGGAACTTTACTGGATATTACATCCAAATTAGTTATTTATGTAATGAGTTGCAAAAGTTGATTTTTTCAGCACGAGTCGTACATTTATACAACGAGGCTTGCCGAGTTGGATAAATACGAAGAGTGCTGAAAAAATTGAGTTTTGCAACGAGTTCCATACAAAATGTTATGCATTGATTTTCTCATAATGCAACCCATTTGAGTTGCATAATATTCATAATGCAACTCAAATGAGTTGCATTATGAACATTATACAAACATTTTTGATTATGCAACTCATTTCAGTTGCATAATGAACCAGTTCTAAAAAAAATGGCCATTATTGTATCAAAATGAGTTATAAAAAATATAAATTATGATACTGAATTGCATAAAATAATTTATTGTTTTCTGAGACAGTCTATAATCCAAAGTACGCTGGACAATACCGGGATACAAATTCACCACGTTAAGCTGGGCAAACCCTGAGCTATATAAGTCAGATAATATCAATTCATTTGGAATTTAGCTTAGTTAATAATAGGGGCACCTAAAAAGTCACTGTTCCAATAAACATTTGGCAAAAAAATAAATACAATTAAGAAATTACCTGTATTTTCTGATGATCCTACCAGCGGCACCACATGAAGGCAAAACAAAAGAGCTAATAACACTGATCTTAATGTGGTCCTTTCCATCACTACTTCCCCACTGTTCGTCCTTCGGCTTCTCCGAGTTTGTAGCATTCCGTGGTTTTTGAAATCCCAGTCGGCAGTACCCTTCGCGTTGCAGTCCACACTGGCCACAAACATACACGTTTAGTCGATTTAGTTCACCACTTCACAGACATAAACTCACTCACGGGCGGCGGTGGTGGCGTTCGTTCAACCGTGCTGTGCGCTTCAGTGCTGTGTGTAAAGAATAAAATTAAACAGTTTCGTCCTACCTACTCATTTACATGTGTTTAACTTTCGTTGTGTCACACTTTTACTTTCGCTCTCTTGAGCTTTCACTGCTGCTATCTACACTGCTGTTCAACAATAGCTTTTGGTAGGAAAGTGCTTGGGTTACGTTGTTCTGTAAGCATCTTTGATAGATTTAACTGTGTGTTTTTTATCAGTAGTTTTATTTTCTTTTTTTAGTTTGCTTTTATTTCACAACATAAGATAACAGCCAAGATTGCTTTGTACTTTTATGTCTTAACAATACTCACTCTAATACATCTCAAAAAAATCAAATATTAAAACTGTGATGTGATGCGCACTATTGATCCTAAACAGACTATTTTTGAATCACTTTATGGGATCACCTAAGAGACCATCCATAAATGAGAAATCAGTGAAAACTTCTATGTTATTTATGAATGCTCCCTAAAAAAACTTAATCGCATCGCTCCATAGCTTGAAATCAGGAATGTCAAAGGTATTAAAAAAAGAAAGAAAATTAAGCAGTGAGAAGTTATCAAAAAAGCAAGAAAAAATTAAATGTGTTAAATGGTTTTTTAAAAAGTATCTACCCTACAATTTAAATCTTTTACAGCAAAATACAGCAGAATCTGTTACCCAACATGATTGAGAGAAAGGGTTCATCAAATGGAAACTTAAATGCTTTCGGTGTGTTGTGGCAAAGTCATAAAGAAATTTGAATGTTCAGCTGCTTCCACTATGGACTGGAAAAAAGTCAGTAACAAACATGCAGTCTTGCACCGGGAGCTATACTTTAACTATTCCTGGTACCTACGTTCTTCTAGTCGGGTATGCATTGTAATTAATTTACTTGTGTGCAGTGTCGCGAATTCTTACGGTACGGTACATTAAAGCTCTATAGAAAGCGGTGTCTCAAAATTATCCATTAAACAGAAAAAAATGAGAAACTGAAAACAAAACAACAAGCAGTTCTATCGATTTCTAACCGGTGCCAGTACACACTGCACTTTCAAGCTCGCATCGGAGTACTTGTAGTAGCACCAGACGCATAATTTGCATACGCAATTCAAAGGGCAGTACGGCGATAGATACTGTCCGTGCGTATAGAATGTTTATCTTCGCACTCGTGACGCATCTCTGATAGCACTGACACTTCTATCAGTTCAGATGTATCCTAGGGCAATTTCAATCAGTCCATAGACATGCAGATCAAGTGCAGACAACCTCTATTCATTCTTAGTATTCGATTGATCCCCCTCGACATGTATCGTTTGTGCTGTTTACGTTGAATTCCAATGGATGGGTCACAGATGATGCAACTTTAAACTAGAAAATGGATTTCTTCCCAGTAAAGCATATGGATGCATTCATAGTAATGCCTATCGCATGTGCCCTGTCATTCTTATAGTATACCACAATATGTTTGATTAACCTTCCGTAACTCGCGCGGTTGACTACCTGCGTCAGCACCACGCTAATGCTGAGTACAAAAAGCGAGATTTTTTCAACGTGTTGTACAAAATACAACAGCGCGATCGCTCGTGGGTTAAATTCAATGCACAATACACAACGTGTTGGCGCATTCTTGATCGAACCGGAGGCTGGTACATATTTCCGATATAAAACAAATGTCACAGAGAGATGTGTAAATACGTTTGGAATGAACTATCATCACACTACTGTATTCGCAGCTTATGCGCTTCTCTCACTGAAACCAGAAATGGAATCAAGACACGATACATATTAAAGAAAAATATAAACACCAGTCAGTGCTACTGCTACCTATCAGTCGTTCGATTGAAGTTCGACCAGTTTGCGAAGGGAAGCCGTATTGCTTACATGGGCCATAGTGTGCAAAAGGATGCAAAATGTACGTCGTTTCGATACTGCAGATCTTTTTTCCACAAAGTTTGTTTAACTGTGCGCTTAATATAAAGCATATAATAGTATAATGGTAGTTTTTTCACGGAAGTAGAGCACTGTGAAAAATAAGCTTATTTCAGAAGGATTCGTATGCAATCCAGTCTTTTTTACCATTTTCGTCATATATTTTCATTAAATCGAATCCATTTCCGTTCATGTGTAAATTGGCTAGGTATATTATGACAGAGCAAGGTTTTTCACAACATGACATCGTTTCTCACTAACCCTGGGATCTCCAGTTAGTGTAGTGGATGAAGTTTTGCACTGCCAACCCGCCGTCTCTGAGGTTTACGATCTTAAATGAAGAACCCCTGTGAAAACCTCTATTGAACCCCAAGAAAAATCCAGGTGAAATTTCGAGAGGAGCCCCCCTCTATAGGAGCTTCCGGAAAAATCAGTTAAGCTATTTCTGAAGGGATCCCTCTTGCGCTCTCCAAAAAGAGAGAGAATGTGAGAATATCTGGAAGCACTTCAGTAGAAATTCTGGCATAAACTCCAGGAGAATACAACACAATAAATTTCTAGAAGAATCTCTGCAGAAATTTCGGTCTCACAAAAAATACTAGAGCAATACCAAAATATATAACTGTATAAATACCAAGATGACATCCTGGACGATTTCCAAGGGGAAACCAGGAAGAAAAATCTATAGAGAAATCTCAGAAAACTCTCATGAGAATTTTTGGTATAAAATGTTTGAGTAATTTATGGGGAAAGAAAGGCATCCATAGAGGTTCTTTGAAGAAGTACCTGGAGGGATCTCAGGAGAAACCGCAGGGCCTGTCCATAAACTACGTAGACTCTGAGGGGGGACGGGGGAGTCTGGCCAAAGTCTACGATCCATACAAATTCCGAAAATTTTGTATGAACGAAAGTCTACGAGGGGAGAGAGGAGGGGGTCAGAGATTGTCAAGATTGAGTTTATGGACAGCGCCTAATGCCTTTCTTGTGGAGTTTTTGGAGGAGTCCTAGCAGGAATTCCTGAAGGAATCCTATGAGTATACCTTGAAAGAATCTCTAGGAAAATCCTCAGATAAATTCCTGGTTATATCCAACGAGTCATTCTAAAAGGAATTGTTGAAAAAATCCCTATACAAAGTTCTTGATGCACTAGATACAAGAGAAGTTCTTGGAAAAAGTCCAGCAGGAATGCAAGTTAGAATTTCTAGAGGAATCTCACCATTTAAACTTAAAGTCAAATAAATAAAATAGCAATTTCGTTTTGCTACACTCATCTCTGAACTAACTACCAGAGATGTATGTGCTATCACAATTGATGTATCTGTTGAAAGCCGGCTGTTCGGGTCCGTATGAAGTTGATCATCAATATTAACTTCTTTTCCCGATCAGCCTAGATAGCTGTGTAGTGTCGGTAGCGGTTGTCCCAATTGGCTAAGAATAACACTGCGGACCACCTGTTCCGGGGGTAAAAGTCCACTAAACAGGGAACCCCAATCCAAGGTGTTAGGCGGCCCGTGCTGATGGATGAATGGTTGAGGGGGTTTAAAATATGCTCGATCTTTAACGGAGACCGTAACGTAGGTAGATCGCCTTTATGTGTTGCGTTACGGTTCAAGATCTACCAAACCGAACCCTAGTGACATCCGGTTTGTCAAGTTGGGGTAATGTGTTTTGGTAATAAGGATTCATGGTACAAAGTCCTTGTTACTGGTGACAGTTTCTAAAATTGCATTTATTCTGCCTTGCTTATAGTTAAAGAATCGGACTTTGCCAACCCGAGACTACACTTGATGTTAGGAAAACAAACATGCTTTACGTATCTAATTGCGTACTAACCTATCAAGGACTGTTAAGTTCTGGTAATTCAAGGACTCACGTGCATTCTTATTGCAGAACACATTCTCTAATTTGACAGAGTTTTGCAACTAGCCTAAAGTCCCAGGTTTTTCTTTGTTGACCTGGGACTAAACTAGAAGCAAGACATGGATGGGGCTAGAGTTCCGATGCATGGATAAATATCAGTACCACCGTTTTGTTTTTCTCAGAATTCAAATAGATTGTGTTTGATTAGGGGCGCTCTTTTACTGGGATTTAAATCTCTATGATAACGGGACCTTTTTATCGCAATCTATTTCTTGCACCTCTGGGATAACAAAACAGGAACTGTACAGAAATAGATGCTTCATTGCCTCTCAATGACAATGGAGTAGTACGACATGCACTAAATACTAAGGATACGGGTAATGCTACAAAATATCTAAATACTGGTCGCAGTGGCTCACCCGAACAGAAAAAAAAAAAATCTGTTGAAAACCTCAACAGGAAATACGTTTATTGTTCGGTTTATTTATCGCATGATGAACCATCCCCTACGGATGCTTTCAAACAAGTCATTGCATACTGCACTTCAAAAAGCCTTCCGCTAATTGTTGGTAGTGATGCTAATGCTCACCATATAATCTGGGGCAGCTCAGACATCAATTTGAGAGGCTCCAGTTTGATGGAATACTTAAGTAGTACAGATCTTGGATTACTTAACATAGGCAACCGCCCAACCTTCATGGTATCTGGTAGAGAGGAAGTGTTAGACATAACGCTTTGCTCTAGCAGAATTAGTCATGAGCTGACCAATTGGCATGTGTCAGATGAAGAATCTTTATCTGACCATCGTTACATCTTGTTTGAACATGTGAATGTTACTTCGCAAACTTTGCGTTTCAGGAATCCCCGGTCAACCAACTGGGATCTCTTTACCGATCTGGTTGCAGCCAAATTTCATGGATACTCACCATCAATTGACACTCCAAGTGATTTAGATGATGCCGTTGATACTACAACGGCCTTCATCATGGAAGCTTTTGAAGAAGCCTGCCCTCTGCGGTCTGTGAAGACCACAAGAGGAACCCCTTGGTGGAACTCCGATCTGGCGAAGCTCAGGAAACAATGTAGAAAGAGTTGGAACAGACGACGTTCGGCTGGATCGGAGGCTTTCAGGTCGGCTCGCAAGGCCTACCAGAAAGCTCTTCGGTCTGCTGAACGATCCGGCTGGAAAAACCTTTGTACAAATGTTTCCAGTCTGAGTGAAGCCAGTCGATTGAACAAAATCCTTGCAAAATCTAAGGATTTTCAAGTGAACGAACTTCGTTTGCCAAATGGTGATTTCACTTCCTCTGATGAGGAAGTTTTAGAATGTTTATTCAGTACACACTTCCCCGGATGTGTGGATATTACATCTTCGGATGAACCTGATGTCTTTTCTTGTAGTTATGATTCTTTAGCTTCGGCTCGGAGTATCATAACTTTAGAATCGATTGAATGAGCACTTAATAGCTTTGCTCCTTTCAAATCTCCTGGGGCAGATGGGATTTATCCTATTTTGCTTCAGAAGGGATTTGATCATTTCAAACATGTTTTGAAACAACTACTTAATTGCGGTTTTGCGACAGGGTATATTCCCAAATCCTGGCGGGATATTACTGTGAAGTTTATTCCGAAAGTGGGTCGCGCGTCGTATGAAGAAGCAAAGAGCTTCAGGCCTATCAGTTTGACCTCTTTTCTTCTGAAATGCTTAGAACGCATAGTCGATCATCACATCCGTGATGTTCATCTGGCCAATGTGCCTCTTCATGTGAACCAACATGCTTACCAATCTGGAAAGTCCACTGTGACTCTTTTACACAAAGTTGTTTACGATATCGAGAAGGCATTCGCTCAAAAGCAATCCTGCCTTTCGATGCCATATTGGAAGCCGCACGGGGTCATGGTATATCTCCAATGATTTCCAATTGGATTCACCAAATGCTCAAAAACCGACATCTCTTCTCGACATTGCGTCAAGCGGCGATTAGGAAATTGAGTGTTTGTGGATGCCCCCAAGGCGGAGTCTTATCACCACTTTTATGGAATCTCGTAGCAGATACGCTATTGAGGCAACTCAATAATAGCGGTTTTCCTACTTATGGTTTTGCCGACGACTACCTAACATTGTTAGTCGGTATGTGCATCAGCACCCTTTTCGACCTGATGCAAAACGCTCTTCAGGTAGTTGAGGGTTGGTGTCGCCAATATGGCCTTTCGGTAAATCCGAGTAAAACATCTATTGTTCTTTTCACGGAAAAGCGAAACCGTAATGGTGTTCGAACTTTACGTCTCTTTGATTCTGAAATCAATGTGACTGAACAGGTAAAGTACGTTGGAGTCATTCTTGATTCCAAGCTTTCCTGGACACCTCATGTTGAGTTCAGAATCAAGAAAGCTTGTATGGCCTTCGGGCAATGCCGGCGAACCTTTGGTACAACTTGGGGTCTAAAACCCAAGTATATCAAATGGATCTACACAACTGTTGTTCAGCCAATATTGGCCTATGGATGTCTTGTGTGGTGGCAAAAGGGCGAAGTGAGAACGGTCCAATCAAAGTTAGGCCATCTCCAAAGGATGTGCTTAATGGCGATGTCTGGAGCGTTCTCTTCAACTCCCACGGCAGCTCTCGAAGTTCTCTTTGACGTTGCCCCACAACACATTCATCTCAAACAAGAAGCACTTTCTTGCACTTACCGCCTATGGGTACTAGAGGAAACTCCTGTGAACCGCAGTTCAACACACACCTCGTTGTTTCCACTTTTGGTGAACTGGGACAAAGTTGTCCTTGCTCCAAGTGATCTTACAATTGCTTGTAATTTTCCATATAGGACATTTTCCACGAAATTCCCTTCCCGGGAAGAGTGGACATCTGGTTATCTGGAGAGAAGTATTTCAGACGGCATCGTATGCTACACTGATGGCTCCCTTCTCGAAGGTCGAGCAGGTGCTGGTGTTTATTCTCGTGAGCTAAGGCTGTATCAGTCTTGTTCACTTGGTAGACACTGCACCGTTTTTCAGGCCGAAATCTTTGCTCTTATGTGCGGAGTGCAATCAGCACTTCAGCAGCACGTAATGGGCAAAGTAATATACTTCTGTTCAGATAGCCAGGCTGCTATTAAAGCACTTGCTTCGGCCAACTCCAGGTCGAAGATAGTTATCGCTTGTCGAACTCAAATTGAGGAGCTGAATTCAGCAAACGCTGTTCACCTTGTATGGGTACCTGGCCATTCTTCCATCGCTGGAAATGAATTGGCTGATGAGTTAGCTCGCACTGGAGCATCACATGACTTCATTGGCCCTGAGCCAGCTATTCCGGTATCCAAGTGTTGGGTGAAGCTTCAGATTGACACCTGGGCTGCCACTCAGCACAAACAATACTGGAATAGTTTGGAGTCATGTCGTCAAACAAAATTGTATTGTACTGAGCCATCTCTAGGGGTGGCAAAGCATTGACTGGCCACTGCCGACTCAGCTATCACATGGCGAATATTCAGCAAGCTGATTCATTTGCATGTGATAGCTGTGAATCCGATTATGGAACTTCGTATCATTTAATATGTAACTGTCCAGTTTTTGCGCAATTGCGCTTCCGAGTACTCGGGAAACACTTATTAAGTGAAACTGACTTCAGAAACCTGAATCTTCAGGACGTTCTGTTGTTCTTGACCCGCTGTGGTAAAGAGCTATAGGCTCTCTTTACGCTTTATGCATTCTCACAGTGCCCTTCTCAGGGCGCTGTTCGAACCCATTGTGGCACGCTTATGCGTTATTACAGTGTCCTTTTCAGGACGCTATGTGAACCCATTGTGGTACGCTTTTGCGAGTATGACGATCCTATTCCCTTACCTGTCCTTTCCCATGTCCTATCCTTTTTCCTTCCCTTCTCCGTCAGGTAAATGATGAATAGGCTCGTGTTCATGGCGATGGCACAAATTTCCCGAATGGAGGAGAACGTGCCTCTAGAGCCGACCTACTGATACCTGATACCTGATATTTACCATGAGATGTAAGCATTTCAAGACATCGTTGTGTTTAAATCAAAGCTGCCCATAACATGTGAATGAAAAAGCTTAGCAACATGCAATGTTGAGAACAAATATGCGTCATTGCTTGCTCAAATACTCCAAAGCTCACATATTCAAAAAAAATTAAAATAAAAAAGTTATTGTGAAAAGACCGTGTTTGGAGGGTAGTCATGCCTACTATGATTTATACCTTACTTAACTACCACATTTCGGCCATCCTGACTAACCGATGTCCTCATCGGTATACCCATTAGTTGCTTCTGGGTCTAACAAATTATTGGGAGATAACCAATGTTTCATGTTTCCTGGTGAACACACTGAGTGAAAGGGAAGGCTGGAAGCCTGAAATCCTTCTATATCCGATACTACGTAACGATCATTTGGTAACACTTTTTGAACTACATATGGACCTTTAAATTTCTCCGTTAATTTTGAAGCTGAAACAGATTTGAGAACAATGAAATCTCCGACTTTGTACTCAGTAGCCTTTTTACGCCTTTTATCAGTTACCAATTTGTTGTAAACTTGATTTTGTTGAATTGTCTCGCTAGCCTTATTGCGTTCAGATTGAATATCAATTCTATTTTCTCTTGACTGAAAATTATTAACAAAAGTCTCTAAATTGTGATCTATTATGTTTAAGTTCCTTTGAAGAGATCCAAACAACAAAACACTTGGACAATTTTTAATAGATCTATTGTACGTGTTATTGAATATGTATTCAATTCTATTTAAAAGATAATTCCATTTGAGACCAGTATCGTTAATCATTTTTGAAAGCATTGGTGTTAATATTCTGTTAATACGCTCTGCTTGTCCGTTGGCCTCTGGTGTGTATGCCGCAGTTTTCACATGTTCAATACAATTACTTTTGACAAATCTTTCAAACTTAGATGAAGAAAAGCACGAACCTCTATCGGTAATAATTCTCCTTGGTTTACTATAACAGTTCATATAGCTAGAAATGTGTTTTATAACCTCTTCGGTATTAGTTGTTTTAGTTGGAAATAATTTTACAAATTTAGTAAATGCATCCACCATAACTAAAATGTGTTTAAATCCACCGCTAGAGGGTAGATTAATAGGACCATAGTGGTCCAAATGTAACGTATCAAACGGTTCATTTCCTTTGTCAATACTCTTTAGAAAGCCTTCCTTTTTCCCTTCTTTCGGGTTGTAGAAAATACAGCTTAAGCAATTTGAAATGTATTTTTTAACAATTTTCTTCATACTTGCAAACCAGTAATGTTTTTTTTTATTTCTAGTATTGTTTTATGAATGCCGATATGTCCAATTTTATCATGACAAGACCTAATAATATTATCAATCATTAGCTTTGGTATAACTAATAATGATTTATCATCAAGTTTTCTGAACAAAATACCATTTCTTAATTCAAAGTTTGGAAATGTGCTATTCTCAAGGTGTTGTTTAATGTTTTTTAACTTTTCATCTTGCTCTTGAGCCAAAATCACATTTCTTTCAATGTCTTCAGTCTCTAACAAGTTCAATTCTTCGACTTCATTATTAGTTGATACAGTATTTGCCTTAGTCATGTTTTGTCTACTAAGTGCATCTACATGTCTCATTTTTGTCTCTTCTCTATATTCCAACGTGTAGTTATAATTTTCTAAAAATAACGCCCATCTACTAATTTTTGAATTTATTTCTTTTTTTACCAATGTTTGAGCCAAAGCATTGCAGTCTGTGAAAATTTTGAAATGCTTCCCAGATAAATAAACATGGAAACGTTTTATTGCATATACTACAGCAAGAGTCTCTAGTTCAAAACTGTGTAATCTAGACTCAAAATTATCTGTGTTCTTACTGAAATAGCTAACTGGGTGGAAATTGTTATCGTCTTGTTTTTGCAGTAATATAGCTCCAAACCCATACGAACTTGCATCACAATGCAATTGAGTTTCAGCATTTGGATTAAAAATACATAATATTGGAGCTGATACTAATTTTGCCTTAAGTGTTTCAAACGCCTGAATTTGTTCATTATCAAATTTAAATACAGAATCTTTTTTAAGCATATTGTATAACGGCCTTGCAATGGTAGCAAAATTTTTAATAAACTTCCGGAAATAACTTGTCAATCCTAAAAATCGTTGAACATCTTTCACATTTTTGGGTATTGGAAAATTTGAAACTGATTCTATGTGAGACTTGTTTGGACGTCTACCATACTTATTGATCGTGTAACCTAAATAATCGATTTCTTCAAATAAAAATTTACACTTATCCAAATTTAACTCCAAAAGATTATCGCTTAGAATTTTGAAAACAGTTCGTAAGATTTCTATATGTTCTTCAAATGATTCAGAAAATATGATAATATCATCAATATAAACACAAAGTTTTCCTTCTTCAATTAACTTTTTGAAAATAGTATTGATAAATCTTTGAAAAACTGCAGGAGCATTACAGAGACCAAACGGGACACGCAAATACTCATACTGTCCAGACGGTGTAACAAAAGACGTAAATTTAGTACATTCAGGTGCAATTTTGATTTGGTGAAACCCAGATTTCAAATCTAATACCGAAAAAAACTTTTTGTTTCTCAATTTGTCAAGAATATCTTCAATTAATGGCAATGGGTAATTGTCTCTATGAGTATCCTTATTTAATTTACGATAATCAACACACATTCTAACATCTCCTTTTTTTTTCGGTATCAAAACAATAGGACTAGCAAAAGGAGAGTCACTTTCTCTAATGGTGTTATTTTGTAAAAGTTCTTTAATTTTTTCGTCTACTTTAGATTTTTCAGCAAATGATAGTCGTCTTGGCTTAAAATGAAACTGAGTACCACTTTTTAAATTAATTTTCATCTCAAATTTGGTTTCAGGATTTAAAGGTTTAACGGAAAACAAATAATACTTCTTAAAAACGTCCATAAATGTTTCCAATTAATCGTTACTTACTTTTCCAACATTCTGCAACATTTTTGATTCATCGAAAACAAAGTTAATTGGCTTCATTTCATCAGCGTTCGATTTCCTAATCACAGGAGTTCTGCAAATCTTAATCTGGTTTCTCTCAATGATTGTCCGAACTCCAGGCTTCATTATTATGTCCCTACCGATAATGGCATCATATGAAGACATGGTTTCATCAGGAATGACCAAAAAGTTAACCTTAAAAAGAACATTTTGAACATAAATGTTAGTACTGAAAATACCTAAAATTGTCAGTCGTGATCCTCCGATACCCCTATAGATTTTCCGTTTATCATGATTTTCTATTACTCCATTTTTTGTAAATTTTAGGTGTATCAGAGAAACAGGACTGCCCGTATCAAATAAAGCTCTCAACGAATGATCATTGTTATCAATTTTTAAAACTACCAATCCTTCAGACCCTATGTCCAACTCAGTCATCTTGTCTTGTGTATCGTCAACGGTTCCAATCTGGTTTGCTCTAGGACTAGTTTGATTTCTCCGTATTGACTGCTGGCAATCTTGATGACATCTAGCGGCAATGTGTCCTGGCTGGTGACAGTTATTACAAATGACGGGTGTTCGAGAAGAATTTTGATTTAACTTGATTAAGGCAAAGGCACTTCTAAGATCAGCAACTCTTGAAAAATTTCTCATCTTTGCTTGGGTTCTTAATTGTACATCTGGAATTCCTTCGACAATATAATCAATCAGCTCGAACTCTTGAAGACGTAGTGGCATCGCTAGAATCTGCTTTTCAACACAGTATTGACTGAAAGATTCACGAACGTTCCATTTCCTTCGCTCCAATCGTTTATACAACTCCAACGAACTTGTCTTGACTGAAAACACTTCCTTCATGCTTCTAAAGAGTTCCTCAAGATTCATCGCCATCAAATTCTGCTGCGACACTGACCAAATCTGCGCCACGCCAGTGAGACGTTTCAAGACTATCAGCTTCATTACTTCATCGTTAACCTTGAAAAGCGTTTTCATTTGATTCGCCACATTCTCGAAATGTTCAAAATTTTCACCACTGGCTCCCGAAAAGTTTGGTAACAGGAAAAAAATTTCATCCAATTTCAATGTACGATCTAATCCTTCTCCAAAAAATGTAGGGTGTGTCTCAGGATTTATTTCTCCAGGTATATTGTTGACCAACATTCGACAGACGTTTCCACCAGTCAAGAATCGACCTTCCATGGAAATGCGAGTACCAGATATATTTGCTTCAGATGAATTCTGTTGATTCGCAAAAGGAATACCAGTTCCGAAATTTTCCGAATCTTCTGCATCCGCAAGTCTCTGACTGCTCGACGACATCATGAATATTTGGCAGTATCCCACTTCTGAAGTTGAAGGAAACACCTCTTTCCAGTTTGAAGGTTGTTTATTCAATGTCAGTCATTTACAATTTTCATATTGTCTGTCCTAAAAGTCATGCCTACTATGATTTATACCTTACTTAACTACCACATAGATAAAAGGTGTCTTGGACAAAGTTAGTCGCAATAGCATGGCCTACAACTTTGCTGAAGAGCTCGATCGCATATGACTCAAAATTAAAAAAAAAATATTCCAGATTTGAGTTAAGACGGGAGACCACCTTAATTAAACATTTTTGGAAAAGATGCAGCAAACAAATGCAAACAACCTCTCTGAAGAAACCAAACATCTAAAGTTAACGATAACAGAGATAGAGATTTTTCCCTGCTAAAACATGGATTCGGACTATTGTGCAGTAACATGTACAGTCAAAACACTTTAAACACTAGCATTTTTTTTTAAATGTAAACAAACTTATCACAAAGAAACAGGTTTAGATTAGGCAGGATTCAAAAAATCATATCTCAAAAATTAAAGAACATGCATCTTTGATTTTTTGAAATAATACACCAAATTTCCTGAGTTTTCTAATAAAATATTAAACCAGGGTACTGCTTTGGTCCCTAGCCCATGAAAACGTGTAAACACTAATATATTTTCATTATTTTTTTTGAACAACACCACAAACCCCTTCAACGTTTTTTTTTCTGAAAAATAGAATTCAATAGCTTTTAAATAAATAAAAATAAGTTTAAAATCAGTATAATAAAATTGGTCACCCTAATGACGTAACAAAGAAAAATACCGGTCTAATTATTTTCGAGAAACTACATACCCACCAAGTTTCATGACTATCGGAGATACACTCCGATTTGGGTCCTCTTTATTTCACTCTGTTCGATTTTACCCAAGGAAGGTTTATGAGGCAAAAAACATGTATAAATTGAGATTTTTTTAAAATCGATTTATCATACCTTTAAACGAAAACTTGAACTTGGAACGTCTAAAACATAGTATGTTATACAAAGTTTTCCGGGGACAATTAGTTTTATGTAAAGGTGCCATATTTAGATAATCTGTCAACAAATGAAGTAAAATTATGAGCTTTGAGGCAATTGACGATCTGAAATGAAACTATATGTACGTCTTGAAGTCATATATGTTCTTATAAGTATGCAATATTATTAGTCTCATAAGCAACTTTGTGGAGAATAATTGATAGGCTTAGAATATTTAGCGGCTTGTGTATATATAAATTGCAACCCATGCTAGAGAGTGAAATTGTTGAAAGCAATTGAAATCAAATGCAGTCATTCTACAATCTACATCTACAGTTTTGTAATTGATACATAGCTTGAGGCGTCCGACCTACAACTGCATAACAACCTACATAAATACGACGAGGGAAAAGATCAAACATATGGCGAGTTACACGGAACTGCTCACCGACCGACGACAGAACGTCGCGACACCGGAGGGTGGTTAAAATTGACGAGTACCACTAACAACTGTTATGAGCGTTCCCAAAGCTGCGGCTCGGCTGATGTCGATTCTTGGCGCAATGAAGGTTGTGTGGCGGTAGATGGAAAAGGTTTCTTGGAAGGAGATGAATTTTTAAGGATATGTTTTCTGGAATCGGTTTCCTTGTAAGTTGCAGTTGAGGTACTATTTTGGCGCCACTGGAATAATATCATTAGAAATGCTGCATGCAATGCAGAACCGTGAGCCAATGTGTGTGGTTAAACAGCTTATAGTAGGAAGAACTATTACTACTATTACTCCAATGTTAAAATAGGTTTGCGAGAAAAGAAATAAGGCGACTGATTTCAAGAACAGCCCCGTTAGTTTCAAGGCAAACCCTGAATCCTTGCAAATACAACATTTTGATTTGGAGTTTTCACGACTTACTAGGGAGTACATTATTTTCATGTCCCCAAAAGAAAAAAAAACTGTATCTGGGCACGCAATCACGGTAGTAGATTTCTTATGAATGCTAAAATCTCTAAAAAATCCCAAATTTAATTCGACCGAAAGTCATCCGTTGAAACAAAATATTTTTGCAACATTTTTTGTGGTAAAAGGTTATTGCGGCCATAATAATTACAAAATGCACCATAGGAAAATCAAAATGCACCATAAATAATTAAGCAATGTACCGACAAAATGCACAGCTTTCTCCATAAATAAATAGAAATGTTCCATAATAAATCAAAAATGTAGCGGTAAACCAAAAGATTTTCTAGTTAAAAATGAAACATTGTATCAATAAAAAATTAAATAAAACACCATAAACAAATAAGTTTGCTCCATAAAAAATAATAAAAATATCCATAAAAAATAAACATTTGCTCCATAAGTATACCATGTTTGCTCCATAGAAAATTAAAATTGCACCATAAATATCATCAAATTGCACCATTAACAAACTATAAATTTTACCTCAAAGAATGCAAAATCTACAAAAATTATTCAAATTCTGCATCATTAGTAGTATTTCAATGGCTAGTAGCACTGGAAATATGTAAGTATATAGTAATATGTGGAATTTAAAAGGCTATATTCTGCACCTTCTGCCTAAATTAAAAAAAAAATCAAATCTGACTATACATGTCAATGGTTGCTCCTCCGTGATTAATCTGAGCTGGTACCAATTGCACTGGGATCCAAATGAATAAGGGCTGGGACACTCCACTTATTCTAAAAGTGCAATTTAAGCAGCTCATACATTCTTGATCAATAACGGCACTGGCCACGTCCTTATAGTCAGTTAGGAAGGGAAAGGAATGTTCTAACATTCTAGTGTGCTGGTTGTTGCTACTAAAGACCGGGATCACCTCTGCATCCCCACAACCAGCACGGATGCGATCCATGAATAGGGGTTATTTTTATAGTGTTCGTGATAGGTTGTGTGGTGAATAAGGTGAATAAGGTCAAGCGGCACAGCACGCTTTGGTTGCATAACTTGTAGGCGTTATATATACGGATTCTTTTAATACATGCGGCGTAGCCTGTGGATGCGTTGTAACTGTGTCGATTCGGTTATAGGTAATCCACAAATCCATGAATTTGCCCGGTATAATGCAAACAGAGATGTTATCCCGTGAGCGTTAGCGAGTTCGAACAGCAAGCGATTATCCGGTAAATTGCATTCATAGTGTTTCCATCTTTTAAGTCGTTCTATCATAGATGCGTGCTTCGGTACATGGTTTCTGTTTATTTTCTTCTTACTTTTCATATTAACATTATCCCATCCACATCCTAAAACTATATGTCGTTGGACACTGCAGCAATGGTACAATAAGATTAAATTTATGTAGCTTTTACATTCTTTGTGGTGAAATTTACAATTTGTTTATGGTGCAATTTGATTATATTTATGGTGCAATTTCAATTTTTTATGGAGCAAATATGGTATAATTATGGAGCAAATGTTTATTATTTATGGATATTTTTATTATTTTTTATGGAGCAAACTTATTTGTTTATGGTGTTTTATTTAATTTTTTATTGATACAATGTTTCATTTTTAACTAGAAATTTTTTTGGTTTACCGCTACATTTTTAATTTATTATGGAACATTTATATTTATTTATGGAGAATGCTGTGCATTTTGTCGGTACATTACTTAATTATTTATGGTGCATTTTTGTTTTTCTATGGTGCACTTTCGTTATCTATGGGTGCATTAAATAGGCTGCCATTTTTTGTGGTTTGCCATGACAGAAGTTTAATGCGACTGTAACCGATCGCAAGAACAGTTTAACTAGCGCCAACAATAATCACATCAGCATAGTTCGAAAGAACGGTCTACGTTGCTTGTGAAAGTAGGGTATGTGTTCCATCAGTAATCTCGCGCTCCCATATTCATCTTATTCGAAAACAAGCGATTACGGCACCGATTAATTCCGTTCTTTTTGTTTTCATGGGTGCTCACTTCTAACAAAAAATACAAAAATAAGAAACAAAACAAACAGCGCCTCAATCCTTTGTTTTTCGTAGGATGAAAATGGGAGCCACATGCTTAATAAGGGAACCAATACCCTATAACATAACAGATCATTAATAGCTAGAACATCGTTAATCGAAAGGCAGCTCTATGCTTAGGGACCATTCATAAATGACGTATCATTTAAGGACAGGAGGGAGTCTCTGATTTTGCACGCACCATGTATTAGTCATGGGAAAATATGCTACGAGGGGGGAGGGGGTGTCAACTCCTCATTGACAAAAAAAAAATCAAAAACCATACAAAAAAATATACACCAACATAGAAAAATATGTGAGATATCACTTGTCAGCTTTCACAAAATAAACCTAACTAATCTACTTAGCGGTGTAAGTGCCTTTCACAAAATCCAAGACGATCCAAAGCAGGGTTGTTAACGTTAATCAACGATTAACGCCGTTTCGTTAATTCGTTAACGTTAATTGAAACGATCAACGATTCTTCCGTTGATTTTTTGGAAGCGTTGATCAACGTTAACGTTAACGCGGAGCGTTGATTTAACGTTAACGACTCCGTTAATTTTACGTTAATTGTAGTACCGTGTGCGCACCTAACTTTGCGCAGGTCTTGGCGCAGGTCCAAACTTTGCGCATTCTTGTAAAATAACGAAACAAATAACTAAATGTCAACACATTCACCAGTTTAATCATTGCACTAGCATTGTGTAAACATAAACATTATTTGACAAATATTTAATGTCCATAAAATCTTTGTTTATGTTGAATAATAAACAAAAAAATACACAAAAATGTCAAAATTTGCCTCGCCTTAACAGGGTTGCCAAGAAGTAACTATACTAAAAATCAACATTTTCCTCGATAAAACTGTGCAACGATGATTAATTTTGCAGTTAATTGACAAAAAAGGTGATATTCTAGTAATATCAATCACAGTTCGTAAGAAATTTTTCAATTTAATTAGTGAATAGTGGTGCGCAATGTTTGAAACCATTATTTGCACTGTGTTCCTAATTTTTGCACTCTTTCAGTAAATGCTTGTTGAACGTGAATACATGACTTATGAACCATTTAAATATTATGTAACACCAGTACTGATAATTTCAGGCCTGCCTCTCCGCCATGTCGCAAATTTTGTATAGAAATTAGTAGAAAATTGTATGAACCGTAGCACTATGGCAGGCGCTCTCCATCTGTCCACAATGAGACGTGATTTGTGAACAGTCCTCACGGAACCAGAAATCAACCCAAATATAGGTTCTTTTCACTCATATCGGCTCTTCCGTGCGAGAACCCAAATTTGGCTATACCGCGTTAAAGCTCTGAGTGGGTAGTTTCCGTTTAATGCCGGCAGAAAATTGCAACCCATCCCAAAGTTCTTTCTACCTAGCGTTAACTTTCGAAGTACCCTAGTGGGTTGAAATAAACCCACTTTTGGGTAAACGACAAAGAACCCAAATTTGGCTTCTCGCACGGACATTTTCGGCTAGGTAGCTGCTTCTCGCTTTGTTTTTGACAACAATGCGAGCGGGAGAGCGAGAAAACAACCCACTGCTGGGTAAAAAGTTCAAGCGGTATACTTATTTTTGCGTTCTTTTAACGTATTTTTTAGGTAATCTGTTTTTTCCGTGCTTCATTTGGATTTTCTGGCGGTCAATGTTAGGGACAATTCGAATATGACGTCCACCATTTTTAAGACTTTTAGAACCCCCTCTTCCCTTGGGCCACCCCGTCACGCTTCATAGTATGTATACCTAATACATGGCACATCACACTTTCTCAGACAACCCCAGCCCCCTACCCCACCCCCCAAAGATGGACGTCATATTTAAATGACCCCTTATTGTTCCTATCCGCAACGGTCACTTCATTTATCAAGAAGCTTTTACCTTTGATCTTTAGCCACAGGAAACAACCCCTCATAAAGTTTGGATTGTTCACACGGTAGGTGCCTAGTACGAACCGCAGACGAAATCAAGAACTCCGGAGGCCTCCGTTCTCCCTCCCTCGTAGGACAAAATATTTCAACAAAGATAAATTAAGGGCACACTACCTGATCTGAATAACTTTAGTTTAATGGGCAAACATTAAAAAATAGCATTTTTGATTACTTTCTTGAGCAATTCATAGCATGCGCAAAGTTAGGCACACTATGCGCAAAGTTAGGAACAATCGAGGATTTTGTGCGCAAAGTTAGGAACAAGGCAATGAAATAGTTTTTCTATTTTAAGTATTTTTTTGGCTAATATTATGACTTTTTTATATTGCAGACTCAAAGAAGGATCGTTAGTCTATCGTATGAGCATGTTGTCCATGATATATTTTGTTTGTTTGTATTTTTTATAACGACTAGAAATTTGATTTTTCTTTACTGCGCAAAGTTTGGTGCATACACGGTACATATTTAATTGATACCTACTAGACTGTACATTTAAGTGAATCTACTTGGGTCCAACCCTTGGTCCAACCAAATATTTCGGTAAATTTGTCGGAAAGGTGTGCAAAATCGAATCTGGATCCTGAGATATATGGGATGGAAATTTTGTCAGTGTTTGATCTGCTTGTCTAAGATATCAAATAAATCACAGACCAATAGGTGTGACACTAACGAAATTTCAATCTCATATATCTCATGATCCTGATTACTTAGAGAGTTGGTGTCTTCGGCTACGTTGTTTGGCTGGTTAAGGACTAAACGATAATAAAGCCCTTAATCTACCCTTAATCTACCAAACAATATTATATTCTACAAAATCAGGATGCTGAGATATGCGAAATTTAAAATTTGTTTGCTCTCAAGCGCCGCCTAGCGGTGGAATTTTGAATCTTAATTCTTATTATCGGTTAGTCCTTAACCAGCCAAACAACTTTGCCGAAGACACCAACTCTCTAAGTAATCAGGATCGAAAGATACATGAGATTGAAATTTCGTTAGTGTCACATCTATTTGTCTGTGATTTATGTGATATCTTAGACAAGCAGATGCAACACTGACAAAATGTCCATCCCATATATCTCAGGATCCTGATTACTTAGAGAGTTGGTGTCTTCGGCAAAGTTGTTCAGCTGGTCAAGGGCTTCCAGAATATGAGCCGTATGATTCGTGATTTCACTGCTAGGCGGCGCTAGAGAGCGTACAAATTTTACATTCCACATATCTCAGCATTCTGATTTTTTAGAAAGATGGTGTCTTCGGCAAAATTGTTTGGTAGATCAAGGGCTTTCAGAATAATTATCGTTTGGTTCGAGTTTCTGCAGCTAGGCGGCGCTAGTTGCAATGTTTTGCAAATTTTCCTGACATATATGAAAAACAAAATTTGTTAGCTCACTAGCACCGCCTAGCGGTGGAATTTGGAAACAAAAGTCTTATTATCGGTAAGTCCTTGACCAGCCATACAACTTTGCCGAAGACACCAACTCTCTAAGTAATCAGGATCATGAGATATATGAGATTGAAATTTCGTTAGTGTCACATCTATTGGTCTGTGATTTATGTGATATCTTAGACAAGCAGATAAAACACTGACAATAGGGCACTACATGAAATACTCGCCTTCTCTTTCACTCGTACAGAAATTTTGTAAACAACAAGGCCAAGAAACGTCAAAATCCCATACAAAATCAAAACCATGAAGTGCCCTATTATATTTTGCTAGGAAAATTTTTGACATTTGCTTGGATGGCTACTGTGATCAACTCAATAGCTACTTAAGATGAGTCACGTTTTATAATTGTCCACAAACAACATGTGGATAGCCTAAAAACACCGGGGTATAGTCATGGATGAAATTAGAGCGCTTTGAGCCCTTCCAGTCCCAAAGACGAGCGCGCTGGGTGTATTGCATAACAAGCGCGCTCAGTTTCACAGCTGAAGGTGCATAATGCACCAACACCATTACTTCCGAAGTATATACTCATGCATCCTGAGTAAGTCGGCAAAATGCATTTTGCAGGTTCTTAACGTGGACGATATGGGGCTGTCCATAAACCACGTGGTCATGAGGGGTGGGGGGGGGGGGGTTCGGCCAATGACCATTTTGTATGGACAAATAAAAAAATTTTGTATGGACTAATGACCACGCGGGGGGGGGGGTGGTTGAAAAGTCCCAAAAAAATGACCACGTGGTTTATGGACAGCCCCTAATAGATTCAATTATGACACTGTAGGTCAAATGCCGGCGCACAAGTTTCTAAAAAAAAAATCTTGCTAGTAATATAAAAAAAAATTGTCAAACACAAATAATAATCTACCCAAAAATTGAAAAAAAAAACCACAAGTGTCACACAGATCACAAAGCATATCACATCAATTAACGCCAAAATTAACGGCATTCGTTGACGTTAATTTAACGCATTCCGTTGACGTTAACGTTAACTGGCTAGAAAATTAACACAACGCCGTTGACGTTGATTCGGACGAAAATTAACGTTAACGGCGTTAATCGTTGATTAACGTTAACAACCCTGATCCAAAGGGTCTCCAGTTAGCCTAGTGGTGAAGGCTATGGATCGCCAATCCGGAGACGGCGGGTTCGATTCCCGTTCCGGTCGGCAAAATTTATAAATTTTAAATAATTAAATAAATAAATAAATTCATGCAATGGCAGGCACAGAAAGCCCTTCAATTAATAATTGTGGAACTGCTCAAAGAACACTAAATTAAAGCGAGGCAAGCCAAGTCCCAGTGGGGACATCGAGCCATAAAGAAGAAGAAGATGATCCAAAATTCATTTGTTGTTACCCATTAAGTTATTTCAGAAGGTAATTTTCAATATTCGAGTATCTGCCCCCTACACAATATACCAAGATTGCATGCTTTTAGAGCCCAAAATACAGCAAAAGAGTTTTGGAATGTCATGTTGGAATTTGTTGTTACCATGTTTGGATTCCGGAAATCTTATCCATATCAAATATGCATTATTCATGATCTTGAATCTACATAAAAGACTCCCATTTTAGATTTAGGTTTATCATATTGTTTTCTCAACTCCGGGCAACTTTCACATGTTCCTATCCATATTGCATGGTCTCGGATCAAAAACTTCATGAAACATCGTAATAATAAAATATGCACCGCTATCTTGAATTTTGAGACATTATCTTGGACTTTCTGGTTTTGATTCTAAAACTTTATAAAGCAGCAGCCATCTTGACATTTGAGTTAATCTTGGATTTTTTTTTTATCATAACTTTTGAACTTTTCAAAAATGTTTTTAAACATTGTACAATATCTCCGTGCGTTTTCAATACTATTAGCGCTGCAAATCGCACTAAGATTTATCTTCAAATGTAAAAAAAAAAAAATTAAGGTCTGTCGCACAAAGACAACGATAAAATCAGATCATTAGTGTATATTACATTACAGCCTGCATTTTGGATATTTTGGCCAACATCTCGGATACTCTGGTCGTCAGTTTTGGACTCCATACGTCTTCCCCATACCAAATTATGCAAGGTTTTAGTGCCTAAAAACAGCCACCATCTTGAAATTTTGGCTGCCATCTTGGATATTATGGTCGTCATTTTTTGTCTCCGATTGTCTCAGGTCGGACTCGATTATCCGGAGTGAGGTTCTGATGCTTTTCAAACATATATCTGGAGAACGGAATGCTCTTCAAAGCTGAAATTTTGACATTTTTTTAAACCAACCTTGATTATTAATGATCAGTCAAAATTTCAGCTTCTTACATCATCCCGTTTGCGAGATTTTAATGTGGGAAGTGCCAGAACCCGACTCCGGATAATCGAGTCCGACCTGTACCGATTTTGTTGATTGTTCTGGTTAAAGTTAAAACATAAGGCTCTTTAAACTAGAGGATTAAAATTTGAAGTTGCACAAAGTGGTAAAAAATGTAGCATAGTAGAAAAGAAAAACATCTCACAGATCTTGTACCGATTTCTCGAACCCTCTATGCAGAATACCCTCTTTGAATGAGTGTAATCAGTTTCGTATCATTTAATTCCGCCCTATGTTGCTTATCCTTTGACAGATACGCGTATTTCGACTACCACTTGTAATCTTCCTCAGTGTCAGTTATCCACTGGATAACTGACACTGAGGAAGATTACAAGTGGTAGTCGAAATACGCGTATCTGTCAAAGGATAAGCAACATACACACTTAATCCCACACTCGATGTTCGGTACTTTTTTTAGCGGATTCATTCGTCAAAACTACGAAATTGCTGAGCACTCGGTATTTTTCCTGAACCTCTACTGAATACTGCAACAAACATTGCTGACGACGGCAGTTGTTAAAAAATATATGCTGTGTACGGCAACATTTGTTGCTGATATGTTCAGCACACCTGAGTTCTCTCCTGCAGTGAACAAGTTCGGTAAAAATTGTTACTGATCAATCAGCAATCTTGATTTTTTTTACTGAACTGTCGTCATTCGATTACCGAACAAACTGTTATCCTGAGCAGAGCTGTCAAACAGTTAGGACATGCGCCATCTTTTTTATTTCCGCGCTGTGATAGTGATAAATCAAACGAAAGTATTACGGGTGTGAAAATGGATTGCATTTTCGAGCATACTGGCAGCGTGTAGTGAGATGTAGGCGTACATAATAAACTGTAAGTACTTCCATTTTCATGTTCTTTTTACTTGTAGAAGACGAAACAAATGCAGTATTGGCCGGCGTCAGATTCCCGAAGATTCAGGAGGCTCGATGGATCAGAACAGAATCCACTGAACTTACAAGCTTTTATTATACATTATATTTTATTGTGCAGTTAATAAAGAAAACGATTTCAGCATTATGGAACAACATTAATCTAGGATTGTTGGAGCTCATTAATAAATCCCAATAAAAAACAACCGAACCTCGTCAAAAAAGTACTGGGCTGTTCAGCTATCGACCCAAAAAGTGCGTATGGTTTTACCGAACGGTTTTCAAAAAAATGCTGAGCTGTCGTCATACTATAGCAAACGCTTCGGTAATTTTTGACAGTTCGTTGAAGTGCCGTGATTACTGAGTGCTCAGTAATCGTTTCAATTACCGAAATGATCACCGAGCGCTCAGCTGTTATAATCTCGTCAAAAATATTGCTGAGTTCGGTAAACAAAACTTAGTGTGTAGGGCGGAATTAAAAGGTACGAAACTGGAGCGGACCTGGTGTGGTGGTTAGAACACTTGACTATCACGCCGAGGACCTGGGATCGAATCCCACTCCCGACATACTCACAAAAATGTGGGTTCTTCCTTCGGAAGGGAAGTAAAACGTGGGTCCCGAGATGAACTAGCCTAGGGTTAAAAATCTCGTTAATACAGACAAAAAAAAAGGTACGAAACTGATTACACTTATTCAAAAAAAAAATCTCACAGATGAAATATTTAATTTCCGAACACAATAAAAATTGCTGTATCGATGAAAAAAAGATATTTCACGATTGGTAAGAGGAATTTTTACTGGAATATTTGATCAAGAACTACCATTACGGGCCTTCTCAATACAAAATTGTTTGTTTCAAATTTTTCAACAACACCAGAAGCAACAAACGTTAAGCAAACGGATGTCTTAATTCAGGAAAGCTAAGAAACTGTGTGGTAGTTCTTATGCTCCGTAGAAAACCTTAAAAAATAAGAAACTCGATCTCCGAAAAAATGTTGTGGAAATGCCTTTACCGATTTTTCCCAAATTTTGATCAAGGCATTCCTTAGACGTTGAGAAAGCGAATGTGATAAAAATTTAGATAGTTTTTGGTAATTAGTGATAAACAATGTTGAAATAATTAAAAAGCACCTTTGTGCAAATTTGAAAAATTAAGTTATTTGTTAGAGAACTCTACTGTTCTTTAAAATATCAAGACAATTGAAACAAAATATAAAAATATGGAGTACAATATGCTATACTCTGAAAGAAATTGGTAAAAATTATTAGAACAGTTCATTTAATTTAATAAACAAAGTGTATTTACAATTTCTGAAACAGTCTATATACTGCATTGTTTCAGATCCCAGAACTCCTTAAAACTGCTGTCATCTCGAATTTTGGGTCGCTTGCTTGGATATTCGCCAAACATCTTTCCCATACCAAATATACCCATATTGCATGGTTTTACAGCCTAAAACTGCTTAAAACAATCGCTATTTTGAATTTGGGGCTGGCATATTGTATTCATAGTTACCATCCTGGATATTTCAGTCGCCATATTTGGGCTCCAGACATCTCCTCTATACATATACAACACACACACACTACATATTGACGACCATTTGCAAATATAATATACATTGAAAAGAATTCGGTTGGATGTTGTTGTTTTTATTGTTTTTCCCTTTCTTTAGTTATTTAAAAACTTTGAAAAAAAATCATTTCAAACATTTTTAATTGTTTGTTTGTTGTTGTTCATTCTTTTTTTTGTGTAAATTCCCGTTATTGTTTTTGTTCGTACGGTTTATGTATTATATTTCATGCGTTTATGGGTTTTATTTCGGCCAGTGACCGTTCGAGGAAACCCTTGAGAGTAGAGTTGTCATATTAGTCGGGCAAACCTAAATTTGAACCAGTGCACAATGGGGGAAAATAGGTATAAAACGCGAATAAATTTAATATCTCCGCTCGGAGTGGATGGATTTGAATGAATTTTTGACACAAACTGCAAAAATAAATACAGTTTCAGATAACGGGTGTGTCATTCGCCACACGATGCTAGAAATCGGTGTATCGGGCCCGTTTTACCCCACTCTCTCTCTTTTTCACCTTTTAGAAAAATCATGAAGTGCAAAATAAATAATTTATTTAATTCGTGTTGGTGTAAAAACTTCCGTAGTATCAAATGGAGCTGATTTGGCACACCGCACGGCCTTAAAATTGAAATATCTTCAAATAACCCCAACATCCCCTATTTCTTTGAACTGTCGCATGCTTCTCCGCCCGAAGTGGAACGCAATCCATAAGAGCAGAACCAACGCTATGTCAAATTGCCGATACTATGGAAGTTTGTACACAAATACGAGTTGAATAAGACTTTTTTTTGCACGCCAAGCGGGAATAGATGAAGATTTTCTTGAAGGGTGTGAGAAGGAGAGAGCGGGGTAAAACGAGCTCAATACACTGATTTCCAGCATCGTGCGGCGAATGACACCCTCCTTATTTGAAACTATAGGGATTTTTACAGTTTGTGTCAAAAATTCATTCGAATCCATCCACTCCGAACAGAGATGTTGAATTTATTCACGTTTTATACCTATTTTTTCCCACTGTGCTGTGGTCTCTCGTTCGCGAAAGTGGCGCAAAAGCCACCGAGTTTTGAAGGCATTTCGACCAATTCGACGAACGGTCATTGGCGTAAATAGGGGTGGCCAAGGGGGAGAGGGTTGGGGCTGGCCCCCTCCAGAATAATCCATTTCGGAAAAAAAATCACGCAATTCAGGCGAAAAGTATCTTTTTAGTATAAAAAATCTATATCGACATGGCCGTGACCCCCCTACAGCTATGACCTAGTTACGCCTATGCGAACGGTTACATTGGCACAGACATACATACAAAATATACCTATATTGCATGGTTTCAGAGCGTAAAACTTCTTGAAACAGCTGCTATCTTGATTTTTGAGCCACCGTCTTAGATATTTTGGTCGCCATATTTGGACTTCAGCCATTTTCTCCATACCAAATATACCCATCTCGAATTGTGGGTCACAATCATGGATTTGGGGCCGTCATCTTGAATATTCTGGTCGTCATTTTTGGACTCCAGACATCTTGCTCATAAAAGACTAAACTTTGCATTTATTTAGTTGACTGAGTTTGCTACTGATTCTGCATTCACGTTCACGAAAATTTGGAGAAAGGCCATAGTCCACCAATCCCAAAATCTTTCAATCCAGTCGAACCCTACGCCTAACCCAACTTGATCCCTACCAGTTCTTTCAATGAATACGGGAAAAACTCTAGTTTACCAAGTTTTGTAATTCGGAGTTTTGTATTAGTAAAATTTGTCGGAGAAAAAAATATTATATTATAGAGAATAATAATATATTGGGTAACTCTCGCCAGGCCCGTGCACAGAAATGGCGCCAAGGGAGGGGTTTTTACCAATTTTGGCAAAAGGCGGAGGGGCGCCTAGTGTATGAAACGTCGGTAATGGGGAGGGTTAAACCCCCAAAACCACCCCCTTGTGCACGGGCTTGACTCTCGCTGAGACCGTCTTACTATTTACTTACACCATGTCTTCAAAAATGTTTAAGGTGGCGATTTTCTGAAAGACCCCCCAAAAAAGTAAGAAAAATGCATTTGGTTTATCAATTTGATGGACCTCCTGTTAGTTAGAGCCACAACCATTTTTGCGGACCCCTCCATTTTGATCAATTGTTGGCTCATTTAAACCGTTAAAACTCAAAAGTTTCTCTAACAATCATCTCATAACAAAATGATGTTGAAAAGAGGAAAGATAGGGCTACTATTTACAGCTATAAAAAGTTGAGTCGGCCATATTGATTTTGGCCGCCATCTTGGATTTTTATACTAAAACTGTTTTTTCACCATGTTGGCAACCGCCGATTTTCAAAATTTTTGTGTCAATCGAAAGCGGGGACATTTTTACACAACATATCAAAAATTTAGAGATGCCTCTTTTTCCTATCAGAAGTTATCTGCACTTTTGTCCATCAAATTGATTAACAAAATGCATTTTTCGTACTTATTTGAGGAGGACTTTAAGAAAATCGCCACCTTAAACATTTTTATAGACATGGTGTAAATAGTGGGACGGTCTCAGCGAGAGTTACCCATTATATTTTCATTCTACGAAAAACAAAGGATTGGAGAGTTGTTTGTTTTGTTTAATATTTGGTATTTTTTGTTAGAAGTGAGCACGCATAATAACAAAAAAGAACGGAATCAATCCGTGCCGTAATCGCTTGTTTTCGAATAAGATGAATAGGGTAATTGTTCCCATCGTTGCGGTAGTACCTAATGTTGCGGTAATGGCAATTGAGCACTTTTTCGACTGAAATGTTACCAAAAGGTATTTTTAATAGATGTATGGTGCTTAAATTATGAGATTGCACCATTTGTTTGCTTAAGATTTGCCCAAAAACCTATTTTAAAAAAATAGTTTCTCTAAGGGTTCGTTCAAATATTACGTAACGCTGATGGGGGAGGGAGGGGGTCTAGCACTGTGTTACGCTTCATACAAAATTTCAAAATTTCCCATACAAAAGTTGTTACGTGGGGGAGGGAGGGGGTCAAAAATTGTCGAATTTTGCGTTACGTAATATTTGAATGAACCCTAATGTGTTTGCTGCTGTGTTCCTATTGTTGCGGTAGTGTTCCTAATGTTGCGGTATCCCATATGATTTCTATGGGATACCGCAACAATAGGAACAAATACCGCAACATTAGGAACACAATGTTCTTTCAGATAAAAACGAATAAAATGCTCATAACAACATGAAAGTGGCAATATTTCGTTATTTTCCCGTAGATTAAGGATGGATTTTATTATTTTCAATTCAATCCATGTAAAAAGTTTGCTTGGGGCGATACAATTGTGGTTCAAACATGAACCCAGTGCTTAACTCCTCCATAATCGGATCAATTATCCTATGGGAGCGTGAGATTATTGACGGCACACATACCCTACTAATTTGTGACTCCGAAGTGAGAATTTGAAACATGCTTCCTCTCTGTATAATAGAGCAGAAAACAAAAACCCAATAACATTGCGAAGTTTCGATACATTTTGCGCGTTTGCACGTAGCCAAAATCCGTTTAAATCATCAATGTCAGCTGCACGTGGTTCACCGCCGAATGGTGTATGAATAAATAATCAATTTACAAGTTGCGCCCCTCCAACAGCGTCGACAAACTCCCAGAAAGCTGCATCGTACCTCGAAGGATTAGAAGATGTGTGCATAGGCGGGAACTGTCGAAACATGCCGAACAACTGGGAGTCTTTAAAACTAGAATGATGTTTCAGCACTGGCTGGGCTGGTACAACATGAACCGCGAAGGGGTAAGCACCACTTATTTACCAGACAGACTGCCTATCAGAGTGCAGCGAGGTTAGTTGAAAACGTCTCGAAAATCAAGTGCAGGGAAATTTATAAATTGAAAATTAACTGCACGTTGCCCACGAGCGCGATTCTGTTTCGGGGGATCGACAATCGCAGCAGCGTCAATCGAATCGGATGCTATGTTAAATTGAATAACCCTGGTGAGAATGCAGTAGTGTGGTTAGCAGAGAGAAGAGAAACATTTTATGGTGTGATACTGCTCCGGTTGAATAAAACTTTGTCAACGAACTTAATCGACTCTTTCGTTGGAATTCAAACAAAGTGCAGTATTTACCATAAATCTCCACATAAGTTTCACTGACTATCCTAGGAGAGAATTTTGATTAACCTGTGCAGTCAGCACTACCTTTTGTTGCTGGTTTGGAATCGCTTCTGAACCATCTAGCTACGCGTCTGAACCCACGTAACTGGCCAGAAGGACCAAAGTAACGCACAGTCGAATATTTGGTGCACTGACTGGTGCACAGGTAGAGGGATACAAACGCCGTAAGGATTTCAACCTGCTGCTGGTTGTCAATCATCTAAAATTTATACGCTTTACAGGAAGCGTGGAAAGTTGGAAACATGATTTTTCATCGACAGAATTCTTGCACGGCTGGATACGTAATGGTAGGGTATCACACTAGCAATTGGGAAAGTTTGTAGCAAGGTACGGACCAGTCAGAGAATCAAACACTATTATTAGCATTATGACATTAACCCTTTTCCAGAGCCGTAAGACACTAACCATATCGATATCTTTTTTGGCTGTGAGACATTCGAATAGGAAGCTATTTTTAAATTGACACAAAAAGAAACATTTTGTTCAATATATTCACAGAATATATGCATGCATGTGTAACAAAGGTTTTTCAAAAACATGCAGCATTAAATTTCAAGTTTGTTTATGGTAAATATCTGCTGAAAGTATCAAAAGCAGAATCGCGTTTGTATGGCACTGATAACATACAACAACAAATAGTCGATGCAACAAATTTTTTGGTTTCGATTATTTGTGAAAACAGTGTAGATAATCATCAGTTCAACATTCACCTAGCTGATGTTCAAATTAGTTTCGAACTAAAGTATATAAAAAGTACTAAAAAAGCGATAAAAAAATTAATAAATGACTAATTTACCCATGAAAAGAAAATGCAGGAAAATAAAAGGCTATCAAAAGCTGAATTCTACTTACAGGGGATGGCCAAAATGTTTGGAATAGGCAACTTTTTTTCCCTCACAAAAATGTTCAACATGTTGTAACTTTTCATAGAGTGCTTCAAATTTAGACTGCTTGTTCACCTACTATATGTGCATGATAGGTACAAATTTGAGCTCGATTGGTTAATCTTTCGCGAAGTTTGAACCATTCTGATAAAACACTAGTTTTAAGACAACTGATTTTTGAACTGTCATATCTCGGAAACCAGTGAACCGAATTGAATGAAATTCTTAACGTTTATCAACAATATATTGATGCTTGATGTGACGCTCTGAAATGTAATATTTTCACACGATGAATAAAGTTATACCGGTTTGACATTTTCAACCATATAAAGGAAAATAAGTCAAATATACAATTTCATACAAACATTACTAATTGTGTTATTCTTTAAATCCAAAAAGGCTCTAATATATCTTATCGGAAATATCTTTAGAACAGAAGCAGAAAATCTTTGGACATCAACACTAAAATTTAATGACATTGTTGAAAAAAAATTACATTTTTTCGAGAAAGATCCAAAAAGTGTCAATCCATGATAACTTTCTTCGACGTTCAAAAAGTACCCATGTTTTAATGACATGAGAAGCATCAATGTATTGCTGATAAACGTTCAAAAGTTCATTAAATTCGGTTCACTGGTTTCCGAGATATGACAGTTAAAAAATTAGTTGTCTAAAAAATAGAATTTTACGAGAACGATGCTAGCTTCGCGAAACATTAACCAATCGAACAGAAAATTGTACCAATGATGCACATATAATAGGTAAACAAATTTGAGTTATATAAGTCTTACATGATCAAAATTTCATTGCATTCGGTTCATTGAATCCGAAGATATAACAGCTCAAAGTTGGCTATCGGATAATTTTACCTTTTTTTAGAATCTTTCTAACTTCGTGTAGAATAGCCCGATCTTTTCCAAGTTTGGACCACTGATACACAACTAGTTGATGAACTTACAGTAAAAATTTGAGAATATTTGATGCCCTTTTCGAAAAGTTACAGCTAGTTGAAAAAAAATTAAAAAGTGAAAATTTTACCTGTCCCAATTATTTTGAGTATCCCCTGTACATTCCTTTCTCCGTAACCAATGTTCCGATTGAGCTGAATTTTTTACGGTAACTCGCCTACATATGTCAAATAAACGTTGAGAAATAATTTTTAAATTGTTTTTTTTTTCTTATTGAAAAAAAAATACATTTTCCTATATATTTTTGGAAATTTTGCTAAAATTTAAAAAGATCGTCCCCATAACTTGCCAATATCTTGAATTTCATCAATCTGATGCAAAACCTGCATTCAGATGATCGAATGGTATTATATTCAGCTTTTAATTTATGGAAAAAGATTTAAAATTGGTTGAACAAAACGCAAGGTTGAATTTAATTAAATTCCATATTTTAAAAAGTAGTAAAACTCGATATTGAGCTAAAACTCAAAAAGTGATCTACTTGAAAATTTTTGAAGCATGGTTTTGAAATCAGCGCTAAATTATGCTTCAAAAATTTTGGTTTTTGACAGAAGTTTACGACTTTCGTTTTATTTTGTAAACTAGTGTAATTGAAGGGCTTTCTTTGCCTGCCATTGCATGAATTTGTAAATTTTAAGCAAGTACAATGATACACTATGCCACGGGAGTCAAGAAAATTTTCCCGACTGGTACGGGAATCGAATCCGCCGTCTCCGGATTGGCGATCCATAGCCTTAACCACTAAGCTAACTAGAGACCCCTTTTACATTTATTGATAATTTATTTTTTTGTTCATTGCATTTAGTCAAAAATCTCACATTTCCATGAAAGTTACCAAAACCCATCTAATGCTTATAATACGAGGTTGGATGCCAATATGTCGTAAAGTAAAAAAATAGATTTTCTTTGAAAGCACTCACTATTTGCTTTGATAACTCATTTTCGACGTATGGTCCATTTCCATGTTTTGAACTTTGGCATTCAACATTTTTCCCTAAGCCCTTTGTTAAACCAGTTATTAAAAGATACAACTTATTCACAGTTTTTCCAGACAGCAAAGATATCTTTGAAAGCATGCTCGGAGATTTGTAGTTGATCGAGCAGTTCATAAGCAGTGCAGTAGTTCAGTAAAAAAAGGAAAAATCGTGTAAAACTCATATTTGACGTGATTTTGAAATAAATATTTCAAAATTTAATTTAGTTTTTTAACAGTCGAACTCATAAACTGTAAAACTTTTGACGCGTTATTCGGATTCTCAAGATCAAAACTAAGGGGAGAAGGCCGTTTCAATTGTACACTGAAAAATTTTACCCCATTTTGCATAACTTTGATTTCAATTAAGAGCTCTCAAATACCAAAAATGATTGCTAGTTTAAGGGAAATTATGTTTCAAAAAAAAATATCAGAACACCAGGCTGTAACTTGACACAAAAATGCGATTGTGATCATTCAACATATAATCTTACGCTTTGAATTTCTAGGCAATCGTTTGGAGAATGTATTAGAAATTCCTTTAGAAAATCTATTAAAAATTTATTCACAAATAATTAAAAAAAAAACTTGCAAAAAAATTTTTGTCGGGAATTTGTCCGAGTATTCGATCGAAAATTGCCCCTATTCAACAAACTCCAAAAAGAATTCTTTCAAATCATCTTGCATGATTTACTTCTGAAATTCCTTCAATTTTTTTTTCTAAAAAAATATTTATAAATTGAGCAGAAAATCTTCCAGGGTTTTTTTTTTCAAAACTGCGTTCAGAGATTGATTTAGACATATATCCAGAAGTTTTAACAAAAATTCCTTCTATGAAACATTTAGTGATGCTTTCAGAAACTATTCTCGAGTTTTTCAGAAAATGTTTCAAAAGTTCCTTGAAAAAATTGTACTTCAAGGATTTCACCAGAAATTCTTCAGCTTACAATTTGGACAGAAATTTCACTAGGGCTTCCTCCAGAAGTTTCACAATTTCCGTCAGAAAATCTTCCTCAAATTCCATTAGAAATTCCTCTAGGGAATCTTTCTTTAATGTGTGATCCATTAGGGAAATTTCTGCAGGGATTTTTATATAAAATTTCCTAGAAGTTCATCACATTTTTTCGAAGAATTATTTCAGAAAATTTCCCAAGGCGTTTATTATAAATTCGACAAATAATTTCTTCAGAAATATCTCCAGATTTTTCTCCAGAAATTTCTGTACAAATTTTTCTAACGATTATTTTGAAAAAACTTTTACACGGAACCTTCATAAATCCATTTTTGGATTCATTTTGAAAATCTTTCACGAGTTCCTGAAAAATCTTTCAGGGATTCCTTTGGAAACTCCTCGAAGACTTAATTAAAAAAAAACATCGCAGTCCTATAGATACTTCTTCAAGACATTTCTCTTCTAGAAATTGCTCTAAGGATTTCTTAAGAAAGTCTTAGAAAATCCTCCAAGGATTCCTTTCTACAGTCTTTCAGAGATTCTCATAAGGATTCTTGCGGAAAATCTGGAAGGCATTCTTGCAGAGATTCCTACATAAATTTACACAGAAATTTCATCAGAAGTTCCGCCGGGTATTTTTTAAACTTTCTCAGGAATTTCTCCAGGTTTTCCCCCTAGAGATATTGGAATTTCTCTATGGATTCTTCCAGAAATTGTGTAGGATTTTTATAAGAAAATTTCTCTTATTTTTTGTTTAATATCTCAAAAGGTTTTGCTAGGTATTCCACCAGGGGTTTTCAAGTGTCTCTTCAGGTATTCCTACTAGAATTAAAAATATTCTTTATTTTTCAAAAACTCTTTCAGGAGCGGATCTGGTGTGATGACTATCACGCCGAGGACCTGGGATCGAATCCCACTCCCGACAAACTCGCAAAATGTGAGTTCTTCCTTCGGAAGGGAAGTAAAGCGTGGGTCGTGAGATGAACTAGCCTAGGGCTAAAAATCTCGTCAATACAGATAAAAAAAATCTTTCAGGAATTGAATTAGAATTTTCTTCAGATTCCTTCTGAAGATTTCCTCAGCGATACTTTCGGAAATATCGTTAGAGACTTCTTCAATATTGCTAGAATAACTTTAGAAATTCCAGCAGGGATGTCTTCAAAAGTTGTTCCATGGATTCTTTCAGAAGTTTTCCAGCAGTTTCTCCAGGAATTTATTCATGGGAAGGTACCGATGAAGGGGCGCTGAAATCGGGGAACCTTGACTAACTAGCTCTGATTTTATCATGACAACACTGAAAATAATTTATCACACATCTTGTCAGTGACCTGCCGAAGCATTACAGTGACCTTTTTATGGAATTTGCTACAAATAGTAAAATTCAAACAAGTGAAGTATACGCCAAGATAGTATAGGGCATTAACCAAAAGTATCACGAATATTTTACAATTCTCGGTGAAGAAGTCATAAGAAATCTTGAAAGAAGTTTATTATAAATTTTGAGAAAAATTCTGGCGAAGGGGCAGTTTGCATGCATCCGTCAAAAAGGTTGTCATGATCTCTTAAAAAATATCGCCAGAGAATCACCTCATATACTTCACTCATCGTGATCATCTACAGAACTCATTCATCGATTTATTTATAAGGATCAAGGAAGACCCCTGGCGGTATTTCTTTGAAAAAATAGTTTTCCACATAGTTTATTGTATAAGAACTTAGAAGAAAAAAATGGCAATATAATGAAGTTTTTTCCTGATCAAGCTAGAACCAAAACGGAACCCAAAGAGTGTCCAGGACCCGGAATTTATATTTTTCCACATAATTATGAATGACTAATGAACATATTGATAAAAGTGGATAAAGTAAAGTTTTTTTAGCTAATTTCATGAAAAAGGCACAGCATGTGAGCTAAAAAAAGCATAATATGAAGGTATCCAGTATATGATTTTTACAAAGCAACACGAAACAAAACGATTTTTATGTTTTTCGTCGTGATGAAATAAATATGCCTGCTTCAAGTTTGTATTTTTCAGAAGTACGTCTGAAAAACTTGACTGCCCAACATGAAATCCACTGAACATAGTCTGCCCATCCAATCCCATCATACCAGCGGGGCACCACGCACGCCAACTACGAAAAGATGTTCCGTAGTCTACATCAAAACTTTTGGGATATCTGACAGATCATGTTGCGAATTAATTATAACCATAAGTTATTACTAAAGTAAAACGTGTAAAACTAGCAAAAGGCTATCAAAATTTGAGCGTGCATGAAATTACACGACAACGCGGATATTACAAATGAATCAGTAAGAAATGGTGTAACGCATCAATTATCAGCGAAAACAATTTTGAACGTGTTTTTGTTGTGGACTACGAGGATTTTGCATTTCGCTACCCCCTGCATCATATGTACTCTTCTAAAATAAAATTATGATAATGGATATACGGTTTAAAAAAAATTGAAAATTATAAGCATTTTATGAGGATGTAAACGCTTGAAATGTAGCAATTGCAGGCCTGGTAGCGAGTCACTATTTAGTGACTTGGTCACTATTTTAAGGTTAGTCACTATAAAGTCTCTATTTTCAAGACATTTCAACTTAAGTCACTTTTTCAGCTGAAAAGTCACTACATATTTTCAACTATTTTTAATGGTTATACCGAATGATGATTTACTCAGATAGACTTACTGATTTAGAGTTTTTATTGAGAAAACTACTAGCAAATATACTACGGGAAATAGTTTTAGAATTCTTGCAAAAACTCCTGGCGACTTTTACTTCAAAGGTTTCGGTAAGAATCCTGAAGGCCTTGGACGTATCCTAATGATCTCTTTGCAATTGCAATTGAATGAATTTCCTGCAAGACTTTGGCTAAAGTCACGGAAAATTTTGAGATTTTTATTTTTGAATTTGTGATAGATTTTCTGTACAATATTCTGGTTCTACTCTTGTAAGAAATAGCAGATTTCGTGGAAATGTTTGCAAATGTAAAGCAAATCTAGAAAATGTGATATATCTTTTTTTATGATTGGAATAATTTGTAAGAGTAATTCACAAATATTATGTGGAGAAGCCTTCGCCTTCGGAAAATATTTGTAGAAGAAAGCCCTGCAGAATTCTTTCGCTGAATTTTTGAATGATTTACACCCGTAGTCACCAAAGTGCGGCCCGCGGGTCGCACGTGTTGTCTGGATTTCTATGTTGTAGTACAAGTCTATGTTATGTTTCTTCTGGAGGTTGTTCTACACCCGGAATAATGAAGAATAACTGCTAGAATGTTTGGCAGATGAAACTCGAAACTCCTTAGGAAATCTGTGAGATATTATCTTTTAAAATGTCTTTACAGTTATTCAAGTAATCTACTAACAAATTGTGTAGCATTTTCGAAAAAGGATGTTTTCTGTATTTTCACTGTAAAATTTCTTCAGCACTTTCCGGAAACCCTCCAGACACGAATGTCACATAAGTGGTAAAGTGTCTTTAATAAATATTAATAATAATAATAATACCTTTCCGGAAAAATAATTGTGAAAGACATCTGAACCTTACTCTTAAATTTTGTTTTCCTGGGATGAACCAAACAACCAGCCGAATATTTTCGGTTGGACTGTCTTGCATCCATTTAGACCTGAGAGAGGAAAAACTATGTCCAGGAAATTGATTCCAACTTTTGCATTTTATGTTCGCAAACCATGCATTTTCGGAGCTTATTAACTTTTCTTTTGCATCACTTTGGGAGCAGCTCACTGGAACAATGTCCGGTTTGGGTTAAACATGACTCTAATGTCAAAGGAGAGTTAAAAACGAAGGCTATTCACATTTTTTTTATTTCTCTGGAGAAGATATTGTATTCATCGATATTTTTGTGAAAGGCAAATATGTAATGGTATGAGTGCACCTCTAGGACTGCCCAATTGGAAACCTTCCAGCTATAGCTATAGCTTAACTGTTACTAATAGCTACGTCTAGTTAAGTTGACATCTGCCAGAATTCCACGAAGAATCCGAACGAGAATAAATGTGTGTTCTAACGTCTGATATTATTATGAGAATATCGCCAAAAGCTTTTAAAAATTTTAAAAGAGATTACGAATTCAGTCATAATTTAATCTAAAATATTTGTCGTTGGATAAAACGTTGTTTTAATTCCGATTACTCTTCAGATTTTTTTAAAGGGATACGACCGATAATCACAAAGTATTCTGCTGTCATTTCATATATTCTGTTATAATTGTTTCATTGTGAAAGGATTTCCGAAAACATGTTCAAGAAGTTCGTGTAAAAAATAAACCCCACATTTTATATGCAGTGGTCTATCTACGCGTCATGCGTGAATTTCATCAAAAATTCTTCCAATATGTTCTTGTGGATTTTCTATATATAGATATAAAATGTAATTCTTTTTATCCATTTTTGACAGAATTTCCTCCAGAAGTTTTAGCTTGAATAGCACCAAAAGATCCTTTGATTAATGTTCAATATTTGCATCTAAAATGTCTACAAGTTTCAAAGGTAATACACAAAGTATTTCAATTTTGTTTCATAGAAATCGGTTTCTGTGTATTTCTTCTTAAAGCCATTTGTCAATACAGTAAGGACCCGATTTTGTCAGCCCCATTTTACGACAAACTTTTTCTCTCATTATCTTAATACGGTCACATTTTAAGCGATTTATTAATATTTGTCATCAAACTACAGCTGAGATGCAGAACATAGAGGGAGAAAAAGTTTGAAAAACTGCTTAAGTTTTTGAAGAGAGCAAAAAATGTGTTCCGAAAAGGGGCTGACAATCGGGTCACTTTTATATTGCAAAAAAAAATCCATTAAGTTTCCTAAAAAAATCGACTGAAAAGTTATCTTAGTCATTTATGTTCATCGACAATGTCCATCTATTTCAGCACAATATCAGTTTTTCAAAAGTACATAATTGTATTTTGTACAAATCTAGGCATTCATTTTTACAGGGTTTTCTAAAACAAATCTTCACAATTTTAAACTGTTTTTTTTTTTTGTACCATAAGTCACTATTCAGTCACTTTTTTGTTGAAGTCACTATTTGGTCACTACTTTCGTCAACTTGGTCACTAAAATAACTTTTTTCTCCGTCAGTTTTTGCTAGCAGCCCTGCAATTGAGCTAAATCTGTTTCCAGCAGCATTTAGGATAACTATATGTGCTTTCGAATGTCGGTTTTGCGAACAATACAACCGGTAAATTACAGAAATTAGCAAATAAAAATCATGAAAAAGTATCTTATTCTATTCAATAAAGCATTGTTCGAAGGACTCTGAAGCAATTTATGCACAAAATTTCGAAAAGATTTGTTATTGTATTTTTTTTTTTTTTGTTGGAGGGTCAGAACGTATGTCCAAACAAATTCACATAGGAATTACAATTCAGGTTTACCAAAATAATGGTTTTTAAACTCCTTGCACTCTGAGACCATTAGTGAAAAGTTTGATCCACCGTCGTTCACTAAAGTCCATTTATTGAGTTCATTTCTTATTGAAATAGGAGAATATTACGCACTAAGATCAGCTTGGCAAACACCGACACGGTCATGGCTCAGCAAATATGTATACTGGGTCTCGGTAAAAAAAATGACGTTTGTTTGCTTAATTTCGGCAAAACATTTCCTGAACCTCGATAAACAAACAGTACTATTGCTGATATCTCGTTGAAAAACAAGTTTAATAAGCGGTCGGCAGTCCCAATCTCCATAAAAAAATAAAAATTGAGTTGTAGAAAAGAATATCGAAACCCCATTTGTACAGAATGTTGCATCAGTAGGTTAATTTGATGGAGTAAATTTGAATAATTCCAAGAAATAAGTAAAGCAACAAAAATGTTGCATTGTTTACAAAATTTTTGTTTTTAGTTTGAGTATTAACAATAGAAGCAATGCAATAACATGGATATTGACTTTTATTTATTTGTGTCTACAAATTGTGGCAATATTTTAATAATTCTCTAGACAAAAATGCAGTCTTTGTTTAAAGAATATAACAAAAATGGGGTAACAGTTTCAGAGATTTTTTTTCAGCATACCCACACATGAACTTGCTCTGGTATTTCCTCTGCATTACTCATCGCCAATACATTATTTGGTCGAAGCATAACATCTATTATCATGTGGTGTTAGAAAAATTTTAGATTCAAATTTAATTAGGAATAGGAAGACAAAAATTATAACAATTCTGTGGAGTTCGATTTTTAATGTGGAATCTGTGCAAAACAATCATTGAACTTGTCATTGAATTTTTCAGGAAAAATCACATTTAATACTTAACGACGACATGTTTCGCTGATCGTGATAGACTTTATGTAACAGTGAATCTTTAGAAACACGAATTCCAATGGCGTGTCAGACATGATAAAGTGTTCTAGATAAGCTATGATTTGTTATACTGGACACTTTCAAAACTTATATTATACTGATTAAGTTTATAAGTTGAAGTTCTTCATAATTTTTTGCCACTTCATTGGACCTATATTGTTCAAACAACTGAACAAACATGTTTCCTTATATCAGAGATTATTGCACATTTCACTTATTATATCTTAACAACATCAATGTGAGCTATTGTGAAACAGCACAATGTCATCAAGTTCTTCTTTGACAAGCTGCACACAATGAACACTTGTTTACAATCACTTTCCAATCGCTCTTCGTGCTCGATAAATAGAACACTGCCAACAAGCACAGCTGTTTTGTATCTGTCTCGGTAAAAAGGGTTAAATCCAAAGGTTTGTAACTGCAGCACGGTTGAAACAATTCATTACACACCAATCAGTCCATCAGTAGAGTTGTACATGTGCAAACCGGGAAGTCTTCCTTCACACTTTCGTTCCGTTAGATACCGTCCATTTGAATTTGCTACCAAACGCGACCACCTGCACCGATCAACTGTGCCCAAAGATTTGCAACGGAACATTCTGAAGTCGCGTGTTTATGATGGTTCACGTTTTCAAATCTTGTCGCTTTCCAGCGCCTGCGCAGAATTTCCCCGGAGGATCTCAAATGCATCCCAAACCAGCGATACAGCCGGCGAAAAACGTAAACATTGGGACGCTCATTTCCACGCGAACTTTTGTGAAAACGTGCTCTGGATGGCGGGCTTCCAGTTTGGGTATCGTTTCCTAATCGTTTTTACTCGGTTGGCATTTCGTTTCCCGATTCGTGCGGAGCCAACATAAATACTATCCGAGTTGCAAAAAGTTCTGCCACATTAGCAGAAGTACAACCATACGCAGCACATCGCACGCTATATTGCACTGAGCGGTGTGGACGTCCGAGGATAAATAAACCCGGAAAAACAACAAATCACGCGAGCAGTCGCTTTACGTTCCGTTCCGTCCCTCGCCGTATCCTGATTGCACCGAAATTTATTTGCCACACAAGTTCTGCACCTGCTTATTGGAAATGTACCTACTGCGGAAGTAAGGCTACATGTAATTATTGCAACCATATTGTTGGGGGTGTTTGTCACCAAAAAAAGGAGTAGTGAGTATTAACAAATGCGGAACGTGTCCAACCAAGACTGTTCTTAATAGTTCTTAATAGTTATTGTAATAATTGGGACTAGAATTGCAATATACTTTGGCATGAAAATTTCTAGGGCAATAAAATGTGAATTGACAGATATTACGCTCGTATTATTTTCAACAAACACAGATTTACCGGACAATTGAAGTATATGGGGTATAGGCTTCAGTATAAAGATTTCTTTCCTTTTTTGACGTCTAAGGTGTCATATATGACCCCAAATGAAAATCAACTCTGCCTTCGGGAAAGGTGTTGCAAATCACTGCGGTTGAAAACCTAGGGAAAAATATTAGTTATCTCAAAGCCAATGATGTTAAAGGCATCATTGACACCTCAGAACATCCTGAACGCAAAAAAGTTCCAAAAAAACAAAATATGAAATACACCAGAGGCGTTAAACGCTGATTTTGGATATGGTTTACTTCCATACGTAGTTAATATAGCCTTCTTGAAGAAATTGGAACAATTTCTCATATCTTGGGGAGCTCTGTGTTCCAAACTGTACTGAAATGGTAACATTGCATATGTATACTTCATTTTCATTTCATTTATTTAGTATTACATCAATATACTTTGAAGGGTTGTTGTCCGGCATTCTTGCAACATGCCCTGTTCACCGTATCCTTCCGGCTTTGGCCACTTTCTGGATGTTGAGCTCGCCGTAAAGTGCAGCGAGCTGGTGGTTCAATCCTTCTCCGCCACACACCATTCTCCTGCACATCGCCGAAGATCGTCCTTAGCACGTGTTGCTTGAAAACTCCAAATGCTTGCATGTCCTCCTCGAGTATGGTCCATGTTTGGTGTCCGGTCTTATCAGCGTTTTGTACATGGTACGTGGGTGTATCTTTTTAGATCGCAGCTTCTTCTGGAGCCCATAGGAGGCATGACTTCCACTGATCATATGCCTTCGTATTTCACGACTCAAGCTGTTGTCAGCCGTCAGTAAGGATCCGAGGTTGACGAATTGAGTTGTTTAGTCAATAAAATATTTCAATTTTCTTCAGCCTAATCGAAAGAGCTATTTTTTCTGAGTATAACGTAATTTTATTGCGATTCAGTTACTTTGTTTTGATGGTTAAATAAACAAAAAAAATTAATTTCCGTGGATAGAATGACAGTTCAATTGATAAAATGACAGTTCGCCCCGAACAAAAAATATTCCCCATACAAACTTTAAGTGCATTTTAAAAATAGTTCCCGGCCACCAAAAATTATGAAATTTTGGATTTCGACTAATTTTTGGACGGAGAATCCGATTATGAAATAATCTGGATACCCCTAAAGAACCCAATTCCTCCAGCACCTCGAAGGTATCCCCGTCTATCGTCACATTACTACCTAGACAAACCCGGTCGTGTTCGGTTCCGCCTGCCAGCATGTACTTTGTTTTGGATGCATTCACTAACAGCCCGACCATTGCTGCATAAGTGTACTGTACTCCTTGAATCTCATGGAAACTTGGATGCTACTATTAGGATAATGCAGGTCATCTAACTAACAAAAAGTTCAAAACCTCAGACCTATACCCGTACACACCAAATTTTTTAAAATGCTTCCAGCACAAAAAAAAATCAGCAAAATAAATTGCTGAATTTCAGCAAATTTTTTGCTGAGTATCAGCACAACGTTGCTGATCAACTGTCAAAATTGCTGGATGGTCCAGCAAGTTGAAAAATAATTGCTGATACTCAGTAAATTCGTATTGCTGAATGAAATCAGCACAAAAAAATCAGCATTTAGAATTCGGATGGAGAAAATCACTTATATCTCATACAGGGGATAGACAAAATGATCGGGACAGGTAAAATTTTCACTTTTCAAAAAATGTTCCAACTAGCTGTAACTTTTCGAAAATTGCATCAAATTTTCTCAAATTTTTGCTGTAAGTTCACCAACTAGTTGTGTATAAATTTGAAAAAGATCGGGCTATTCTCCACGAAGTTATAAAGATTCTTGGAAAAAGTTTAATTATTCGATAGCCAACTTTGAGCTGTTATATCTCTGAATTCAATCAACTCATTTCAATGAAATTTTGACCATTAAAGACTTCACAACTCTATAAAACGTTCAACTCAACTTGAACTTTTTTACTAAGAGAAAAAGTTATAGCGATTTCATTTATTTCACGATTTTTTTAGTAAATTGATTTGTTTTTAATATGCATCCCATTATTTTCTCAATTTATTGCCGGCTATTATGTTACTTTTCTTCAAAACACATTTATATATAAGTCATTTAGAGGGCCCATATAGCCGAGGCGGTAAACGCACGGGCATTCAGCATGACCATGCTGAGGGTGACGGGTTCGATTCCCGGTCGGTCCAGGATCTTTTCGTAAAGGAAATTTCCTTGACTTCCTTGGGCATAGAGTATCTTCGTGCCTGCCACACGATACACGCATGCAAAATGGTCATTGGCAGAGGAAGCTCTCAGTTAATAACTGTGGAAGTGCTCATAGAACACTTAAGCTGAGAAGCAGGCTTTGTCCCAATGAGGACGTTACGCCAAGAAGAGAGAGAGAGGGAAATTAAATGAACGATAATTTGCATCTTTAATTTTAAAACGATGTTAAAATTTTGGATAATTTCATGTTTTACTAGAAAAATAATCTAACCGTTATAATTTTCTTTCGTGTTAAGAATTTTAAGTTATGCCAAGGGTTTTTTATAGCTCGTTATATAAGTCATAATTGGTCAAAATTTCATTGAAATGTGTTAATTGAAACCGGAGATATAACAGCTCAAAGTTGGCTATCGGATAATTATACCTTTTTCAACAATCTTTATAACTTCGTGGACAATAGCCCGATCTTTTCCAAATTTGGACCATCAATACACAATTAGTTGATGAACTTACAGTAAAAATTTGAGAATATTCGATGGACTTCTCGAAAAGTTACAGCTAGGTGATCATTTTTTGAAAAGTGAAAATTTTGCTTGTCCCGATCATTTTGTCTATCCCCTGTATATGAAGAGCTTAAGCGCTCAAAACAAAGATGATTTATTGTACTTCCATAGAGAAATATCATTGAAATTATTTAATTTTAATTTACATACATTTTTTTCATTTGGCTGTGTTAACCTCCTTAAAAATCTGCACAATGGTAATAAATTTTAGCATCAACCCCTTCGGTGTATTTGTCTCACAATCGGATCATCTCTGTAGTGTACTGAGACCTCCTACCAGTCTGATAAGGATTCAAAAGAATATGTGCCAAACATTGATGATGATACCACTGAATAGCTCAAACCTCTACAGATCCTTCGTGTGCATTTTTGAAAAGCAGCACGCGATTCTTGAGGATACCATCCTTTTACACATTTGGTATCATCATTGTGATGTGAGAAATAGTTGAATACGATTAGCCGGGGCCCGTGGCGCAATTGGTCACACGTTTGCGTCATAAGCAGATGGTCATGGGTTCTCTATGGCGCAATTGGTCACACGTTTGCTTCATAAGCAGATGGTCATGGGTTCGATCCCAGCCCCGGCACTTTCGTCAGTTGCTCTTTCCCCCTGAGAGCAACTGACACTGACCCTGTTCTGAGCCCATGGCTTAAATGGACCCGGATACATGGACATCGTCGAATTGCAACCCATAATGGACCCTCTATCGGACTGGAAACAGGAACAACCAACGGCCACACAACAACATCCGCGTGCTCATCATTCTACCATGCTAGGGTAAAAAGTGAAAGCAGCGCAACGGCAACCAGTTCGATATTAGAATTAGAATAGAATACATTTGGGCGCTGTTCAAAGTGTAAGTAAGGTACACCGGGGCAAGTTGAAACGGGTGGGGCAAGATGAAACAGCAGGTTAATATGATGTTTTCTAATGATGATAAACAGTTTGATCGCCATAACACATAGTTTTTGATTCAAACCATCTTTTAGCAAAGGATAAATTTCCAAATTGTATTGAAATCTATTTCAAAACTTCGTGTTTCATCTTGCCCCACCCGTTTCAACTTGCCCCGGTGTACCTTATATAATTTATTTTAACTGCTAGTATACCATTTATTTCAGAGGGATGCAGTGTCCTTTGTATAAACACAATCTACAAACACATATAACTTTTGAGTACGTTTCAGTGTATCACCATTTAATACTATTTTCTATTTCAGATTTACAAGCAGCGACCAAAACGGCGAAACATATCTTTTTTTTAGAAAGATTAAGATTACTGTACGATTCAGTGGCAAGTAGACCACGGTTTCCGCGTCGATTTCTTCGAGCCGAGTTTTGTAGAATGAGATAGGCTACAGCGGGTTTTTGTTGAACTCGTATTTGTATTTCGGTAAAGGAGTATCTCAGCATAATCGATCGCGTTCGCTATTGTCTCGAGTGAAAATCAAAGCAATAGATGCGCGGGTGTTTAGTGTTCAGTATTGTGTTGTTCTTTGCTGTGCATGCATCGCTCCTGTAAGGGGTGAGTATCTCAGCATAATCGATCGCGTTCGCTATTGTCTCGAGTGAAAATCAAAACAATAGATGCGCGGGTGTTTAGTGTTCAGTATTGTGATGTTCTTTGTTGTACATGCGAGTGTCGAGAAATAGTGTCGCACGATTGTATCGTTTTAGCGATAGGTCGACGGGTGCTCGAATGATTGATTGATGATCGGTGAACAAGCTCTTGTTTCTTTTTTTTTGAAAGATGCAGTAAATTTATCTGTTAGTTTAAAATCATCTTTCAGATATTTATTCAACAACAACTGCAAAGTTCGTCACTTCAAATGTCGGCCAAATTTTTCAATTAAATTTGTGTTTAAAAAAATCTCCTACATTTTTGTACAGTTCGGCACCTTACGGTGCTGGCCACACTGATTTGATCCATAGTTATGCGTCAGTATTTTGCCTAAGTTTGTGCGGTCCGTCACTGTCAGTGTCGGCACAATATTTTGTTTCAATGTACCGATTTCATGGCAAGTAGCATATTGGTTCACCAGTCCTCTCAATTGCGAGGTGACGCAAAATATTTTTCATTCCATAAATTTTCATGGTCTCACCATTCTTCCAAATTGTGAGGTGACACATTTGTGTGTATACTGTACTGTTGCATGGATCGCATCACTTACGAAAGTGTATCCCTGATCTATGTAACTATCAATCCCTCCCTACTAACAAAACTCCTTCCCGTGACAACTGTGGAGGGTCCAGTAGTACATACAACCTCTAGTAGCAACAGTTGTCGAACTAACATTCCTTCCCTTCCCCGGTAGACCGTAAGGACGTGGCCAGCGCCGTTATTGACCCAAAAAAGTTTGAGCTCTCGAAAAGTGTACATTGAGGATGGTGGCAAATCCCAAGCCCCAACCAATTGGTTCTCTGTGCAATTTCGCTAGCTCAGGTCAATCACGGAGTAGCAACTACGAAGTGTACGGTCACCAATGCTCATGCTCATGCTCATGCTCAACTCGTATTTGTATTTCGGTAAATTCCATTTTTTTTAAAGATTTTTTTTCGTCGCATTTTCAACTGATATTACGCATTGCGAGCATTCGTGGATAATAAGTATGGTTTAATGATCTAATTATGACGGTAACGCGAGAAAATAGTAATACAAGAACATTGGTGAAACTCAACAACGTCGACCGTTAAGGGATATTTATTGGCTTCTTTTTAGTTCCAGCTGTCTCGTAAAGCTACGGCGCGTGTTTCGGTTTTGCATTGGCAGCAACGCTGAACGAAATTTTATATAGTGTATTTTCTGATTGAGGAACGGAAAAAGTAAAAAATAACGTGTGTTTGGGGCAGTTGCGATGGGGATCGCGATCGGGTGGCATTGTTCGAAGTGATAAAAATGGATGCACACTTGATAGCAAACAGTATTGCAGAAAATTGGAGGAGTTAAGGAGTGGTTGCAATCAACCGACGACATGGACTGGGTGAGATCATTCCGAGTTTTTTTTCTTTACATACTAGAAGAAGTTGGGGTAATTTCGCCAATGCATTTTCATGAGGACTCCTGAAGAAGACGTGTGCGCCGAAGCAGTTTTCACCGGCGGCGGCGCTTATAGTAATTTGATGCAGCGGCGGCGGCGGCGTAAGCGGCGTGAACATATTATTTTTTTGGTGAAGTGCTTTTGGTCATTAAAAAAGGCAATACAGAAAAAAAAAATGTTTCCTGTACCAATTTTCATCCATTTTGCGTGAAAAGTTTAAACGTATGTAAATCAGAGGTTTCAATAAAAACTTACCTCATAAGAATTATGCCATGAATTTTACAAAGAATCCTTGAGAATGTTTACCAGAAAATTTACAAAGCATTCCTCTAGATAGAAATTCACAACATCGCACGTCTTTTCTAAGGATATTTTGTTTCTACAAGTCGTTTTAGACCATTGCTGGATTCTTCTTGAAGTTCCTCTATGGGGCTTCCCAGAAGATCCTCAGATTTCTTCCACGCGTGGGATCGTAAACATTATAACAAGAGATTTATAGAAACCTTTCAAGGATTCTTTCAGATTTTTTTGGTGACCCTTAACAAATCCATTCAGAGATTTTTTCAAGAGATCTTTTAGACATCACATCAGGATTTATTTCTTGACGTTTCTCCAGGAATATCTAAACAATATCTGTTCTTAGAATAACTGCACAGCATTCTCCAGTTTTCGAATCCTTTAAAAAAAACTTCTCAAGTTCTTCTAGGGAAATTTTATCAGGGATTTTTATCCACTAATATCATTCAGACATTGTGCAAGAAATTCTTTCAAGAATCCAGAAGTATCTCCATGAGTTCTCCGGGGTTCAATAATTATAATTATTATAATTGATTATAATTGATTAGGGAATTTATTCAAGAATTTTTCTAGTACCTTTTTCTGCAAATTCTTCACGGCTTTTCGCTCGAAGATTTTTTTCTCAAGGATTCCTTCAGAAACGTCTCTATGACTTAAATCAGAAATTTTCCAAAAATTTATCATAAAATTCTTCTAGAAATTCCTTCAAAGCCATCTCAGGTGTTTTTTCCTACCCCTCTGTTGAGGAAATTAATCATTTGCGTCCAATTAACTGAATCCATATGGTATATCTGAGGAGTGCCCCAGGTATTCCACAGGGACTTATACAGGAGCTCCTTCAACGATTTCTTCTGAATTATTTTCAATGAAATTAAATCTAATGTGGATTTTTTTTAACAATTTTAAAGAAATTCCATCAGATAACCCTTGAAGAAAAACTCTGTAAATTTTTGAAGAGTAATATCTCATAGAATTCTCGGAAGAATCTCTAAAGGAATCCCAGGGAATATTTCTGAAAGAACCGCCGGAGGAATTCCAAAAAAAACCTTCTGTACATTTCTTCGGTAATCCCCGACTAAATTTTCTTAGGGATTCCTGCAGGACTCTTGGAAGAATTTCCGAAGAAATCGCTGAAAATTCTGAAAAAAAAAATTTAAAAAAATCGTGGACAAATGTTTGAGGTAATCTCTTACTGACATTGAGCATGAGCATGAGCATGAGCATAGATGACCGCACAATTCGTAGTTGCTACTCCGTGATTGACCAGAGCAATCGAAATTGCACAAGGAACCAATGAATAGGGCTTGGGACTAGCTTACTATTCTCAATGTACACAGGTCGAGAGCTCTCAACTTTAATAAGGTCAATAACGGCGCCGGCCACGTCCTTACGGTCATCGAGGATGGAAGGGAATGTTAGTAAGACAAACGTTGTTATAAAGACCGCGACTCGCTGCATCTCCACGATTGTCTCAGGAAGGAATTTTTTGTTAGTAGGGTAAGGTACATTGTCAGTCCGGGAGTTACCTATGGTTGGTGATATGATTTGACAATGGATCAATATACACAAACCGCCGTTAACAACCGACCACTTTTCGACGCAAGAACTAGCCAAAAAGAAAATTCTATCGCGCGTATCCACTCCACTAGGGAGCAGAAACCTTTAGTCTATTCCACACAGAAATACACTGAACGCGACTCACTTGTCGGCGCCCGGATTTTTTCTCGACCGGCGAACCCGAACTAACATTTTTCACTTGCTTGGCGTCCCGTCGTCGGTGCCCCGCAAAGAAAAAAAAAATCGCAAAAATCTAGCAAAGCGAGCGCGCGAAACTTTGCTGCCGCCGAACTACCGCACACTACTCAGTTTGAGGTAATCTCTTACTGACATTCATGAAAAATCCTTAAACTACTGAAGGAGTCATAAATTATATTTCAGAAGGAATTCCTTAGTAAGTTTTGGATGAAATCCATGTAGGAATTTCTGAATGAAACCTTTGAGGAAAATAAATTGTTTATCTAATTCTGGAAACTCTCCCTCAGAAACCGTTGGTGGTATTCCAGCCCTGAAAGAATGTCTGGAAAAAAATAAATTATTTAATACTCTATCTTCTGTTAAGGTTCCTAGAAATTTTCAAAGGAATGTATGAAAAACTTTCTAGAAATTGTTACTGGAGATAATTCTAAATTTTTCGAAGATTTTCTAAAAAAAAATCCGAGTAATTTTCCTAAAGGCAGCTTTGGAAGAATTTTAAGAGGAATTTCTGGTGAAATATAAGGAGAAATATTGATTGATTGATTTGTCTTTATTATAGAAACTTTCAGCCCTAGGCTGGTTCGTCTCTTTTACAAAAATCGGAATATCTACAGGAATCACTACACAAAATCATGGAAGAACTTCTGGAGAATTTCCTGGAGACGCTCCATGAAGAAATTTCTAAAAGAAGCCCTAAACGAGCTTTCGAAGCAACCGATGGAAGAATTCCTGAAAGAGCCCTCGGAATACTATGTAAATATTATTTCTGGAGTTATTTCTGAAGGGTGAACGTTCACAATTTACGCCACGTGGATAGAAAGGGAGGGGTGCGTGGGTTCCGAAGAGTGATAATTTCAGAGGAGGTCCTGTACAAAAACTGTGCCATAGGATGGAAAGAGGTTGAAAATGGACATATTTAGCGTGACCTTTTATTGCATCAGCATCAGGTTAAATAGGTGGTACGTTAAGTAATAGCGAGAAAAAATATTTGTCGTTTTCTCATCGGCGTGAGAAATTTTGTTCAGCGGCGTGGGAAAATATGAATAGCGGCACGCCGGGTCAATTTAACTGGCAGCGACGGCACGGTGAAATCTCATATTGAAAATCTAATATTGAAGCGATAACATGTTAGAAGAAAGTGATTGCAGTTCACAACTATCATTGAGCAAATTTAAAATAATTGGCTTAATTACCTCAACGGCTGTCGATCACAGGTAACACATGGGACTACGCTCAGTAAAATACATACATAATTCGAAAATAGCTATCCAAGCTTGAAAGTTTATTCTCCGTATACTCTAAGCTCAATACTGTGGGAAACGCGCGACTATTCCCGTGAGTCGATCGGTTTTCTCGGTAGGGAGATGGGGACGCGAATATTGAATACGAAATCAGAAGCACGCGATAACTTTCGTGGGAAAGTCGGTTTTCACAGTAGTGTAAACGATCTAAGCGGTGACGCGTTTAATATAGAACGATCGTTGACGTATGTGCATTACCCTTACTATCGCGACCGAATAAATCATAATCGGGATGAAGACCGTGTCGTGTATTTTCATATAACTAGTGGATCAAATCACCTACCAAAGGTGGCTCCAAGATCTACACCTTACCCTACCCTAGTAACAAATACTCCTTCCTGAGACAACTGTGGGGGTGCTGTGGATTCCACGGTATCTAGTTACAACGGTTGTCGAACTAACATTCCTTCCCCTTTCCCGATGACCGTAAGGACGTGGCCGGCGCCGTTATTGACTTTAAAATATTGAACTCTCGAATTGTGCACATTGAGAGTGTGTAGCTAGTCCCAAGCACCATTCATTGGATCTCTGTGCAACTTCGATTGTTCTGGCCAATCACGGAGTAGCAACTACGATGTGTACGGTTATCTTTGCTTTGCTTTGTATTTTCTGATTGAGGAACGATAAGCTTAAAACGTGCGTTATAACGAGTTGATCCAACATAAGTGTGGTTTAAAAATTACCTATCCAACAGAAAATATGGTATTGTCCACTTTTTGTTTACCTTGTTGTGGTGAATCTCACAGGCAACGTAAACAAAAGTTTATTTACACACAAACAAGTATTAGTAATGGCTGAATTATTGAAACAGTTAACATCACATAGAACAAAGTCTAAACACATGTAAAAATATGCAAAACTGTTACCGCTCAACAGCACAATTGTGCTGGTTCGCAACGAAAGGGCTATACCCGGTATATCATTAAATTTGGGGTGTCCAGTTAGCTTAGTGGTTAAGGCTAAGGATCGCTAATCTGGAGACGGCGGGTTCGATTCCCCTTCCAGTCGGGAAAATTTTCTCAACTCCCTGGGCATAGTGTATCATTGTACTTGCCTCACATATACAAATTCATGCAATGGCAGGCAAAGAAAGCCCTTCAATTAATAACTGTGGAAGTGCTCAAACAACACTAAGTTGAAGCGAGACAGGCCAAGTCCCAGTTGGGATGTCGAGCCATAAAGAAAAAGAAAAAGATCATTGAATTTAGCACAAAAATATACAATAAAATTATTGTATTTTTTCGACTGCTGGCTGCCATCAGACAAGACAAAATCATATCAAAGACTGCATAGCTTACTTACCAATGTGAATCCAGATCTACGAAACAATCTATTCCTTCCCACTGACAAACTTCCTTCCTGTGACAACCGTGGAGATGCGGAGCAGGGATATCTGTATATTTATCTGTATTATACAGATTTTTGAGCATCCGTACAGATTTCATTTTATATGAAATACAGATTTTTGAGCTAGATGGGCTATTTTATTTTTGCATGGGATACAGATTTTTCACTCAATTTTTGTATGGGATACAGATTTTTGAAAAGTGCAATACAGATTTTTCAAAAAATCATCTGGCATCCCTGATGCGGAGGTACACACGGTCTCTAGTAGCAACGGATGTCATATTAATATTCCTTCCCATCCCCGATGACAGTAAGGACGTGGCCAACGCCGGTACTGACAATATAAAGTTTTGAACCTTCAAAATTGCACATTGAAGATGTATAACTACACCATGGCCCCATCCTTTTGGTTCCATGTTTCCTCCTCCTCCTCTCTCTCCTCTTCATGGCGTAACGTCCTCAATGGGACAAAGCCTGCTTCTCAGCTTAGTGTTCTATGAGTACTTCCACAGTTATTAACTGAGAGCTTCCTCTGCCAATGACCATTTTTGCATGGGGGCTGTCCATAAACCACGTGGTCATTTTTTTGGGACTTCTCAACCAACCCCCCCCCCCCCCCACCGCGTGGTCATTAGTCCATACAAAAATTTTTTTTCGTCCATACAAAATGGTCATTGGCCGAACCCCCCCCCCCCCCCCCCCTCATGACCACGTGGTTTATGGACAGCCCCATGTGTATATCGTGTGGCAGGTACGAAGATACTCTATGCCCAAGGAAGTCAAGGAAATTTCCTTTACGAAAAGATCCTGGACCGACCGGGAATCGAACCCGTCACCATCAGCATGGTCATGCTGAATACCCGTGCGTTTACCGCCTCGGCTATATGGGCCCTTCATTTTCATTTATTTGGATAACATCAAATTCATGATAATACTGAATCAACAATTTGCCGCCATAATACTCGATTTGCAGCTGCAGCTCTCCAACGTTGGTCACGCCCATCGCTCGCCAGATCACGCTCCACCTGGTCCGACCATCGTGCTCTCTGCGCTACACGCCATCTTGTGCCAACCGGATGGTTAGCAAACACCAACTTTGCAGGGTTGTTGTCCGGCATTCTTGCAACATGCTCTGCCCACAGTATCCGTCCAGCTTTAGCCACTTTCAGGATGTTGGGTTCACCGTTAAGTGCAGCGAGCTAGTGGTTCATCCTTCGCCGCCACACACCGTTCTCCTGCACACCACCGTAGATCGTCCTTAGCACGCGTCGCTCGAAAACTCCGAGTGCTTGAAGGTCCTCCTCGAGCATCGTCCATGTCTCGTGTCCGTAGAGAACCACCGGTCTTATTAGCGTCTTGTGCATGGGGCCCATATAGCCGAGGCGGTAAACGCACGGGTATTCAGTATGACCATGCTGAGGGTGACGGGTTCGATTCCCGGTCGGTCCAGGATCTTTTCGTAAAGGAAATTTCCTTGACTTCCTTGGGCATAGAGTATCTTCGTGCCTGCCACACGATATACACATGCAAAATGGTCATTGGCAGAGGAAGCTCTCAGTTAATAACTGTGGAAGTGCTCATAGAACACTAAGCTGAGGAGCAGGCTTTGTCCCAGTGAGGACGTTACGCCAAGAAGAGAGAGAGAGAGAGCATGGTACATTTGGTGCGAGGGTGAATCTTTTTCGACCGCAGTTTCTTCTGGAGCCCATAGTAGGCACGACTTCCACTGATGATGCGCCTTCGTATTTCACGACTCGCGTTATTGTCAGCCGTTAGCAAGGAACCGAGGTAGACGAATTCTTCTACCACCTCGAAAGTACCTATCCCCGTCTATCGTAACATTGCTGCCAAGACTTGTCCTGTCTCGCTCAGTCCCACCTACCAGCATGTACTTTGTCTTAGCCGCATTCACCACCAGTCCGACCTTTGCTGCTTCACGTTTCAGGCGGGTGTACAGTTCTGCCACCGTTCCAAATGTTCTAGCAATAATATCCATGTCATCCGCAAAACAGACAAATTGACCGGATTTCGTGAAGATCGTACCCCGGCTGTTGAGCCCGGCTCGTCGCATTACACCTTCAAGGCGATGTTGAATAGTAGGCAGGAAAGTCCATCACCTTGTCGTAGTCCCCGTCGAGATTCGAATGAACTGGATAGTTCACCCGAAATCCTTACGCTATTCTGCACACCGTCCATCGTTGCTCTTATCAGTCTGGTAAGCTTCCCGGGAAAGCTGTTCTCGTCTATGATTTTCCATAGCTCTGTGCGGTTGATATTGTCGTATGCCGCCTTGAAGTCGATGAACAGGTGGTGCGTTGGGACCTGGTATTCACGGCATTTCTGGAGGATTTGCCGTACGGTGAAGATCTGGTCCGTTGTCGACCGGCCGTCGATGAAACCGGCTTGGTAACTTCCCACGAACGCATTTACTTTAGGTGAAAGACGACGGAAGATGATCTGAGATAGCACATTATAGGCGGCATTCAAAATGGTAATCGCACGAAAGTTCTCACATATTAACTTGTCGCCTTTCTTGTGGATGGGACAGATTATCCCTTCCTTCCACTCCTCCGGTAGCTGTTCGGTTTTCCAGATGGCATCCTTAACTTCTCTCAGCGTGGGAGTTGGTTCGTTCCCGTCCTCTGCTGCACCAACATAGTCATTTCCTCCTCTGCCTTGGTTCTCCGTGCCTACATTCTCTTCGCTGTTCAGGTGCTCGTCGAAGTGCTGCTTCTACCTTTCGATCACCTCACGTTTGTTCGTCAGGAGGCTCCCGTCCTTATCCCTGCAGATTTCGGCTTGCGGCACGTAGCCTTTGCGGAATGCGTTGAGCTTCTGGTAGAACTTACGTGTTTCATGTGAACGGCACTGCAGTTCCATTTCCTCGAACTTCGCTTCTGCCAGGCGGCGCTTTTTCTCCCGGAAGAGACGGGACTGCTACTTCCGCTTCTGTCTGTATCGCTCCACATTCTGTCGGGTTCCATGCTGCAGCATTACCGCCCGCGCTGCATCCTTCTTCTCCAGAACCGCTCTGCACTCCTCGTGGAACCAATCGTTTCGTCGACTCCGTTCTACGTACCCGATGGTGCTCTCGGCTGCGTTGTTGATGGCTACTTTGACTGTACTCCAGCAGTCCTCTAGAGGGCCCTCGTCCGGCAACGCTGCCTCGAGTTCTGCACGTATGCGGTGGCGACATCCGGTTGCTTCAGTCGCTCCAGATCGTACCGGGGCGGCTGCCGGTGCTGTACATTGTTAATAACGGAGAGTTTTGGGCGCAGTTTAACCACACCAGGTAGTGATCAGAGTCGATATTAGCGCTACGATAGGTCCTGACGTCGATAATGTCGGAGAAGTGCCGTCCATCAATCAGAACGTAGTCGATTTGCGATTGCGTTTGTTGTGGTGATCTCCAGGTGTAACGATACGGGAGGCTGTGCTGGAAGATGCAATGTGCAATGTTGACTGTTCTGGTCAGTAACGGAGTAGCAACTACGAATTGTACGGTCATCTCATGTTCAAGCTCATACTCTGATCATCACACTGCCGTGTGCAGCAAAGTTGTCCCATGTTCTATGGGAATCCCTATTAACATGGGACAACAATGCTGCACACGGCAGCACAAGAAGTAAACATTTTCCATTTGTTGTTTAGAGCAGCTCCGTCGTAACACCAGTAATCCGATAATACACATTTAATGGTCCGTAAAACAGTTAAATCTTACCACTCTTTTATACGATGTTCTCCTATCCATGTCAACAACACAGAACCATTTTCGATACATTTTCATTGCCTTCGTTTATGCTTTTTCCTTTTTAATACAGAGAATGAACGGTTGCTGGTTACAAATTTGGTGTAAGTATAGTTTTCCTTTTTATTTAAGGGTTTAGCCTTGTACTGCTCACACCGGATTTGGCTTCGATTAATTCTTAAACCAAATACTCTCAGCTCTAATAAGTAATCACACTGAAGAACGCGTTCACTTAACCATACTAGCATATCGTCATTGCTATGCATTATGTTAAAATATTATTGTAACATTATCTCTTCCCTGAGGCCATACACCGCTCGCTTATAAAAATTCTCCACACGTGTTTTGAAATAGAAAACAAAAAAACGGAAAAAAGTGAAGCAATCTGAAGAAATTTCACAACGTCTCCCTGTCTTCTTCTCAAGCACGGAATTGAAACGAGTGTGTACGATGATGTATAAAGCTCAAAAGCAGTATTAATTTCGTTTCCTCCCAGCTGAAATTCTCCGAGTTTTCAAGTATTTACCACGAACGATATCATCTGATATTTTCGTGCAAACAACAGGTTAATGATGCAGTCTGCTCATGCAACCATCGTATTATGACGGTGCAGTGATGGCTCAATGAAAAGGATGCCACATTGCCACATTCTCAACTAGATTGAGTGTAAGGAAAAGTTGGTGACAGATGTATGTATGTAATGTCATTGATATATGCATATTTTTTTTAATTTTGGATTCTTTCATCAATTGTATTCTACATTCCTTTATCTGCCTTTTAAGAGGTAGTTTTGTACAATCCCTCAAAGTGTCTTTTCACAGTTTTATGAAACTTTTCATGAATTCATTGCAATTTCATCAAGCAAATTGCTACCATAAACGAATGTTCACGGATTGCAGACACGTTGTACAGCGAGCCCTGATAGCTTAATCGGTAAACGCACAACATTTTAGCACAACAACTATAATATAGAGAGTATAGGGTATAGAGCAACATCATATCTGTCACACGATATACAAATGCAAAGTTAACAGTTACAGTGAAAGTGTTCATAGTATACCTAAGCTGAAAATCAGGCTCTGTCCCAGTTGGGATGCTACACTAGAGTAAAGAGTACAATATTGTAAGTATTAGGATTACCCGCCTAAGCCAATCAACTCATCGTAGAACAAAAACATCTCGTTTCCAATCTCATTTTCTCGCCTCTCATTTTGCCATTTTCTTGAATAAATCCCGATCCAATGAATTTTGATGCTTGTTACATTTACGATGCGATTATACTCCTACGTGACCATTTTTCCAAATGCCTAGCAAAAAAATCAGGAGAACGAGTAAATCCGCGTGTTTACGATGTTTCCTATCATTCCACCGATTTTTATCATAAATTGATTACGCGAACGCGTGAAAAGTGCCGATCTTTGTGTGAATTACAAAACAAACACGCGCTCATTCGTTACACTTCGCTCGGGACGCGCCAGATAGAAAGTTTCAAACACAAACAAAAATCACATTCCGACATCACATGCATCTGGATGACCTCTGGGGAATAATCAATTCTGTTTTATTTTCTTCACTGCGTGATAGTTTCCAGAGAAAAAAAAAGTCGAAAGGAAAGCCCTATGCTCCAATCTTTTGCCTTTTGCTCTCGTTTTTCTGCTGGCGTTCCGCTTTGATGGGAAAATTGATTAGAAACTTACTTTTATTACGGCACGTCTTCAAACGTTTTGATGCAAGATATCTTATGCTTCTAATGAAAAATGTCTCATCGATGTACGTGTTGGTTCTCAAAGAAGGCGATGAAGGGTAAACTTTTGTAAAAACAGGATTTTCCAAAATATTTGGCGAAGGTAACCCCTTCAAAGAGCAAATAGCTCACTGGAAGCATTACACGTGTCCATGTCAAAATTGTAAAACATTAACATGCTGAATCGCACTTACAGTTTTTGTTTTTTTTTTTATATGCGGAGGATACGTACCGCTTAAAAAAAACTCAGTTCAAAATTCAAAAAACCGCGTAAAAAAGTCTCCACATTTAAAAGATTCTACCTGTTGATGGAGGAGCTGCTTTTCCTTACACTTGGCAGGTGACGCGGCATCAGTGCCAAATACACTTGTTTGCGTGTTTACGCACTTTACCCTCCCTAACGGTATTCTTTTTTCCCTCGTCGACCCTATCCCCCCCCCCCTCAAATTTCTTGGTGGATTTGGGAGCTTTCCGCTTTTTGCCCACGGTTGGTCCCTTAGAAGACTTGGCTCCATCGCTCCCTACGCTCTTATTAGGGGACGACTTCGCTGCATTCTTCTGTTGTGGCTTTCCTGGGTCAGACGCCTGTGACCGGCTAGGAACAGTAGGCGTAGTCTTAACGGAAGGTGATACCAAGGTCGGCCTGTAACTTGAGAACACCAGCCTCCCGCTTATAAGTAGGGCACTTACGGCAAGAAGGCTGGTGGTTGCCACGGCAGTTCGAGCAGAAAGCCTTTGCAAGTGTCTGTGGCATGAGTGCCAGAGCAAACTCGACATAGAGTTTTGGTCTTGCACCCCTCCTACTATGCCCGTACCCGAAACAGTTCTAACACTGTAGGGGTTTGGGATAGTAGGGGCGGGTGACGAAAATCAACAACCCATACTTTACCGTTTCCGGAAAGCTGGTGCCGTCGAACGTGAGTATTATCGAGGAAGTACCCACTACATCGCTCCTGCTGCCCTTGCAGATCCTTTTTACAGCTACCACACCTTGTGCGGCGAGCTGTTCCCTTAGGGTCTGCTCGGGAACGTTGATAATCTCCTTGCGGGAGATTACACAACGCACTTGGTTAAAGACAGGGTGAGAGCACACCCTGACTTGAACCCCGTTGGACAATACGGTGACCTGCTTCAGCTTTGCAGCCTTGGCAGGGTCACTGACCTCCAACACGTAGCGAGTACCATCTCTCTCCAGCCGGGCATTAACAGTTGGCCCAGCAATTTGCTGAACTGTCTTCGCCACGGCCAGATGGTCCCACGCCACGCCTTCACATCCTACGGCTGCCTCCATGAGGAGAACATTCGATCCGGTTATACGGCTGTTGTTGGGCAGGGACCACACACCCTGCGTTCGCGTTCTATCAATTTTCGTAAAACATTATCTTACGGGGGAGGTCCACTCTTGCTGAGCCCGCCGGAACCGACCCCCCAGTGCAAACTCGAGGAACAGAAATAGATCAGTGCTTCACCTCAACACACTGACCGGGATTAATTAAGACGGACCGAATCGCCCCGTAGCTTCAGGGCGTAGACGCCAGTGAATACCCATGCACTGCAGGGAGGGATGCGTTCATCGTGGGAAACCCAGCCATATGTCAATCCACTCATCTACAGTTATTTAGGGTCCGGTAGACATCTAGTTTACACCAGAAAAGCCTGAGCACGGTGCTCAGGTCCGGCCCGAAGACGTGACTAGGTACCTTTCCCCACACTCAGGCTTTCGGACCACCCCCTTCTTGTTCGCATACCCAACCAGAAGTGAAAACGACTATCGGATATCCCGCTGGGCACCGCGTGGCGGTAAGAATGGGTGTTCAGGCACCCAGAATCGCAAGTTAAACTCCAAGGAGTACCGCACACGAGCTATCTATTGGGTGCCTGCCTTTGCCAGATGCAATACGAGAAGAAGCTATGGTTCCTCTCGTACTGCACAGCACAGCTGTGATTCCTTTCGTACTGCACAACATGAGGCTGCCCGACTATCTGTGCAAGATTTTGAAGAGCTACTTCCAAAATCGAGTCCTGGTTTGCGAGACAAATCAAGGTCAGTTATCGATTAAAGTCACGGCTGGCGTATCACAGGGCTCCATACTCGGCCCAACGATGGAGTGTTAAGAATCGAACTAAGTACCCGGAGGAGTCGAGATCGTTGGTTGCGCGGATGACGTCGTCCTTCAAGGGCGCGTTGGTCCTCTGCACGTAGGGTGCATGTTTTGTGCCCATAGAGGACTACTGGTCTAACCAGCGTTTTGTAGATAGTTAACTTCGTGTGATGGCTAACTTTGCTCAATCGAAGAGTTCTGCGGAGTCCAAAGTTAGATCGATTTCCTGCCATGATGCGTCTCTGAATTTCTCTGTTGGTGTCGTTACCGGCGGTCACCAATAAGCCCAAGTACACGAGCTTTTCAACCGCCTCGATTTCATCGATAGGGATTCGGGGTGGCAAGCGCGGTGATTCCTCTCTGGAGCCCCTTGCCATCATATATATTGTTTTCGATACACTAATCTGATTTGTCTGGCTTCACTCTTTAGTTGAATGTACGTTTCCGCCATCGTCTTTTGTAGACAGCGAACACTACTGATCGCGCGATAGTTGCCGAAAACTTGTCGCCCTTTTTGTAGATGGGATACACGATACCTTCCATCCAATCCTCTGGTAATACTTTCTCCTCCCAAATCTTGGTAATGACTTAGTGTAGTGCTCTCACCAGTGCTTCACTACCGTATTTTAGTAACTCGCTTGGTAGTTGATCTGCCCTAGCGGCTTTGTTGTTTTTCAACCGGCTAACCTCCTCCTCAATCTCTTGGAGGTTGGGGGGCTGGAAATCTTTCGTCTTGCACACGTACTCCTAGACCTGTTACCACGCCGCCTTCGGTGCTTGCAACGTCGCCGTTGAGGTGTTCATCGTAATGCTGCCCCAAACTCTCGACCACCTCACGCTCGCTCGTGAGAAGATTCCCGTGTTTGTGTAGGCACATGTCGGCTTGTGTGGCACGAAGCCTCTGCACGAGCGGTTCAGCTTCTCGTAGAACATTCGTGTGTCCTTAGCGCGTTATAGCTCTTCCATCGCTTCGCGATCTCGTTCTTCCTGCTGGCGCTTCTTCCTCCGGAGAACTGAATTCTGCATGTTCCACGCCTGTCTATAACATGCCCTCGTACGGTGTTGCAACATTCTCGCCCACGCTGCATTCTTCTCGTTTTTCAACTGTTCACATTCGCCATCGCTTCATCTAGTCGTATCTGTGATTTGGAGTCGCGAAGCCTAGTGCTGCAGCCGAGGTGCTACATATGGCGGATTGGATGTCCCTCCAGCCATCTTCAAGTGTAGCTGCACCAAGCTGCTCTTTCGTTGGTAGGGCCACCGCTCGCTAGCTGCTGCGCGTAGTCTTGAGTCACTTCTACGTTGCGCAGCTGCTCGATGTTGAGTCGCGGCGTTCGACTTCGACGCGTGGTGATAACTGTCGAAAGTTTTGAGCGCATGCATTGCAAACAGCTACTAAGTAGTGATCCGAATCTATATTTGCACTGCGGTATGTGCGGGCATTGGTTATATCCGAGAAGAATTTACCGTCGATTAGAACGTGGTCGATTTGGTTTTTTGTTTGATGGTCGGGTGATCTCCAGGTGGCTTTGTAGATAACTTTGCGGGGAGAAGGTGCTTCGGACTAACATACCACGGGAGGCTGCAAAGTTTACGCATCGCTGGCCGTTATCATTCGGTACGGCGTGCAGGCTGTTTCGCCCGATTACCGGTCTGTACATTTCCTCCCTTCCTGCCTGCGCGTTCATGTCGCCGACAACGATTTTCACGTCACGCGGCGAGCAACCATCGCATGTTTGCTCTAACTGCGCGTAGAACGCTTCTTTCTCGTCATCAGGTCCATTGGCGTAGCTAGGGGGGGTTCTAGGGGTGCCTGGCACCCCCTAGAACATATTCGGCACCCCCTAGAATTTTTCCTAAAATTTTAAAGTTTTAGTAAAAAGCAGCATGTTTTGTAAAAACCTAAAATTTAAAACTTCACACAATAATTCTAATATTTAGTAATGACACATGTGAATTAAACTTAAGCACACCCGGAATTACTTATATAACTGGGTTCCGTTTTGGATATTGCTAGGAACAATCAATAGACTCTACATAGATTCCTCCAGAAATACCTCTATCTATTCATACAGTGATTTATCTAGGCTTCATTTTTGGATTCCTTTCGATATTGCTTCAATAAACTTCCCTTAGGATACTCGAGGCAGGCATGATGGGGTTGTACTTACCAGAAATTTCTGCAGAGATTGATTCAGCAAATTCTGCTAGGATTTCTTTGGAAATTCTTACTATGATTCTTCTCAGAATTCTTCTAGGGATTCCTCTAAAAATTTCTATTGGATTTTCTACAGGAATTTCTGGTGGGATTATTCAAGCAATCTTCCTGGGTTCCTTTTAGAAGTTCCTCCGGTGATTCTTCCACGAATTCTTTCAGAGATTTCATTCAGAGATTTTTCCAGAAATTTCTCATGGAATTCCTTCAGACGCCCTTCCTCCGGGAATTGTGGCTAGGATTCCTCAAGCAACTCCTGCTGCGATTCTTCCAGCAATGTCACTCCTCCTCTACAAATTCTCACTGTGGTACCTTCTGGAATTGTACTAGGAAAGTTCTTCCGGAAATTCTTCAGGAAGATCTCCCTGAGATTTTTCTATAAAATCCCTTCATTGATTCTTTCATACATTTCTTCAAGGATATATCCAGGACTTTCTACAGAGGTTCTTCCAGAAATTCCACAGGGGAATTCCCCAAGAATTTCTGTTGACCTTCTTCCATGAATTTCAGCTGGAATTCTTCAAGCAATTTCCATTAGGACTCCTTCAGAAATACTTCTAGGGATTTCTCCTGACATACTTACTTGCTGCAATACTATCGAGAAATCTTCCTGAGATTCCTCCAGAAATTCTTCCTGCGATTCCATCAGGAATTCCTCCAGTATACTTCTACCGAGTCCTTCAAGGAGAACTGTAGGTATTCCTCCAAGCATTTGTTAGTGGAACTTCTCTTAAGATACCCCTGGCATTGCTGATTCTAGGATTTCTCAAGAAATTACTTCTATGATACCTCCAGGAATTCTAAGAATTCCTCCAGATATTCCAGCTGTGACTGCTCTAGCAATTCATGCGGTTCTTCCTCCAGAAATTCTAACTGTGGTACTTCCGAAATTATGCTACGAATTCTTCTAGAGCTTTCTCCTGGCTTTTTTCTGAGACCTTTTCAGGCAATCTTCCTGGAATTTTTGCAGAAATTCCTTTGGTTTCTCCACCAGGGGTTTCTTCAAGGAATTCCTCCAGAGATTTTATCCAAAGATTTCTCCAGAAAATCCTCAGAGAATTCCTGCAGAAACTCTTTTTGGCCTTCCTTCAAGAATACCTAAAACAACTCCTCATGTGATTCTTCCTTCAATTCCTCCAGAAATTCTTCCTAGTGATTCCTATAGGAATTTATCTCAGCATTATGGCTGGAATTCTTCCTGAGATTCTTTCAGAAAATCCTCCTGCGATTCCTTCATGGCCTTCTCTATAGATTCATCCAGAATACTATTCCGTACTAATACTAATACCGGTTCTTACGGGGACTTCCTTGGGTATTTCAAGGATTTTTTCTTTGGACTCATCCCGGCATTCCTGATAGGGTTTCTCTAGAAATTTCTTCTAGGATTTCAGCCGAGGTTTCTACAGGTTTCCCAGAATACTTCTAAGAATACCTCCTGATTTTTTTTCCTGTGATTTCTTCAGAAACTCTCCAGTGATTCCTCCAAGATTGTTTATCCAAGATATTTTGTCCACGGGTTCTATCATAATTTTCCCATGGGATTCTTACAGGAACTCCTCTTGGCCTTCATCCAAAAATTTCAGCTGGATTTCTCAAGCTATTCCTGCTGTGGTTCTTCCAGCAATTCTTCCTAGAACTCCTCCAGTCATTCTTACTGTAATACCTCCCAGAATTCTTCTACGGATTCTACTAAGATTTTTCCAGGGATTCCTTCAAAAACTTGCTGGGATTATTCAAGATAATCTTCCTAGTCTTGCAGAAGTGTGTGTCCTCCTGGAAATCTTTAAAAAAAATCTGGGATTTCTCCAAAAAATTCTTGTTGTACTTCTCCAGGAACTCTTCTAAGAAGTCCATAAGCGATTCTAAAGACTCATCCAGAAATTCATGGATTACTCTAGAAATTAATCATGGTATTACACCTCGAACTCCTCTTGGCCTTCTTCAAGGAATTCTAGCTGAAGGAATCCCAATAGAAATCTCTAGAGGATCCCTAAACGAATTTTGGGAATAGTTGGAATTTCCAGAGAAATTCTAGTAGGTATACTAGAGAAATCTCTAGTGAAATTTTATAGGAATGTACAGGAAAAACTTGTAGTTAATTAGAAGGCACAGAATGTTGCTAATTGACAAAATGAGAGATGAATTAGTGAAAAAAGAATCGCGTTCTGGTGGGATTCGATAACACACGGCTCCGTATTTGCTAAACCGCAGTATGGCCATTTATTTGAGGGTTCTTTCGGCATGGTGTTTTTTTTTTATTTTTGAAAATTTTTACGTTAGTTTCATTGGAACCCAACAAACATTTAAGCTTCTTAGGAGAAAAAGAAACCACTCATAAGCAAACTTTAGTTTAAGAAACTGATATTCAGCTTGTTACGTTTCTTGGGAATGTAATCAACAATTCCTTTGGATTTTTTTTTCTATATTTCAATGGCTATTCCTCCGCAACTATTTTAGAAATTTCTTTTTCAGTTATTTTGCATATTTCTCAGGCAATTTTATCGTGATTACTTTTGGAATTCTTTATAATTCAATTGTATTTAAATTTATTGCTTCCAAAAATTGCTGAACTGGAAATTCAGAAATTCTCAACTGGACTTACTTAAAGAAAATCCTATGAAATTCACGAAAAAAGTCCTAACAAATTCCCAAAGAAGTTGCCGGAAAAATTCCATCAAAATTATCTTAGAGCTTTTAAAGTAGTTGCCAAAAGAATAAATAAAAAAACTACCAGAGGAATTCCTGATGAAAATAGTAAGAATTTTTAAAGAAATTGGCCGAATCCAATCTCAAATTAAATTTCCAAAATATATTGTATAAAAATTTCCACAAACAAATTTTGAAGAAATTCCCTTCCCGAAGAAAATTTAGAAAGAATTCCAAAAGTGATTGCAGTGACAGAATTTTTAAAGAACCGACAGAGATTTTTTTTAAAGAAATTCCCGAAGGAAATCTCTTAGAAAATTGCCGAATCAATTTCCAAAGGAATTACCGAAGAAGTTCCCAAAGTAATAATAAAATATTTCCAAAGGATTTGTTGATAAAATTCACACATAAATTTTCACTGCAAGTAACATCGGGAATGTCCAAGATGTTCTGCAGGAATTCCTTACATAATTACTGAAGAAATCTAGAAGAAGTTGTCTAAAGAATTTCTATTTTGATTATAGAAGCGATTTATTAAAGAACTTCCGAAAGAGTTTTCAAAAGAATTGATGAAGTAAAACCTCATAGCATAGATAATGGAAGTCCAAAAAATCGACGAAAATCGAAAAAAAGTAGAATGACTTGCGGAACACATTTCCAAAACAAAATTGTGAGGATGTTCCCAGAGTCAATGTCGAATGAATCACCAAAGGCATCACTAAAAGAATTCCCAAAGGAATTGCCTGAAGATAAATAAGAGAATTTTTCAAAATCAATTATCAATAGAATTGTTCACATTAACAAAACATCGCTTGAAAGACTACTAAAAATTGGCGAAGAAACTCTCGAGAAAACATTTCAAAGGATTTGCTAATGAAGTAAAAAAAAAAACAAATAAACTGCTAGTGGAATTGCCAAAGAAATTTCCAAAGTAATTTCCGATGAAATTTTCAAAGGATGCGTTAAAGGCGTTCCGTATCAAATTTCAGACAAATTAACAAATAAATTCTTAAAGAAATTGCCGAAGAAATTTGCTAAATTCAAAGGAATTACTGAGAGATTTCTAAAAGAAGTCTTTATTCAAATAAATTGCAAAAACAATTTCCAAATAAATTGCCGGGAGTATTCCCTGAGGCATTACCGAAACAATGTTTTGCCGAAAACACAAATTTCTTTATTATATTATAGCATAGAATCAGAATCCTGACGAGAAAAATCGAAATTCGCTATTGATGTTGCGGTCAAACCAAAAATGCAAATATGTTTTCTGATTTTACAAGTTCAATGCCACAAAAGTTCAGCTTATTGGACGCAGTGGCGGCGCCGCGACGTAACATCCGATGCCATAATGTCCAGGACCTTTTTTGTGACATAGGGTAATTCATGTATTTTGGACAGGCTGAGGACAACGTTGGAAAAATCTTCCCCTAGCTGCCTTAGAAAGCAATTGATTATTTTACAGAGTTACTAATACGCTTCTAATATGATTGTACTTTGCGTTCCTGGTGACAAAAACCTTAACGAAAGCATTTTAAGTTGAGAAAATCATAATTTCCAATCGCTTGTTAGAATTGCATTTTAGACACCGAATATATGTTTTGGACACCCTCTGGTATATATAATTTGGACAGGGCGATTATCTCAAAGTTCAGCCATGAACACTGCCAAATCATAGAAGTAGCATAAATTAACAAATATTTTCTTGCAAATAATTAAATTTCTCCGCTTAACGTAAATTCGTAATTGTTAAGCGTATTTTCAACGTAAGTCATTAGAAAAGGGTCTGTTTGATTCAATAATCGATATTGAGAAGTAACTTCTTTAATTAGCTCTCCGGAACAAGACATAAATCGCCGTGCATGTCCAAATTACGTACATGTCCAAATTATATTTTTTACCCTAACGTCCAAAATCATATATGCGTCATAACTTCCCGGATGTTATGTCGCACCTACGCTTCAGGATGTTATGTCGTAGTCATCATGCGTCATAGTGCCCCGGACATTGTGGCGCAAATTCCTACGCCGCAGGGAGGTGCGTCACTAAGCCCCAGATGTAATGACGCACCATTGTCGTTGGCCGTTATATCGTTAGTATCATGTGTCAAAAGGTCCAATGATAAATCTGCGTCATAAGGTCCGGAATATAATGGCGCATCCCTTGTATGACAAAATATCCAACAGCATAGGTACAATTGCAAAACATCAAAAAAGCAATATAAAATTTAGCAATAAATACGATTCAGCCTGCAATTAACTTGAATGCATTTCCAGCTGAAATTATCGACCGTGCCATGCGGCGAAGCCGCATAGAGGATTGAGGAACTGAGGCGGCAGAAGGCCGCCGAAGTTTCCGAAATCCGACGCGCCGTAACTGCGTCGATTCGGTTCCAGGCAATCCACAGATCCAAGAATTTGCCCGGTATAATGCAAACAGAGATGTTATCCCTTTTTAAAGTCCGACGAGCGTTAGCGAGTTCGGACAGCAAGCGATTGCCTGTTAATTTGCACACATAGTTTTTGCTGTCTATTAAGTATTTCTATCATAGTTCCATGATGTAGTGTGCTCAAATTATTTTGTTGAAAAAATTATAATTTTTATTGCAATTGTTGATTTTGGAAAATCTGACAATTTTTATTGCTCGAAAATCAATTATTTATGGAAAATTTTGATTTATTTATGCACTTTTTGATTTGATTATGGAACTTTTATAATTTATTATTGTAGACCAGAAAACCGAATGTGTCACAATCGCCACGTTTTTGTATGGAACCTCCAAAGTTTTTTTATGGATCCTTTTCGGGCGTTATGTCGTTGGACGTTATGTCGCATGTCTAATGTGACACAACGTCCAAAAACAAAAGTGCGCTGTACTGTCCGGGACAGTACGTTATACCTCCCCTGTGACATAACGTCCAAAAGCTCAGATGCGCCATAATATCCCGGGTTTTATGACATACATATGCATTTGGGCATTGTGTCGCATCCCATCGCCGGGTTTATTGACACACCTGTGAATTTGGATCATATAGACTGTTTCAGAAATTATAAATACACTTTGTTTATTCAATTAAATGAACTGTTCTAATGATTTTTACCAACTTGTTTCAGAGTATAGCATATTGTACTTCATATTTTTATATTTCCTTTCAATTGTCTTGATATTTTGAAGAACAGTCGAGTTCTCTAACAAATAACTTGATTTTTCAAATTTGCATTTGCGCAAAGGTGTTTTTTCATGATTTCAACATTATTTATCACTAAATACCAAAAATTATCTAAATTTTTATCACATTCGCTTTCTTAACAAGTTGTCTAAGTGATGCCTTGATCAAAATTTGGGAAAAATCAATAAAGGCATTCCCACGTCATTTTTTCGGAGATCAAGTTTCTTATTTTTTAAGGTTTTCTACGGAACATAAGAACTACCACACAGTTTTTTAGCTTTCCTGAACGCATTTAATCTAAACAAACTTATTTTTTTCAGCTCATTCGATCCTTCAGATGGCAAAGCTTGTCATACCATGAAAACGAATGCAGTAAACAGTAATTAAGACATTCGTTTGCTTAACGTTTGTTGCTACTGGTGTTGTTGAGAAATTTGAAACAAAAAAAATTGTATTTAGAAGGCCCGTAATGGTGGTTCTTGATCCGTTATGACACAGCGCCGCAGTGGCTTAATTTCCACAACATGGGAGAAAAAACTCTTTACAATTGTTCTTGAAAACTATTTTATAAGGGTTGTTATCATGCAATAAAACAAAGAAGATGTCACGATGAATACAAGTTAAACGTAAATTTGTGGATATTTGATAGTTTCCGAGATTTACACTTCTAATAATTGCTCTGAAAATGTATTCTCAATCAATATATTCAGTTCACAAAGGGGTTGTGGTGATTGTAAAGTTTAAACTGAAAATACAAATTCCATGTATTATAGGTAATCAAGTTATCAATTTTTCAAACCTCACATGGCGGCGAGAGTGTTAAGTCAGTACAACGGTTCGGATTTTTCAAAAACAAAAAAAAAACTGTTCTTTAAAATATAGCGCGTTTAAATTTTCGGGCTTATTTGTCCCGACGTGACGTAGTATATCAATGTACAGAGAAATTGAAGGTGGATCGATATTTCTTTTTGCAAAAAAAAGCAAAACAACCTGGAAGCCACTGAAACTGGCACCCCCCAGGCACCCCCTAGGAAAAAATCCTAGATACGCCAATGATCAGGTCTCCCTTCGTGTGGGCAGTGGACGTTGATGATGCTGTAGTTGAAGAAACGGCCCTTTACTCTCAACAAGCACATCCTTGCGTTGATCGGCTGCCACCCGATCACACGTTGTCGCATCTTGCCCAACACTATAAATCCTGTTACCAGTTCATTGGTGGTGTCACAGCTTTGGTAGAAGGTAGCCGCTCGATGCTCACTTTTCCACACTTTTTGTCCAGTCCAACAAAGTTCCTGCAACGCCACGATGTCGAAGTTGCGGGGATGTAATTCACCGTAGATTATCCTATCACATCCTGCGAAACCAAATGACTTGCAATTCCATGTTCCAAGTTTCCAATCGTAGTCCTTTTTTTCGTCGCGTGGGTCTTTGCCGATTGTATCGAGCCGTATTTTCGCCTATGTTATTCGCAATGAGGATTTTTACGGGTGGCTTATTGGGCCTACGCCAACACTCCTGTCTCGTCGGCCATCGAGCCAGTTCTGTTTAACATTCCGAACAACACTGGGATGACCACGCTGATGGGGCTACCACCTTGGATCTAGCTGGGCGTGATGCAGCATTTCTTACTCAGCCGCTGGATGCCAGAACAGACGCTGTTTGAGCCGCACCTCCTTGGAGAACAGACGCTCGGGTCGTACCTCCTCAATCTAGCAGAAGTGAGAAGGGCAACAGTGCCCAGGTTGCAGTACCAGCTAAGCACACAACTCTTAGCTGGCGGTTTTGTCATCACTTGACCCGCAGAAGCCTGGGTTAGGAACTTGTGAGGACCAGAGCTACATATGTTGGACGCTATCCTTATCGACTCACCGTTTTGCAGCCCGCCTTTACAACCCTTTAAATAGGAAAAAAACAAACACACACAGACATCCCCTCAACTCATCGAGCTGAGCTGATTGGTATATGTATGTGTTTTGACCCTCCCGACCTTCTACCAAAAAATCATTTTTGGAGTTAACATATAGCCTTTCCAGTTCACTTAGTGTACGAAAACCACAAAAAGAAGAAGAATAAAATAGTTAAAAAATAAGAATATAAAAAAGAAGAAAAGAACAAATAAGAAAAAAAAATGGTTAAATAAAGTCTCACTTAGAAATTGCTGATAAAACATCTACATATTTACAAAACAGATTCTAGTGGTGTTAATACCAAAGTTAAAGAAGAATGAAAATTTACACATTATAAATACATAGCCATGAAAAAAATGCTATTGCGTCCACAAACTAGTTAGAATTAATATCAGTAAACCATAGTACTCGCAGTAAAACAGAAGACAACAAAAACTAACTGTTCCAGTTAAGTCCTGTACCTGTATACAGATTTCCGATCAACCAGCAGGTTAATGTTACAAACCGGAAATTTACGACTGACCAACGACTTATGCACGGCGGAAATCAATCGTCACGCTGTAGTGGGTAGTTGGACCTGCATACGGTCTACTGTCTCAAAAATTCATTCGCCTCGAGTGCGCCGTTTGCTTGCAAAACGCAGCAACAGAGAAAAAACTAGTTTGCCTAGGGAAACATGTTTTATTTTTCACTTCCTTGGTCTGGCTAGCAAAAACGACACACACACATCCGTAAGAGCGTGAAATAAAACGCCATAAAATGGAAATTTGAGCCGAAACATGTTTCATCAGCGTTTGCCCACTGAAGGCATCTACGAATGACGACGCATAAATGGGAGGCTTGGGTGAAAAGTTCTGATTGGTGGGAAGAACCGAACAGTTGTTGTTGCTTTTGTTACGGATCATCCGAAAAAATATTTCATGTTGCTAACCCGTGTCTTGTTTTTAATTTTACTTTGCATTCCAATATCTCACTTTTCTTTATAAAAAACCAATTGCTCAGTATGCGGCAGGAAAAAATGCGAATGGGTTTTTTGAACTTCATACCTCATGTTCGTCCATTTGACGTTAACCAATAGGGTCCTAAAATTAAAGACGAAATCTCGCTTATATTGAATAATACGATCAAGCATGGTATTCTAATCGGAATTGTACTTTACTCGAACTTGAAAAACAAAGGAATAATGAAAAAATCGAAATAAGAAAAATGGTAAATAGTTCTACTTTGACATTTGAGGTCAACCTTGTGTGACTGAGCTCGACATTTTTCGCACTGGGATTTCAAAAATGTTCCTATCTGACATACACGGTGAAAAAAAATCACTCAAAGTATGTGTTATAAGCTAGGGACGAGACAAAAGGGTTAAAAAATAAAAATTATATATTTTCAACTACGGTTAACCCGGGAGCGGTCGCGTCGTGTACTGAGTACACGCACCATGAAAAATGCACGCATGTGGTACACAGCGTGAGCGCGGCGTCCCTGCAGGTAGTCAAAGACGCGACTGCTCGAGGGTTAATAAAAACGTCAAAAAATGAGTTAATATGTACTCTTGAACCATATATTATGGTTTAAAACAATAATCCCGATAGGACTTTAGGAGCCTATTTATGTTTCAACATTCCATAATCTCTAATAGGCCAATTTTATAAAAAAAAAAAATTTAATATGTTTACTAGACTGCGCCTGAAACTGAAAACAATCAAAGAGTTCAAACCACTGAAAAGTACAAAGGTCGCCAAATTTCATATCTGATAAAACAAAATTTTAAATTTTCTTTACAATATCATCTGATATATGTGTTATTTTATCTGGTATGTGAAACTACATGGCTCTGGATTAGTATGGCCTGGTTTTTCATCGAATTGAAGCTATGTTTTTTACTATTTTAGCCATTTTGTTGTATGACCATTGGGCGCGCAGTTTATTGATACCAAATTTTTAGGCTTACATTATCACATGTTAAAAATCAAATATGTTCATTTTTATTTTGTAGTGGTAGAATATAGACGTTGACTAATATACAGTCATGACCCGCTGGTTGGGGGCTTAATAGTTGGGTGACTTTTTAGTTGGGGCCCCGTTAGTTGAGCTGTCAGCCAACTAAAAAGTACCTGGATGTCATAATTCAATGTCAAACTGAAAATGACAACCAATCTGTTATTCCGAGGGGCGAGCTAATGAGTTTTTGGTTTCTTAAACTTTACTGATAATAATCGAAAAGAATTTCTATTTCATATTTCTTAAAAAAAAGATAGAATATGTACAATTACTTCGAAACAAATGCAAAACATCGGCAATCTTTATTTTGTCGATCATTGAAAGCGTTTTGTGCTTGTTTTTGGTCCGGGAGGTTTCATAAACATCTATATTTTCACTTCACCGACTAAAAATGGGTGAAAATAATTATTTCTCGCATTGGCCATATATGTATCTTGCAAAACGTATCAGTTTTGCTCTGAATGTGAAACAAATTCAGAAATTTTCCTTTTTCATTCCAACCTAAACATGATTTCAAAAATACAATAAGCACGCCCCTTGTGCTGCTGTCACTTCACCCAACTAGCGAATCGAATTCGTTGGTTGGGTGGAGGTTGTGGCTCAACGAGCGGGTTCCGACTGTACTGTCATGAAAAAATAGTCATGTACAGAGTGTTAGGTTCCTGAGTGCAAACTTTTTAAAGGGTGATAGAGGACCAGAAATGGCGAAAAAAATTGTTCTACGCATATGGTCAAATCTCAACCGTTGCGTAGTTATTGAACTTTCCATGTTTTTGATTATTATTGCCTTAGCTGACTATAACTTGAAAATGGTCAAAATTATCGCATTTTTTACGCTTATTCGAAAGATTACCGAATTTCCTATCAGATGGAATCTTTGAATCGATTGATTTAGTTAAATAACTAAGTTTTCCAGGGCAAATAGCTCAAAAGTAGTATTTTAATTTGTTTTTGTCAATTATCTTTGAAAAATGCATAATAATTTAAAATTATTTCTTAGACAAAGTTGTGGCCCCTGTTTTACTCTGCAATTCGTTCTTTGATAGCAAACTTCTATCTCTTATCGTTTTCTTGCTATTTTGATTTAAACATCGCATTTCAGATCATAAATTTGCAACTGTCAAGGTGATCACTTTTTTGCGCACAGTGACGCGTATTTAAATTGAAATTGCAAGAAAACGATAAGAGATAGAAGTTTGATGTCAAAGAACGAACTGTAGAGTGGAACAGGGGCTACAATTTTTTATTTATTACTTATTTTTAAAAGATAATTGACAAAAACAAATTAAAACACACTACTTTTGAGCAATCTGCTCTTCAAAACCTGGTTATTTAACTAAACCAAACGATTCAAAGATGCCATTTGATAGAAAATTCAATAATCTTTTGAACCAGGGTAAAAAAAACTGCGATAAGTTTGACCATTTTCAAGTTATAGCCAGTTTTGGCAATAATAATCAAAAACATGGAAAGTTCAATAACTACGTAACGGTTGAGATTTGACCACATGCGTAGAACAATTTTTCACCATTTATGGTCCTCTATCACCCTTTAAAAACTTTGCACTCACGAACCTAGCACCCTGTATATCCCATATTCAGCGTGTGATAGTACCTTGAAATTTTCGCATTTTTTCCTGCCGCCCCCTGTGTTATATGTAATTCAAAATGCAAGTCAATTCGATCAGCTTCATTACTAGTCTGAAACTATGAAACTATTCGACCAAAATTTCTGGAGACTTTGTCGAAATTATGTCGAAATCATGATCAAAAGGATTGATCATCTCTAGATGAAGCAACAAACACCATAAAGCGAACTCACCTGTTACCATCCTCCTTTGCATCAAACCATTCGCCTCTACGTTGCACTTTATACCGAACTCCCCATCGCTGGAACGTCAACAAACTGAAGTGCTGCGGAAGGAAATCAACCATATCAACCATACGACCATGGCAGTGCGAAAGGAAGCAGCTCACACGTCATTTTATCCTTCCTGCGATGTGGCCCAAAATGAAGATTTGGAAATGAAATGGTCGAGGTTGCCTTTTTCTTCACGTGCTTACGGCACATACACACTACTGTGGTGGGTGGGTTATACTGGCACCATCACGGAGCAGATCACACAACAGTTGAGGAGTAGCACGATGGACTGAAAGGATGCACGCATGCCAGGGCGACAGGTCTCTGGTGACTCAGTAGCAGAAATTGAACCGGAGAATACTGCTTTCTTTTGCTTATTTCCTAGCCCATAAAGTTCTGAGATGAATTTCTTGTGGAGAATTGGTTGGGCCCCTAAAAAGCCATCCACTAAGAAATAACATGAGATGAAATGCTTGCTTTCAAAGTCAAGAAATTTTGTTGTACAATGTACATACATCTCTTGACCAGCCTCCTGTCACCGCAATACTGCCCCACAGGAAAATAACGAGCCAACATCTCTGGTTCCCACTTCCAGCCGCCTCGTTGAACATAATAGCGGCGGCTCGGCGGCTTGGTTCCCCATGACAGCGCAAAGTTTGTAAACAAACATGATTCCAGGAGCAAAAATCAAAAGAGGCGAAACTTTTTTTCGCAACCAATTTTTTTTTTCACCTTTTAAAATCGTTAGTTTAAGCAAAACATGATTTTTAATTTCGCAATTATTTATTTAAAAATGAAGTCGTAATAGTTTCAGCTCGTCTTCGTCAAAGGAATAAAGTTTTCATAAAATTTATAATTGTTATTAATATGATTCAGCCACAGTCAATAATCGTTCCTGGATTTTGATGCTGACCTCAAAAACATGGCCGCGTGACAGGAGGCTGCTCTTGACGGCACTAAAGACGGGCTTTGTTGCTGCAATGAAAAGGCTCATTCATTAACAATGCATAGGTGTTGTCATATTGTCCATCCGGTTGGAATCAAGACCGACATTCAATAAAAAATTGCCATTTTCTTGGTCCACAAGTGTCGCAACTGTTTCGCATCTAGTGCGCTGTGTTGCTGACAACAACGGGAAGGATGCGCACCACTTTTGACATGATTAAAAAACGTCGCGAGTTGGGTCGCGTCGCGACTTGATTGTGCGAAGTCCGGTTTGGTGGCGGCCCGACAATACATAATATGGAATGTATGGCGATATGGATGGTAAGTAGGTGTGGCCGTGGGGATGGCAGCTGCAATCGTTTAACCGTATCGAAAACCTCGGGGTATGGGTTTAATCCTCTCTCGAGTCGAAGTTTCTGTTGTAATCACTGGCGGGGCACGAATAACCCAAGAAACATAACTAGCTGAACAACAGTTTCTCAAGCTGAAGTTTATTCAAGAATGGTTTGTTCCACTTTTGTACAGCCAAAATGTTTGTCGGGCCTGAAGGCCAAAACAATAATTTCTCTCACGTCCCGGGTAATTTTGGTCGGATTTTAGCATTTTGAGGAGAGACAACAATAATGTAAAGCAAAGCAAAGCAAGCAAAGCAAAGATAGGGTAATTGTTCCCTTCGTTGTGGTAGTACCTAATGTTGCGGTAGTGGCAATTGAGCACTTTTTCGACTGAAATGTTACCAAACGCCATTTTTAATAGATGTATTATGCTTAAATTATGAGATTGCACCACTTGTGTGCTTAAGATTTGCCCAAAAACCTATTTAAAAAAATATTTTCCTTAAAATTTTTGCTGCTGTGTTCCTATTGTTGCGGTAGTGTTCCTAATGTTGCGGTATCCCATATGATTTCAATGGGATACCGCAACAATAGGAACCAAAATTAAATTTTACCTCCATAATAGGAACAGTGTGCCTAATGTTGTGGTAAGCGATTTATGATCGAAAACAGAGAGAAACGATAGTTTTTATATTTTTCCAAGCAAATTTGGATAGAAAACTACCAACTATCGTTTTGCAACCCTTTATTAGATGGTACGATCATTGTTTTTTAAATGAATTTACCTTAATACCACAACGATGGGCACACTTACCCTAACCGTACACATCGTAGTTGCTACTCCGTGATTGACCAGAACAATCGAAGTTGCACAGAGAGCCAATGAATGTGAAAGCTTGGGACTAGCTAACCATTCTCAATGTGCACAATTCGAGAGTTCAGCTATTTAAAGTCAATAACGGCGCTGGCCACGTCCTTACGGTCATCAGGAAAGGGAAGGAATGTTAGTTCGACAACCGTTGCTACTAGAAACCGTGGAATCCACAGCATCCCCACAGTTGTCACGGGAAGGAATGGTGGTTAGTAGGGTAGGGTAAGGTGTGGATCTAGGAGCCACCTCTGTTAGGTGATATGATCCACTAGTTATATGGAAATACACGTCGCGGTCTTCATCACGATTATGATTTATTTGATCACGATGACCACTGATCCCGGATTTCGTGCTCGCGTTTCCATCGCCCTACCGTGGAAACCGACTGACCAACGAATATTGTAGCGCGATTCTGATCCCGGATTTTTCACTCGCACTTCCATCGCCCTACCGTGGAAACCGACTGACCAACGAATATTGTAGCGCGATTCTGAACCCGGATTTTTCACTCGCACTTCCATCGCCCTACCGTGGAAACCGACTGACCAACGAATATTGTAGCGCGATTCTGAACCCGGATTTTTCACTCGCACTTCCATCACCCTATCGAGAAAACCGACTGACCAACGAATATTGTAGCGCGATTCTGATCCCGGATTTTTCACTCGCACTTCCATCGCCCTACCGTGGAAACCGACTCTTGAGGAGAGACAACAATAATGTATTGAAAAAAAAAAATTGAAAAATTTCGGGTAAAATCTAAGTCGCCGGAAAAGTTCATTACCGAAACCAATAAGTTTTATGATTTTTCCTAATTGTTCGGTTTTTTTTTTTCAACAAATTCATTTATTATTTATTACACGCTAACCTGAAACTACCCATCGCCTGGGTCGATTCTACCCGGATTTTCATGTTGTTAGCAGTTGTCAAAATCCGGGTAACCCGAAAACCCAGATTGGTTGAATCTGGGTAAAGATCTGGGTAATCGGCACTTTGTCACTTTCCGGCTTGAGAATATGGCAGCGGTCAGGCGAACGCTGGCAATTATGGATGTTTCCTCGAAAAATATGAGGATAAATGAAATGACGGGAAAACAGTTAAATTCTTCCAGGGAACTGTTTTCCTGCATCAGGTAAGTGAATAGCACACGGGAATTGGGAGCTTTTTATCAAAACTCTAAATTGGAATTAAATTAATAAAATCAAGGTCCAGGAGGAGCTGGGTACCGGTTACCCAGATTTTGCCACCAACATCGGTAACCCAGATTAGAGTAAAGGTGCCTTTACTCAGATTAGAGTAACTGCAGTTTTGCTCAATCTGGGTCGCTTTGACACCAATCTGGGTAACTGAGGGTTAGCGTGTATCCCTTCCCTTGACGATCAAACGAGCTCTGTGACAAAATATGAAAATAATGATGAATAACCTGGGCTTGTTAGGGGAATATCTGTAAATAAAAGAAAATCGGGTTAAGTAGGGTTCCTTTGAATTCCACTAAGAATTTGCATCCTTTGACAGATACGTATTTCGACCTCAACTGTAAGGTCGTCTTCAGTGTCTTGTACTTGACTCGACTCAAGTACAAGACACTGAAGACGACCTTACAGTTGAGGTCGAAATACGTATCTGTCAAAGGATGCAAATTCTTAGTGGAATTCAAAGGAACCCTACTTAACCCGATTTTCTTTTATGAAAATAATATTTGTTTCGGTCTGATTAATGGTAGAGTATCAATTCTCAAATTAAGCATACATACGCTCCCATTTTCTTCTACTCCAAACCAAAGGAATGTTTTGTTTCTCATTTTTAAACTTTTCGTTGGAAGTGAACACAAGGGGACGGCAACCTATTTTTTCACTATGGAGTTTGACAGGTTGGATTGTGCCTCCTTACACGGAGAGACGAAACTACCCAAAAGTGAGTTCTTTCCACCCAACTTCGGGGTTGCGTGCGTCAAGCCAATTTTGAGTTGATGGAATCGATGTTTTCGTTGGGTTGTTCCCGCTTGCTTCCATGTGAAAAAAATACCTAATTTTAAGTTTTTTTCACCCAACCGAAATTTTGACTAGGTTGTATTCACTCAAATATGAGTACTGTGCTAGAAACTCAGTGTTGGCTTGACGCACGGAACTGCAAAAGTTGGGCTGTTTCTCTCTTCACTCTCTGACAACAACAGAAAGAGCGCATGAAAAGGGAGATGAAAAAGAACTCAAAATTGAGTTTAAAAGTACCTAATTTTGAGTTGTTCAGTTTCTCCGTGTACGAGGAGTATAAATTTATGCTCCAGCCAAAATATTCACCAACACAGTCGTGAAATTCGAATGTTTACCTTTTTACGAGGGATATTGGTGCAAAACGCTTGTATCACATTAGATCTCATAAAAGTGTTGATCATGAAAAAGCGGCATATTTGATAATTTTCAATTTGAGAGTATAAATGTTTAGGTAAAGTTCCCTCAGATAGTGGGAATTGTTTGTGAAAAGACACACAACAGCTGTTTTCGCGAACATTGTGTGCCAAAGTGCGTTTTTCCTTATTTGCTCCCGCTGCTGTATTGAGTGAATGTTTGTATTAGTGAGCTCTGGTTGCGCATGATAAGCGGCAACAAAATCAGCACCACCGTGACTCGTGAGTGAACACGAATGATAACAAAAACAACGGAATCAATCGGCGCTGTTATCGCTTTGTTTTCTAATAGGATGATTTTGGGAGCGTAAGTTAGTAAGCCTAATTCTATTCAATTTAATGTTGTCTGGCCGTTTGGCTGAACGCTATTTGGCCGAATGCCATATGGCCGAATGGGTTGTTTGGCCGAATTATGTTCAAAAGAATTCTGAGGAACTTTTTGACATTCTAGCTGCCAGTATGGTCATCAGTAACATATTTCCATCATTCAATCATTGGCTTTTCATTCTACACAGCAAAAAAAAATCTTGTGATATCACATTACTCTCGCTACACATCCGTCGCGTCGTAAAAGTGATGTAAATGTTTTCCAGGCAGCAAATTAGCCATCTCAGATTGAAAGTGTGTCTAGCAATCACTAGAACCGGATCGATAGATGAATCCTACAAGTAAAATTTTGGCATGGATTCGTGCACTGATTCGTTGATTGTAAGGTTACCGTACCTCTCGGCCATTTCACCGAGTTAGAAGGTTGATGATAAATATGATACTGCTGCTAAGTATCTGCTGAAACGGGTTTGTTGACACTTTCCGGTGCCAACCAGGGAGTTCATAGTGATTGTGATAATTGTTGGAAAACGAGTGAAATTATGTTTGGAAATGCATACATACGCGCCTGGATATTACAAAATTATTTGCTGTTTAGGTAGTTCACAGATTAGTTAGTGTTAAAACTGTCACTGTATTTTACCAGAGATTTTTCCTTCTTCAAATCATAAGTTGTTTATTCGAGTTATATTGATGTGGCGAACAGTGACATGGTCACTTAAGGCAAAACTGGACGCATTTCCTGATTTTTTTTTTGATTTTTTATTAAATAACGAAGCAATATTTTCAAAATCGGTTTTCGTACACAGTTAGAGAAAGGATCGAGCTGTCTTCTGGATTTTTTTTTTCAAGTGTAAAACTTCTACCATTTTTTTTTTTTTTTTCAAAAACCATATATTTTGAAATTTCATTCAAAAATGGTTTCCTTAAAACTGAAAAACATTTTCCACCTGAAAAAAAATCAGGAGATACCTTGATCCTTACTGTAACTGAGCATGAGCATGAGCATAGATGACCGCACAATTCGTAGTTGCTACTCCGTGATGGACCAGAGCAATCGAAATTGCACAAGGAACCAATGAATAGGGCTTGGGACTAGCTTACTATTCTCAATGTACACAGTTCGAGAGCTCTCAACTTTAATAGGGTCAATAACGGCTCCGGCCACGTCCTTACGGTCATCGAGGATGGGAGGGAATGTTAGTAAGACAAACGTTGTTATAAAGACCGCGAATCGCTGCATCTCCACGTTTGTCTCAGGAAGGATTTTTTGTTAGTAGGGTAAGATACATTGTCAGTCCGGGAGTCACCTATGGTTGGTGATATGATTTGACAATGGATCAATATACACAAACCGCCGCTAACAACCGACCACTTTTCGACGCAAAAACCAGGCAAAAAGAAAATGCTATCGCGCGTCTCCATTCCACGAGGGAGCAAAAACCTTTAGTCTATTCCACACAGAAACACACTGAACGCGACTAACTTGTCGGCGCCCGGATTTTTTTCTCGACCGGCGAGCCCGAACTAACACTTTTCACTCTTTTAGGTAAATGCAAAAAATGAAAGAAAATATTTATTATCAACTAAAAATGTATTGGGAACTAGCGCCGACGGGAAGCGAAAAATTCGAAACCGACTCGATCCACCGCACACTAAATTCAACCGCGTCGATTTTATTCTTTCTCGTTCACACTGCAGCGCGATAGGAAGCGAAAAATTTGGAACCGACTCCGCCGTCGAAATGCTCACTTCGGAATAGAAAATAGAAAGAGAAAAAAATCGAACAACTGAAGCAAACGCGCGCGACACTGGCACCCGGACGAAATCCTATCACACACTGATGCACGCTGGGTCCGCCGCCGTCGAAATGCTCACTCGATACCTTGATCTTTACTGTAACTGTGAACGAAGACCGATTTTGAAAATATTACTTCGTTATTTAATAAAAAATCAAAAACCAAATAATGAGGATATGCTTCCAGTTTCACCTTGTTCATTATTCCATTTTCAACTAAACAGCATTCAGCCGTTTGCATATGGCCAAATGACCCGGAGCCCGATTTAATAAACTCATCATGAAGACAACGTTGGTTAAGAGCACATTTAACCCTAATGCTATGTTCAGACTACGCCGTTGTATCATGATACAAGCGGTTTTGGTGATACAAGGCCAATATCATGTTTCTGGAACGTGATACAGCCATACATTTTTGTCATCTCCAATATCACCTTCCCGAACGTGATATTCTGAATATCATGATACAACTGCTCGAATTGGCTGCTCGAATGAGCCCTTTCTGGCAACACTGTAGGAATTTGACAGCAATGTCATTCCGAAAGTTTGTTTATGATGATGTTTTTCGTTTTTTTTGTGGTTTGACAACAATCTGCAAATACAAAAATGCAAGTTTCTACGGATTTTTTCCGAAATTTTCAAATATTCGGGTCAGAAGTACACGTTTGGTGAATAATTGTAATTGTAGTTCAGAGCAAGTTCCAGTGAATCTTCAGCGGAAATCGAATATACCGTCTCAATCAGATATAGTTGCCACAAGTTACCACTTTCATCATGCTCCCAGGAAGCTTTCAGCCGTGGAAGTTTTCCCAAACGTTATTACATCAGAGAATGTCATTTCATTGTAACTACGAGCACCAGCAAGAGGACATAATTACCGAAGAATTTTTAACTGAGGTCACCTGGCCGAGATCTCCACATTCCTGCTTGTGTACTCCTGCAGCAAACGGATCGAAAAATGGGCCAACTAATAAACGCGATCCGAGATCGGAACCTTCCTGTTATGCCACTCCTCCGGGGATCCAATATGCGGACTAAACTACACGGTTATGACGCGTGAGGGGTCAGCAACCATATCAGGAAATCTCACCATTACCTGGTAAGTAATTTGAGATTTGCGCTTATCAGCTGACAATGACTGTGTTCGTTATTTTCTTTCAGTGCCTTCGATTGATAATGAATCGTTCAACCGGTGATAGAGAAGCAGTATCGTATTCTGCGACGACGATGTCGTGGAATTCGGCATTAGTATGTCTAGTAGCAGAGCGTAGCGCGCAGGGTAAAGTCCCAGCATCAATCCGAGAGGTTTTCATCGCACTCTACTAGATTTACTACTGTTTCTTATGACCGACAGATGGTCTACATGGTTGCTGCAGCATGGGGCTATTCCAGTTTATGTTCTTATATATAAGCAAAAAGAAGATGGTCAAATATGAATACTATGTAGTTTTTTGAATGAAGATATGCTGTTTCCATTTATTTTCCGCGAGGAAGAAATCACAAATAGTATCAATTGCAATTGGAATCAAATTATGTACATCAAAACTTCAAAGCAATTGCATTATCACCAGCTTTAGTTAATACTATTCCACAAACTCATCAGCAAACATACCCAATTTATACCTCTGGGGATTTCTCCGGGAATTCCCTTTGGGTATTTGTTAGGGGTTCCATCTGCGGAGCTCCCTCTAAGAATTTGTGCAGAAAGTTTCTCTGGAGATTCCTCCAGGAATTTCCTCTTGAGAATCCCTCAGGAATTCTCTCTAAGGATTCCTTCAGAGTTCTCTTTGTGGATTCCTCCAGGTGTTCTCTCTGGGGATTTCATTAGAAGTTCTCCCTGGGAATCACTCCAGGAATTCCCTCTGGGGAGTCCTCCAGCAAATTATTCCGAAAATTCCTTCCAGAGGATCCTTGAAAAATTCCTTCTGGGGAGTCCTTCAGGATTTTTTTTTCCGTAGATTCCCTCTAGAACTCCCTCTTGAAGGTTCGCTTCAGGGATTCCACCAGCAATTCCTTACGAGAATTCCTCCAGAAAATAATAACACTACGTTGCCGATAATCACAATAGATATAGGTTCTTCAGGGAATTCTTGCAACAATTACTCTAGAAAATCTTTCAAGATTTTTTTTTCAAATATTCCTTCAGAAATTCCTATGGGGATTCCTTCAAGGGCTCCTTCAAGGATGCATTCATATATGCCTTCAAGGGTTCCTTCAGGACTTCTTCCGAGGATTCCTTTAGGAATTCTTTCAAGGACTCCTCCAGGAATTCTTTCAAGGATTCCTTCATGAATTTCTTCAAGGATTCCTCCAGATATCTCTTCAAGAATTCCTTCAGGACTTCCTCCCAGGATTCCTTCATAAATTCTGTCAAGAACTCCTTCAGGAATTCCTTCAAGAGATTCCTTCAGGAATATCTGCATTGATTGCTTCAGGAGTTCCTTCAAGGATTCCTTCAGGAATTCCTTCAAGGATTCCTTCAGGAATTCCTTCAATGATTCCTTCAGGAATTCCTTCAAGGACTCCTTGAGGAATTTCTTCAAGGATTATTTAAGGATTTTTCTCAGGAATATCTTCAAGGATTCCTTCAGGAATATCTTCAAGGATTCCTTCAGGAATTCCTTCAAGGATTCCTTTAGGAATTCCTTCGAACATTATTTCAGGAATTCCTTCAAGGATTCTTCCAGGTATTTTTTCAAGGATTCTTCCAGGAATTCCTCCAAGGATTCCTTCAGGAATTCCTTCAAGGATTCCTTCAGAAATTCCTTCAATGATTCCTTCAGGAATTCCTTCAAGGATTCCTTCAGGAATTCCTTCAAGGATTCCTTCAAGAATGTCTTCAAGGATTCCTTCAGGAATTCCTTCAAGGATTCCTTCAGGAATTCCTTCAAGGATTCCTTCAGGAATTCCTTCAAGGATTCCTTCAGGAATTCCTTCAAGGATTCCTTCAGGAATTCCTTCAAGGATTCCTTCAGGAATTCCTTCAAGGATTCCTTCAGGAATTCCTTCAAGGATTCCTTCAGGAATTCCTTCAAGGATTCCTTCAGGAATTCCTTCAAGGATTCCTTCAGGAATTCCTTCAAGGATTCCTTCAGGAATTCCTTCAAGGATTCCTTCAGGAATTCCTTCAAGGATTCCTTCAGGAATTCCTTCAAGGATTCCTTCAGGAATTCCTTCAAGGATTCCTTCAGGAATTCCTTCAAGGATTCCTTCAGGAATTCCTTCAAGGATTCCTTCAGGAATTCCTTCAAGGATTCCTTCAGGAATTCCTTCAAGGATTCCTTCAGGAATTCCTTCAAGGATTCCTTCAGGAATTCCTTCAAGGATTCCTTCAGGAATTCCTTCACGGATTCCTTCAGGAATTCCTTCAAGGATTCCTTCAGGAATACCTTCAAGGATTCCTTCAGGAATACCTTCAAGGATTCCTTCAGGAATTCCTTCAAGGATTCCGTCAGGAATTCCTTCAAGGATTCCGTCAGGAACTCCTTCAGATTCCTTCAGGAATTCCTTCAAGGATTGCTTCAGGAATTCCTTCAAGGACTCCTTGAGGAATTTCTTTAAGGATTATTTCAGGAATTTCTTCAGGAATATCTTCAAAGATTCCTTCAGGAATTCCTTCAAGGATACTTTCAAGAATTCCTTAAAGGATTCTTTCAGGGACTGCTTCAAGGATTCTTCCAGAATTTTTTTAAGGATTCTTCCAGGAATTCCTCCAAGGATTCCTTCAGGAATTCCTTTGAGGATTCCTTCAAGGATTCCGCCAGGAATTCCTTCAATGATTCCTTCAGGAACTCCTTCAAGGATTCCTTCAAGAATGTCTTTAAGGATTCCTCCAGGAACTTCTTCAGGGATTCCTTCTGGAATTTCTTCAAGGATTCCTTCAGGAATTCCTTCAAGGATTCCTTCAGGAATTCCTTCACGGATTCCTTCAGGAATTCCTTCACGGATTCCTTCAGGAATGCCTTCAAGGATTCCTTCAGGAATGCCTTCAAGGATTCCTTCAGGAATTCCTTCAAGGATTCCGTCAGGAACTCCTTCAGATTCCTTCAGGAATTCCTTCAAGGATTGCTTCAGGAATTCCTTCAAGGACTCCTTGAGGAATTTCTTTAAGGATTATTTCAGGAATTTCTTCAGGAATATCTTCAAAGATTCCTTCAGAAATTCCTTCAAGGGGGCATCCATTAAGTACGTCACGCTAAAATTGAGAATTTTTGACCCCCCCTCCCTCCTTCGTACGGGTTTTTCCTATACTTAATACATTGCTTGTCACACTTTCACAAACCCCCCCTCCCCCCTTGGACCGTGACGTACTTAATGGATGGCCCCCAAGGATACTTTCAAGAATGTCTTCAAGGATTCCTTCAGGAATTTCCTCAGGGATTCCTTCTTGAATTTCTTCAAGGATTCCTTCAGGAATTCCTTCAAGGATTCCTTCAGGAATTCCTTCAAGGATTCCTTCAGGAATTCCTTCAAGGATTCCTTCAGGAATACCTTCAAGGATTCCTTCAGGAATTCCTTCAAGGATTCCGTCAGGAACTCCTTCAGATTCCTTCAGGAATTCCTTCAAGGATTGCTTCAGGAATTCCTTCAAGGACTCCTTGAGGAATTTCTTTAAGGATTATTTCAGGAATTTCTTCAGGAATATCTTCAAAGATTCCTTCAGGAATTCCTTCAAGGATACTTTCAAGAATTCCTTAAAGGATTCTTTCAGGGACTGCTTCAAGGATTCTTCCAGAATTTTTTTAAGGATTCTTCCAGGAATTCCTCCAAGGATTCCTTCAGGAATTCCTTTGAGGATTCCTTCAAGGATTCCGCCAGGAATTCCTTCAATGATTCCTTCAGAAACTCCTTCAAGGATTCCTTCAAGAATGTCTTTAAGGATTCCTCCAGGAACTTCTTCAGGGATTCCTTCTGGAATTTCTTCAAGGATTCCTTCAGGAATTCCTTCAAGGATTCCTTCAGGAATTCCTTCACGGATTCCTTCAGGAATTCCTTCACGGATTCCTTCAGGAATACCTTCAAGGATTCCTTCAGGAATTCCTTCAAGGATTCCGTCAGGAACTCCTTCAGATTCCTTCAGGAATTCCTTCAAGGATTGCTTCAGGAATTCCTTCAAGGACTCCTTGAGGAATTTCTTTAAGGATTATTTCAGGAATTTCTTCAGTAATATCTTCAAAGATTCCTTCAGGAATTCCTTCAAGGATACTTTCAAGAATGTCTTCAAGGATTCCTTCAGGAATTTCCTCAGGGATTCCTTCTTGAATTTCTTCAAGGATTCCTTCAGGAATTCCTTCAAGGATTCCTTCAGGAATTCCTTCAAGGATTCCTTCAGGAATTCCTTCAAGGATTCCTTCAGGAATTCCTTCAAGGATTCCTTCAGGAATTCCTTCAAGGATTCCTTCAGGAATTCCTTCAAGGATTCCTTCAGGAATTCCTTCAAGGATTCCTTCAGGAATTCCTTCAAGGATTCCTTCAGGAATTCCTTCAAGGATTCCTTCAAGGATTCCTTCAGGAATTCCTTCACGGATTCCTTCAGGAATTCATTCAAGGATTCCTTCAGGAATTCCTTCAAGGATTCCTTCAGGAATTCCTTCAAGGATTCCTTCAGGAATACCTTCAAGGATTCCTTCAGGAATTCCTTCAAGGATTCCGTCAGGAACTCCTTCAGATTCCTTCAGGAATTCCTTCAAGGATTGCTTCAGGAATTCCTTCAAGGACTCCTTGAGGAATTTCTTTAAGGATTATTTCAGGAATTTCTTCAGGAATATCTTCAAAGATTCCTTCAGGAATTCCTTCAAGGATACTTTCAAGAATTCCTTAAAGGATTCTTTCAGGGATTGCTTCAAGGATTCTTCCAGGATTTTTTTAAGGATTCTTCCAGGAATTCCTCCAAGGATTCCTTCAGGAATTCCTTTGAGGATTCCTTCAAGGATTCCGCCAGGAATTCCTTCAATGATTCCTTCAGGAACTCCTTCAAGGATTCCTTCAAGAATGTCTTTAAGGATTCCTCCAGGAACTTCTTCAGGGATTCCTTCTGGAATTTCTTCAAGGATTCCTTCAGGAATTCCTTCAAGGATTCCTTCAGGAATTCCTTCACGGATTCCTTCAGGAATTCCTTCAAGGATTCCTTCAGGAATTCCTTCAAGGATTCCTTCAGGAATACCTTCAAGGATTCCTTCAGGAATTCCTTCAAGGATTCCGTCAGGAACTCCTTCAGATTCCTTCAGGAATTCCTTCAAGGATTGCTTCAGGAATTCCTTCAAGGACTCCTTGAGGAATTTCTTTAAGGATTATTTCAGGAATTTCTTCAGGAATATCTTCGAATATTCCTTCAGGAATTCCTTCAAGGATACTTTCAGGGATTCCTTCAAGGATTCCTCCAGGAATTCCTTCAAGGATTCCTCCAGGAATTCCTTCAAGGATTCCTCCAGGAATTCCTTCAAGGATTCCTCCAGGAATTCATTCAAGGATTCCTCCAGGAATTCCTTCAAGGATTCCTCCAGGAATTCCTTCAAGGATTCCTCCAGGAATTCCTTCAAGGATTCCTCCAGGAATTCCTTCAAGGATTCCTCCAGGAATTCCTTCAAGGATTCCTCCAGGAATTCCTTCAAGGATTCCTCCAGGAATTGAAGGAATTCCTTGTGGCATCCTTGAAGGAATTCCTGGCGGCATCCTTGAAGGAATTCCTGGCGGAATCCTTGAAGGAATTCCTTGCGGAATCCTTGAAGGAATTCCTGGCGGAATCCTTGAAGGAATTCCTGGCGGAATCCTTGAAGAAATTCCTGACGGAATCCTTGAAGGAATTCCTGACGGAATCCTTGAAGGAATTCCTGGCGGAATCCTTGAAGGAATTCCTGGCGGAATCCTTGAAGGAATACCTGGCGGAATCCTTGAAGGAATTCCTGGCGAAATCCTTGAAGGAATTCCTGACGGAATCCTTGAAGGAATTCTTGGAGGAATCCGTGAAGAAATTTCTAGAGGAATCCTAGAAAGAACTCCTGGCGGAATCCTTGAAGGAATTCCTGGCGGAATCCTTGATGGAATTCCTGGCGGAATCTGTAGTGTATTACACTTACATGACAATCATTAAGCAGTGTAGTTCGTACCTTTATAGTTGTACCTTTAGTTGTTTCACATCCGCACCTGACAATGCATACCTCTTGTAGCATAGCCCTTGGTCGCGCGCGACAAACTGACAGACAGGGACCAAAACAACAACGAGTTAGAGCGTAGCAACGGGGACGGACGGACGGAATCCTACAACCTGGCGACGAGGATTAAAAAAAAGGAGCAAAACGAGGTAAATATTTGACGCATCGCCGGCAGAAACTAATCTGGGCGATCGGGTTCACAAAAAGGCGAAATTGGGAGAAGTATAATGGTGTTATATGCGAGAATTTGGGTGGATTCTCCGCGGAAATGAAGAGACAGAAGTGAAGTCTTTTCAAACGCGAGAATTGAGAAGAATTCTCCGTGGGGTCGAACTTTGCGGGAATCGGAGTGATTCCCATGGAGTTGGCGGAAATCTTCAGGATTTCCCCTGGTAAACTAATTGCGAGAATTGAAAGAATTCTCCTGGGGGCAAAGTTCGAGAGAATCAATGCGGTTCTCGTGGCGGTGGCGGAAATCTGCAGGATTTCCCCTGAGTGAAAAAAGCGAGAACTGAATGAGTTCTCCTGATGAAATTTGTAAAATCAGGGTGATTTTATAAGCATGGGTGGAAAATAGTTGGATTTTCCGCAGGCACATTGCGGGAATTGGAAGAGCGTGTGTTGAATCAGAACGCTTTCATGTTGTTGGAAGATGATGAGGGCGGAAACGGAAAAACTGAGTTTTGGAAGGTATCGAAGTGGTGCGAAGGGTCAACGTGCAGTCTGCTAGAAATGCAGCACGGCTGTCAAAACAATATGCCAGGATTATATTGATAAGGCGCTGCTGGTGTAGAAATGAATGGATTTTTTTCTGTGTACAAGAGTTGCTCAATAATAACAGCAGATAACAGCAAGAGATGTTGATAGCGAAGGCGTTGATATATGGTTGGAGCATGAACTGTTCTTACCTGGGATTGAGCTGTACGACCACTTGTCCACCAAGTTATGGGCAGGCACAGATCGAGAGAGTTGTCGTATCTGACCTGGTGCACACGGACGGCAAAGAAAACTGTGGTGATTTGGGCAACATCAAACACTAACATTGCGCTGGCATTAGCATCGGCGCCGTGTCGCAAATTCTAGACTAGTTTCAATGGAGATTGAAACTTGAGAAACTGGTCATTAAGGTTTTGGCAATAGTGTGTTTGGTGAAAAAGTTGTCTGAGTTGATGTCAAACGTACCGAAATGCGTCATCAGTGATGCTGAAAATTTCCGGTGATGAATTGTAGTGATCAGCATGGATTCTTTGACCCAGATGTGTATGAGCCATTTATGAGCAAATCGACTTAATTAGATTCGTGTGGAAAAGTCAGATGGAGGGATTAGAAAATGTCTGAATATTTGGATGCTGGCATAGGTTTCCTAAATTATTATGTTCCAAGTGTCGTGGCAGGGAAACATTTTAAATTGTCTTCAAATGAAACTATCGTGAGAATGATAGTTTAGCGCCTGGCCGGCCATCAGCAGGAGCGTGTGGCCACAAATTCAGAAGTGGTTTTCAGCTATAGAGGAGTTATCATATAAGGCTTAAACAGCTGAAGTGGTATACGCGCGGATACTCAACAATACCGTGATGAGGGTGACGGGTCCGAATGCAGGTCGGTGCGCAATATTTTCGTTATGGAGGTTCCCTTCACTTCCTTGGGCATGGATTGTCGTGATGTCTGCCACATGACATACGAATGAAAAATGGTTACTAACAGAGGAGCTCTCAGTTCTGTGAACGTTGTAAAAAGAACATTGAACTGTGAATCAGAGTGTGCCAGTTGAGATGCCAAGCCAAGAAGAAGAGTTTTCAGTTTTATTTGAAGGGGTAGACAATGAAGCTGGTATATGTATGTGTGCTGATGATTGATTCATGGTTGAGTAATGCATGGAGGATAACGATCTCGAAAAGATTTATAATTGTTGGATATTAGATTAAATTACCTCTAGTCAGTCTTGTCGATAAGGCTTTGAACTGCCAATACGGAGACGGCGGTTTCAATTCTCGTTCTGGTCGGGAACTTTTCTCGACTTCCTTGGGCATAGCTTATCATTGTCCTTGCCTAACAAAATACTCGATTCTCTTGATGCACAATATGGAAGCGTAGCTTGTTCAACCTTGATTTGCAAACTTCCCTCCTACAATTGACGGATTCTTTATTGACACTGTTCTTTGCATAGCGAGTATGTACTGAGGATACTGTATGATAGGTATAGTGAGTTCAAGGACAGGTGTGTTTGATTTTCTCTACTGCTATCACAGTGACACCTTTGTTTCGAAGCGTTACTTCAATGATTCATCGGAACGGCATCCAAGGCCAATATCCATTTTTTAGGTACTGGAGCAAGGGATATGACAAGTGAGGGTCAAATACTGATTCCGTTATCAAAAAAAAAAAATCACTTGAGAGCTCGTGGATGTTAAGTAAGAAACAATGCGTAACACCAGCAATGTTTTTAGAACACATCAATTGGAACGATCACATTTCTGTGCAGCAAATATTCTGTTTCATCATACCGCAGATAAGCGGGACACTGATCTGGAAACCACAAACAAATGGAAACTATACTTAAGCAAGTGATGATGAGTGGTGCTGGTAATTGATTAAAACTCAAGAGAGTATTTTTCCTCAACGATGATGAACATGAAGCGGCTGAAGCGAATTACGAATTCTTAAATCATACGAAGTAAATTAGTTTGTAACGTTGTTGCTTGTACTATTCCGTCACTATTTTTTCACATCACAGTGTGCAGTAGAAAATAACTTAAAGAGAGTGTTGAGACTACCATCCATCTTATTGGTCACCATACAAGATCGTAACGTAGGGTAATCTTCATTCTTTGGCGTTAGTCGCGTTAACTGTTATCGACTTAAAAAGCGCATGGAAGGCTTGATGATTCTCGATGTCGATGGAACTGGTACGTTGATGGGCAATTATGTAAAGGCTATAATTAATCGGATTCATCCTAATAAGTCTGGCACAGACTGGCGGTGCAAGAAGTTTCAATATGGTCTATATATATACCGAGTGTTTTCTCATAACACATGTGGGACTTTAACGAAAGGCGCATTGTGATGTTAGATTCGAAATCATCGAAAACAAATGTATTGAATCTGCTGTTTAATTTTGATATCTATAGGGAATATAATGGTTTGTTGCGGAGTGAACCTGGTTGAACACCCGATTCTTAAAGTTGGTCTATTTGTTGCACTGGTTTATAACAAGATAGCCAAAAGATAGAAATAGTGACGGAATTGTTGTCTAGAACAGTGATTCAGTAAAATTTGTTGTGGTACCTTTTCTTGTGAATTCTAGGGTCTACAGTTTGATAAAAGATACATTTCAAGCTCACAGATAGCATATTGTGCAGCATCATGTTTAGTCCTGTGCCGAGGAGGATGCATACATGATGTTTTCACTTCTGAACAGAAAAATCACAGTGGAGCTTCTCGTTCGCTTCAATCAGTTTTATAGGGAGATGGTAGTACTTAGGAACTGCTGCTATAAAACATGGGAGAGAGTAGTAACACTTAACCCTCGAGTGATCGCGTTGTTGTATTTTGTACAACACGTTTAAAAAAAAGCTCGTCTTTGGTACTCAGCATTATCTTGGTGCGGGCGGCGGTGGCCAACTGCGCGAGTTACAAAAGGTTAACTGTTGATTGTAGAGATTATAACAAAATGAGACTGGTAGATGTATTGAAGAAAAAACTATAATATACAACGTAGGTAGCTTATCACGGAGCTTGATAATGAAGAACTAATCAGTTTATCTGGAAAGGAAATTATTGTCGCGCTTATCTTAGATTCTCAGCAAGCTGCGTTCGAAACGCGTAGCCTCAGATTGCGCTAGACCGCGCACGTATGATTTGTACACGGTGTGCACCTTGGCTAAAACTGTTTTGCAGCCGCCGGGTGGAGCTGTCAGCCGCCGTGTACAAATCAAATGGGTGCAATCTTATGGCGGCTGACTCAGATCAGCAGGATCTGAGTGATTAAGCTAGGATGCACAATAATTCAAATCCTGATAAAAATGCTTCATTGAGTGTGTCTCTCATGTCCAATGTAGGCCTAAAACAACTTAAAAAGAATAAAAGGATAGAGACAGGGTAATTAGTATATGATTCCAGATTTAGTTTGGGACCCATTGGTCTTGGTTGAGCGGATAGTGAAGTTTGGGAAGAGTCCAGGAGGCATTTTGGCGAAGTGATAAGATCTTGCAGATCATTATGTACAAAATTATCCAAATTTATTGACCGAAGAAACTTGGGGAGTGACTTGAAGATTTCAGGTAACCAAGCAGGATGAACTGTTTCTCACATAAGTAAACTTGTTCGCATTTTTATTGAAAAGGGGAGATTGTAGTGTATTACACTTACATGACAATCATTAAGCAGTGTAGTTCGTACCTTTATAGTTGTACCTTTAGTTGTTTCACATCCGCACCTGACAATGCATACCTCTTGTAGCATAGCCCTTGGTCGCGCGCGACAAACTGACAGACAGGGACCAAAACAACAACGAGTTAGAGCGTAGCAACGGGGACGGACGGACGGAATCCTACAGAATCCTTGAAGGAATTCCTGGCAGAATCCTTGAAGGAATTCCTGGCGGAATCCTTGAAGATATTCCTGGCGGAATCCTTGAAGGAATTCCTGGCGGAATCCTTGAAGGAATTCCTGGCGGAATCCTTGATGGAATTCCTGGCGGAATCCTTGAAGGAATTCCTGGCGGAATCCTTGAAGGAATTCCTGGTGGAATCCTTGAAAGAATTCCTGGCGGAATCCTTGAAGGAATTCCTGGCGGAATCTCTGAAGGAATTCCTGGAGGAATCCTTGAAGGAATTCTTGGAGGAATCCGTGAAGAAATTCCTAGAGGAATCCTAGAAAGAATTTCTGGAGGAATCCTTGAAGGAATTTCTGGAGGAATCCTTGAAGGAATTCCTGGAGGCATCGTTGAAGGAATTCCTTTAGGTATCCTTGAAGGAATTCCTGGAGGTATTTAAAAAAAAAATCCTGAAGGAATCCTTTTAAGAATTCCTGAATGAATCATTGCTTGAAAGAATTCCAGAAGGAATCCTTGAAGGAATTCCTGAAGGAATCCTTGAAAGTATTCCTGGCGGAATCCTTGAAGAAATTGTTGAAGGAGTTCCTGATGGATTCCTTGAAAGAATTTATGAAGAAACCCTAAAAAGAAATCCTGAAAATTCTTTGAGGATAGTAATTTTGGAATTCTTAAAAAAATTTGAAGGAATTCCTGAGAACCCTTGAAATATTTCTTCAAGGAATTGTTGATGGAATCATCGGAGAAATTCCTGCTGAATTCTTGAACGAGTTCCTATAAGAATTCCGGAAAGAATCCTTGAAGGGAATCCTGAAAAAAAATCTTGAAGCAATTGCTGAAAGAATCTTTGAAGGAATTCTTGCAGGAATTTTCAGAGGGAACTGCTGGAGGAAGAAGGAACTCCTGCAGAAATCCCCCGATGGAAGTCCAGGAGGAATCATTCACACAAGACGCGGCGCGACACGGACAGAACACTTTTCGTTCTTACAAACATCAAGGAATTTTCTGTTTATAAGAACGATGTCCGTGTCGCGCCGCGTCTCCTGGAGAAATCTCCAGAAGAAGCTCCTGCAGGAATTCCTCGAAGTAATTCCTGGAGAAATCCCCAAAGGAAACTCCTGGAGGAATTTTCAGATGGAACTCTTGCATTCCAGAAGGAAATATTGAAGTTATCCCAAGAGGAAACTCCTGCAGGAATCCCCAGATGGAAATCCTGGATTTATCCCCAGAGAAAACTCCTGGAGGAATCCTCAGATGGAGCTCCTGGAGGAATTCCCAGTAGGAACTTCTGGAGGAATCCCCAGAAGGAAATCCTGCAGGAATACTCAGAAGGAAATCCTGGAGCAATTCCCAGAGGGACCTCCTAGAAAAATACCCAGATGGAACTTCTGGAGGAATCCCCATAGGAAACTCCTGGTGGGATCCCAAGATGGAACACCTGGAGGAATTCTTTGGAGCTTCATGCCAATACCATTTTTTGGCAACAGTAGCAAGTTTTCAACGGATTCTATCGGATTTCTGCCGGATACATTCACAGAATCTATCGGATGCATTCACTTGTAAAATATTCTAGGCGTTTCCGAGAGCGGCCTAAATACCCAGCTGGAGGTCAAATCCCAGACGAAATGTTCACGTTGTTGATCTGGCAGCGGGTGATGCGAACCCTGCAGTCTAGGTTCCGGCCCAGATTCTGGGTTCCGGCTGAAAATCCGCAACACAAAACCAGATTTTATTCGAAAACAATTGCAATAATGCAAAAAACATTGGATAAAATAAATTAGAAATGAAAAAGATGAAGAATTGTAAACATGTTTACATCCGAATATCACCTGTCAAGCAATATCACCATTCACCCAGTGTGAACGGTTTCGTGATATTGGAATATCACGTTGCTTGTATCATGATATAACTTCGTAGTCTGAACATGGCATAAAAGGGATACCTTCATGGCCTCAGTTTCGTCACCTCGCTGAGTGTGTTCCATTAAAGACGAGCTCTGAAAGGCGCCTGGGGCCCAATGGACCCCAGGTATCCCTTTTAGGGTTAACGGTGCGCTATTATACCCCGTTTGCTAGCCCTCCATCATTACGCGAAACTTTAACGGTAGCTGCTAAACGCGCTGCCAAAGTAGCAGCGCGATGGGTGGGTGACCAAATTTGAGAGCGCAGCAGTTGCGCTGCTAAAGTCGCTATGGAAGTTTGACGGTACCGCCGATACGAAACAGGGCAACTAATTTTATAGCTACCGGTACGGAAATGGGTGACTAAGTCAAAATGATAACGCTGTGAGGGTGACTAAAATGGTAGTCGCCGTTACGGTTGCTCTAAGTAAGTTGTCATCAAATTTGCTTCGCAAGTGCTCGGATCGAGTGAAATATTATTCCTCTTCGATTTACTTTGTTGAAATATTTGCATGACATGGATTATACTGCCCATATTCGCATAGGTGACGTAAACGCCACATAGGTCAAAATCCACTTTTTTAGCTTAACATATCCTACACCATGTATAGCATATGCTCCAATTATTAAAAAAATGTGTTTGTTCTAAAACATGTGAGTAATTGAAAAGAACGTTTTGACGTAACCACCATGTGGTCGCAATACTGACGTCTGTGTACAAGAAAACTAAAATCTCCCCATAAAACGTGATTGAACATAATTTATTGAGATAATTAATTAAGATAATTTATTGACATAAACATAATTTATGTTTGAGATATCTAAATATTTGATTTCAGATGCCTGAAAATCATTTTCAATATCAACAACTTTCATAGTGAATATTATCAATTATGTTTAATACTTATTATGGATGCAATGTAGATACTGAAACATTTATGATGCTTTGACAACAACATGCGAATAATTTAACAAATTGATACTTGATAGCCTACAACTCGTAATGGTGAGTCTACGCCGTTTGAAGTAATCGTTTCCACTGGTCTTAGTCCTGGATCAATCGCTTCCAGTCACCCTGAGATTTTGGAGCCCCTTAGGGCCGCAAAATGCAGTTGAGGAAGACCTAAAAGGCCCACGTGCGCGCCCTACCACGAAGCCAACGGATCCTTCCTGGTTCTCTGATAATATGGTATAAGTTTGTCATTTCTCTGGCATACGAGCTGCGTACCCAGCCCACCGCAGCCTGCCGTGTTTTATCCGCTTCATTATACATCAGTTAACCGATTTTGTCAGCCTGTTTCGGGGTAAATATCTAAATATCTAAATAGATTTTCAAGCAGTAGTTTAGTGATGAACATGATTGAATTAGTTGAAGTTTGACCGTAAGTTAATGAGAGCAAAAAGTTTGTGGGGCTGACAAAATTGGGTTCATACTGTATCGATTTCTTTACATACTTGGTACAATTCTTAGTTCATGCAACGCCGCCATATGCCGTGATCTTGGCTAGCGGCGAGTATTATTCGCAGTTAACGAGTTTACTTTAAATTACTCTAAAATGGGTGTTTGTCAAATCTCCTAAGCATAGAATCCCAACACCTCATGTATGAACAGTTATATTTTTTTTTTGTATGGATGGTTGTGGTAGATCTCCATCGCTTCCTCTGAATTACGACGTAAACTCCTCAAACCCCCTTTCAGCTACTTACTAAGTGCTTGAAGCAAACTCATTGAAACCCGAAACGTAAGTTTTTGTGGCACCTGATTGATTAATGAATTAGTAAACTCATGGTTAGCCCCTGATAAAAATTTCCAATAAAATCACCATAAACTACCATTGAATAATGATAAATTTGTCTATTCAACAACAAATTATATTGTGTACGTATTTTCCTGCTCAAAATGGTGTATTGGGACTACGGCTAAAATATAAACGACTCATAAGAAAGTGATCATTCGTCATAAATAATTCCAAAAGTCCCAGTGAAGAAACAGGGGTGTAAGCAGTAATAAATAACAAAAGTACCATAAACAAATAGAAAAGTGCATAAATAAATCAAAAGTTTCCATAAATAATTGATTTTTGAGCAATTAAAAACGCCAAAAATGCAATGAATAATTCAACTGTTGCAATAAAAAAAGCCAATTTTCCCACCAAAAAACTTCGAATTTTCCATAAATAAATCCGTTTTTTCCATAATAAATTGGGAAATTCACAATAAAAAATATCTAAAAAGCAATAAATAATTCAAAAAGTGCAATAACAAAAAAATAAATTATCAATAAATGTCAAAAAAACGAGCAATAAACGTAAATGCATTTTGAGCCAAAAATTACATAGACCATGCGGCGAAGCCGCATAGAGGATTGAGGAACTGAGGCGGCAGAAGGCCGCCGAAGTTTCCGATATCCGATGCACCGCAACTGCATCGATTCGGTTCTAGGCAAACCACAGATTCAAGAATTTGCCCGGTATAATGCAAACATAGATGTTATCCCTTTTTTTAGGTCCGACGAGCGATAGCGAGTTCGGACAGCAAGCAATTGCTTGGTAAATTGCAATCATAGTTACGCAAGCTTTTCAGTCGATTCAATCATATAAGTGCGATTCAGCATTTCACTGTCTCATACTTTTCTGCATTTGTTTTTCATGGGTAATTTCGTCATTTTTTATTGCATTTTTTGAATTTTTTATTGCTTTTTCGATATTTTTTTATTGTGAATTTTCTAATTTATTATGGAAAAATCGGATTTATTTATGGAAAATTCGAAGTTATTTGGTGGGAAAATTAGCTTTTTTTATTGCAACAATTGATTTAATCATTGCATTTTTGACGTTTTTAATTGCTCAAAAATCAATTATTTATGGAAACTTTTGATTTATTTATGCATTTTTCTATTTGTTTATGGAACTTTTGTTATTTATTACTGCTTACACCCCTGTTTCTTCACTGGGACTTTTCGAATTATTTATGGGAAATTTTGTATTTATTATGGAACGTTTAATTGTCTGCCACAATAAAATCAATGGCACTAAAGATTTCAATAATCAAAACACCATAAGATGAATGGTAGTTGACTTGATTTTGTTCCAGAAAATTTTGATTTTTTTATAGTAAAGATACATAACAACCCCCGAACCGATTCCTGTTCCGGTCGGGAAATTTTTTTCGACTCCCTGAGCATGGTGTATCACTTGCCTCACAATATACAAATGCATGTAATGGCAGGCAAAGGAAGCCCTTCAATTAATAACTGCGGAAGTGCTCAAAGAACACTAAGTTGAAGCGAGGCAGGCCAAGTCTCAGTGGGGACGTAGAGCCATATAGAAGAAGAAGAACACGGACATTCCGGAAAAAAATCTAACACGTGTTCAGAAAACGGGTACCGTAATAGCTAACATAACGGTCATAGCAATCTGGTTGTTACGTCAACTTATCCGTGTAATCATTCATCAAAACGACTGAATGGTCGCATAAACTGACGTACACGTTTTAAACATGGAAAAATTACATGAAACATCTTAAAATCATTGCGGCTCACTTTTTATAGCTGTAATCCACGAAACTGACAGATCATTTCATTCAAATAGTCGGTGCATATGTAAATCCGGAACAAATCTATAAAATCGTGTTTTCCCATCAGAGCAGACGTTGGTGGTTACATCGACTATGCGAATATGGGCAGTATATACACTCTTATAAAAATAGGAATTTACACGTGACGTAAACCATCAACGTACGTAAACATGTCATGACTGAATGGCCAATTTGACTGAATTTTACATCCATCATGTAAGTTCGAATTGATTGCACGAGATGTCAACAAACCTATCTGACCAGGTAGGTAGAAACAGTTTTACATTTATCACTTGTCCTCGGTGATATGACCGAGAGGTATAGTCCGTGCCTCTCAACCAGCGGACCAGTGTTTGAATCCAGTTCATTATTTTACTTTCATATGTTTCATCTGTCGATTCGGTTTTAGCGATTGCTAGCTCGACTTTATTTGTGATAGAAGACGTAAATCTGCGTCAAACGGGGCCGCTCCTTTTATGTGCATCCAAGAGAACTTAAATTTACATGAATTTTTCTAAGAGTGTGCTCTAGCAGTCCTGCAGAGGGGCCTTAGCAGCGAGCACGAACAGAGGAAGAGCGAAACGAACGGCGGGTGATGTTCGCCGCTGCAAAATCCGCGCTCAAGACCGAGATAAGAGCAAGCAAAAAGGCCTAATTAGAGGGTCTCTGTCAGAGTGCCAATACGAACCCGTGGGGTGACGCCTACAGGATCGTTATGGCCAAGACGAGAGGTGTGATGGCTCCTACAGAGCAATCTCCAGAGATGTTGGAGGGGATCATTGGAGGACTTGATCCTAGTCCTTGGCCTCCTCTTATAGGACAGCCGGGGATTGGGGCTGGCGATGAGGAAAGGGTGCCCGATGTAGAACTTGCGGGGATAGCTAAGTCCCTTAGCGTAGGTAAGGCCCCAGATCCGGACGGAGTTCCGAACCTGGCCTTAAAAGTAGCTATTGCAGAGGCTCCCGAGATGTTCAGGTCTGCTATGCAGAAATGCCTGGACGAGGGAGTTTTCCTAGAAGCTTGGAAGAAGCAGAGCCTGGTACTATTGCCAAAGGCGGGGAAACCACCCGGAGACCCGTCGGCATATAGACCAATATGCTTGATTGACACGGCGGGGAAGGTGCTCGAAAAGATCATCCTCAATAGAATGTTGATGTTCACTGAGGGCGTAAATGGTCTTTCGAGCAACCAGTATGGCTTCCGGAAGGGGAGGTCCACCGTAGACGCTATCTTGTCGGTTACAAAAACCGCCGAGAAAGCACTCGAGCCTAAGAGGAGGGGAATTCGCTTCTGCGGGGTAGTGACTCTGGATGTAAGGAATGCATTTAATAGCGCCAGTTGGGCTGCTATTGCCGATGCGCTCTTACGTCTGGGGATACCGGAGTACTTGTACAAGATTCTCGAAAGCTACTTCCAGAATTGCGTACTAGTTTACGACACGGAGGTGGGTCGGAAGTGCTTTCACATAACCTCAGGAGTCCCGCAAGGTTCCATCCTGGGTCCGGTGTTATGGAATGTCATGTACGACGAGGTGATGAGGTTAGAGTACCCAGTGGGAGTGCTGATTGTCGGATTTGCCGACGATATTACGCTCGAAGTCTACGGTGAAACGATCGAGGAGGTGAAGTTGACTATCAACCACTCGATCAAGGTTGTGTAGGCGTGGATGCGGTCCAGGAAACTGGAGCTGGCTCACCACAAGACAGAGGTGACGGTTGTTAACAACATGCAGTCGACGCAGCAGACGGAGATCAGTGTAGGAGAGTGCACTATCAGGTCAAAGCGCTCTGTCAAACACTTGGGCGTGATGATCGACGATAAGCTTACCTTCGGTAGCCACGTCGTTTATGCCTGTAAAAGAGCCTCCACAGCTATTGCGGCACTATCCCGGATGATGTCCAATAGCTCTGCGGTGTACGCCAGTAAGCGCAAGCTTCTGGCTAGTGTTGCTACGTCCATACTTAGGTATGGCGGCCCGGCGTGGGGCACCGCGCTAAGTACTGAATGCTACCGACAGAAGGTGGAAAGTACTTACAAGCTTATGTGCCTGCGGGTTGCGAGCGCGTACCGTACCGTGTCACACGACGCTCTCTGCGTCATTACTGGTATGGTGCCTATCAGCATTCTTATCAGTGAGGACATGGAGTGCTTCGAAATGCGCGGCACAAGAGGCATACGCAGGACTGTCAGGATGGCCTCTATGGTCAAATGGCAGCGCGCGTGGGACAGTTCCACCAAAGGAAGGTTGATACCGAGGGTAGACAGTTGGATTAATAGGCGCCATGGGGAAGTTACATTCCACCTGACACAGGTCCTTACAGGTTGCTTCCGACAGTATCTACACCGTTTCGGGCATGTGGATTCTCCCGAATGCCCAGTGTGCAATGGTTTAGAGGAAACGGCGGAACACGTTTTGTTCGTGTGCCCGCGTTTTCGCACAATGCGTGACCGCATGCTTGCCACATGCGGGGAGGACACAACTCCGGACAACTTGGTCCAGAGGATGTGTAGGGATGAGTTTGGCTGGAACGCCGTTTCAACGGCTATCACCCATATCGTCTGGGAGCTACAAAGGAGGTGGCGCGTGGACTCGGAGAATGGCTAGTCCAGATGCAGTGCAAGAGGTGGTCCAGGGGTTCGAAGTCGGCTTCGTAGGTCAAACCGGTGCCCTGAGGTCGAGATCGACCCTTACAGCGATTAAGTGGCCGCGGAGAGGAAGTCCCGGTAGCGATGCTGTCGTGGCGTCGGTCTACAGGGTTGGATCCGAGCGCGCGGTTGGAAAGGGCTCCCCGGCAAGGGTCGGGGTAGGTGAGACCCTGCTGTCTGCAACCTACGGGTGCATCTGATAGGGCCTAAAGGGTAGTGATACCCTTTCTTTGAGGGCAGGTCAGATCGGGTTGTACGTGGGCATCAGTTCTTGATGTCTGCTAAGCAGTTGGGTGCGGGCGGGGTTGACCCTGCCCGCCTTCCGAGGACAAAGGGAGTGGCGAGGACCACTCGGGATGGACTCTCCAGAGCGAGTCATCGATGTTCGTTGCTGCTAGGCTACGGCAGCTAACCTTGTAGGTGCGATATGCACTAGCCCCTCTCTGTAGCAATGCCTTCTTGGTGGTTCCGGAGAGACGTAGGGTTTGGCGACCATAGGAATGTGTTTTAGTGGATCGAGGAGAGAGTAGTCCTGGCTTTTACTAGTGTTGTAGAAGACGGCCTTAACCCCACACTACCCTAACCTTCCTGTTAGGGTGTCTGTTGAGCAGATTTATCACCTCCGGCGACGCTGCTCCGATATTTTGCGCGTAAAGGGCAACATCCCATAGAAATTAGTATATAACTTTTTATTGAACGCATCTATACAGCTGATTTTTTAAACAGTTACTGAATAGTACAGGGGATGGCCAAAATGTTTGGGATATGCTACTTTTTTTCTCACAAAAAAGTTCAATACGCTGTAGCTTTTCATAGAGTGCATAAAAAATCTCAAATTTTGACTGTTTGTCAACCCATCACTACCTGGTACAAATTTGAGCTCGTTTGGTTATTTTTTCGCGAAGCTAGGATTATTCTGATAAAACTCCATTTTTTAGACAACTAATATTTGAACTGCCATATCTCGGAAACTAATGAACCGAATTGAATGCAATTTTTAAGGTTTCTAAACAATATATAGATACTTGATACGACGTTATAAAATGTAACATTTTATCACGCCCCTTTTCTAAAATGAGTTGAAATGTCAATTTCTTGATTTTGCTTTGGCTGACCAAGCCATGTGGGAAATTACACTGTTGAAAATGCTTTGACATATTCTTTGACGTATTCGGTCGGCCGAGGACCGACCCGTCGAGAGTCCGACTGCACACTAATTGCCATACCAATAAGTGATTGGAAGGCAGTGCCCGAAGCTCTCGACAATTAAAAATAACTTCCTCTCCCGCTTTGACATACATGTGCACAACAGACAATGTGTTAGATGTTCATCTAATTCCATCCGAAGGGGGTTTGGATTGTGAAAAGAAGATAACCATGTGCGATTGTGGAATCGAGTTCAGTTCTAGGCCTGCTGGCGACGGAGATAGTCGAGTGACTCCGTAGCTTGAAGGAATAGAAGCGCCCGTCTAGCGAATTGGGAGTCGTGAGTTCGAGTCTCACCGGAGTACGTGGATTTCTTTTCATAATTTCAAATCTCAATTTGTTCATCGAGCACATGTTCTGTTGTGCACATGGATGTCAAAGCATTTTCAACAGTGTGAGTTGAAATGTTCTTTTAAATCAATACGCATTTTCAATATTTTTAACGTTGCAAAACACGCCTTCAACATTCGTCTTGAAGAAGAGGGGAAACACTAGTTCTCAAATGTATCAGCAAATAAATGAAAAATAACGGACTGATGCGCGGAGGGCGTGATAAAATCGGAACATTACTGTATCGAATAAGGCTTATATCGGCTCTAATTACTTATTATAATACTCTAATACTCTAATACTCTAATACTAATACTATAATACTCTAATAACTTATTATAGATATCTTGAAAACAAAAATAGAAAATCTTGGGATATCAAAACTAAAATTTAATGGCATTGATGTGAAAAAATACATATGTATGTATTTTCGAGAAAAATCCAAAAAAAATGCCAATCCATTATAACTTTTTCAAAGCACCTATGACTCGTGAAGCATTAATATATTGTTGATAAATGTTAGAAATTCTATTCAATTCGGTTCACTAGCTTCCGAGATATGACAGTTTAAAAATTTGAGAATTCTTGATGCAAACTGAACATTTTACTATAGGTTCCCGATCTAATGCATATTGAGTGGTAAAAATTTCATCAAAATCGGTTCGGCCCTTTGTTTTTCTAGATATCAGAACTCAAACTGCGTCAGAGTAAATTTAGGCATTTTTAACTATGCTAAGGTCCGTGTGCACTATTTGGACTGTAGAACTGTCCATACTACCCCGATTCTTATCAAAATTTAAAAGCGTTCAACTATTGTATTATACTGTTCTCATACAAATTTTGAGCCATTTTGGTATAACAAAGTTAGAATACCTACTTTGAATGTCACAATAAAGCAAACATGTTTGATTATTGTGACATTTGGCCACATATACGATCAGTGAGGTATGCGAGAAGCCTGAAGTACATAAGGTACAAATATATTTAAAAACATGCAAATTAAAATGGAAAAATAGGAACAAAAATTAGCCACCTAATGGGCGTTGCGCTAACTACACAAAACAAATAACCATTAGGGTGGGACACCAAAAGACATTTTACTCCTGTACACTTTTTGAGTTCTATTTTGGTCCCATATCAACTGTGCAAAATTTCAGATCGATTGGAAAAACTATATTTTAGCGCCAGCCATTTTTAGTTTTCATACGATTTGGTATGGGAAAAATCACTTTTTTAAAGAAAAATCGCCACAGGTTGCCCCTTAAACCCTAAAAATAAATCAATGAATGATTTCTGTTGGAAATTTTACGAGGAACCAACCCTTCGAAGACCGCAAAGCGATCTGAGGCATGTGGAAAAAGTTATTGACTGAAAACCGAATGGCATGCAAACGCTGTTTAACACGTAAGGAATAACAATAAATAATAAAATCTCGTTATTTTATCGATCGGGCGAGGCCTAATAACTTTTTCCACGAACGTCGTATCGATTTGCTGTCTTCGGAGGTAAGTCTCTTCCTAGTAAAGTATTCTACAGAAATCATTCGTCGACTTATTTTTACGGATCTAGGGGTGACTCCTAGCGATTTTTCTTTGCAGGAGTAAAATTTCCCCATAGTAAATCTATGAAAAACTAAGAATAGCGGGCGCTAAAATATAGTTTTTCCGATCGATCTGAAATTTTGCACAGTTGATATGGGACCAAAGTGGAACTCAAAAAGTATACAGGAACTTGAGTTTTCCATTTTTTGTATTTTCCCATATAAACCGTGTATCAGGCTAATAACCATACTACAAATAGAATGCCAATATCTGTGCCAGTGAATACCAAAAATAAGAAGTAGAATAAAAAATCCATTGAACGACTACAATGTCGAAAACAATCACGTTTTTTCTACGTAATTAACACCTATGTGCCTGTGCCTCATTTTGCACCCTATTTCAAAACTTTAAAAATCTGATTCTCAGCCGTTTCTCAACGAAACTTTGTGAAATTTTGACAGTTGATCACAAAATCCTTCTAGTTTATGGAAACGGTATCATGGTTCCGATTTTTTCCGTTGTTCCGGATTTATGGCCGTGGGTACTGGGGTAACCTCCTTATCAGATAGAGGTGCAACCTATAATACGCCTTCGAAAACTAGCTTGCGGCGTTCCAAACTTCGTGATTTTGCAAAACAAGAGTATTGGAGCATATTTCTAGAGATGCTGAATACATTGGCCACTTCTCCGGATGTTCCGGAAACCTGGTGCCCTCAGAGAAGTGGCCACTTTCTGACCGGTTCTAAAACCTAGCTTGCGACATATCAAGCTTCATGATTTTTCAAAACAAGACTATTGGTACATGTTTTGAGAGATTTCGGATACACTGGTCACATCTCCGGATGTTCCGGAAACCTGGTGCCCCCAGGGAAGAGGCCACTTTCTGACCAGTTCTGAACCCTAGCTTGCGACATATCAAACTTCATGATTTTGAAAAACAAGACTATTGGTACATGTTTTGAGAGATTTCGGATACACTGGCCACATCTCCGGATGTTCCGGAGACCTGGTGCCCCCAGGGAAGTAACCAATTTCTGACCGGTTCTGAAACCTAGTTTGCGACATATCAAACTTCATGATTTTGCAAAACAAGACTATTGGTACATCTTTTGAGAGATTTTAGATACACTGGCCACATCTCCGGATGTTCCGGAAACCTGGTGTCCCCAGGGAAGTGGCCACTTTCTGACCGGTTCTGAAACCTCGCTTGCAACATATCAAACTTCATGATTTTGCAAAACAAGACAATTAGTATATGTTTTCAGATATTTCGGATACACTGGCCATATCTCCGGATGTTCCGGAAACCTGGTGCCCCCAGGGAAGTGGCCACTTTCCGATTGGTTCTGAAACCTAGCTTGCGACATATCAAACTTCATGATTTTGCGAAACAAGGGAGACCATGTTTCTAGAGATTTCTGATGCACCGGCCACGTCTCCGGTTATTCCGGAAAGCTGGTGCCCCAGGGAGTTTTTAGATAGCTTTCTCTTTTACTAGAATGCCTTTCGCATACTGGACGATTACAATAGAGGCAACTGGTCATTGTTTTCACGTCACGGTGTCGTGAACAGTACCAACATCTTCTGGTTTTTTTCGATATGTATTTCAGCTCCCGAATATCTGGCTGCTCGTTCATACAATCCGGACATGCGTACAATTTAACATTTCGATAATATGATGAACAAACAGCCGACTTACATAATGGACACTCCTTTAGATTGATATTACAATCACACCTTTTGTTTTTTTTTTTACATCATTATATAGGGTACTGTCCTGTTGTCTCGTCCTAACGTGATTTACGGCAAACTTCTACGAAAGCCCAGCTTGAAAGCGCTAAAAGGAATGTGATGTAGGAATTGTGAGCGCAGATATCGAGAATGTTGAAAAATATTGCCGGGGAATATCTGTCTGTCCGCCGTTTACATGTATAGCTTCCAGGAATAAGATCTAATGAATCTTCACCTGCTTTTAGTGAATTGTACATCCTTACCAATTTTGATTTTTCCTGCAAATAATTTAAAATTTATTGCTGTTAAAGGCTGTTGCGAAAGGCATTCTAATAGAAGAGAAAACTGTTTCGATGTATGCCACAGATGCTTGCAATAAACTATTTTCAGGAAAGTGACCAATTCATCTAGTGTATCATTAATGTATACAAACGCGATCCATTAGTCTTGTTTTACAAAATGAAGTTTGATATGTCGCAAGCTAGGTTTCAGAACAGATCAGAAAGTAATCATTTATTTGGGGACTTCAGGTTTCCGGAACATCCGGAGACGTGGCCAGCGTATCCGAAATCTCTCAAAACATGTACCAATAGTCTTGTTTTGCAAAATCATGAAGTTTGATATGTCGCAAGCTAGGGTTCAGAACCGGTCAGAAAGTGGCCACTTCCCTGGGGGCACTAGAATTCCGGAACATCCGGAGACGTGGCCAGTGTATGTGAAATCTCTAGAAACATGGTCCAATACTCTTGTTTCGCAAAATCATCAAGTTTGATATGTTGCATGCTTGGTTTCAGAACCGGTCAGAAAGTGGCCACTTCCCTGGGGACACCAGGTTTCCGGAACATCCGGAGATGTGGCCAGTGTATCCGAAATCTCTCAAAACATGTATCAATAGTCTTGTTTAGCAAAATCATGAAATTTGATATGTCGCAAGCTAGGTTTCAAAACTGGTTAGAAAGTGGCCACTTCCCTGGGGACACCAGGTTTCCGGAACATCCGGAGATGTGACCAGTATATCCGAAATCTCTCAAACCATGTACCAATAGTCTTATTTTGCAAAATAATGAAGTTTAATATGTCGCAAGCTAAGGTTCAGAACTGGTCAGAAAGTAGCCACTTCCCTGGGGGCACCAGGTTTTCCGCAACATCCGGAGACGTGGCCAGCGTATCCGAAATCTCTCAAAACATGTATCAATAGTCTTGTTTAGCAAAATCATGAAGTTTGATATGTCGCATGCTAGGTTTCAAAACTGGTTAGAAAGTGGCCACTTCCCTGGGGACACCAGGTTTCCGGAACATCCGAAGATGTGACCAGTGTATCCGAAATCTCTCAAACCATGTACCAATAGTCTTGTTCTGCAAAATCATGAAGTTTGATATGTCGCAAGCTAAGGTTCAGAACTGGTTAGAAAGTGGCCACTTCTCTGGGGGCACCAGGTTTCCGGAACATCCGGAGATGTGACCAGTTTATCCGAAATCTCTCAAAACATGTACCAATAGTCTTGTTTTGCAAAATCATGATGTTTGATATGTCGCAAGCTAAGGTTCAGAACTGGTCAGAAAGTGGCCACTTCCCTGGGGGCACCAGGTTTCCGGAACATCCGGAGACGTGGCCAGTGTATCCGAAATCTCTCAAAAGATGTACCAATAGTCTTGTTTTGCAAAATCATGAAGTTTGATATGTCACAAGCTAGGGTTCAGAACTGGTTAGAAAGTGGCCACTTCCCTGGGGACACCAGGTTTCCGGAACATCCGGAGATGTGGCCAGTGTATCCGAAATCTCTCAAAAGATGTACCAATAGTCTTGTTTTGCAAAATCATGAAGTTTAATACGTCGCAAGCTAAGGTTCAGAACTGGTCAGAAAGTGGCCACTTCCCTGGGGGCACCAGATTTCCGGAACATCCGGAGATGTGACCAGTATACCCGAAATCTCTCAAAACATGTACCAATAGTCTTGTTTTTCAAAATCATGAAGTTTGATATGTCGCAAGCTAGGGTTCAGAACTGGTCAGAAAGTGGTCACTTCCCTGGGGGCATCAGGTTTCCGGAACATCCGGAGATGTGACCAGTGTATCCGAAATCTCTCAAAACATGTACCAATAGTCTTGTTTTGAAAAATCATGAAGTTTGATATGTCGCAAGCTAGGTTTCAGAACCGGTCAGAAAGTGGCCACTTCCCTGAGGGCACCAGGTTTCCGGAACATCCGGAGAAGTGGCCAATGTATTCAGCATCTCTAGAAATATGCTCCAATACTCTTGTTTTGCAAAATCATGAAGTTTGGAATGCCGCAAGCTAGTTTTCGAAGGCGAATTATAGGTTGCACCTCTATCTGATAAGGAGGTTACCCCAGTACCCACGGCCATAAATCCGGAACAACGGAAAAAATCGGAACCATGATACCGGTTCCATAAACTAGAAGGATTTTGTGAACAACTGTCAAAATTTCAGAAATTTTCGTAGAGAAACGGCTGAGAATCAGATTTTTAAAGTTTTGAAATAGGGTGCAAAATGAGGCACAGGCACATAGGTGTTAACAACAAATCTTTCGTCCAACCTCTTTCACTTTTACTGCATCGAATAAACCATTGAAAGGCTTATAACGCATAGTATAGGTACCTTCTCTCCAGTCTCCAGAAACATTAACCGAAGAGCAACTAGCAAGGGCCGACAACAAAATGTCTTCATGCTTTGACTCCTGCTCCTACTAAGGAGAATCATTAAGCCGCCTTACCCACGACGAAAGGACGAACGGTCGCTTCGATTTGATTTCCATTAGGACTTTGTTTATTGTCCGTTTTCGCGATTTACGATTATTAGGTGGTCAGTGCTGAAATATTCATGAAATTGCATATAAACTATTGTTAATGTCCCGCTACCAAGTCTGGTTCTGAACATTCAATGACATTTTTGGTGTCCTTCGGTCACGTAGTTTCCAGGTGGATTTCGGCAGTATGTTCCGTTGTAGGTCCTTTGGCGAGCATAGCTTCTTTTGAATTCTAATGAAGAAATTATTGAAATTTTGGTTTGACTATAAATAACATTGTGGTTAGGTCATAAAAACACTGTTTGAATTCCAACTATTGGCATTTCAATTTTCGGATATGCAATATAAGTTTCATAACTAGTTTCAAAAAAAATTGTTAGAAATACTTAGTACTCACCTTGTATCATGGATGAACAAGAAAACATTGATCAAAACAATTCTCATGATTGAAAATTTAAAAAAAAAAATCCTGATCAATCACGTAACAGCCTAGAGAATCCATCCATCAATGAACTTCATATTTCAATAAATAATTCATAGTGGAATTTATAGACGTGCACAAAAAACAGCATAAATACAACCAATGCATCCCTCCACTCGCTTCGTTGTTTCAAAGATTATTTTAAAACACTGACAACGGCGTTGATTGTTAATGCCAAGCAACTTTGTTATTCAATAGTTGCTCGCACTGCATCTGCCGTCAACGAGTTCAATACAATCGAAGCACATCAATGACTTGAAAATAGGAGAACAAATTGAGTCTATAATTTATTCAATCTCATCCAATTGCTTCCAGTGCACTTCATCTCTGGTCTTGTGGACCGTGATCAGGAGGATATCATAACTCAAAACAACTAAATTCATGATTCTATTCATTTGCTGTGATAAATTATTCAAATTGAAGCACGAAAATGATAGCAAAAGCACTTGTTCGTAAAGGTTTTGGCTACGTAAGCTGTCTAGCATGCCAAGTCAAATTAGAGCAGAATCAAGTTTTGTCTATTTGGCCTGCTGCCGCACCAAAGGAGCGACAATATTTGGAATAGTGAGTGTATCATAACAATTTAATTGCATCATGAAATTGATGCCTCATGAGATGTATTTTTGGTGCCATTCTGAAGAATTTGGCATGTACCTATCAGAAAAAAATAGTGAAAGGATATATCTAATGATGTCAACTAAACCGATTATTGTGTTCCTGGCCCAAGGCGATTTTTACCCGTAGCCGCCATTGCACTCGTGACCCGAATAGTAGTTTCTAACAGAAATGTAACATAATTCTAACTAACCCTGATATGTAAACCTATTGTGTTATACTTCTGTTTGAGATGTTTGGTGTACATAAAAATTATGACACAATTATGTTATAAAAGCTGTGTAATATACACTGAAACCTCAATTTGTGCACATGGTTGGGACTGCATAAATTAAAAATGTGCAATAATGGAAAAAAAGGCATAAAAAGAGGGAAATTTTTGCGTAAATTAAGTTCGTTTTTTAATGAGAGAATCTAGTTCACGAGAACAGATCTTGCTCCTGGGCATTTGAGGTGGGGCTAAGGGGGTTTCCAGAATGTGGCGGAGCCAGCATTTTCTTTTTTCTCACTCACTCTCCTAAACATACACGAGAAGGAGAAAGATAGAAGAGGGGGCAGCTTGCCTCCTCTTTCATCTCGCTCTTTCTCGTGTATGTTTAGGAGAGTGAGTAAGAAAAAAGAAAAAGCTGGCTCCGCCAATGCCAGAGAGCCCAAAAAAGGGGGTTCCAAGGGGCTTCAGGGGCGTTTTAAGGGGTTGCTTCAGGGGATTTGAGGAGCTGTTTATGGGCGTTCGGTCAAGATTTGTTGGCGTTTTAATGGCATTACGGGAATTCAGGGGCATTTCAATAGTATTATGGGGGTTTCGAGGACGTTTCAAGGGGATTTTCAAGGGATCTCAGGAGCCTTTAAAGGGCTTTGCTAGGGGGTTGAGGAGAGGGGTTTCTGGAACCTTTTAATGACATCCAAAGGGGTTTCAGAGGCGTTTCAAATTGAATATGATGATTTTAAGGGCGATTCAATGCGATTACGCAGGTTTCAGGGGCGTTTCGAAGCATTTTAGGTCAGGGTCGTACAAGGGGGTTTTAAGAACACCTTTAAATCAAAGGGTATTTCAGGGACGTTTCAAAAACTATTGTGATGGGGTCTTAAAAAATCCTCTGAAACTTCCTGAAATGCCTCCAAGATCCTCCTGAAACCCCCTTGAACCTCATGTAACGTACCTGAGAGGCTCGGAAACCCCCGAAAAGTCCTCCGTAACGCCTCTAAATCCCATCGAAAATACCCAGAAACTTCTTGCTTCTAAAATCCCCCTTAAACACTCTCGGATACCACGTAACGCACCTTAGAGGCTCCAAAATTATCGAAAACTCCTCTGTAACGCCTCTGAATCCCGCCGAAAATGCCTCCAAAATCCCCCTTAAACCCCATGTATCGCATCTAAGGGGCTCCGATACCCCCGAAAGCTCCTCTGTAACGCTTCCGTAACGCCTCTGAATCCCGCTGAAAATTCTCTGACACTTTCTGAAATGGCTAAGAAATCCCTCTTAAGCCCCCTCGCACCCCATGCAGCGCACCTTAGAGGCTCCGAAACTCCTGAAAACTCCTCTGTAAAGCTTCCGTAACGCCTCTAAATCCCGCCGAAAGTGCTCTGAAACAACCTGAAATGCTATATCGAACACCACAGAGCAGGAGCACTGCCTCTCTGTGGTGCGCCAATAAAACGTGAAGCAGTTAGAAGTAGCTCGTTCTTCCCCGAGTCCCTCGGAAGATATATAAACACAACGTGGGGCCTATCAACCGCTGGACGAAACATTGGTAAGTCGACGTAAAGTGAAAAGGAATTTGACATTGTTTTGGCCGCAATGAGAATTATGATTGTTTTTAACAATTATTATTGTTCCTCAATCGGCGTATACAATACCTTATAAATTGAAGAATAGGCTGGATAATCATTTGGAAATGTTGGAGCAACAGAAGTTAGTAACACCTGGCTTGTGAATGGGCTTCGCCTGTGATAGTGGTTGTGAAGAAAGATCAAGACATTCGATTAGTAATTGATTGCAAGGTTTCCATTAATAAAGCAATAATACCCAACACATATCCTCTAACACAGGACGTTTTTGCCTCACAAGCAGGCTGTAAGATATTCTGTTGTATGTATTTGGGAGGGGCTTATATACAGAATCCTCTTTCTGAGCGGTCTAAAAAATTTACAGTTATCAATCAATACTATGAAGCGTCTATCCACTTACAATCGACTTCCGCAGAGAGCATCAGCCTCTGCGGCAATTTTCCAACAAATCATGGACCAGATCTTGCATAGATTAGAAGGTGTTAGTTGTTACCTAGATGATGTCCTCATTGCGGCTAAAACGTTTGAAAAATGTGTTAAAATTTTAGATATGATCTTTGAAAGATTTTTCCAGGCGAATATTAAAGTAAATTTCAAGAAATGTAAGTTTTTTGTAACACAATTGCCCTATTTAGGACAACTTGTTACTGACAAGGGACTCTCACCATCTCTTGAAAAAATTTCGACTATAAGTCATGCCAAGCATCAACAAATGTGACGGAACTGAGAGCATTTCTGGGCTTGATTAATTTTACAATAAATTTGTTCAAAACTTGTCATCTAAACTGAGGAGTTTGTATGCTCTGTTGGCTAATTATCCTGTTTTTGAAGGGACAGCTAAAGGCGAGGAAGCATTTCAGTTCCGCAAAAATGCCTCGCTGAATGTAGATTTGCTGGAATTTTATGATTCAAACAAACCATTAATTGTCGTCTCGGATGCTAATTTCTATGGATTGGGTGGTGTCCTAGTCCATTAGATCAATAGATTTACGTAGTTTTCGTTTTACTCTGCTCAAAAACGTTACCCAACCCTTCATTCATGTGCACTGGCGTTAGTTAGAAGAAATTTCACAAAATTATTTTTGGCCAAAAGTTTATGGTATATAGGGGGATTAGGGGCATAATGGACACCCGGGGCGAAATGGACACCCCTGTTTTTGCCGAAACCGTTGACTTTTATGTAAAACTTTTAATGCATAAGTGTAAAGGAACAAGTCATTGTTCTATTTTTCAAAAGTATCATTTATATTCCTTCAAAATAACCAAAATATCATTGAAATTGAAGTATGTTTTTCATATGGTGGATTTCTTATAATTTCGAAGCAGTAGTAAATAAGGTATTACGAGTGTTTGAGTGTGTCCACGATAAAAACCAGTGAATTGTTAGCTTATCTACATGTATACGCCGATTTAGCAATGGATGAAGTATTATATTTTTGATCAGAACTTACTGAAAATAGCAATTTCAATCTTGTAGCCAATTCGGGGCGAAATGAACATTGGCAATTACGAATGGATGTAAGCGCATTGCATACTGTTAGGCGTTTTAGAGAGTTTGGAAAAAAATCAATCCGATTATATTAGCCTAAAACTTATTTAATTAACTAGAGGTTTGAGTGTTCGACTATTTGGATGCACTAGATGTTGGAATTCTCGGCTATGCAGTCTCCAAACTCCTTGGAACGACAACGGGTTTAATTCGTCCCTACGTTTCGGCAATGTCGAAACGTAGGGACGAATTAAACCCGTTGTCGTTCCAAGGAGTTTGGAGACTGCATAGCCGAGAATTCCAACATCTATTTAATTAACTTTGATGCAAGGTTGCGACCATTCATTTGCAAAGATTTACATTCATTTGCTATTATCTCAGTTCAGAAGCATGTTATCGAAAAACAATGTATGGATGAATTTAACCTTCTAATTTTATCTGAAAGTTTGCCGAATAATATTGGGGCCGCAAACGTATACCAAAGTCGTGAGCGAGCTGTGAAGGCAACTCTCCACGCGGTGAATATAAATTACATTCACGCTGTGGAAAGTTGCCTTCACAGCTCGCTCACGATTTTGGTATGCGTGTGCGACATCAATGCTATTCGGCAAACTTTCAGATAAAACTACAAGGTTAAATTCATCCATACATTGTTTTTCGATAGCATGCTTCTGAACTGGAATAATAGTAAATAAATGTAAATCTTTGCAAATGAATGGCCGCAACCTTGCTTTGATGTTATGTAAACTCATTTAAGATGGAGTATTATATCTGTAGTATTGATCCCCGTAGGCAAATTACTTTACTGGTCGGTATTATCAAAGATACAGCATAAAATATGCAGGGGTGTCCATTATGCCCCGATGGGTGTCCATTTCGCCCCGTACCTTTCCTGCCAGCCCCTAAAAACACACGGTTTACAATTCATTATTTCTTCACAATAATGACATTCTACCTGCTGTAAATAATTGAAATACGTAGGAAACAAGTTAAAGTTGTAAGCCAACTGATAATATGTTATGTTTTTGTCTGTTATACAGGCCTAACATACTTATTTGCTTAGGGTGTCCATTATGCCCCTAATCCCCCTACCGACCATAAACCTTTGGTAGGTATATTTGCCTACAGAGCTACGACAAACATGAGAAATGCCGACTTCTGCTCTAGATTTCCGGAGCAGTCAGTTCCTAAGAGCCTCGACATTGGTAACATAAACAGTTGACCTTTTCAGACTATTTTGCATACGTCTTGATTGCTAGAGAATCGAAAAAGGATTCTTGTTTGGCAGAGGTGATGGAGTTTGTAGGAAATGATTGGCCTGACAACTTTCGGGGCTCGCTAAAGAATTTTCATTCGTTAAGAAGTGATCTTGAAGTGGTCCAAAACTGCCTTTTGAACCAGGACAAAGTCGTGATACCTGCAGTTGTGAGAGAAGATATTCTAAGACTCGTACATGCGAATCACATCGGTATAGTAAAGATATAGCAGTTGGCTTGGCAAACAGTTTTCAGACCAGGTATTAACAAAATTTTCAATGTCTTTGGATACCGACTTCAAGACCTTTCAGTCGTGGAAGGTGGAAGTGTGGGTTATGATGTATGGTACAGATGCAAAACGGGTGATTAATTCGCTTGTCACTTTATTTGCGAGGTTTGGTCTTCCCGATGTCATGGTCACGGATGGACCTTTTAATTCCAAGGAATTCTCTACATTTTTGGAAAAAACATGAAGTGAACGTAATGAAACCCCCACCATACAGCCCTAGCAGCAATGGTCAGGCAGAGTGGCTTGTATTTAAGAGTAGGCAAAGAAGCTTTTAAGAAGTACTTATTGGACCCTCATTTGAGGCAATTGGATGTAACTAGTAAAATTATCTTGTACCGACTTTTCGAAACCTCTAAGCAGAATACCCTCCTTGAAAGAGTGTAATCAGTTTCGTACCTTTTAATTCCGCCCTATGTTGCTTATCCTTTGACAGATACACATATTTCGACTACCACTTGTAATCTTCTTCACTAAGTGGATAACTGACACTGAGTCACTGAGGATACTGCAACTCCGAAAATCATACGAATCAACTATGATTTTTTGCCACAAGAATTTCTTGCGAAAATCATAGTTACGAACTATGATTTTGGATTCCAAGCGCCAACTATTATTGTCATACTGTTACTGTATAAATTTCATAACACTCACGTATGAAAACCATACCGATAACGTATAAAATCTGAAATTATTTCGTATGACTATCATACATACTTTTATGAAATATTTTGCACAAATTAAAAAAAATCGCAACCTGAAATCGAACCAGGAACGTCAAGGTTAGCGAGTGCGTGCTGTACTCATTCGCCCATCGACGCTTCGGAAGTAGCAGTGGTTAGAAGCCAATAAAAGGTTTTGTTGTTTTTTAGCAATGGTGTTTCATAACACATCTTATGATTTTCATACGATGCTTCTTATGAGATTTTTCATACGACAAGTCTTATGGATTTCGCTTTTCAATGTATGAAAAGCATACGAGAACTATGAAATGATGAAAAAAATAAAAATTCCTGATTCATAAGATGCAAACTATGAAAATCATACGAACAGTATCCTCAGTGTAAGATTACAAGTGGTAGTCGAAATACGCGTATCTGTCAAAAGATAAGCAACATAGGGCGGAATTAAAAGGTACGAAACTGATTACACTCATTCAAAAATAGTAAAATTAATTATTTTTTGATCAACTATCGCAATCAAATTACTTCCAATAAAGGAGTTCCGCCTTCGCATAAGATTTTCTCCTTTAAGCCAAAACTTTTAATTGATTTAATACATCCAAGCAAACAGTATAAACATTTTTTTGAAAAACCTACTCTCGCAGAAATTCCGCAAGTATATCCTTTTAAACCAGATCCTTTCACAAAGTTAAGTGAAGATGATATAATTTACTACAAAAACTTTAGGAAAACCGATCCTCAAAGGAGGATCAAGGCGAGATTTGTGAAGCATGTATCTAAAAACATTTTGCAAATCTCCTTTCACAGGACAACGATTATGGCTCACAAAAACCAGTTAAAGATGGCTCACAACACCCCGATCCAGACTTCGAGATTGCAACTACCGGAGGTCACACGAAGGAAACGTAGCCGGTCAGAGTCGGACGAAATCGTGTTGCGGGCAAAGATGAGAACACTCACTTGCAAAGAATTACACTCACTTGTTATTTTCTTAGCTCAGAAGCGTGCAATCAAGAAACGATTTAAACACGACTTTTGCCTTGTGCTTTTTTCCAAAAGTTTACCGAATAGAGTAGGGATCGCACACGCATACCGAAGTTGTAAAGGAGCTGCGAAAATAACTCTCCATGAGGTAAATGAAATTACACAGTTCGTTATGGCTACTCCGTGATTGACCGGACAATCGGAATTGTACATAGGGCTCGGGACTAGCTAACAATTGTCATTGTGACAGTTCGAGAATTTTCAGCAATAATGGCGCTGGCCACGCTATTGGCTACGTCCTTACGGTCATCGAGGGAAGAAAGAAATGTGAGTAAGACAACCGTTGTCTTGGAGACCGAAAATCTCTGTATCTACACGATTATCTTAGGAAGTGATTCTTAAAGGACTTCAATGAAAAATATCAATTAAAATAGATATAGCAATAGAGCTGTTTTGATCAAATTCAGAGCATTTCCCATAGTTCTAATGAGGGGCCGTACATAAATTATGTCACGCTTTTAGGGGGAGAGGGGGTTTTGCAGAACGTGACGACCCTTATAAAAACCATTGAGGTCTCATACAAAAAGTGAAACATAGAGGGGAGGGGGGTTGGTTTGAAAAAAGGTCGATTTTTGCGTGACATAATTTGTGTATCACCCCTAAGTTGACGCTAGCACAAACCGTTTTATAGCTATGTTTTTTTTATTTCAAATTTAACATCACATTCATTAGACATGAAGCAATTTTAAAGCTTTTATAAAAGCACATTATCTTACGTAGATAGTTTTGCTTTGTCATTCTGTTCAAAAGATTATTCTTGAATCGCTCTAAGCTAATTCAGAAAATGTGCTCTAGGCCGAACAATTTTAAAGCTACATAAAAATTACATAAAATCTTGCCCAAATGACAAAATTGTATCCGTAACCTATCTACACAAGTAGGTACCAGCATGTGCTTGCTGTGTAACAAATGCCCATGCATCATTTTTCACGCAAACGGACATTTCTTGGGTTATTGGAATCTAATCGAAACCAGCATTACTTTTGCTCTGATGCTTTGATTCCTCACAAGCATTTTCAAGTGCGGTGAAAATAACACGACACATGTTCTCTTCGCCTCGGTTTACAACCATCGATACGTTACACACTGTAATTTACGGTTCAATAATTTTAAGTATTGGTAATAAGAATGTAGAGCTTCACCTACATCGATGCGGTTCATGCAGTTCATTCGACAGACAGCCACAAACAATCCGGCCTGTGATGGATGCCTTGCACGAAAGCAAGTGTTGAAAAACCTGTCATATTCGAATGAGTACGGAAAGTCAATGGCAGAGAAAATCACTTCTTACGTGAAACATGATATGGGAGTTTCGAAAGTGTTGAAAAAAATCAACCCGTACGGTTACACTTGACTTGCCATATCATCATGCTTTCTTGTTCGAGGGCCAGGCTTCCGATGGCAATTCTGTTTTTGACACCGACCAGCTCTAAATTGCTTCCGACATTTGAACACGGTATTTGCTTCCCTGTTTAGAAACTGTACCAACTAATCCACCTTGTAATTCAATTTGTCATATTTCACACAGCGAGCGATTTTATCTGCTGTTTGATACATGAGCAGGGCACTGGCAAGCACACGTGGTGAGTCCAGAAAATAAGTTACAGTTAGACCGCCAAATAAATCAAATGATGCATTTGTTCTTACAGTAGGTTAGGTACTGCTCCACACTGGAACAATGCCGTCGTTGAAGAGAAACCGCCGAAATGAAACAAAAATACAAAGTGATGAATGATTCCCAGTTGGGAAGAAAACGGGAGAGAAACATTTACAACTCTATTAGGTGGTATAAAAATGTAAGACATTGCCATCCAGTGACCGAAACGGTGAAAAGAAATAAACTTCCTTAGAGAAAGCGCACCGCAGGACGATTGGTTTCACCTGGTATGATGAATGATTGGGAAGAATTGGCGATTCATTTTTGTTTGCAAAGATATAATCAAGTTCTAGCAGAGCTGTAAGTTGGGTTGGTTCGAGAATACAGTTGTTGAACTCTTTTTGATTTTGTACCGAATTTTCGAACCCTCTAAGCAGAACCCCGTAACGTCGGTAGATCACCTTGGAATGGTGTGTTGCGGTGTAAGATCTACCAAATCAAATTTTGATCTTGATATTTACCGTATTTTTAAATATTACAAGATCAAAGTTTGATGCTCTTTTCCTTGTGTTTTGTAGTATTTGTGTTTCAATGTACTGCTAATTAACATTTTAATCCAGCAGGATTCAGGTAAATGTATCGTACGATATAAATAATATTTTAAAATTATGTAACTGTGGCGAGCGTATCACTAATATGTAGCTTATTTGACGTACGATGTTAATATTATTTTATATTTCAGATTATCAACCGAAGAATCTAGTAATTCAACCAAATGCCAACAAGATGACGAGGAAACCAGGATGAATTGGGCAGACAACTGATTCGAAGCAGTCTTACAATGGTGCGACTGAACGTTTACCAAGCGTATCCTTTTTAGTTTACCCTTCCACTAACAACACCCAAATTCCCGTGACACCTAGGCCTGAGAGATCGTAGAGTTGTCTACATTTTTCATAGGTGTCCAAAACTAACCATCCTTTCCCATTCCTCAGCAGTCGTAAGGACGTGGCCAGGACAGTGCTCGACAATTGGAGGATTGCGTCAGTCTTGTCTATGAGTCAGAGATTAGTCCCAAATCTTTGTGCTTTGATTCGGACGGGAAGGAGGCAACCCTCATAACAGCGGTCTAGGACTGTACCACCTACGAATTTGTGCGACTCGCTTAACCCTCTAATACCCAATTTTTTTTTTATTTTGATCTAAATATAATTTTTCGTCATCTAAAATCGATTTAAACATGTTTTGGAAGATGATTCTTTTTAATTCTTGATTTCGTGAATTTCAGTTTTTGATTTTTCTAATTTTTCTTTTTGAACATCCCCACACTTTTATATTTTTCCTGGAAGCCTATTTGGGGTACGGATTTTTAGAGATGAAAACATTTTGAGATTTTATGATTATTGTTGAAATATATTTTTTTCAAATTTTTCATAGAAAATTTTATTTTCCGTGTAATTTTGAGGAAAATAATTTTTGAGTGTATTCGATTCCCTTAAGGACAAGGTATTTGGAGTACATAGCTCAAAATTTCTAGAGCACCGTTTTTTAGAACCATTGAACGGATTTGGATGAAAATGCATCACACTAATTGTTCAGTGGTTGTCAACAGCGTGATGCATTTTAATCCAAATCCGTTCAACGGTTCTAAAAAACGGTGCTCTAGAAATTTTGAGCAATGTACTCCAAATACCTTGTCCTTAAACTATAAAACATGGATAGAATGATTTGGGAAAAATTTAAAATGAGTTAATTGTAGCGATTCAATACACAATAAACAATGACTTCTAAAAGGTGACAATAACATCAATTTTTCGATGATTTTTAAAAAAATATAAATACGCTTTAAAATACACCAAAAACCATTTTGAGATATACAAAACAGTCCTAAATATCACCCAAAAATATAAAAAAAATAATTTTCCACGAAAAAAAAATTACAAAAATGTCCAAACTATACCCCGTCTAAAGGCGGGGTTGGGTATTAGAGGGTTAATGTCAATGTCAATGTCAATGTCAATGTCAATGTCAATGTCAATTTTCGAACCCTCTAAGCAGAATATCCTGCAAAACGGTGAGTCGATAAGGAGAGCGTCCAACATAGCTCTGGTCCTCACAAGTCCTCATGCTTCCACGGGTCAAACGATGACATGACAAAGACCGCCAGCTAAGAGCCTGGGCACTGTTGTCCTTCTGACTTCAGCTAGATTGAGGAGGTACGAACCGAGCGCCTGTTCACCAAGGAGGTGCGGCTCAAACAGCGTCTGTTCTGGCATCCAGCGGCTGAATAAGAAACGCTGCACCACGCTCAGCTAGATCCAAGGTGGTAGCCCCATCAGCGTGGTCGTCCCAGTGTTGGTTGGGACGTTAAACAGAACTGGCACGATGGCCCTCCGGCGAGACAGGAGTGTTGGCGTAGGCCCAATAAGCCACCCGTAAAAATCCCCATTGCGAATAACATAAGAGAAAATACGACTCGATACAATCGGCAAAGACCCACGCGACGAAATAAGGACTACGATTGGAAACTTGGAACATGGAATTGCAAGTCACTAGGTTTCGCAGGATGTGACAGAATAATTTACGACGAACTACATCCCCGCAACTTCGACATCGTGGCGTTGCAGGAACTTTGTTGGACTGAACAGAAAGTGTGGAAATGCGGCATCCAAAGGCATCCTTTGCTCTAATCGATCGGACGCGTACACTTTTCGCTCGCATTCTTCGTTTCGAATAAAATGAGTATTGTTAGGAAAAATACCCTCGTGATCGATCTCAGCGTTCTTCCAGCGAGGCCTGACGCTGGGCAGGTTCATCAATTCCTGGAAAACGAGATCAAGCTACAACTCTCGGATGTTAGAAGTATACAGCTTCACAATTCCCGTAAATGTGTCTACATAGAAATGGTGGACCATGATACCGCGGTGCGTTATCAAAAGGCACACAATATTAGGCGAATTTTTGTTTTTAATAACAAAAGGTTTAAGATCCCCGTCTTCGTCGACAGTGAGGCAGTGACAGTGCGGGTACATGATCTCCCATCATCCGTGCTTCACGCCACCGTTGCTGCTTATATGACTCGGTTTGGAGAAGTGATCTCTATCCAAAACGAGCGTTGGAGACAGTTCTTCCCTGGCATACCCAATGGGGTAAGACTACTACAGATGCGGCTTAAAGGCTCCATTCCATCCTACGTCACAATCGAAAACGAGATCTGTTTCGTTGAGCACAAAAATCAGCTCAAAACCTGTAAATGGTGCTCCAGGGCTGTTCATCCCAAGCAGAAATGTCAGGAGATAGCTGCAGCAGAAAAAGCGAATAAAACGACCGAACACGAAACAGCGCAAGCACCCAAATCAACCAATCCATCAGCACAAACCGAAAAAATATTCAGTGACAGTGATTTCCCACTGATGAGCAGCAAACCGTGTTCCTCCAATAAACACATAACGGAGACGCGCAACAATGAGGCAAGCGACAAAACACAGGCTGAGTCAAGATCAGTAAGCGTACCTACGGAAACAATACAGAGCAGAGACGATGAGAGCTATGACGATGACGACGACGACGACGATGACGGCACGGCGGCAGCGGCGGCGGCGGCGGCAGCTCTTCCTCGCCGTATGAAGCTGACGATACCACCACCAAACAAAGGATGTTAACTCGAAGCATGAAGGAGTACAAAAAAAGATGTATTAATCAGGGTTCGCAGAACGATTGTGAATCCTAATAGTATTATCGGCCCAGTTAAGCTTTCGGGCGTAGTGGCCTATACAATAAACGATTTGAATAAAAAAAAACGTCCACTGCCCACACGAAGGGAGACCCGATGACGAGAAAGAAGCGTTCTACCAGGGGACTGTTATGGTCTTCTTGTTTTCTTACCCCGCATTAAAATTATGCTGCTGTGTTGAAAGATTGGTTGTCAGCTTGAGCCCTACGCTTGAGCCGCTGTTATGCTGGCTACGAAAACATTGCATTGGTGGGATAGGGATGCCAATTCCTTGCGTTCTACGCGCAGTTAGAGCAAACATACGATGGTTGCTCGCCGCGTGACATGAAAATCGTTGTCGGCGACATGAACGCGCAGGCAGGAAAGGAGGAAATGTACAGACCGGTAATCGGGCGAAACAGCCTGCACACCGTATCGAATAATAACGGCCAGCGATGCGTAAACTTTGCAGCCTCCCGTGGTATGGTAGTCCGAAGCACCTTCTTCCCCCGCAAAGATATCCACAAAGCCACCTGGAGATCACCCGACCACCAAACAGAAAACCAAATCGACCACGATCTAATCGACGGTAAATTCTTCTCGGATATAACCAACGCACATACTGCAGTGCGAATATAGATTCGGATCACTACTTAGTCGCTGTATGCATGCGCTCAAAACTTTCGACAGTTACTACCACTCGTCGAAGTCGAACGCCGCGGCTCAACATCGAGCAACTTCGTAACGTAAAAGTGGCTCGAGACTACGCGCAGCAGTTAGCAGTGGCCCTACCAACGGAAGAGCAGTTTGGCGCAGCTACACTTGAAGATGGCTGGAGGGACATTCGATCCGCCATAAATAGTACCTCGGCTACAGCACTAGGCTTCGCGACTCCGAATCACAGAAACGACTGGTACGACGGCGAATGTGAACAGTTGAAAAACGAGAAGAATGCAGCATGGGCGAGAATGCTGCAACACCGTACGAGAGCGAATGAGGCACGTTACAAACAGGCGCGGAACAGGCAGAACTCAGTCTTCCGGATGAAGAAGCGCCAGCGCGAAGCGATGGAAGAGCTGTAACGCGCAAAGGACACACGAAAGTTCTACGAGAAGCTGAACCGCTCGCGCAGAGGTTTTGTGCCACAAGCCCACATGTGCCGAGATAACCACGGGAATATTCTCACGAGCGAGCGTGAGGTGGTCGAGAGGTGGCGGCAGCATTACGATGAGCACCTCCATGGCGACGTTGCAAATACCGAAGGTGGCGTGGTAACAGATCTTGGAGTATGTGCACAGGACGAAAGACTTCCGGCCCCTGACCACCAAGAGTCGAAAAACAACAAAGCCGCTGGAGCAGATCAACTACCAAGCGAGCTTCTAAAATACGGTGGAGAAACACTGGTGAGAGCACTACACTGGGTCATTACCAAGATTTGGGAGGAGGAAGTATTACCGGAGGAATGGATGGAAGGCATCGTGTGTCCCATCTACAAAAAGGGCGACAAGTTAGTTTGCGCGAACTAGCGCGCGATCACACTACTGAGCGCTGCCTACAAGATACTCTCTCAAATTTTATACCGCCGACTATCACCGATTGCAAGAGAGTTCGTGGGGCAATATCAGGCTGGATTTATGGGTGAACGCGCTACAACGGACCAGATGTTCGCCATCCGTCAGGTGTTGCAGAAATGCCGCGAATACAACGTGCCCACACATCACTTGTTCATCGATTTCAAATCGGCGTATGATACAATCGATCGAGAACAGCTATGGCAGATTATGCACGAATACGGATTCCCGGATAAACTGATACGGTTGATCAAGGCGACGATGGATCGAGTGATGTGCGTAGTTCGAGTATCAGGAACACTCTTCAGGGAGTCCCTTCAAATCTCGCAGAGGGTTACGGCAAGGTGATGGTCTTTCGTGCCTGCTGTTCAACATTGCTTTAGAGGGTGTAATAAGGAGAGCGGGGATCAACACGGGGAAGATTTTCACGAAGTCCGTTCAGCTGCTTGGTTTCGCTGATGATATTGATATTATTGCTCGTAAATTTGAGACGATGGCGGAAACGTACATCCGACTAAAGAGTGAAGCCTGGCGAATCGGATTAGTCATTAATGTGTCGAAGACAAAGTATATAATGGCAAAGAGCTCCAGCGAGGAATCACCGCGCCCGCCACCCCAAATTTACATCGACGGTGATGAAATCGAGGCGGTTGAAGAATTCGTGTACTTGGGCTCACTGGTGACCGCCGGCAACGACACCAGCAGAGAAATTCAGAGGCGCATTGTGGCAGGAAATCGTTCTTTCTTTGGACTCCGCAGAACTCTACGATCAAATAAAGTTCGCCGTAACACGAAGTTAACCATCTACAAAACGCTGATTAGACCGGTCGTCCTCTATGGGCACGAAACATGGACCCTACGTGCAGAGGACCAACGCGCCCTTGGAGTTTTCGAACGGAAGGTGTTGCGTACCATCTACGGCGGAGTGCAGATGGAAGACGGGACTTGGAGAAAGCGAATGAACCACGAGCTGCATCAGCTGCTGAGAGAACCAACCTTCGTTCATACCGCTACGGTGGGCGGGCGGGTCACGTCATCAGGATGTCGGATAGCCACCCGACTAAAATGGTTCTCGAGAGTCATCCGACCGGTACAAGAAGACGTGGAGCGCAGCGAGCTAGGTGGGTCGACCAAGTAGAGGACGATCTGCGGACTCTACGCAGAGTGCGGAACTGGAGACAAGCAGCCATGGACCGAGTGGATGGAGACGGCTACTATGTACAGCAGAGGCCACCCCGGCCTTAGCCTGATCGGTAAGTAAGTAGGTAGTATCAGTAGGTCGGCTCCAGAGGCACGTTCTCCTCCATTTGGGAAATTTGTGCCATCGCCATAAACGTAGGTAGTGGTTTTGTATAAATTCTTTGGCAATATTTGGCATTTTCACCTCTCTAGATGCAACCTCGCTAGTCTATAACACATTTGTGATGGTCGATTTTCTCGGCAGGGCACATACGACCCATCCGTCCCCAAAGGGTTAAAGTGATAAATTTGACCCCGGATTACGGTACCTTCTAAATTAATTGTTTAGGACTCCCAAAAGATACGTATCGAATTTGAGCGAAATCGGTGAAGTCTAAGGGAGCGCTCAACGAGCTTGCAGTTTGTGTGGGTTATTAAGATTATTTGCCGTTAATTTTGATCTAGGTGAAATCAGTGTGTATAGTACCGTGATTTCGGGTGAAATTGATCACTTTTCGCAGTTTTTTGCGTCTAATTTTTGAATGTTTGTCGATATGGTTAAATGCAATGCTTTAAAATAAGTACGACCATGGTTTTCATCAGTCAACGAGGTTGAAACTTTTACAGCAAATCATTTTATTATAATAAATATCATTTTACATAAAAAAAAAACAAAAAAAATTACTTTCGAGGTGAAATTGATCAGTCAGTGAAATGCCTTTGTAAATGCTGAAAATTATTTTCCCATCTAAATTAATCACCCTAGAATGCGAAAAGCTATGCAAAACTGTTACAAGTTTACTAAATTTTTATTTATTTAAGTTTAAAGTTTAAAAAATCGAAAGAAAACGCCTAAAAGTATACAAGTTTCTCACTAATTATGTGTATCAATATTGCACTTCCGAAAAAGTGCAATTTTATGCATAAACTAGCTGAATTGCCCGGCTTTGCTCGGGTTTATTTATTGAGGGGGACTGGAGCAAATGCGAAGTCCCATATAGCCGAATGGGTATACATGCCGGTGTTCCGCAAAATCATGCTGAAAATAAAGAGATTCCAGGTGACATAAAAGCCATATTAAAATACTGCCAAAAATCCAGAATTACGCAGCACTAAACATTAAATCTACTGATACGTTTCTACGGCATAGAGTGCCATTGTGTTTTCCACACAATCTACAAAAAACAGTATCTATCTTAAAAAGAAAAACACTAAGCTGAAGAGGGGTAAGTCAAGTTCTATTCCATAACTGGAATTTTATTTTGGTTTCTCATCTTTGTCACATGGCATTTGCTAGGTTTATTAGTTTCATATATTTCAATGTAAGTGATGATTCTTCATGTTTTGCTCTGTTAAAATAAATTAAAGCTCAATCATGTGCTTTCACCATTTTTCAACTGCACTTTGAGAAAGTGTTAAAGGTTCATGTAGATCTCAGGTTCAATAGATAAATGTTACGAAAACAAAACATGAACGTTTCAAATAAGTTTTCGTAGCGTGCTCTATGACCTATCGAATTGCGGAGCCATGGTTTTAAATCTCAATCAGTAGAAATATGTTTGCGTTACAACGTGTAAACGTATGCTGTCCGACTCGCTTACGCTCGTCGGACTTAAAAAAGGGATAACACCTATGTTCGCATTCTACCGGGCAAATGCTTGGATCTGCTGCTCGCCTAGAAGTGAATCGACGCAAACACGGCGCATCGGACTTTCGGAACATCGGCGGCTTTCTGCCGCCGATGTTCCTCAGTCCTCCATACAGTTGCAACGCAAAAATTTGCGAGAAGTAGTTTCATATTCATATTCGTTTACCATATGTTTTGCGGTTCGCTATCTCGATCTTCAAAATAGTGTACGATATCGATTTTAGACTTACATTCATCAAGCCTGATCGACTGATACCCATATTGTATGGTATCATAGCACAAAACACCATTCCATGGCCGCCATCTTAGATTATAGTCCGTCATCTAGGATTTCAAATTGGCGTAAAATATCTATTTTTAACATCTTCTCGTCAACCCTGATCAATAGATACACATATTGCATGGTATCATAGCTCAAACCACCATTCCATGGCCGCAATCTTGGATTATGGTTCGCCATCTTGAATTTATAGTTCGCCATCTTGAATTTCAAAATGGCGTCATATATCGATTTTTGATTTCTACCATCAAGCCCGATCGATGGATACCCATACTGTATAGTATAATACCTCAAACCACCATTCCATGGCCGCCATATTGGATTATGATCCGCCATCTTGGATTTATAGTCCGCCATATAGGATTTCTAAATGGCGTCGGATATTGATTTTTGACTTCTACTTATAAGCCCCATCGATAGAAACCCATTTTGCATCGTATCATTCCATGGCCATTCCATGGCCGCCATCTTGGATTATAGTCCGCCATATTAGATTCCAAACTGGCGTTAAATATCTATTTTTGACTTCTACTCATGAAGCCCGATCGATAGATACTCATATTGCAGGGTATCATAGCTCAAACCACCATTCCATGGCCGCCATCTTGGATTCCAAAATGGCGTCAAACATCTATTTTTGACTTCTACTCGTCAAGGCCGATTGATAGATACCCATATTGGATGGTCAATACCACCCAAACCACCATTCCATGGCCGCCATCTTGGATTATGATCCGCCATATTGGATTATGGTCCGCCATCTTGGATTTAAAAATGGCGTCAAATATCTATTTTTGACTTCTACTCATCAAGCCCGATCGATAGATACCCATATTGCATGGTATCATAGCTCTAATCACCATTCCATGGCCGCAATCTTGGATTATGATCCGCCATCTTGGATTCCAAAATGGCGTCAAATATCTATTTTTGACTTCTACTCGTCAAGCCCGATTGATTGATACCCATATTGCATGGTATCATAGCTCAAACCACCATTCCATGGCCGCCATCTTGGATTCCAAAATGGCGTCAAACATCTATTTTTGACTTCTACTCGTCAAGGCCGATTGATAGATACCCATATTGGATGGTCAATACCACCCAAACCACCATTCCATGGCCGCCATCTTGGATTATGATCCGCCATATTGGATTAATAGGCTGCTATATTGGATTGCAAAATGGCGTCGGATATTGATTTTTGACTTCTACTTATAAGTCCGATCGATAGAAACCCATATTGCATCGTATCAAAGCTCACACCACCATTCCATGGCCGCCAGCTTGTATTATAGCCCGCCATATTGGATTCCAAACTGGCGTCAAATATCTATTTTTGACTTCTACTCATGAAGCCCGATCGATAGATATCCATATTGCACGGTATAATTGCTCAAACCACCATTCCATGACTGCCATCTTGGATTATGGTCCAACACGTTGGATTTATAGTCCACCATATTGGATTCCAAAATGGCATCATATATCTATTTCTGAATTCTACTCATCAAGCCCGATCTATAGATACCCATATTGCATGGTATCATAGCTCAATTCCATGGCCGCCATCTTGGATTACGGTCCGCCATCTTGAATTCCAAAATGGCGTCATATATCTATTTTTGACTTCTACTCGTCAAGCCCGATTGATTGATACCCATATTGCATGGTATCATAGCTCAAACCACCATTCCATGGTCGCCATCTTGGATTATGGTCCGCCATCTTGGATTCCAAAATAGCGTCAAATATCTAATTTTGACTTCTACTCGTCAAGCCCGATAGATAGATACCCATATTGCATGGTATCATAGCTCAAACCACCATTCCATGGTCGCCTTCTTTGATTACGGTCCGCCATCTTGGATTCCAAAATGGCGTCAAATATCTATTTTTGACTTCTACTCGTCAAGCCCGATTGATTGATACCCATATTGCATGGTATCATAGCTCAAACCACCATTCCATGGCCGCCATCTTGGATTACGGTCCGCCATCTTGGATTCCAAAATGGCGTCAAATATCTATTTTTGACTTCTACTCGTCAAGCCCGATTGATTGATACCCATATTGCATGGTATCATAGCTCAAACCACCATTCCATGGCCGCCATCTTGGATTACGGTCCGCCATCTTGGATTCCAAAATGGCGTCAAATATCTATTTTTGACTTCTATTCGTCAAGCCCGATTGATGGATACCCATATTGCATGGTATCATAGCTCAAACCACCATTCCATGGCCGCCATCTTGGATTACGGTCCGCCATCTTGGATTCCGAAATGGCGTCAAATATCTATTTTTGACTTCTACTCGTCAAGCCCGATTGATTGATACCCATATTGCATGGTATCATAGCTCAAACCACCATTCCATGGCCGCCATCTTGGATTCCAAAATGGCATCAAATATCTATTTTTGACTTCTACTCGTCAAGCACGATTGATAGATACCCATATTGCATGGTATCATAGCTCAAACCACCATTCCATGGCCGCCATCTTGGATTAAGGTCCGCCATTTTGGATTCCAAAATGGCGTCGGATATTGATTTTTGACTTCTACTCATCAAGCCCGATCGAAAGATACCCAAATTGCATGGTATCATAGCTCAAACCACCATTCCATGGCCGCCATCTTGGATTATGGTCCGCCATCTTGGATTCCAAAATGGCGTCAAATATCTATTTTTGACTTCTACTCTTCAAGCCCGATTGATAGATACCCATATTGCATGGTATCATAGCTCAAACCACCATTCCATGGCCACCATCTTGGATTACGGTCCGCCATCTTGAATTCCAAAATGGCGTCAAATATCTTTTTTTGACTTCTACTCGTCAAGCCCGATTGATTGATACCCATATTGCATGGTATCATAGCTCAAACCACCATTCCATGGTCGCCATCTTGGATTATAGTCCACCATCTTGGATTCCAAAATGGCGTCAAATATCTATTTTTGACTTCTACTCGTCAAGCCCGATTGATTGATACCCATATTGCATGGTATCATAGCTCAAACCACCATTCCATGGCCGCCATCTTGGATTACGGTCCGCCATCTTGGATTCCAAAATGGCGTCAAATATCTATTTTTGACTACTACTCATCAAGCCCGATTGATAGATACCCATATTGCATGGTATCATAGCTCAAACCACCATTCCATGGCAGCCATCTATGATTATGGTCCACCATTTTGGATTCCAAAATAGCGTCGAATATTGATTTTTGACTTCTACTCATCAAGCTCGATCGAAAGATACCGATATTGCATGGTATCATAGCTCAAACCACCATTCCATGGCCGCCATCTTGAATTACGGTCCGCCATCTTGGATTCCAAAATGGCGTCGAATATCTATTTTTGACTTCTACTCGTCAAGCCCGATTAATAGATACCCATATTGCATGGTATCATAGCTCAAACCACCATTCCATGGTCGCCATCTTGGATTATGGTCCGCCATCTTGGATTCCAAAATAGCGTCAAATATCTAATTTTGACTTCTACTCGTCAAGCCCGATAGATAGATACCCATATTGCATGGTATCATAGCTCAAACCACCATTCCATGGTCGCCTTCTTTGATTACGGTCCGCCATCTTGGATTCCAAAATGGCGTCAAATATCTATTTTTGACTTCTACTCGTCAAGCCCGATTGATTGATACCCATATTGCATGGTATCATAGCTCAAACCACCATTCCATGGCCGCCATCTTGGATTACGGTCCGCCATCTTGGATTCCAAAATGGCGTCAAATATCTATTTTTGACTTCTACTCGTCAAGCCCGATTGATTGATACCCATATTGCATGGTATCATAGCTCAAACCACCATTCCATGGCCGCCATCTTGGATTACGGTCCGCCATCTTGGATTCCAAAATGGCGTCAAATATCTATTTTTGTCTTCTATTCGTCAAGCCCGATTGATGGATACCCATATTGCATGGTATCATAGCTCAAACCACCATTCCATGGCCGCCATCTTGGATTACGGTCCGCCATCTTGGATTCCGAAATGGCGTCAAATATCTATTTTTGACTTCTACTCGTCAAGCCCGATTGATTGATACCCATATTGCATGGTATCATAGCTCAAACCACCATTCCATGGCCGCCATCTTGGATTCCAAAATGGCATCAAATATCTATTTTTGACTTCTACTCGTCAAGCCCGATTGATAGATACCCATATTGCATGGTATCATAGCTCAAACCACCATTCCATGGCCGCCATCTTGGATTATGGTCCGCCATTTTGGATTCCAAAATGGCGTCGGATATTGATTTTTGACTTCTACTCATCAAGCCCGATCGAAAGATACCCAAATTGCATGGTATCATAGCTCAAACCACCATTCCATGGCCGCCATCTTGGATTATGGTCCGCCATCTTGGATTCCAAAATGGCGTCAAATATCTATTTTTGACTTCTACTCTTCAAGCCCGATTGATAGATACCCATATTGCATGGTATCATAGCTCAAACCACCATTCCATGGCCACCATCTTGGATTACGGTCCGCCATCTTGAATTCCAAAATGGCGTCAAATATCTTTTTTTGACTTCTACTCGTCAAGCCCGATTGATTGATACCCATATTGCATGGTATCATAGCTCAAACCACCATTCCATGGTCGCCATCTTGGATTATAGTCCACCATCTTGGATTCCAAAATGGCGTCAAATATCTATTTTTGACTTCTACTCGTCAAGCCCGATTGATTGATACCCATATTGCATGGTATCATAGCTCAAACCACCATTCCATGGCCGCCATCTTGGATTACGGTCCGCCATCTTGGATTCCAAAATGGCGTCAAATATCTATTTTTGACTACTACTCATCAAGCCCGATTGATAGATACCCATATTGCATGGTATCATAGCTCAAACCACCATTCCATGGCAGCCATCTATGATTATGGTCCACCATTTTGGATTCCAAAATAGCGTCGAATATTGATTTTTGACTTCTACTCATCAAGCTCGATCGAAAGATACCCATATTGCATGGTATCATAGCTCAAACCACCATTCCATGGCCGCCATCTTGAATTACGGTCCGCCATCTTGGATTCCAAAATGGCGTCGAATATCTATTTTTGACTTCTACTCGTCAAGCCCGATTAATAGATACCCATATTGCATGGTATCATAGCTCAAACCACCATTCCATGGCAGCCATCTTGGATTATGGGTCGCCATCTTGGATTCCAAAATGGCGTCAAATATCTATTTTTGACTTCTACTCGTCATCACGATTGATAGATACCCATATTGCATGGTATCATAGCTCAAACCACCATTCCATGGCCGCCATCTTGGATTATGGTCCGCCATCTTGGATTCCAAAATGGCGTCAAATATATATTTTTGACTTCTACTCGTCAAGCCCGATTGATAGATACCCATATTGCATAGTATCATAGCTCAAACCACCATTCCATGGCCGCCATCTTGGATTATGGTGCGTCATCTTGGATTCCAAAATGGCGTCAAATATATATTTTTGACTTCTACTCGTCAAGCCCAATTGATTGATACCCATATTGCATGGTATCATAGCTCAAACCACCATTCCATGGCCGCCATCTTGGATTCCAAAATGGCGTCAAATATCTATTTTTGACTTCTACTCGTCAAGCCCGATTGATAGATACCCATATTGCATGGTATCATAGCTCAAACCACCATTCCATGGCCGCCATCTTGAATTACGGTCCGCCATCTTGGATTCCAAAATGGCGTCAAATATCTATTTTTGACTTCTACTCGTCAAGCCCGATTGATAGATACCCATATTGCATGGTATCATAGCTCAAACGACCATTCCATGGCCGCCATCTTGGATTATGGTCCTCCATCTTGGATCCCAAAATGGCGTGAAATATCTATTTTTGACTTCTACTCGTCAAGCCCGATTGATAGATACCCATATTGCATGGTATCATAGCTCAAACCACCATTCCATGGCCGCCATTTTGGATTATTGTCCGCCATTTTGGATTCCAAAATAGCGTCGGATATTGATTTTTGACTTCTACTCATCAAGCCCGATCGAAAGATACCCATATTGCATGGTATCATAGCTCAAACCACCATTCCATGGCCGCCATCTTGGATTACGGTCCGCCATCTTGGATTCCAAAATGGCGTCAAATATCTATTTTTGACTTCTACTCGTCAAGCCCGATTGATTGATACCCATATTGCATGGTATCATAGCTCAAACCACCATTCCATGGCCGCCATCTTGGATTATGGTCCGCCATCTTGACTTCTACTCGTCAAGCCCGATTGATAGATACTCGTATTGCATGGTACCATAGCTCAAACCGCCATTCCATGGCCGCCATCTTTGATTATGGTCCGCCATCTTCGATTCCAAAATGGCGTCAAATATCTATTTTTGACTTCTACTCGTCAAGCCCGATTGATAGATACCCATATTGCATGGTATCATAGCTCAACCCACCATTCCATGGCCGCCATCTTGGATTATGGTCCACCATCTTGGATTCCAAAATGGCGTCAAATATCTATTGAATTCTACTTGTCAAGCCCGATCGATAGATACCCATATTGCATGGTATAATAGTTCAAACTATCATTCCATGCCCGCCATCTTGGATTATAGTCCGCCATATTGGATTTCAAAATGGCGTCGGATATTGATTTTTGACTTCTACTCATCAAGCCCGATCGATAGATACCCATATTGCATGATATCATAGATCAAACCACCATTCCATAGCTGCCATCTTAGATTATAGTCCGCCATCTTGGATTTTTAAATAGCATCCGCCATCTTGGATTACGGTCCGCCATCTTGGATTCCAAAATGGCATCGGATATTGATTTTTGACTTCCACTCATCAAGCCCGATCGAAAGATACCCATATTGCATGGTATCATAGCTCAAACCACCATTCCATGGCCGCCATCTTGGATTATTGTCCGCCATCTTGGATTCCAAAATGGTGTCAGATATTGATTTTTGACTTCTACTCATCAAGCCCGATCGAATGATACCCATATTACATGGTATCATAGTTCAAACCACCATTCCATGGCCGCCATCTTAGATTATTGTCCGCCATCTTGGATTGAGGGCTGCCATCTTGCATTCCAAAATGGCGTCGGTTATTAATTTTTTACTTCTACTCATCAAGCCCGATCGATAGATACCCATATTGCGTAGTATCCGTAAAAGATTCACCGTTAAATAGCATGCCTTCTGACGTTTTGGCCGCCATCTTGGAACCCAAGCTGCCATCTTGAATTCCAAAACCCTTATAACCACCTCCTTAATTTAACAAATGTGTATACCAAATTTGGTTGAAAATGGTTGAGGCATTCCGGAGTTATGCTGGAACATACATACATACATACAAACAAATAAACATACGAACATACAAACATACAAACTTACATACATTGACTTTTATATATATAGATAGATTACAATATTTATAGAACTTTTGATGACGAAATTGGGTTTAGCGAACACTTGGCAGCTATGAACATTCATTCGAATATTCATTATATGTGTGATACAACTACGGTAACAAAATTTTGGAAGTGTCTATAAAGATCGCATAACACGCAGTTTCGGAAAATATTGACTTTAATACCGAAATATGTAACTAATTGGCTGTAAAACATGTGAACTCATCTTTCAATAACCCTTGAACAAGGTGATGGCCATTTTCCACAAATTGTTTAAAGTTTAAAGCGTTATTTTTAACAAATAAAAATGGACCTCTCGTCGATCAATTTCACCCGAAATCACGGTAGTGCAATTCGTGCAGTTGCAGTGTCGTGCAGTGTCTTTCCACTGTGTGTGGGAACAAGCCGATAAGCGACCCTGTGCTCACTCTAATCCTGAGATAGCGAGTAACAGAAATGATCAATTCAAACAATTTCATCCAATAAGTCGTTGATGACATGTTGACACACATGTATTTTCACACTTTTTGTGACAACTACAGCGAGAAATGACATTAAGGTAATTCTTCTGGGACCTTAATAGCACGAGCATACCCCTACACAAGCAAACCAGGAAGGAAGCGAAGACAAATTTACTCCGAACAATAACGTGGAGGCGACGATGTGGAACACAAAGAAAAATAACAACGGTCATCCCCCTCGGTAAGCGTGATTGAGCGGACAGGAGGGTGATTATGGGACAAATGACAACGACCGACTTCCCGGAGGAGGCATTCTCGATTCTGTAAATAAGTTTGCTAAACGATTAGGTGTAATTTGCTGTACGCATCCATTTGGCGTTTATTTCATCTAGCTAGTTGTCGCACAAAACGAAACAATCTAAATTAGCATGACATGTAATGCAAATATGTACTACAACACTGATGGTTGGACAATGGCAAGTAAAAGTGATAAAGTATAATTACATTATATTCATTTCAATTTGTATCTGCTTTGATTAGATAAAGTAAAAAAAGCAAATCAGCGGTATAACATTAATTGGAAGAAATGTGCACACACATTTTTCGTTAAATCAGTATGTACTCGCGACTTAGTGTTATGTCTGCTAGTTTTACTGCGGAACGACATGAAGTTCTTGAAAGTTAAGTATCATAAGCGTATAAGAATCTGATTGTACAATTTTAGATTTTGTCTTCAAAAATATCATCATCTATTACCGCCTTCATACATATGACCGATTGAAAATGATTCCCACAATGACGTGTCGAAACGATTCACTGCCGTGGATACATCAAAAGCCAGCATCCCAACCCCAATGAAGAGATAACGTTAAGTGGTTGTGACTTGGTAAAAATTGATCTTGCTAGCTATGATTTATGATATGCTCCTTTGAGACATCGATTGAATCACTCTTAACTAGATAGCCGGACTGATCATAATATAGATGACCTAACGTACACAATCGCCGCACACTGCTGCTTCACCATTCATCAAATAGTTATTAAATTACATGATTCCGACCAACATCTCAATTAATTGAAATTATGATTATTCCATATCGGAGGCAAATTTGTTGACGAGATTACGCGTTCAGACCAACTTCTCTCAATTTGTAAGATTAAGCACCCTCTCTCGTATCATAGATGCATATCAAACAGAATTTGCATAACGATATTCATCTTGAAGGCTGCGTGCGGGAGATGCTTGAATCTGTGAAAACAAGACCACTTTTGCCTAACCGAGTGCCATTCAGGGGAACACGTTCCACCCTTAACTCGTATCGTACAGCTCGGCACCATACACATGGCGGCACTCCAGCTCTGAGAAAGGAAGAACTTGTGCAGATTCTGAACAAGATGAGGAGCAAGAGCGTGAAAATGAAGGGAGGAGTTGTTTAAATATTTTAGCTACACTATTATAGCACTTGAATTAAACAAACACGATTATGATCTTTGATTCAAGTATCCGTTTTCACAACCACTGAACAGTAGAAACACTGATAGCACTATTTCATAGATATGTGCATGAGCATGACATGCATAAATTCGTGTATGCATATGTGGGGCACCATTATTAGTTGAGGTAAATGCCATACTCTTATTATAACTATAAAATGTTGTACTGTTTCTTATAACAATCGCATTAAAAAAAATGTGCTTCAGGATGGCTCAATTACCAGTTTTAATTATCAATTCGAATTCGTTTTAAATTTGAGCTAAATCAAAAATTGTCATACGCAATAATTTGCATAAATCGTTAACTTATAGTGTACAAATTTCATTTCAAGTTTCTTATTCCAAAATTTGTCTAAAATATGTTGATTTCCATATACCTACTCAAAAGTTTTTTCCTTAGGAGGTTCACACACAAACAGATGGGAGATTAATCGATTCCATCATAATACTTAGGAATAAGAATTCCACCAATTACACCACTCGACATGGAATGAAGCCAGAAAGCCCCCAGAGAGCTATAATGACAGAGCTTTATAAAATCATTGGAGTATGACTCTACAGTTTGAAACCATAGTTTGTGTGAGGAATTGGGGGTGTTTAATTCACTAGGAAAATTATAGGTTTCGTATTAAGTTCTGCTTCAACTTTGTTGTTTCTCCACCATTTTTTCTTTCTCTGAGAATGAACTTTATTCTATACCAGAGGTATAACTGAAGATATTAAATGTTATTTTCTTTTCATGAAAAAATATTCAGAAAACTTTCCCATACAACATAAAAAACCGCATTTTTTTCTGGGGTAGGCGGTCTAAACATCACACCGATATTTAAAACAAAATGCAGCAAGATTGTTTCTTCATACTACGCACAGATATCAGGAATTGGTTCTCAGAATCTGGTTAAGAAACAACTCAAGTTAAGCAGATTTTAGTATGCAATCTATAATTTCCCTTCTGAATAGAACAGCCCTAGCTCCCCATACAAACTTTGGTTTTATACCGTTATCCTTCATTATGGGGGTTTTAAAAACGTGCAATTTAAGGTTCCATTCCATAGCGCCAATTTTTTTGTAAATTCATCGAGTAGTGTTATTTATTCATAACAATTTCCTCATACAGCTTCTGAAAACATTCACTAAAAATATTTGGTCTGATACGTTGTTTTTTGTCCAGGAAATGTCAAGTATTCCTCTAGCAATTTTTCTAAAGATATTTCATTTTTTTTTTTTTTTGACGAGTTTTCCAGTTCTTCAATTAATTTTTCATGAAACATTGATTTTTTTGTCCGCCTTTTTCTATTTTAAACATCAATGCAAAAGCACCTAATTCAGAACGTGATAAAACAATAGAATACAGATCCTTTCCAAAGTCTACAACCTTTGAGTTCATCCATTCAATTAGTGCGGCAGATAAGCTTTAAAGTTGTACAAGAAGAATGCAAAGTGTTCCGAACAAGGACAACAATTGTTCAGCACACCAGAACCACCTGCCACCGTCGTCGTCGTGCCTACAAACGCTACTAGAAGTATGCTCAGGCTCGAGTTAGTCCGTAGGCGCTAATTTTCCTCCACCGCAGTCCACACACACCGAGCGAGGCGCCAGGCGTCGAGAATTGCACCGCATATTCATCTTCCTTTTGCACCTCAAAACCAACCTATTGAAATCACTCAACAACAGCTTCAGGCACAATAATTATTTCCATCCTGGGAAGCACCGGTATCCTTTTGTCGTCGGATGCATGCAGCACAAGCTGTTAGACGAAGCGAAAGTGGGCTAGAGTACAAGAGCAATGTTTGTTTTCGGTCACACGATGCAAATCTGACGGAAAAAAATAATATGGAAAATTGTACTACATCAAGCGGTAAAGCGATTTCTACATATTCCGTCTCAGATTGCGGCTAGCAATATAAGCACAAGTACTGAATATTTCTTGAGAGAATCAAAATAATAAAATTTAACATTTACTTGAACTGCTTAATAAAAGCTTTTGTTATCCGATTATTAGTTGATAATACTGCGAAAATTATAATTAGGTGAAACAGAGTGTTGATAAATCGATAAATTGAGAGATGATCATATGAAAAACAAAAGGCGTTCTCGTCAGCTTCGATACCGAACTCCAATTTTGCTAGACCGGCGCTTCAATTAACTATGAAACTCCTCGGTATAACTGGCTTCGAGCCCACACCATAAATACATCCTACTATTACTATTCAAACGCTTGATACATTTCACTCAGCGATGTCCACTTATCTATGATTACTCTGCTACAGTGACGATTCGTTCGTTGAGAGCTCGTTAGATGGGCTGTCTCGATGGTTGAATGTTCACTGGTTGGGACAAAACCCAACTAAAAAACACTGTCAATGTCAAAATAGATGTCAAAACGAGTTTGACGTCTGAACGCCGTCGCATCACAGCTCCTGTATACAGAACGTTTACGCAAGTATGTGAGTGTTCCGTGACGTATTTCTCGTCACTTGCGTGTGTCTAGAGCATTTTCATCAGTTGTCAGTTGCCCCAACGAACGAACACGATTCGCTAATCGGGGCGCAGTCGTGACCCAACCAGCGAATCCGGACTGTATTTATAGTTGCTACCATTGAATAAATCTTGGGCTTCGTAGTCGTGCGGCTAGGCGTGAGTCGTCTAGGAGCCTTGGAGTGTGGGTTCGAATTCTGTTCCAGTCGGTGAAAACTTTTCGTTAAAAGGAAACTTCTCCACTGCGAGCTCATGGTTCATCCTTCTCCGCCACACACCGTTCTCCTGCACGCCGCCAATGATCGTCCTTAGCACGCGTCGCTCGAAAACTCCGAGTGCTTGCAGGTCCTCCTGCAGCATCGTCCATGTCTCGTGTCCGTAGAGAACCACCGGTCTTATTAACGTCTTGTATATGGTACATTTGGCGCGGGGGTGAATCTTTTTTGACCGCAGTTTCTTCTGGAGCCCATAGTAGGCACGACTTCCACTGATGATGCGCCTTCGTATTTCACGGCTCACGTTATTGTCAGCCGTTAGCAAGGATCCGAGGTAGACGAATTCTTCTACCACCTCGAAAGTATCCCCGTCTATCGTAACATTGCTGCCAAGGCTTGCCCTGTCTCGCTCAGTCCCACCTACCAGCATATAGCCGCATTCACCGCCAGTTCGACCTTTGCTGCTTCACGTTTCAGGCGGGTGTACTGTTCTGCCACCGTTCCAAATGTTCTAGCAATAATATCCATGTCATCCGCAAAACAGATAAATTGGCTGGATTTCGTGAAGATCCGGCTTTTGAGCCCGGCTCGTCGCATAACACCTTCCAGGGCGATGTTGAATAGTAGGCAGGAAAGTCCATCCCCTTGTCGTAGTCCCCGTCGAGATTTTTATGAACTGGATAGTTCACCCGAAATCCTTACGCTGTTCTGCACACCGTCCATCGTTGCTCTTATCAGTCTAGTCAGCTTCCCGGGAAAGCTGTTCTCGTCCATAATTTTCCATAGCTCTGTGCATACTGTCGTATGCCGCTTTGAAGTCGATGAACAGGTGATGCGTTGGGACCTGGTATTCACGGCATTTCTGGAGGATTTGCCGTACGGTAAAGATCTGGTCCGTTGTCGACCGGCCGTTGATGAAACCGGCCTGGTAACTTCCCACGAACTCATTTACTTTAGGTGAAAGACGACGGAAGAGTATCTGGGATAGCACTTTGTAGGCGGCATTCAAAACGGTGATCGCTCGAAAGTTGTCACACATTAACCCTTATGTGGCCGGCAGGGTACCCGGGCACCCAGCACCCATTTAAAATACACGGTGTAGAAAAAAGCAAAAAGTTTGCCGGCCACATAACGGTTAACTTGTCGCCTTTCTTGTGGATGGGACAGATTATCGCTTCCTTCCACTCCTCCGGTAGCTGTTCGGTTTCCCAGATCTTGACTACTAACTGTTGCAGACAGGTGGCCAACTTTTCCGGGCCCATCTTGATGAGTTCTGCTGCGATACCGTCTTTACCAACCGCTTTGTTGTTTTTGACCTGGTGAATGGCATCCTTAACTTCCCTCAGCGTGGGAGTTGGTTCGTTCCCGTCCTCTGCTGCACCAACATAGTCATTTCCTCCACTGCACTGTCTTGGTCCTCCGTGCCTACATTCTCTTCGCCATTAAGGTGCTCGTTGAAGTGCTGCTTGCGCCTTTCGATCACCTCACGTTTGTCCGTCAGGAGGCTCCCGTCCTTATGCCTGCAAATTTCGGCTTGCGGCACGTATCCTTTGCGGGATGCGTTGAGCTTCTGGTAGAACTTACATGTTTCCTGTAAACGGGACAGCAGTTCCATTTCCTCGCACTCCGCTTCTTACAGGCGGCGCCTTTTCTCCCGGAAGAGAAGGTCTGCTGCTTCCGCTTCTGTCTGTAGCGCTCCACATTCTGTCGGGCTCCGTGCTGCAGCATTACCGTCCGCGCTGCACCTTCTCCTCCAGAACCACTCTGCACTCCTCGTCGAACCAATCGTTTCGTCGACTCCGTTCTACGTACCCGACAGTGCTCTCGGCTGCGTTGTTGATGGCTGCTTTGACTGTACTCCAGCAGTCCTCTAGAGGGGGCCACATCGAGCACACCCTCGTCCGGCAACGCTGCCTCGAGATTCTGCGCGTATACAGTGGCGACATCCGGTTGGTTCAGTAGCTCTAGATCGCACCGGGGCGGCCGCCGGTAATGTACATTGTTAATAACGGAAATTTTTGGGCGGAGTTTAACCATCACCAGGTAGTGATTAGAGTCGATATTAGCGCCACGATAGGTTCTGACGTCGATAATGTCGGAGAAGTGCCGTCCATCAATCAGAACGTGGTCGATTTGCGATTCCGTTTGTTGTGGTGATCTCCAGGTGTAACGATACGGGAGGCTGTGCTCGAAGAAGGTGCTACGAATGGCCATGTTCTTGGAGGCGGCGAAATCGATGAGGCGTAGGCCATTTTCTTTCGTCAGCTGGTGGGCGCTGAACTTTCCAATCGTCAATCTGAATTCCTCCTCCTGGCCTACCTGAGCGTTTAGATCCCCTATGATGATTCTGACGTCGTGGTTTGGGTCGTACTCGCGTTCGAGCTGTGCGTAAAATGCGTCTTTGTCATCATCGGTGCTTCCGGAGTGAGGGCTGTGCACGTTTATTATGCTAATGTTGAAGAATCGGCCCTTGATCCTCAACCAGGGATTGGCGGCATGCACCGTGCGGTGCGAAAAAAGCGTGTGCTTCACACAATCGCAAGTGCTCGTCTCCCGTTTTGCCGAGAGACAAGAGACGTATGAGTGAGAGCTTTCGTAATTGTGCGAGAGACAATCGCAGCACTAGCTCTACGGCGCAGGGAGTAATGCACGGTGCTTGGGACTGCGCTTGTCTCCAAACAGAAAAAATCAATTAATAAATTAATTGAAGAGTTTGTGTTTTCGGCAAAGTTGTTAAGCTTGTCAAGGGTTGACAAGTGATGGGTCGTTTGATTCGAAATTTTTCCAATCGTGCGTAGTATCAAGCCGAGTGCCAAGCACGGAGACAAGCACCGAGAGAGTGCATACGACAGAGCGTGAGAGACAGGAGAGCTCCAGCGCGCGGCAAAGTAAGCGAGCAACACACAACCGATTGCGCGTACTCGTCTCCTTCTAGTTTGTTGTGCTGTCTCGTAGCAGAGTGTGCGGCACGCAAAGAGTTTTGAGTCGCACCCTATCCCTGTCCTCAACCTGCACATTCTTTCGTCGAACAGGCAACCAACGGATCACGCACCCCTGCATGTCGCCCATCACTATAAAAGCTGTTCCCAGCTCACGTGTGTTTCCGCAACTCTGGTAGATGGTATGATTACCTCTAAACGTTCGCACCATAGATCCTGTCCAACACACCTCCTGCAGCACTACGATTCCGAACCCACGGTCCTTCAGTACTATATCCGCGAGTATGCGGGTGCTCTCGATGAAGTTGAGAGATCTGCAGTTATACGTACCGAGCTTCCAATCGCAAGTCCCTTTTCGTCGCTGTGGTCATCGCCATTGGTATCGGTTCGCATTCTTCTCTTGTTGATTTTCCGGTGCTAGTCTTTTCTACGGCTGGCTCGCAGGGCCTGACACCAACCCACTAACTCAGGGAGCTGGGCTTACCTTCCCGGAAGCTGCGGGTTCTGTATTGGCATTTCTTCCAACTACAGTGCTAAATAGCTAGGCTCAAGCGCCAGTCTTGATCAAATTTGTGCTGAATTTATGATTTGAATAATAAATCAGTGTTCAATATTTCGAGATATGGAGCGTTTTGTGCGCAGTACTCCTAAAACTAGTTTATTTTTTTCAGTGTAGCTTTAACAGCTTTAAAGTTTTGTGACCTTCTACAAACTTGTTCAGGACGTCAAAATACACATTCATTATATCTCAAATTTATCATATTTTAAGGTGTACTTTCACCTTAAGTAACTATTTCCGGCGCAAAATGGCGCAGATGGCTCAGTCGGTAGGTGAAAGATTAGACTTTTTACTATCTCTTGAGGGTGGAAGCCCTGGTGCGCAATACTGGGAAAGGTGTTTTAAAACATATTATTATTATTAGAACAAAGAAATTTGTTGAACTCACGTGTCTAAATTGTGATTCGAACAGCCCTTTCAAGACCTTTATCAATTTTCTGAAAGAGTAAAAGATTTTCCGATAAAGTGACGCTGGTCACATAAGTGTCAAAACTGTCGAATTTTGAAACCTACTATAGTATACTAAACAAAATGCAACAGCATTCTGTGGAAATTAAACCGTGTCTTTTCACCTGGTCGTGTCTCTGAATTTAGCGAGTGCGCTTTCTTCTTGCGCTACCATCAACGCAGTGTATAACGGAATTCCACCGGCTTCGCTTGACTTAAAACTGTGGATAACTGACACTGAGAAAGAATACAAGTGGTAGTCGAAATACGCGTATCTGTCAAAGGATAAGCAAAATAGGGCGGAATTAAAAGGTACAAAACTTATTAGGGGGATTAGGGGCATAATGGATACCCGGGGCGAAATGGACACCCGGGGCGAAATGGACACCCCTGTTTTTGCCGAAACCGTTGACTTTTATGTAAAACTTTTAATGCATAAGTGTAAAAGAAGAAGTCATTGTTCTATTTTTCAGAAGTACCATTTATATTCCTTCAAAATAATCAAAATATCATTGAAATTGAAGTATGTTTTTCAGATGGTGGATTTCTTGTAATTTCGAAGCATCAGCAAATAAGGTATTACGAGTGTTTTAGTGGTATCCACCACAAAAATAAGTGAATTGTTAGCTTATCTACATGTATACGCAGATTTAACAATGGATGAAGTATTATATTATTGATCAGAACTTACTCAAAATAGCAATTTCAATGTTGTAGTCGCTTCGGGGCGAAATGAACAGTGGCAATTATGAATGGATGTACGCGCGTTGCATACTGTTAGGCGTTTTAGAGAGTTTGGGTAAATCAATCTGATCATTTTAGCCTTTTTTCTTCTTCTTCCCCTGTTGGGGAATTTAAGCCACTGCGTCCAATAAGCTGAACTTTTGTGGCATGTCCCGTTTTGATATTCGCATCTAGCCAGCTAATTACCATGTGTCAAGTAATCAGCTACTGCCACGACGCGTCGTCTCCCAGTCAGGTGCAATGGAATTAATAAACCCCAAGACCTTCCCAGGTTCTGCAGACCAGATCTCACTGGGTTGCAAGCAACCACTATTTAGAAATCTTTGCCTGCGCATGTATAAAGCACCACAACTGCAAAGCAGATGTTCTGAGGTTTCACGTTCCGTATTACAGAAACGACAGATATCACTCTGAATCTGGCCAATATTTTTCAAGTGATACCTGCTCGGACAGTGTCCAGTTACTAGGCCAGTGTATGTACATAGAGCTCTCTTGTTGAGCTCTAAGAGCTTTTTGGTTTTATAAGCATTTGGTGTTATAAATCGTTTTGACTGATTGCAATTTTTGACGTCCATCCATTTGGATATCACCCTCTGCTCAGCCCAGCGTTTCAGGTCCATTTTAATTGTACAGTTTGATATAGGGAATCGCGCCACTTGGGCGGTGGTTCTATATTCGTCTGTTTTCCACTATAACTCAGTCAAATTTGAACCAATTGGCACAACTTTTGGAATGTGGTGAGATAGGTATAGTATCTATCCGTGTACCGTAATCCGGGGTAACATTGATCAGAATTTTCTATCTTTCTTGAATAATTCTCTTGTCAAAGCAAATGTTACATGTTTTATATTTTTAAAAGAAGTACTGGCCCTCTGAGTTTGTGTTAAGCTACTCGAAAAAGTATTGTAAAACTTTAAAACATGTTTAAAAGGGTTTTTAAATCTAAGTTTTGATTGTGTTGATTTGGGGTAACATTGATCATTTCAGTGATCAATGTTCATTTGTGTTGAAAATACCCTTACTTACTAAAATCGGGGTCGCTGATTTCGAATATGTTGTCTAAATTCTTACAAATAATGTACTTTTTAAGTTATTTTAGGATTAAAATCCTCTAAACCACGAATAACGCCTAAGGGTAGGCAATGGCTAAAGGAATTGATAGTCGACTTTTAATAAATCGTTAATTTTACTAAAAAATAGCATTTTCATAAAAGTTTCGTTTATTAAATCCAACTCTAGGATATCATGGGAGGGCCCATATAGCCGAGGCGGTAAACGCACGGGTATTCAGCATGACCATGCTGAGGGTGACGGGTTCGATTCCCGGTCGGTCCAGGATCTTTTCGTAAAGGAAATTTCCTTGACTTCCTTGGGCATAGAGTATCTTCGTGCCTGCCACACGATATACACATGCAAAATGGTCATTGGCAGAGGAAGCTCTCAGTTAATAACTGTGGAAGTGCTCATAGAACACTAAGCTGAGAAGCAGGCTTTGTCCCAGTGAGGACGTTACGCCAAGAAGAGGAGGAGGAGGATATCATATTGAAGTAATACAGTGATTTCGAACCTCATATTATATCTAGTATTCACGCCAAGCATGATGTTTGACAGTGTATCTCATTGCGTTACGAAACACAGTTATGGAAAAATCGATTTAATTCAATGTTTATGAAATTCAATTTTCATAAATTGCATGTCATTTAATAGCTAAATGATAGCAGATTACGATATACCATTCGATAGTAGAAACTGATTCAATGTAAAATGCTTGTTTGAACATTTCATGAGGTGGGTCAAGCCGATCAATGTTACCCCGCTGATCAATGATACCCCGGATTACGGTACAACATTTCAAGTCAATTGCTTCAAAATTTACTGAGTTATAGTGGCAAACAGACGAATATAGAAGCCACCGCCCAAGTGGCGCGATACCCTACCACAGAATGGTTCTGGGCCAGCAAACTGTAAATTGGAACCACTTTTAGCAAGCTCGTCTGCCATTTCATTTCCTTCAATGCCACAGTGACCTGGAACCCAGTATAAGTTTACTGAATTCCCTTGGCACAGCCTGCGCAGTGAAAGAATGCATTCCCAGACAAGCTTTGAAGTACATTTGTAAGCGCACAATGCTTTTAGTGCAGCTTGACTATCTGAGAAAATACAAATATTTGCATATCTGTATTTTCTCTCAAGGCAGATATTTGCGCATTTCAAAATAGCAAGAATCTCTGCTTGAAACACCGTAGGATAGTGTCCCATCGCCACTGATGTTTGTATTCCAGGGCCGTAGATTCCTGCTCCAGTTTTTATTCCAACTTTTGAGCCATCTGTATAGAATTTGATTGATCCTTGACGAACAGTGGGACCTCCGACTTCCCAATCTGCACGAGTTGTTTCGTGCAACTTGTATGGAACATCATGATTCTCCACAGGTTTCATCCAGTCTTTAATCATTTTCATTACTGGCCTATTTTGGAAGTATTGTGAAATGCTCAGGTGACCTACAAGATCACCTGGCATAAACTTTTCAATTCGTTTAAGTCGCAGCAATTCCTGTTCTGCTTCTAATTGCACGTACTCGTGCAAAGGTAGCAGATTGAGAATCGCATCTAAAGCTTTTGATGGAGTGCTACGCATCGCTCCTGTAACAGCAATGGACGCAAGACGTTGGATTTTCGCAAGCTTTGATTGCGTGGTAGCCTCTTTTGTTTTTGGCCACCAAACAAACGAAGCATACGTCACTTTTGGGCGGATTATGGCAGTATAAATCCACATTATCATTTTTGGTTTCAAGCCCCACTTCCTGCCAATAGTTTTGGAGCATAACCAGAACGCACTTGTTGCCTTACCGATCACGGACTCAATTTGAGCATTCCAGTTCAGTTTGGCATCCAGAATCAAACCTAAATATTTGACTCGATCACTAGGATGAATTTGTATCCCTCCAAGCCGAAAAGCTTTTAGGTTGATCTTCCTTCTCCTAGTGAAAGGGACAATTACGACTTTTGACGGGTTGATACTAAGGCCCTCCTTAATACACCATGAGTGTGTATAGTTTAGGGCCCTTTGCATTCTCTCCGAAACAGTTTCGTCATACTTTCCTCTCACTATTATGACTATATCGTCTGCAAAGCCCACAACTTCGAAACCTCTTTCCTTCAAGCTTCTTAGAAGATCGTCTACAACTAAGGACCACATTAGTGGTGAGAGGACTCCTCCTTGAGGGCAACCCTTTGTTGCCCTTACTGTTATAGAAGAACTTCCCAGCTCAGAGGTGATTTCTCTTTTTGCAAGCACAGTATGAATCCAATGTATGATACATTGGTCGAAGTTTTTATTCTCCATGGCACGCTTCATAGATGAATAGGAGGCATTATCAAATGCTCCTTCTATATCTAAAAAGGCGCATAGAGCTATTTCTTTTGCTGAAAACGTTTTTTCCACCTTTGTTACTAGCGAGTGAAGTGCCGTAACCGCCCAAGTAACAATTATACTTTTGTGGCAATCCTGAAGTAATTTCTAAGATAGAATCATAAAACTTAGCAATAAAGCTCTTTGTTCTGCTATTCTGAGATAAAATAGGTATAAAACATCCATAAGACTAATCTGGCCCACTCTTCAGGAGATCTTTAAAGCTGCTTTTGAAGACTGCTTTGAAACTAGTTGTATTTATGTACATGCGCTGATGATTGATTATAAGAACTTCATGAAACTTTAACAAGAATATCTTGAGGCATGTTGATCTTTTAGCTGTCTTTCTCAAGAGTGTCAACAGTGCATAATAAATGAAATCTTTTACCTAAGCATTATGCACATGCAAACAAGTTTTGTTTCATGGATGAAATATTAATTGAACTGCGAATTAATTTTCATCAAATTGAAATGGCTAAAACATTTAAATTGCCTGACAGATCATTGATGACAGGGAATCGAAATTTTCCGTGCCATACCCACTTTTTCGTTGATATGCCACCCAATACATACGAAAATTACAAAGCGCCTCAAAAATAATATCAATAATTAATATACGAAGACATAAATTTCCTTTAAAAACAAAAGGCTACGCCACTTTTTCAATTCTTTCTAAGCATGGCTGCCGCTCCAAGCGAACAAAACTCATGCAGCCGCCATCAATTGTTATTACCTTTAATCCAAACCCCCTCAAAACAATGATGGAACCAAGTCACCTTGCATGAACGCTACAGCCTTTATTGAAGATTGTTTTTACTAGTTATGATCTTAAGGCAGATTTGTTCGTCTTAAATGAAACTTATTCGTTTTATACAAGAGTAACAGCCTTTGACAATTGTTTGTTTACGTTTTCGATGCCAGAAAGTTGTCTCGATACATTTCGCGGTGTTTCGCGTCAAGATGTGCCAATTCTATATTGTTTCCCTGTATTTTTGCTATTAATAATGAAGTGCAACTTACTACAATTACACTATTTGGCATAAGCTTGAGCAGAGTCACAGTAAGTACCCATTTCATTTCCGATTCGCATAGCTATGGCCTGTGTGAGAAACTGGTTGAAGGCAGGACGACAGCAGCCAGCTACTCGCATTTTTGATTGGCCGTAAAATCATTATTTCGTTGACATGATTACTTTTTAGCCAGGCCTGGTAGCGAGTCACTTTTTAGTGATTTGGTCACTATTTTCGAGTCGGTCACTAAAAAGTCACTATTTGCATGAAAAAGTCACTAAAGTCACTTTTTTCAATAAAATGGTCACTAAAGTCACTATTTTCGTAAATCTGACAACATTGAGAAGATTCTATAAGAAATTTGGTAAAACAGCAATGCCAAAATTGATGCACCTATTTTCCTTAGCAACCATGCTTTTAAAAAAATTTCGGCTGCGCCGCTTATTAATTTTTTGACTCTATTTGTTTAGCAGCTGTTTGCTGAAATCCGAAAAAGTTTATGGTGGAGATTATTTGACGTTTCTGTTGAAAATCTTCATGTACGTGATATTTTATTGTTCAATCTAGTGAAACACAACTTGGTACAGTTATTCAAGAGTATTATTTGGAAAGAATCCAGAAGCTTGTTAAAATCAACATTTCTTCACAAATCTTTTATTCATCTTTGAGTTTTTCTTGGTTCTTTTTCATTCTTATTAGTCATCCTATATGCGATGATGAGGCTCAACAAGAAATCTGCCAAACTCTCGTTTGCAAAAATTTACTCAAATACTGCAATGGTTTTCTCAAAAGCTCGATCAGTTTTTCATCTGAACCTTCGCGTTTTTTATCGCGCTTTCGATTAAACTGTATTCACCAGGAATCTGAAAAGTTTCATCAGGAATTTGAAGATTCATTCAATCCCAGGAAGTTCCTCCAAAACAGTTTTGGCTCCATTTTTAAAGAATGCAGTGAATATCTTCATTATTCTTCACAACTCAATCTTCACATTTATTTCATTGAGAATTCTTCCAAGAAATTCTTCGGGGCATATGTCAAAGCTTTCATCTTAAATCTTTTTAAAATCTCTTCTGGAAATTTGGCAATTTGATTCGATTAAAACCTACAGTTCTGCAAGTTTTTTACAGAATATTTACTCGAATTTATTACAGAGTAACGAAGTAATCATGATTTACTTTTAGGGCTTATTACAGTGACGAGGTATTGTCAAACTTATTCTGAAATGGTACCTAAATGGTGGTAATTCTACCAAATCCAGGATATTTCGAAGTAAAATTAAATTTCTTAAAATAACAGGTTTCCCAAAGATTGTACCCTATAGAATCTTTGGATAAATCTTTGCCATAAATATTCCCACACTTCCATATTCATCATATTCTAAAGTAAGCGATTATGGCCCCGTTTGATTCCATTCTTTTTGTTTCGTTGCGTGCTACTTGTAACAAAAATAAAAAAATAAGAAACAAAGCAAACAGCGCTTCAATCGTTTATTTGTCGTAGGATAAAAATGGGAAGCACATGCTTAATATGGGCCCCAAAAGCTATATCATTGTTATCTGTTTTCAAACGTAAAAGTATGTCGAATTTTCCATCTGTTCGAACCACAATTTTTCACTGCATCCAATTTATCTTATTTAACCGTAGTGTGGCTAGCAAAAAACACTCGGGTACCCACGAAACTGAAATTATCATATCTCCGTCAATTTTCCACCGATTTTATTTTTTATTTTTGGCTCATTCAACTCACAAACTCATTATCTATCGATATAGTATTTGGTTAGACCGGTCCGGTTACCGTGGGTGCCGGGAACTCCGGATTTCCGGGCTTATGTTTTTATACAAAACAATGGAACTTTCGGTAGGTTAGTGGCAATATCGGTTTCAATCATCCTAAAATTGCTTTAGCATATAGTATCTGACCAGCCTGCGATCATAAAACGTGTTGACTTTATAGCTGCGATTTCGGATCAGGCTTCCCATGGGGTCATGGCTGGCAATGGCCACTATACGGTATCCTAGGCTCAGGGATTTAATATGGTATAAGAACATGCTCCCGAAAATCCGGATTTTCCGAAAACTACAGTCATCAGATCGGCGCAACCACATATTTCCTAGATAGATAATGAGTTTCTGAGTTAAATGAACGAAAAAAAAAAAAGTGAAATCGGTGAAATTGACGAAAATATGATCATTTCAGTTTCGTAGGTACCCGGGTACCCTGCCGGCATTTCACGTAATAAAAAAATCAGCGGCCCCTCCCCCCGACCCTCCTCACTTGGAAATTCGGCCAACCCCGTTAATAGATATATATTCACGAGTTCTAAGATCTGGCAGAGTTTCAACTTCTTACTCTCAATAATCATAAAAAATATCGAGATTTGAAATCGAAAAAGGTACCCGGGTACCCTGCTGGCCACATAAGGGTTAATAATTAAGGTTTGCGACGGCTTTGGCTCATTTCGATTCAACTTGAGCCAAACAGTTTGTTAAAGCTGCCATATACTAATATTATCCTTCTTTTTTAAGTTGTGCTGATAACTAATTATTATAGACAATATCGAAATACTACCCCATCGTACCTATCGTACGGCATTGACATGGTCATGCGACACATATATTTGATTTGGTGAATTATTTCTAATTATTAATTCGCGCAATTAATATAACAACATGCAGTCGGCGCAGCAGACGGAGATCAGTGTAGGAGAATGCACTATCCTGTCGAAGCGCTCTGTCAAGCACTTGGGCGTGATGATCGACGATAAGCTTACCTTCGGTAGCCACGTCGATTATGCCTGTAAAAGAGCCTCCACAGCTATTGCGGCACTGTCCCGGATGATGTCCAATAGCTCAGCGGTGTACGCCAGTAAGCGCAAGCTTCTGGCTAGTGTTGCTACGTCCATACTTAGGTATGGCGGCCCGGCGTGGGGTACCGCGCTAAGTACTGAATGCTACCGACGGAAGCTGGAAAGTACTTACAGGCTTATGTATCTGAGGGTTGCAAGCGCGTACCGTACCGTGTCACACGACGCTCTCTGTGTCATTACTGGTATGGTGCCCATCAGCATTCTTATCAGTGAGGATATGGAGTGCTTCGAAATGCGCGGCACAAGAGGCATACGCAAGACTGTCAGGATGGCCTCTATGGTCAAATGGCAGCGCGCGTGGGACAGTTCCACCAAAGGAAGGTGGACCCATAGGTTGATACCGAGGGTAGATAGTTGGATTAATAGGCGCCATGGGGAAGTTTCATTCCACCTGACACAGGTCCTTACAGGTCATGGTTGCTTCCGACAGTATCTACACCGTTTCGGGCATGCGGATTCTCCCGAATGCCCAGTGTGCAATGGTTTAGAGGAAACGGCGGAACACGTTTTGTTCGTGTGCCCGCGTTTTCGCACAATGCGTGACCGCATGCTTGCCACATGCGGGGAGGACACAACTCCGGACAACTTGGTCCAGAGAATGTGTAGGGATGAGATTAGCTGGAATGCCGTTTCAACGGCTATCACCCATATCGTCTGGGAGCTACAAAGGAGGTGGCGCGTGGACTCGGAGAATGGCTAGTCCAGATGCAGTACAAGAGGTGGTCCAGGGGTTCGAAGTCGGCTTCGTAGGTCATACCGGTGCCCTGCGGTCGAGATCGACCCTTACAGCGATTAAGTGGCCGCGGAGAGGAAGTCCCGGTAGTACCCCGTAACGTGGGTAGATCACCTTAGAATGGTGCGTTGCGGTGTAAGATCTACCAAATCAAATTTTGATCTTGATATTTACCGTATTTTTAAATATTCCAAGATCAAAGTTTGATGCTCTTTTCCTTGTGTTTTGTAGTATTTGTGTTTCAATGTACTGCTAATTAACATTTTATTTCAGCAGGATTCAGGTAAATGTATCGTACGATATAAACAATATTTTAAAAATATGTAACTGTGGCGAGCGTATCACTAATATGTAGCTTATTTGACGTACGATGTTAATATTATTTTATATTTCAGATTATCAACCGCAGAATCTAGTAACTCAACCAAATGCCAACAAGATGAGTAGGAAACCTGGATGAATTGGGCAGACAACTGATTCGAAGCAGTCTAACAATGGTGTGCCTGAACGTTAACCAAGCGAATCCTTTGGAGTTTACCCTTCCACTAACAACACCCAAATTCCCGTGACACCTAGGCCTGAGAGATCGTAGAGTTGTCTACATTTTTCATAGGTGTCCAAAACTAACCATCCTTTCCCATTCCTCAGCAGTCGCAAGGACGTGGCCAGGACAGTGCTCGACCATTGGAGGATTGCGTCAATCTTGTCTAAGAGTCAGAGATTAGTCCCAAATCTTTGTGCTTTGGTTCGGACGGGAAGGAGGCAACCCTCATAACAGCGGTCTAGGACTGTACCACCTACGAATTTGTGCGACTCGCTTAATGCTAATGCTAATGCTAATGCTTATTAATTCGCGCAATTAATAATTAGAAATAAGCAATAAATTTGATCAAAATCGCTTTGTATGGGCGCATCAATAAAAAATCAGGTTTTTGCTGAATTACTGGGAATTCTATGAATATTTTTCAGTAGTTTTTCGTGCAGATGATAAAAAGAAGGAACACCTCTCTGTTATTAAAGACTTGGGAGATTTTCATCAAAGTTTTTATGAGATATGGGCTATTACTAGTTTTTGCCGTTTCAGTGCGCGTTAATATTTTAGTCATTAGTATATTTTATTAAAGACACTTTACCAAAAAGATGGCATTCGTGTCGAACTAGTTAATAGGAAGATAAATTAAAGGCTTCTTAAATTGAAAACTCTCCAAATTAAAACAATGTTATTCAAACAATAAAGTATTCACGAGCACAAACTCTGAAACGTAGCTCAAAATTATGCATTGATTTTCTCGGGATTTCGTTAATTCATCGATCGTTCAGCATATAAATTAAATTTTACAATAATTTTGAGGTCACTATTCAGTCACTATTTGGTCACTTTTTTGATAATTTTGGTCACTAAAGTCACTATTATTTTGCAACCTCATCGCTACCAGCCCTGTTTTTAGCACAAGAATGGCTAAATTATCAGTGAGCAAACATGTTTATGTGTTTATATTTGCATGAGAACGTGGTTTTTCAACCAATTTGTTACATTCATTATTTGGATTGAAAAATAGTTCGTTGTCTTATCATTATTTCGCATAGTTCTTGTTCCAGAGTAATGGCTCTAGCTCAAGAATGGAAGGCTTCAAGAAGTTTTTGAAGGAGGATTAGCCAGATGAAATGCACTTGAATAAACGAAGCATAAACTTTTAATAAAATATGTTGATGTTATGTGTTGAAAACAACTTCAAATACGCCTTAAAACTTATTATAAGATTTAATGCTCTTGTAGACTCAGTTGTTTTATGCGCGAATTTCAAAATTAACTTGAAGACAACTTAAAAACCGCAAACGAACGAAGATTGTTTTCTCTTGATAAAAACAACTATAAATGTTCCATGAATTGGTCATGCTGTGATAAAGCTTCCATAAAAATAATCAAATCTAAAAGGAATTGAAATTGTTACTTGGGCGTTGACTTACCAGATTGATAAGCAAACTGGAAGTCAGACAGGGGATGCTCTTTTATGTAAGAAGAATTGATAAAATCCTTCAAAACCTTTTCCATAGTCTTCAACAAAACTGAAGAAAGACTAATTGGTCTATATGCTTTCGGATGCGTTTTATCTCGTTTCCCCTTTTTCGGGATAAAGATAACTTTTACAAGTCTCCATTTTGATGGAACGAAATTCAATCTCAAACTAGCCTTGAACATCTCAATTAGTGATGGAACCAACACCGCTTCTCCGTTTTGAATCAGTGCTGGAAATATCCCATCAACTCCTGCAGATTTAAAAGGCTGAAAAGATCTTATCGCATTTTCCACTCTGGCCTTCGTGAAGATTTCATCAGCTAAATCTGAGGCGGTGTTTACTGTACTATTTGACTCCATTGAGTTTATACTAGGACATCCTTCACCTACCAGAGATATAGTATCATTGGAATCCACACTTAGAACCGAACCTGGAAAATGGGTTTCCATCATTAAATCCAAAGTTTCACGAGGAGTTTTGGTAAAAGCTCCATCGTCACGCTTCAGATTTCCCAATTCATTTGCATGATCTTTTGCAAGCGTTTTTGACGTAAACTACGTCTTACGGGAAGTACTGGGTGTAAAATGAAAATCTAAAATTTTGCGACCGTCACGAAAAATTGATAGGTTTTGAGCGCTAATAACTCAGCCGTTTCATGACCGATTTTCAAAATTTTTGCACCGATCGATCAGAAATTTATCTACGCGTTGAAATAATTATAGCTAACTATTGAATTTCAACAGCAAACTATTGAAAATTTGGGAAAAGTGAACCCATGTTTTATCCAGCCAATCACGTGCGAGCACATGTTTGCGATTTTTCGTCGAGCATCGCCCAGTATAAAAGATTACTGCTTCTTCCCATCTTCCTCCATTCTGCATCGACTCCTCGAGGGGAACGCATCGGAGGAGAACAGCCCAGTACCTCCGTTTGCATTTTCGCTGCTCAGTATACTTCCACATGCCGAGCACGGTGGTTGCCGACGGTCGCGAGTCGTCGCGTCGTCGTGCCTGGCCTGACGCGGTACAAGTGAAGCTGCTGACCAGACCAGAGGGGAACGCATCGGAGGAGAACAGCCATAATCATTCCGAGCGCGGTGGTAGCTGTCGGCGGTTGTGCGTGCGTCTTCGCGTCGGAGTGCGCGGCAGCACGAGTGGATCTGACGAGACGACCACACAGAGCAGTTTCTCCGTTTGCATGTTCGCTCAGTATTCTGTGACATACGGAGCGCGGTGGATGTCAACGGTTGTGCGTCGTCGTGCGCGGCGTGCGGTGGTAAAATTGGAGTAGCCAGCCGGATGAGGACTTTTCATCGTCGGATGGAAATGATGTAAATTAAAACAGCCCTTCTGAGGGCTATAAAACTGTCCCACAAGAGAGAACGGATAATTTTCCAGGTTACAGTTTCAAGTGAAATTACTATGAGATGGCTGTTATAAATGGAAGGAACAAAATCAGCAAAATTTGTACGACTTGGTTGAAAATTTGTTCAATTTCTTCAACTTAGAAAAATGGTTACTTTGATGAAGAAAATGAGCATTGTTAAACAGTGTTGCCAAATTTGATTGAATAAGTACTTTAACCGTTTAAAATGTGCAATATTTAACCATGATATTAAATTATTATAAGTATTAAACTTTTAATAAATCTAGTCTACCAATTTGCAAAAGTATGATTTGCATATTAAAATGAATTTGATGAACATTAATCAAACCAATATTGCAAATAAATCCTATGGCATCACTGATTCTTACCCCTCTCATCGAACCAACCACGTTCGAGAGGGGAAAACGAACCGCCTTGCCGTATAAAAGCAAACTGCTTCTTCCCATTTTCTCTTATTCTTTGCCAACTCTTTGACGGGAACGCATCAGCGGAGCGCTCAGTTCACTTCCTTCAATATGCTTTGGCAAGCCGATCGCGATGGTCGAAGGCGGTTGCGCGCGAGTGCGTCCGCTTTCGGATCGTCACGTTTTGCACAGCATCGCCTCGCAAACCCACCATCGGAGATCGGAGTCAACGCCACCGTCGCCGTTCTGGATTTCGCAATCATAACTACCGAATTTCACCTTTAGTAAGCAATTAAATTTAAACAGCCCTTATGAAGGCTACAATTCTATATTTTCTGCAAGAGTTGATTCCGAATTAAATGAAGATATGCAAATGCCGACATTTTAAAACCATCTACTACGCGAGTGCGGTAAAATTGCATGAAATGGGGTGCTTACGCTACCACGGCACTGGAAATCTAAAATTTTACAATGGTCACGAAATTATGTCAGATTTTGCATGCTAATAATTCAGCCATTAATAGTATTATTTCCAAATATTTCATATTAATCGATTGGAAATGTATGCACGTACCATTTATGACAAATAATCAAAATTATTGATTTTCAACAGCAAACTATTGAAAATTTGGGAAAAGTAAGCCGATGTTTTAATCAGCCGATTGCACGCGAGTACATTTTTGCGTTTTGCCGTCCAGTGAAATTCTTCTCATCTTCCATCATTCGTTCATGACCTTTCTAGGGGATTGCATTGAAGGAGGGCTAGCGAGTTTCTCCGTTTGCGTTTTCCAATGTTCCTCCACAAGAATGAACCGAATAATTTTCTAAGGAAGACGAAGCGCCGGGTCACAAATAATGTCAAAATCGGCACAGTCTCAAAGCCGGAGTAGCGAAGAGTAGTGGAAATATAATTGCTTCTTGTAGCATCTATAATACACTGCACATAAATTTACTAAGTGGAAGGGAAATTTCCAATAATTTTCTTAAACTTAGAGAAATTGCAAGTTTAATGAAGAAATGAAGATTATTTCTCAACCAAATTTCAATTAGTATTATGTCTGCAAAAATCAAAATTCTCTGTGCCCATTTTTACCGCAAAATCTGGAAGAAAGCTACTACGATTTAGAGAAATTCTTTGATAAATAATAATATATAGACAATTCCAGTCATCAAATTAGCAAAAGCTTAATGTTTTGCATTTTTGATTGATCTGTTTGATTGCAAAGTAAGCTGTATGGCATTACTGATTCTTACCCCTCTCTCGTCAAACTAATTCTTCTTCTATCTATCAAACCAATTCTTCTACTTATTCTTCTTCTTATGGACGTCCTAAGGCAAAGCCTCGTCGCTGTTCTGACTTTTGCTGCCAGAACAATGAAATTTGTTGAACTCACGTGCAATAATTTGACTAAATTCTGGTTCGAACAGCCTTTTCAAGGGCTTTATCAATTTTCTGAAAGAGTAAATGGCAAATTTTCCGATAAAGTGACGCTGGTCACATAAGTATCAAAACTGCCGAATTTTGAAATCTACTATAGTATACTAAACAAAATTCAACAGCATTGTGCGGAAATTAAACCGTGTCTTCTCATCTGGTCGTGTCTCTAGCAATTGAGTGCGCTTCTTCTTGCACTACCATCAACGCAGTGTATAAGGGATTTCCGCCGGCTTCGCTTAGGCTTCAAACTGTGAATAACTGACACTGAGGAAGATTACAAGTGGTAGTCGATACGCGTATCTGTCAAAAGATAAGCAAAATAGGGCGGAATTAAAAGGTACAAAACTTATTACACTCATTTGAAGAGGGTATTCTGCTTAGAGAGTTCGAAAAGTCGGTACAAATTCAAACTATGTATTTTGTAATTATTTCCAATAATGGAATTCTCAAACTTGCAGAATTTACCTTGTTTCTTATGATATGATTATTTTTATTGATTCAAACTATTGATTCGAACTATTGATTCAACCAATAACAAACTGCTTTACGTAGTTTACGTCATGCGGTTGTGTCTTGTACACGCCCCTCTAATTTTTGTAGTCTAGCAACTACAGGAGTACTGTTTATGTTTTCACATGTCAGCATCCAAGATTTTCTTTTAGATTTTCGTATTTCGTTGTTGTACTCAGTCAGGGCTTTCCTATACTGAGTCGAATCTCCCGTTTGTTTCGCTCTATTGAACATTTTACGAGAAAATTTTCTTAGGCGATCCAGTTTAAAGTTCCACCATGGCACGTCTCTAGTAGAAGACGATTGTATGGTGGGACAACTGCTGTTAAAGGAATTGATGATACTTTCATTTACTCTTTGAGAAAATGATTCCAACTTTTGGGTTGAATCGATTGTTTCCCCCATTGTAAATGAATGCGAATTCAACAATTCTACATATTGATCCCAGTTTGTCTTCCTGGGATTTCTAAATGCAGTTCTAGAATAATCTCCACCGCTCCAATTGAAGATTATGTGTTTATGATCAGATAGAGAAATCTCATCTGACACGTGCCAGTTTGTGATCTTGTCAAAGATTGCAGCGTTGCACAGTGTTAGATCCAAGACCTCTTGTCTGATTGCATTTAAGAAAGTAGGTTTATCACCATTATTACAAATATCTATATTGTTCGAAGACAGATACTCTAATAGTGACTCACCTCGACTGTTAATATCCGTACTACCCCAAACCGTGTGATGCGCATTGGCGTCACAGCCAATGATGAACGATTTGTTGTTTTCTTTACAGAATTGAACAAATGATGCGATCTCAGGAGGAGGTACCTCAGGAACATCACCAGGAAAGTAAGCTGAAGCCACAGCGATCTCAGTTTTACCCCTAGAAGTTGGTACCTCTACCATGACTGCAACAATGTCCCTTCTGATAAACTCTGTAATAGGATAACATTTCAACGTTTTACGTACTAGGACAGCAGTTCTGGGAGAATCTTGTTGCTCATCATAAAATAGTTTACTATTTTGTGTCAGAACACCAAGAATCTTTCGTTTATTGGACCATGGCTCTTGAATAAGCGCCACTTCCAGTCCTTCTTTTTTAAACCTTCGACTCAACACAGCAGAAGCACCTTTTGCGTGATGAAGGTTTACCTGTACAAACTTGATTCCAGTCATGAAAATATACATTTACCCACTTTTGTTAAGCCTTGGAATTGAGACTTAAGAAAAGTAGCCGATTATCCCGGAGACAAATTAGGTCCACTGCGTCACTGCTCCGTTTAACACAGTAAGGGCAAAAATACTGTGGAGGGTGCCCTGGTACTCCACAGGCACCGTTAGCGGCTAGGTTTTTATTAGACCCCCCCTAACCATTCATTCCTAGGCACGGTACGCATTAAGCCGCTTGACACCATGAATTAGGGGTCACCTGTTAGTGGACTCCTACCACCGGAACAGACGGTCCGTAGTGTTATTCTTAGCCAGTTGAAGGAACTGCTAAAGCCTAAAATTTATTTAACTAACTTTGATGTTATGTAAACTCGTCTAAGATGGAGTATTATATCTGTGGTGTTGATCTCCGTAGGCAAATTGCTTAACTGGTCGATATTATCAAAGATACAGCATAAAATATGGAGGGGTGTCCATTATGCCCCGTATCTTTCCTGCCAGCACCAAAAAACACACGGTTTACAATTCATTATTTCTTCACAATAATAACATTCTACTTGCTGTAAATGATTGAAATACGAAGGAAACAAGTTAAAGTTGTAAGCCAAGTGATAATATGTTAAGTTTTTGTCATTTATACAGGCATAACATACCCATTTGCTTAGGGTGTCCATTATGTCTCTAATCCCCCTACATTCATTTGAAGAGGGTTCGAAAAGTCGGTACAAGTTCAAACTATGTTCTAATTATTTCCAATACACATTCCCTTGCACCAGAATTCTCAAACTTGCAGAATTTACCTGGTTTCTTATGATATGATTATTTTTATTGATTCAAACAATAATAAACTGCTTTGCGTAGTTTACGCCATGCGGTTGTGTCTTGTACACACCCCTCTAATTTATATCTGCTTAAAATGCTTTCGTTAAGGTTTTTGTCACCAGAAACACATAGTATAGTAATATTATGAGCATATTAGTAACTTTACAAAATATTCAATTCTTTTCTAAGGAATTTAAGGGACATTTTTTCCAACGTTGTCCTCTGCCTGTCCAAAATACATGAAGTATTACGCCTTGTCTCGCTGTGCGTCTTGGTCATTTCAAGAAAAAAATCATTCTTTTTTGTAGCAGAGCATAACAATTCAAGAATTGAAAAGGCCGCATCAACATTGCGTAAACAAACACGTTTCTGTCGAATTAGGGCCTTCTGAAATCCACTCACGCATCTAACCACCATTAACAGAAAGCTTGATGTTTGCGCTTTCTGTTAGTGGTGGTGAGGTGTGTGGGTGGAGTATAAAAGCATCAAGTCGACAGAAACATGTTTGTTTACAAAATGTTGGTGTGGCCTTTTCAATTGTTGGTCTTGAATTTTACCATCATATATATAAAATCCCAGCGTTGTCTGTCTGTCTGTCCGTAACGCTTTGAAATGTTTCGTTGAAATGTTTCACCATAGTTGTATGTATCACATTTCTAAAAGGTACGAGAACATTCTGGATGTTTTTTGACTTTCCAGAAATAATAAGAAGAACCGTCTGGAATGTTCTGGAACATCAATATTCTAAAAATTCTAAGAACTTTCTGGAAGTTCCAGAAAATAAATAACGTTCTGAAATGCTCTAAAATATGGAACTTCTTAAATTTTCGAGAATCCTCTTGAAGTTTCTGGACGCTTCAGAAAGAAGAAGAAGAAGAAGAACCTTCGGCAGCATTATGGAGCATTTTTTTTTTTTGGCGTAACGTCCCAACTGGTACAAACCCTGCTTCTCAGTCTGAGCTCAGTTATTAACTGAGAACTTTGGCTTCTAAAAACCACTTCTAAGTTGTTAAACGTTTTAGAAAAGAACTCTCTAGAATGTTCTAGAGCATGCAACTTTATTATATTGGGAAAAGGTTATGGACGTTAGGGAACGAGCAAGGAACAAAAAAAGAACCTTCTAGAATGTTCTGGAACATAAAAATCCATAATATTTCCAGAAACCTCCTGAAAGATACTGAACGTTACAAAAGTAAAACAATCATCTGAGATATTCTGGATACTTCCTCAAATATCGAAAACTTTCTGTGCGTTACTAAACGTTTCAATCAGAGAAAGGAGAAGAACTATCTGGAATGTTCTGTACACTTTTCATTCTTAATTTCAAGAACTTTCTGGAAGTTAATGAAAGTCCAAGAAACAAGTAAAGAGCCTTCTAAAATGTTCTGGAACACCAAAATTCATTTAATTTCGAGATCTTTCTAGAGATTACTGAATGTTTCAGAAAGAAGAATAATAATCTACAAAAATGTTCTAGATAATCAAAATTCTTAGAACTTTTGAGAAGTTACTGGACAAAAACAAGACAAAGACCTTCTGCAAACTTTTTTAAATTTACGAAAAGTGTCTGAGAGTTTGTGAACGTTCCCTTTAAGAAGGCTCTAGAACAACCAAATTCATAAAATGTTTCTAAAATTTCTGGAAGCTACTGAGCATTCCAAATGAAAGCGGAAAAAATCTCTCGAATATTCTGGAACATTAAACTTCCCAGGTACTTTCCAGAAGTTACTGAATGTTTCAGAAAGAATAAGAAAACTAACGTTCTGGAATTTTCTGGAACAAATTTTTTAATGTCGATTATGTTCGGGGAGTTTGTCAATGTTCAAGAAAAAAAATGTCAAATGGACCTTCTGAAAAGTTCTGAAAAATCAGAATTCATTAAATTTTGGGGACTAAACGTTACTAAACGTTCAAGAGAGAAGCATTTTGAAGAGAGATTCTGAAATGTTCTCGAAAACAGTTTCAGTGAAGAAGTGTAACTGGAATTTTAAAAACAATCTTTTACTAGCTAACGTGGCTAGCCACGTCGGGTCAGCTAGTACAAAAGATTATTTCAAAGCAAAATGTGTTTTTTTTCATCGTGACACAGCCTTTCTACCACGGCTCATTTAATAATTTCTCGATTTTCTTGGCTAACTTAAAATCTTTTAAGTTAGTCAGAACGTAATGAAATTGAAACTAAATTCTATTTCGTATCTTGTTAAAACATGTTTGTTGAAAACAGGGCCTACGGGACACTGCTCTTTCAGCAAGGCAAGTAAAACACTAAGTTGAACTTTGCTTCATGACATAAAGCTATACAAAAAAAAAACATTTTATTAAAATAACATTAATTAGAACATAAAAACACTTACATCTACGGTGCTTTCTCCCGTTCGGTCTCTTGTTTTCACTTCTATTCAGTGACATGTATGACGGAACGGGAATGACAGAAAACACAAAGTATAAAACAATACACATGTATACACAATCAACTCCGACACTGCGCAGGGGTTCGCAAACTATATTCTCACGTAACAATGTTTATTATTAGTGCTACTAACATGTGCTTATAAATTCATTTTACAGATGTATCCATTGGCATTTTTGCCTACGCAGATGGGATCGCCGAATACTGAGCAATACATATCCGTTTTAAAGAAGCTGGTCTCATTTTTGCCATAGATTGAAATCACAGGAACTGTAACCGATTTTGAGAAGGCATTCATTAATGCATGCCGTTCCGTTTTCCCTCAGGCTACACACCATGGTTGCCTGTTTCACTACAAACATGTTATTATTAGGGGGATTAGGGGCATAATGGACACCCTAAGCAAATTAGCGCGCTAGAGTACGTTAGACCAGATTATGTTTGGCTACGCAGTCTTTTATTGAACAAACGACGTTCTTTATTTGCCCGACATTTAGACACGGGGATTGTCCGCAGATTGTGAACAAACCTCGGCACCCACTTACGTAATTTATGTTTAGTCCTCTACTGTCAGATCGGTGTAACGCGCTAAATATAATTTACACAAATGGCAACTTACACGGAAAAAAATACATTGTTGTAATTAACATTATTGGGTACCGGACTGGATACACAAAATTTAATGGTTTTCTTTGGTACATGATCAATTATGGGTCAGACTCTCGATGGGTCGGTTCTCGGTCGACCTATTACGGTAAGGGTGACGTAGCACCTTACAATTGTCACTTGCTTGATTTTTTCACATGGCTTGGTCAGCCGAAGAAAAATCAAGAAATTTACATTCACATTCAGGATGATGAGTCGCGGTTTAGAGAATTTTAATCCTAAAATAACTCGTTAAGTGCACAACTTGTAAGAATTTGGACAACATATTTGAAATCAGAGACCCCAAATTTAGCACACGCTAAGACCGCTCAGCACTAAAGTGATTCCTTTAATCAGTTAAGAAAAATGCTAACGTAGATCAAAACAATACATATGAAAGTCTATTTTTAACGTATTTTCATTAAAACCTAGTTTATATACAACTTTTTTGGCGAAAAATAAAAACTGTTGATATTTTCGTCATTTGTCAACCTGTTCTAACAATCTGCCATATGATTTCGTTTCAACTATTTTTTCAATGAATGGCCTCTTATTCTTGATAGATCCCATCACAAAATGGAAGCAATTTTGTAAATTTGGACATAAATCTCCATACAAAGATAAACGCCTAAAGGTATGCAATGCCATTGTAATTTCATGTAGGTACTAGTTAAATCTGTGTTCAAAATTTGTTAATAAATCATTCAAAAAATACAAAAAAAAACTCATCATGAATAGCATGTAATCATATGTTGATGTACCGTTAAAGATATATTTTTACAAAGATAATAAATTTTTATAGCTAAAATCACTGTGTTTTTCACTCAGTACTCCTCAAACTCATTTGTATGTAGAATTTAGTAAAAAATAATGTTTTGATATAACAATTATATCTGATATATTCCACAAGGCTCTTCTCATCATGTTCATACTCCTAAGAATTCAATCTGTGATTATTTTTTACGATTTAATGTGTTCTACAGGGCACTATCAAAGTTAGGGTAATTCATGTATTTTGGACAGGCTGAGGACAACGTTGAAAAAATCGTCTTCTAGCTTCCTTAGAAAGCAATTGATTATGTTGCAAAGTTATCAATACGCTTATAATATGATTGTACTTTGCATTCCTGGTGACAAAAACCTTACGGAAAGCATTTTAAGCTGAGAAAATCACAATTTTCGATCGCCTGTAAGAATTGCATTTTGGACACCGAATATATGTTTTGGACACCCTCAGGTATATATAATTTGGACAGGGAAATAATCTCAATGTTTTGCCATAAATACTGCTAAATCATGGAAGCAGCATAAATTAACAAATATTTTCTTTCAAATAATCAAATTTCTCCGCTTAACAGGCATCTATTTTGATAACTATTACAGTTTTTGTTAAAATCGAGAAAATATCGCCAGACCCACAGAATACGCCTCTAAGTATGCAATCGCACAGCTTCCCCATGTAGTTTGTCAGATGACCAAAATATATTAACAGTAGAAAACTTGTAATGTATTTGGACACCTCCTATTTTAAGCGTTCTAGATGAATGTTAAGAGATTGGCTGCCTAATGCTGCTTTATTGAACATGTTTCAATGCAATAAGGCTTTTAAATTTCTTATAATTATTAATTCAACGATTTTGAGGTGAATATTGTATGTGACTGAAGTGTATGTCGTCTTGCATACCTGTGCATTTGAGGGGTTTTAGTGAAATAATTTACATTTTCAATAATTTTGAAGTAAATTCTTAATTGTTAAGCGTATTTTCAACGTATATCATCAGAATAGGGTCTATTTGATCCAATATAAATCGATATTGAGAAATATCTACTTTTATTAGCTCTCCGGAACAAGGCATACATCGCCGTGCATGTCCAAATTATATATTTTACCCTATCTCAAAATGAAAATCTGATTCTTGCTCATATGAAAAACTAAAAGTCATGCAGAATATTTAAGATTATCAGATCTTTCAATTGACAATTGATAACTGATACCTCAGTATTTGTTTGAAAAAAATGAAACTGTGGGAAATAGTGTTACATGGAATTATATAACGAAAATTCGTTGGAAAACTATCAAAGTTACCTCGTTTTACGATAAGTTTTATTTGAAAATAGTATATATTTGAGAAAGTAAAACGATTTTTAAAAAATTTTCCTACCTCTAGGCGTTTAATGTGGGTCACTTTGTAACTTACTAAACCCTATTTTATTTTTAACATACAAAATACACCAGTTGCACGAATTTTGAAAACTTCATCAGATTAAGCATCATCAAATTTAGTTTATTCAATAATTTTCCAACCTAAGAATGTTATGTTATTGGATGATCAATTTCACCCGGATTAAAAGTTTTCTAATTTGGCCATTTTAACGCTTTTACAAAATGTAGCTGTTTTGCATTTCTCGTACACTAAGTGTACTAAGTAAAACCCAAAAGTAACAACTTTTCTGAAGGCGGCATTTTAGTAGGTGTTCTGGTTTTAGAGATGTCTCACCTCGACCTAGGGTGATGCAGCAATACTTTTTGTGAGTCCGTACTTATGACGGGTGGGGTATGTGTGTGTGTGTGTGTGTGTGTGTGTGTGTGTGTGTGTGTGTGTGTGTGTGTGTGTGTGTGTGTGTGTGTGTGTGTGTGTGTGTGTGTGTGTGTGTGTGTGTGTGTGTGTGTGTGTGTGTGTGTGTGTGTGTGTGTGTGTGTGTGTGTGTGTGTGTGTGTGTGTGTGTGTGTGTGTGTGTGTGTGTGTGTGTGTGTGTGTGTGTGTGTGTGTGTGTGTGTGTGTGTGTGTGTGTGTGTGTGTGTGTGTGTGTGTGTGTGTGTGTGTGTGTGTGTGTGTGTGTGTGTGTGTGTGTGTGTGTGTGTGTGTGTGTGTGTGTGTGTGTGTGTGTGTGTGTGTGTGTGTGTGTGTGTGTGTGTGTGTGTGTGTGTGTGTGTGTGTGTGTGTGTGTGTGTGTGTGTGTGTGTGTGTGTGTGTGTGTGTGTGTGTGTGTGTGTGTGTGTGTGTGTGTGTGTGTGTGTGTGTGTGTGTGTGTGTGTGTGTGTGTGTGTGTGTGTGTGTGTGTGTGTGTGTGTGTGTGTGTGTGTGTGTGTGTGTGTGTGTGTGTGTGTGTGTGTGTGTGTGTGTGTGTGTGTGTGTGTGTGTGTGTGTGTGTGTGTGTGTGTGTGTGTGTGTGTGTGTGTGTGTGTGTGTGTGTGTGTGTGTGTGTGTGTGTGTGTGTGTGTGTGTGTGTGTGTGTGTGTGTGTGTGTGTGTGTGTGTGTGTGTGTGTGTGTGTGTGTGTGTGTGTGTGTGTGTGTGTGTGTGTGTGTGTGTGTGTGTGTGTGTGTGTGTGTGTGTGTGTGTGTGTGTGTGTGTGTGTGTGTGTGTGTGTGTGTGTGTGTGTGTGTGTGTGTGTGTGTGTGTGTGTGTGTGTGTGTGTGTGTGTGTGTGTGTGTGTGTGTGTGTGTGTGTGTGTGTGTGTGTGTGTGTGTGTGTGTGTGTGTGTGTGTGTGTGTGTGTGTGTGTGTGTGTGTGTGTGTGTGTGTGTGTGTGTGTGTGTGTGTGTGTGTGTGTGTGTGTGTGTGTGTGTGTGTGTGTGTGTGTGTGTGTGTGTGTGTGTGTGTGTGTGTGTGTGTGTGTGTGTGTGTGTGTGTGTGTGTGTGTGTGTGTGTGTGTGTGTGTGTGTGTGTGTGTGTGTGTGTGTGTGTGTGTGTGTGTGTGTGTGTGTGTGTGTGTGTGTGTGTGTGTGTGTGTGTGTGTGTGTGTGTGTGTGTGTGTGTGTGTGTGTGTGTGTGTGTGTGTGTGTGTGTGTGTGTGTGTGTGTGTGTGTGTGTGTGTGTGTGTGTGTGTGTGTGTAAAAAAACACGTCACTTTTTGGCAGTAAACCTCAACCGATTTTAATGACCGACGGTTCATTCGACGCGGAATCTGATCCCATTGTTTCCTATTGAAAATGATTCGGATGGGTCAAGCCGTTCCGGAGTTATGGCCATTTAGGTGTTCCGGACCGGTACCCCTGGAAGGGGCCAGACTTGAAAATGCAATAAGCCTATGCATGCGACCCATCAAACCACGGCATTTTAGATTATCTGATGAACGGTAAGAGAAAAATAGTCTCAGACCATATCTGAACCGGTAGTGCTCCGGAACCGGTTCCAGATGTCCCGCCGGATGTGGCCAAATATAAAATTAAACATGACGCAAACAAGCGACACATCAAACAGCGGCATTTTCGATAATCCTATGAACGGTTAGCAGGAATACAGTGTCAGATCATATCTGAACCGGTAGTGTTCCGGAACCGGTTCCGGATATCCCGCCGGAAATGGCCACCCAAGTAACACACATGTTATATAAAAGTTACGACAGCGCAAATTTTGGTTGTATAGAAGTTTATTTTACGTTATTCCAACACAATGTTAGAATTACGTAAAATAAACTTCTATACAACCAAAACTTGCGCTGTCGTAACTCTATTATAACATGTGTTGCTTGGGCAAATATAAAAGTGAACCAAACCCATGCATGCGACACATCAAATCAAGGCTTTTCCCATACTCTGGTGGCCAGTTATTAAGGAAGTAGGCTCAGATCACATTGGGGACTGCCGATTGTATTCCGGAACCAGTTCCGGGTGTCTCGCCGGAAATGGCCGAATATAAAAGGAAACCAAACCCATGCATACGACACATCAGAGCGCGGCTGTTTTGATAACCCAATGGAAGGTTAGCAAGAAACTAGTCTCCGACCATGTTTGAACCGGTAGTATTCCGGAACCGGTTCCGGAGGTCCCACCGGAAAGCGGCCAAATATAAAATTGAACCAAACCCATACATGCGACACAGCAAAACGCGGCTTTTTGAGGGTGTTAGGCTCGTGAATGCGAACTTTTTAAGATGTAATAGAGGATCATAATGGTGGAACAAATTTCCACGCATAGTATCAGTGATCTCAGGATCGGCTAACGTCGGCGGAAAGATCATGAGTACATTTTCGACGAGAAAGGCGCTATCACCATTAGGTGAATTAATTTGGGCTTTTTATGAATCTCTCACAAATTAAATTTCGAATACACTTGTAGATCATCAGATTTTTCCAAATTCACGCAAAATATGAGTTTTTAAAGATTTTACTTATTTTTTTCTTCTTTTTATAAAAACAAATTGACTTTGGGACCCAATAACTTTTTAACGGCTTGACCGATTTCAATTCTTTTGGCGTGCTTTTGTAGATATTTCTCTTGCCTATCTTTGTTCTGAACAAACTATTTGTCAAAGTATTCATTTTTATTATACTTTTCCCCAAAAACTGCCAAAACATGCCTTAAAACTTGATTTTTTTTTAAGTAAGTGTGGAGTAAAGGATGATTTTTTGTAAGTTTTTACTCCAAACCAGATACTAAGCATCATATTTAGGAATATGGAACACAGTAGAGGACTTTTTTCAAAAAAAAAAAATCCTAGCATTTGAACATGAAAATATTTTTTTTTATTTCAGAACACTATAAAATTTGAAGTTTAAGGCTTAAATATGACTATTTAGAGAAAAATGTTCACTTTAAGCCCAAAATTAATCATGAAAACTATTAAAATTTTGCCAAAATTCAAATTTTTCTTGTAAAATACGTGTTATTGGACAGTTTTTGATATTTTTCCATGTTGGAACCATTTTTTAAAGGTGCAGTTTATTCACAAAATTCATAGGCAACAAAAATAGCTGCAAAAGCACGTCAAAAGATTTGAAATTAGTAAAGCGGTTAAAAAGTTATCGGGTCACAAAGTCGTTTTATTGTAAAAAAGAAGAAAAAAATAAATTAAATCTTTAAAAACTCATATTTTATGTGACTTTGGAAAAAAATATTCTTCTACAAGTTTATTCAAAATTTAATTGGTGAGAAATTCATAAAAAAGATTGAAAATCAGTAGAAAATTGAAAAAGCTATGACACTTGAAGTAAAAACACCTTTTTATTACTCAAAAATAAAACTTTGAGGCTACTGCGCCACCTCTTAATAGTCTTAATAATCAATATTTTTGGCTCAAACTCAGAGGTTTCTCTTTCTACGTTATTTTAATCCAAAAGAGCTTACGAATGTTAGGTTTCAACAACTTTTGAAATAAGCCGCAGCCCAGTGTTCAACTTCCCCCAGATTACGGTAAATTAATTGTCAATTGCAATTGGAAGACCGGCCAAAGCAAATTTTCCTCGTTTTTGTACCCTGAAAACACATCAAAATCCACAAATTTGTCAAAGATGTAAAATGTATGAAGTACGACTAGGGTATCTGTTCTCTTACTATGTACATATGTATGCTTCTATTTACATCTTATCGAAAACAAAGAAATGAAACGGTGTTTGTTTTGTATCTCATTTTTGTATTTTTTGCCAGAAGCACAAATGGTTACAAAAAGACCATCTTCTCAATTGTTTCATTAACGCCTTTCAAAAATTTGTCCAAATCGTCATGTTTCTCTTGACAGAAACCCAGTCCCAACACCCATCATAGAAGTTGCACCCATTCAACAAAATAAAGCAACGCACACGGAATGTACACACACTGCTGTGATATCACAGGTCACTCAGTAGGAAGTTCCAGATGTGCACACGATGAAAGTTAGAATATGACAATGTACAAAATTGCTAATTACTTTACCGGGCACATGCTTGCAGTATCAGAGTCAAGTAGTTGCTATAATGTCTGCACCGGCAATGGTCAACAGCGCCATTTACATTTGTATTGCAGTATAAATCAACCCCAATCCTTTCTGGTCAGCTCTCGGAACATTCTCTCTCTCCGTATAGGTATGCAGGACAACAATCTTAGCTTGATGTATGCAAATATTCTCTACCAAGCATGAATAAACTAATGAACTTGCAGGAGAGTTTAGGAAAAGATTGTCTTCCTCAAAGCAAGAGGATACATGAAGTAATTAACTTTTGTTTATAATTTGCTATATAAATGCACATACAATTATTGAACGTGCCTCCTTAGCTAATCCAACTCTTGTGTATTGTTTGCAAATGGATCGAAAATCAGAGAACGTACGTTAAGCAAATATATGCATTCTGCCACCCGTCCGGTCCGTGAAAATGACAACATGTGTAACTGAATGCCGGAGTATTCTAGTGCATGGCAATCAATTTGATTCTTTCTGTCTGTAGCTTTTGAATAAATTATCCCATCAAATCGTTATGTTGTTAGCAGCCTCGTCAACATTTCTATGCCGTTTTTGTGCAACACTAGCAGTCGATTTTTGTAGCTTCCTGCGCCTGTAAATCTTGCATAAAACACTAAATACAATATGACGTGACAGGAAGCAATGTGAGAAAGCAACTCCCTCCACCGAAAAACAATCGCTGCCAACGAAATACACAGCTCGGTGCTGACGGTGTGCAGGTACATCGGAATGGTGGTAACACGGATGTCGAACCGGCATTCGATGAAACTGTCGATCATCGATTCCGCCTTGAAGGGTAAGTGAGTTATTGACGAGCTGCTTCAAATCACTCAACTTTTTACCACTTCAGAGACAAATGATCCCATTTGATGGCAATTAATTGACCCGATATGATCCGTTCTTCCATTAGCATCGTTAACTAATTGCGTAATGAAGTCATTTGGCATATTAATTACCTCATCAACGGCTTGCTGCTGTACATAGCGTAACCCGCCTAAAATATCACTGGGGATGGAAAGAATAAGTTTATAATTAAGGGCCAAACGTTTGGTAACGCACCCAAACAAAAAAAAACTGATTTGATTCCTTCACTTGTTTTAATCAGGCCAGCAATGGCACAATATGCTTCTTAACATACCGTTCTTTGAACTATCACAGCAGCTGAGTGTATTACATACCCCTTTGCTCAATCTAGCACACATTGTATGCCTAAAGCGTGTGTGGGTATTCAGTAAGACCATTGGCGTAAATAGGGGGTGGCCAGGGGGGGCCTGGCCCCCTCCAGAAAAATCCATTTCGGAAAAATATCGCGCAATTCAGACGAAAAGTGTGTTTTTAGTATGAAAAATCTACATCGACATGGCCTTGGCCCCCCCTAGAGCTATGACCTAGTTACGCTTATGAGTAAGACCATCAGGTATCAGGAAAGTCAGCTCAGGTGGTACGCTCCCCTGGGAGATGTGTACATCGCCTAATTGTAGCCTATTGCATCATTTACCAGAATATTGATAGAAACTTTTTAAAAATCTTAATTGAAGGGAAAGCCAAAAGTGTCCGGCACGCGTACAAAAAATGAAAAAAAAAAATCGAAGAAAACAGAACATTTGACATCTGAAGATGGAAAAAACAGGCCAAATATGTGAAACCCAGCCCCTTATACGTTTCTCGCGAAACAACATACTTTCCAAACGCTGTAAAGACCCATCTATATCCATTCACGCACATTCTGCGTAAAATGACGATAACCATGACAACCCGTTTTGAAATGTTTTCCCTGAAATTCAAAAACATTGTTTCTAAGTATTTCACAATGGGCACGATGTGTTGTGTAGAACAACTTTATAATAAAAAAATAAGTAAGTCTGAAATTTTGCCAATGATACTTTGGGCCATTCTCTTCAATTTGCTGGGTCGGTGGAAATCATCCATCGGGGGGTCTAGAACAAAAATTTTTTTTGAAGGTTTTTTATGCAAAAACTGTTAAAAGCGCATATTGTAAATTTTTGCATCTCCTACAAATAGTCACAACTTTTTTGTCTTTGAAGATAGACTAATGTTTTGTGGCTACTCAGTCTTGACAAATCAAAAGACTGAGTAGTAGGGTGGCCCACACTTATATGAAAAACAAAAATTTCGAAAAATACCAAGTCTTACCTCCTAAATCAGTTGTTTTGGACTCCCAGAAGCTACGTTCAAAATTTGAGCAAAATCGGTTGAGCCTAAGGGGGCGCTCAAAACGCTTGAAGTTTGTATGGGAAACCTTGACCTTGAAGTTTTCAAATTTTGCCGCTAGGTGGCCAGAGAACTTTGTCGAAGACCGCGAAGTGATCCGACGGCTGTGAAAAAAGTTATACCCTAGGCAAAGTGAGGCAAAGTATTGAGATTTCATTATTGATATTATTCCTTTACATGTATTGGAAAAATAATAATAAAGTTTATCCTCACTTTTCCTAGGGTATAACTTTTTTCACAGACATTGGATCACTTTGCAGTCTTCGACAAAGTTGTTTGGCATATAGTCACCTACAATAAAACCAAAGGGTTTGATTATTGAACGCTTACAGCGCCACCTAGCGGCAAAATTCGAAAACTTAAAATTTCTGCATACATTTGGTCAAGTTTTCCCATACAAACTTCAAGCGTTTTGAGCGCCCCCTTAGGCTCAACCGATTTTGCTCAAATTTTGAACGTAGCTTCTGAGAGTCCAAAACAACTGATTTAGGAGGTAAGACTTGGTATTTTGCGAAATTTTTGTTTTTCATATAAGTGTGGGCCACCCTACTGAGTAGCCACAAAACATTAGTTTCCAAATACAGTCGAACACACCAACGATTTGAAGATAGAACCATAAAAATTACAGGCGTTTCGAAGTAGTATGCGTAGATGACTGTGTGAAAATTTCATTGAAATATGTTGAATGGTTGTCAAATAATACCAAAACTATCAAACGCATTCTAAAATACTAAGCTTAGTAGCAAAAGTCCAACGAAATATCTATATATTTTTTATATAATAATACAAGAAAAATATTTAATTCTAAGCACCTTGAGTCATTATGATGGCAGTACTGTGAAAACTTGTTTTTCGAATGATGAACAGATACATAGTCAAATACATGAAAGGAAAATACACACACTGCCATTATGTAGCTTTTCAATAAGTATTAATTATTTATTTCAAGAACGTGGTTTTGCGTATACATGTTCACAAGTACAAGTATGCCTGTATTACGAATCCTATAATAAACTCAATTATTATGATTGCTGAGCATGTCGGCCTTCCCCGAAAAAATATTTAAATGTTTATTGGTAAGCCAAGAAAAGCACTCGAGCAGGGCCGGATTTAAGGGGGGGCCAGGGGGGCCATGGCCCCGGGCCCCCACATTTCAGGGGCCCCCACAAAATGTTACTTCATGCCCAAGTAACAATCAGCATGCCGTGAAGGTTTATTCATGTTTTATCCTGGTTTTATACGAGCTTGTCAAAAAGCTAGTTGTTCTAAATTAGTTTTATGTGGTAGTTTTTTACTTTGAACCATTGGCGTTCCATAAAACTATCATATAACTTCTGCTATAAACATCTTCAATTAAAGACTTGCAAGTAGACATGAATTTGTTTTATCACTTATTATATACCATTTCAATAAAACTTGCCTTTGCGGTTGTTATCGGAGAGATTTTTTTTGTAAACAAATACACAAAACTGTGAGGCAATGCATAAAACCAACAAAAGATTTCGTGGCCGTAAAATAAACCAAAAACATGCTGTGATAAAACCGCTAGTTCTATCATGAGCTCAGTTATGACTACCTCAGGAGGGTTAGCCCTATTGGAGGAATCATCAGGAACACAGAGTTTTATCAGAAAAATATGTCGCCTGGCCGGGATAATTCATGTAAATACAGAAAAAATATTACTCAATTTTATGATTTCACGTACAGTTTAAGATCAAATTAAACCATACAACACGTTTCCATCACTTTGTTTTGTCAGGAAAATTACATAATGTCTTTTAAACTCCGCTGTGTTGAAAAAATCTTTTTTGTACCCAATTCCGCCGAGTAAATTAAATACATTTAACTTCCAAATTATGCATACTTTGTGTGGCGCACTAATTTTTTGTCATTATCACAGTCACATTCACCACAAATTTTCCGTGGCACGTCTCCTGACACGTATTAAATAGAAAAACAAATCTGAATTCCATATCTGCATCTTTCCAATTGATGGCTGGATTAACAACCAAGCATAATTTATTCTGACGATCGAACATTGAGAGTGAAAAATAATCAAAACAATTATTTGACAAAGTCGGAAGATGGTTTTATTTAGAAGATTGATAAAACTATGATACAACCCGAAATCCTAAGCCGGTTTGCATACGAAGTCCTGTAGACCCTAATAAGACTGGGCCAACTAGCCAGAACGTGGGTTTATTGAGGCATACAAGAACTCTAGAGCATTATCAAGTCGGCATCAATGGTTTTATGTTTAGGATTTTTGAATCGCTAAAAAACTTTGATAAAATTAAAATTGTTACTTGGGTGGGAACCAAAAAAAGGAGGGCTAGAAACATCTTGGTTTAATTTTTAACACAAATACTTCTGATTCTACTCTCAAGATGTGTGAGAAATATTGCGCTTCATATTAGAAAGAAGCAGATATCTGCCTTTTAGTAAAATTTCCAGATAGTTGTAAAGATTTTTAAGGTTTGAGTTGATCACCCTTGTGGAGTTGCACAAGTTATTTTACCGAAAATACATGAGAAAATCTTCACCTGAATTCTGGATGAAATCTTAAATGCTATGGAATAGAAACGAAAATTTTCTGCTGAAAATTCGTGATTATTTTTGTCGAAAATTATTTTTGGTATTTTAAAAAAAAAATCCTACATAGTTCTTTGAAGATTTGCAAGTGTTTCTATCAGAATAACGAAAAGTTTTTAGAATTGTAGAGTTTGATTTTGTTTACCAAACTTATAAATAATTCAAATCGAATCCCAGAATTGTTGAAATATTTCTTTGAAGGAACTAGCAAGAATTTTAGGTCGGATTTAGGCGGAGATCTGATCAGATTTTTTTAATATGATTAAATCTATGACGGCTTTTGCTTCCTGGCTTGAATGTGTAATTTAAGGCGAACTCTTAACAAATCTATACGTTTCTTATGAAAATTGCAGTAGATATTTGTGGAGAAATTCTTGAAAGATCCTGAAATATTTAAAATTTTGCAAACAATTTTTGTTTAAAATGGCAAAAAATTCGTCCCCCAAAGATTATTATGAAATTAAGCGTATCAATCTATTCAAAGTAAAACGGAAATACCATCAGGAACTCATTACGGATTCTCGATGAAATCTCGTCAACAGCTTTTAGAAGAATTTCCGCTAAAAATAACAATATGGATTTTTTGCCTTTTGAAGTTTCACAAGGAGTTCCTAACAATTATTCTGCGCGTTCACCAGAAACTCCTCTCGAAGTCGCGTTAGGAATGTTTATGCTTAAGTTCCACAAAAACAGAAACCTGGTAATCGGCCAGCAACTCTATAGATTTCATCAATGATTCCGAAAGAAATTTTATTTGGAGGTTTTGCAATAACGGCCCCAAAGATAGCGCTATAAATTTTATTTGAAATTTATCGAAAATGTCTCCTAGTGGATGCCTTTTTTCTAGTTACGCTTATTAAGCTAGATTAACAAGCGGAAACAAATTTCATTTTGATTTTTTGTCTCCCCTCCTTCGAAAATTTTTGGCAGTATATTGCATTTTGAGGGGGGCAGTTAGAAAAATATTTATCGGATCCTGCCAAAAATTCTTTAACAAATCAGATGAGTTTCAAATATTGTTTAAATTAAATAATTTATTATCTTTATCCCCCCTCTCAACCAGTCAAACAAAGGTGGGACAAAAATTTTTGGAAGAATATTCCATATTTTCTGGATTTTTCTACAATGAAAAAAAAATATCTTCTTAAAAGAGGGCCCCCACAGCACTGTGGCCCCGGGCCCCCACATTTGTAAATCCGGCCCTGCACTCGAGGATTGGGAAACATCTCTGTTTTGAGGAAAAAGTACAGAAACTAAATTATTTTGAAACTAATGTTTACAAGCTTAAAATTAAATAGTATTTCACCTTAGTCAAACAATAAAAACAAGTTAACTCTGTTAAAGACCTCATAATAACATTGAAGTTGTGGGTATGAGTCTACATTAAAACACTCTCTTGATTGAAGAACACAATAAAGAGAACTGAATTCAAAACAGAATTCAATTGGGTAATATTCGATCAAGGGCAACTTTACGATACTAAACATAGTTTCCGGATTATTCCACGATATTTGACATAGCTGTTATACCTAAACTTAAGTTTGTCTTTGAATTTAATAGCAATATGTTGCTTATTGCTTATGCCATCATTTATTAACAAATAACTGATAATAAGTACGGAAAGAATAGTTGAAAGAACGGAGTACTTATTGAAAATGTTTCTACATTATTCATGAAAATTGGCTGTTCAGCATAAAGCCCAGGAAAAAAAATTTGATAAAAATGACTTAAATATTCTTATCGATTTGTATATGATGTTTAAAACATATTTTCTGTGCAATTTAAAACCTCCAAGCATGAGGAAGAGTGATTGATCATTGTTATGGCGTTGTTTACTAGTAGAATATTTTCTACATAAAACTATATGTTTCGAAAAAATAACAAACATTTTTTTAATCCAAATTATTGGGCCACGCTTCTCTAAAGCCTTTCGCTTGCAATTTGATATTTAGATAAGACCTGGTTCATTAAAAAAATGGAAAAAATAAACATGTATACGCAAAACCACGTTCTTGAAATAAATAATTAATACTTTAGTGAAAAGCTACATAATGGCAGTGTGTGTGTTTTCCTTTCATGTAATTGACTATGTATCTGTTCATCATTCGAAAAACAAGTTTTCACAGTACTGCCATCATAATGACTCAAGGTGCTTAGAATTAAATATTTTTCTTGCTTTATTATATAAAAATATATAGATATTTTGTTGGACTTTTGCTACTATGCTTAGTATTTTAGAATGCGTTTGATAGTTTTGGTATTATTTGAAAACCATTCAACATATTTCAATGAAATTTTCACATAGTCATCTACGCATACTACTTCGAAACGCCTGAAATTTTTATGGTTCTATCTTCAAAGACAAAAAAGTTGTGACTATTTGTAGAAGATGCAAAAATTTACAATATGCGCTATTAACAGTTTTTGCATAAAAAACCTTCAAAAAAAAGTTTTGTTCTAGACCCCCCGATGGATGATTTCCACCGACCCAGCAAATTGAAGGGAATGGCTCAAAGCATCTTTGGGCAAAATTTCAGACTTACTTATTTTTTTGTTTTAAAGTTGCTCTATAAACACACCGTGGCGTATAATTACGATTCGAACTGATTGAATCGTTTATACGGTGGATGTGATTGCTGCTGAATGTAGCAGATAGAGGCTGGAAGAAGTATCTTTGATTACCAGAAGAAATAGTGGACGGAAGTAAGCTACGGACGTGTGAAAGTCGAGAGTGAATTTGATCGAGCAGGAGAGGCCATCGCATACTTGCGCCAAGTGTTGTGACGAAACTGTTTTTTCGACGCATACCTAAGTTGTATGGACGATTGACTGAAACGTGCGTTTGTGTGAAGAGTGATTCGAGAGTTTGGAAGAACGCTGCACAGTGGTCCAGAAGTGAGGGGGTTAGAAGCAAAGGGGTGGAAGTGTCGAAAATCCATTTTCGAGTAAATAAGGTTTAAAGTTCTTCACCAATTTTTCATCCCATACAAAATGTATGGAATTGCAAAATCGACCCAATTTTCAACGATTTATTGTAATTTTTCTAATCATCGTAAAAACAAACTTAAAAAAGTTCCTGAAAGCTTGGAATCTGAAGAATTTTGTGATATGCTCAGCTCAAAATTGACAAAATGGTCACTTACACCCCTTTGCATCTGGGCCCCTCAAGTGTGATTTTGTGTGACGAAAAGTGGAGAAATGGCAGAAGCAAAAGTGATACTCGATCGGTTGAATGATACCAACTGGTCGACGTGGAGGTTCCGAATGGAACTATTGCTGATGCTGGAAAATCTGTGGAAGATTGTCAAGGATCCCAGACCAGATCCAGCGGACATGACGACAGCATGGACTAGGAATGATGAGAAGGCACGAGCGTTGGTAGGATTGGCGCTTGAGGACAGTCAATTGGTCCATATTATGGAAGCTGCAACGGCGAAGGATATATGGGAGAAGCTCAAGAGCTACCATGAGCGGGGATCGCTATCGAACAAGATCCATATTCTACGACGACTTTGTTCGATGCGGTTGAAGGAAGGTGATCTGACGGAGGCCTCGGAGCTGGTTCATCGTCTCGCCAGAATGGGTGAGACACTCAAGGAACATTTGGTTGTGGCGATTCTACTATCCAGTCTGCCAGAATCGTACAACCCGCTTGTGACTACTGTGGGGTATGAACAAAGCTGAGTAGCATTTCCCATGCGTGTATTTCCCCTAGCAAGCATCAGTGACAGCCAGCACCATGACGGGGTCGTCGTCAGTGTGATGCTGCCTCATTGACGAGTGGACTGTTGGCGGAGCAAGACGCCATCACCGTGAGGTTCCGTATTATGCCAAGTGATTCTACTGCAGTTTGCTAAAGCCTCAAACACAATGACAACGGCAAAACGGAACGGAACGGAACGGCAAATTTCCAATGTATGGAGCTCCGTGCAGTTGCTCACAATGAGTGCGCAACGGTGAGAACGGCATTGTACTAAAACGCACTTTTTTTCCAAAAATCTGGAAAAATGCAGAACGGCAGAAACGGCAGAGACGAACCAAAATATTGGTATCTTCTTTTTGCCGTATTTTATGATTAGTGGGAAATGTTTACATCAGAAGGAAGATCGAAGTTTATGGTTCAATTCTCAATTAGAAATCTTTCAGGTTTTCTACGGATATTTCTCATCCAGAAAGTACTTCGAAAATAATATTACCAAATCATTCTTCAGGAAATATTTAAAGAATTCCTCCAGCAGCTCGTTCCTGCGTTCCTTCCGGGGTTTCTTCAGAAATTCCTGGTTTCTGCAGTGAGGACGAAAACATTTTCCGGGTTTCATCTAGTGAATCCTTCTATGATTTTGCAAAGTTTCTTACGGGATTCCTCAAGGATTTCCTTTCGGTATTTTTTTCAGTAAATCCATACTGGAATGTAATGTGTGGAATTCCTTCTGGGATTCCTCCAGAAATTCCTTCCAGGATTCCTCCAGGAATTCCTTCTGAATTCCTTCAACAATTCCTTTCAGTATTCCTTTCTGGATTCCTTCAGCAATTGCTTCCGGGATTTCTTCAGCTAATTCCTTCCGGGATTTCTTCAGGAATTTCTTCCGGGATTCCTTCCGGAATTCCTTCAGGAATTCCTTCCGAATTTCTTCAACAATTCCTTCCAGTATTCCTTTCTGGATTCCTTCAGCAATTCCTTCAAAAATTCTTTCCAAGATTCCTTCAGGAATTTCATCTGAGGTTCCTTCAGGAATTCCTTCAGCAATTCTTTCCGGAATTCCTTCAGGAGTTTCTTCCTGGATTCCTCCGGGAATTCCTTCTGAAATTTCTCCGGGAGTTCCATCTGAGATTCCTCCAGGAGTTCCTTCAGAGATTCCTCCAGGAGTTCCTTCCAGAATCCCTCCAGGAGTTCCTTCCAGGGTTCCTCCAAGAGTTCCTTCCAGAATTACTCCAGGGGTTTTTTCATGGGCTTCCTTCTGGAATTTCTTCTGGAATTTCTCCAGGAGTTCCTTCCTGAATTCTTTCGGAAATGCCTTTCGAGATGCCTCCAACAGTTCCTTCTGGGATTCTTCCAGAAGTTCCTTTCGAGATTTTTTTTAAGAGTATCCTGCAGGATTCCTCCAGGAGTTCCTTCTGTGATTCCTCCAGAAGCTCGTTCTGGGATTCCTTCAGGAGTTCCTTCCAGAATCCCTCCAGAAGTTCCTTCCAGAGTTCCTTCCGAAATTCCTCCAGGAATTCCTTCTGGGAATTCTCCAGGAGTTCCTTTGGGGATTCATCCAAGAGTTCCTTCCAGGATTCCTCCAGAATTTCCTTCAGTAATTTCTCCAGAAGTTGCTCCAGGAATTTCTCCAGGATTTCCCTTCAGAAGTTTCTTCCAGGATTCCTCCAGGAGTTCTGTTCAGGATTCCTCCAGGAGCTCCTTCTGAGATTCTTTTAGAATCTTTTTCGAGGTTTCTCCAAAAATTTCTTCCGGTATTTTTCCAGGAGTTCTTTCTGGGATTCCTCCAAGAGTTCCTTTCGGGATTCCTCCAGGAGTTCCTTCCGGGATTCATCCAGGAGTTCCATCGAAGATTCTTTTAGGAGTTCCTTCCGATATGCCTCTAATTGTTCCTTCAGAGATTCCTCCAGGAGTTCCTTCTGGGATTTCTCCTGGATTTCCTTCCAGGATTCCTATAGAAATTCCTTCCTGGATTCATTTCGGGATTTCTTCCGGAATTCCTTCCAGTATTCCTTCGGGAATCCCTACCAGGACTCCTTCAGGAATCCCTCCCAGGAATCCTGGACGGAATTCCTGTAGGAATCCTGGAAGAAACTCCTGAAGGAATCCAAAAAGGAATTCCTGGAGGAATCCTGGAAGAAACTCCTGAAGGAATCCAAAAAGGAACTCCTGGAAGGATTCTGGAAGGAACTCCTGAAGGAATTCCAGAGGGAATTCCCGGAGAAATCCTGGAAGAAACTCCTGAAGGAATCCCAGAAAGACTTGCGGAAGGAATCCCGGAAGGAATTCCTGAAGGAACCCCAGATGAAATTCCTGAAGGAATCTTGGAAGCAATTCTTGAAAGCATCCCGGAAGGAATTCCTGAAGGGATCCCGGAAAGGAATACTGAAAGGAATTATTGAAGAAATTCGGAAGAAATTCCTGAAGGAATCCCATTGCAATTCCTGAAAGTCTCACGAAGAAATTCCTGAAGGAATCCCGGAACGAATTCCTGAAGGGATCCCGGAAGGAATTTCTGAAGAAATCCCGGAAGGAGTTCCTGAAGGAATCCCGGAAGGAATTGCTGAAGGAATCCCAGAAGTAGCTTCTGAAGGAATCCCGGAAGGAATTGCTGAAGCAATCCCGGAAGGAATCCCGGAAGTAATTTCTGAAGGAATCCCAGAAGGAATCCCGGAAGGAATACTGGAAGGATTTTTTGGAGAAATTCGGAAGGAATTCTTGATGGAATCCCGGAACGAATCCTGGAAGGAAATTCTGAAGAATTCGCGGAAGGCATTTCTGATGAAATCCCGGAAGGAATTTCTGAAGGAATCCCGGAAGGAATCCCGGAAGCCATTCCTGAAGGAATCCCGGAAGCAACTTCTGAAGGGAAATCCTGGAGAAATTCCTGGAGCAACTACTGGAGAAATTGCTGAAGGAAATTCTGGAGAAATTCCTGGAGGAATCCCAGAAGTTATTCCTGTAGGAATACCAGAAGAAATTCTTGTTTTAATCTCGGGAGGATCTCCTTAATAAATCCTAGAAGGAACTCCTGTCTGAATTTCGAAAAGATTTCCTGGAGAAATCCCGGAAGGAACTCCTTGATGAACCTTGGAAAAAACTCCTGAAGGAATTCCAGGAGAAACTACTGGATGAATCCCACAAGGAACTCCTTGAGAATTGCCAGATGGAACTCCTGGAGAAACCTTGGAAAGGATTCCTGGAGGAACTCCTGAAGAAATCCCAGAAGAAACTTCTTGTTAAACCCCGGAAGGAACTCTTGAAGTAATCCAGGAAACGACTCCTGAAGGAATCCCAGAACGGGCTCCTGGATGAATCCCGGAAGAAACTCATGAAGGAAACTTGGAAACAACTTCCTCAGGAAGACTTCTTTAGGAATCTTAGAAGGAACTCCTGAAGAAATTGGAGGAGGAACTCCTGGAGGAATCCCAGATAAAACTCCTGGACTAATCCTGGTAGGAACTCCAGGAGGAACCCTGGAAGGAACTCCTGGAGGAATTTCTGAAAGAACTCCTGGAAGAATCCCAGAAGGCACTTCCGGAGGAATCCCGGAAAAAACTTCTGAGGAATTCCGGAAAGAATTCCTGGAGGAATCTCGAAAGAAACTCCTGGAGGAATCTCAAAAGGAACTCCTGGAGGCATCTCTTCAGGAATAATGGAGGAATTAAGGAAGGAATTTGGGAACTCCTGGAGGAATCCTAGAAGGTACTCTCGGAAGAAACTTTTGGATGAATCCCAGAATGAACTCCCAGAGGCATCTCGAAAGGACATTCCAAAGGAATTCTGGAAGGAATTCCTGGAGGCATTTCGGAAAGATTTCCTGGAGGAATTTAGGAAGGAACTTCTGGAGGAATCCTGGGAGGAACTCCTGGATGAATCACGGAATATATTCCTGCAGGAATTCAGGGAGGAACTCCAGAATAAATCCCAGAAGAAACTCTTGGGAGGGATCTCTGAAGGAACAACTGGAGGAATACCGGAAGGAACTTCTAGACGAATATTCGAGGGAACTCCTGGAGGAACCCAGGAAGGAAATCCTGTAGGAATCGCAGAAAGAACTTCCGGAGGAATCCGGGAAGGAGCTCCTGGATGAATCACGGAAGGAACTCCTGGAGGAATCCCGATAGGAACTCCGGGGGGAATCCCAGGTGGAACTCCAGGAGGAACCCTGGAAGGAACTCCTGGAGGAATCTTGGAAGGAACTCCTGGAGGAATCTCGGAAGGAAGTTCTGGAGGCATCTCGGAAGGAATTCCTGCAGGAATTCAGGAAGGAACTCCAGGAGAAATCCCAGAAGGAACTCCTGGAGGAATCCTGGAAGGAACTCTTGGAAAAATCCCGGGCGAAACTCCTGGAGGGTTCCTGAATGAATCCCAAAAGGAACTCCTGTAGGAATTCCAGAAGGAATTTCTGGAGAAATCCTGGAAGGAACTCCTGGACGAATCTTTGAAGGAACTCCTCCTAGAGGATTCTCAGAAGGAACTTTTGTCTCATAGAGATCACCTGGAAAAACCTCAGATTGAATTCCAGGAGAAATACCAGAACAGAGCAAATCAAAATAAATAACAAGCAAACATTCATTTTCACAAGATTTTTCCGTTCTCATTGTGAGCTGGGAACGGCAAAGCGGAACGGCACAACGGCAACGGCAGTTTTAGTACATTCCGTGCTTGCCGTTCCTGCCGTTCCGTTCCGTTTTGCCGTTGTCATTGTGTTTGGCCCTTAAGATGGCTGGGAACGGATTGTTCCAGTGAGTTGCCCGGTATTCACATTGGCGATCCTGCCAGGAGTGCATCTTAATCAATAACAAGTTAATCATAAAATAGGTAGAATCACTTGGCATAAAAACAGTGAGAGAAAACAAATCGTTTTTTTGTGTGAAATGTGTGGTGGTGCTGCAAACACAGTGAAGTGGGTGTTGCAATTCTGCGGTTCCTGACGAAAGCTAGAGCGCGGAAAGTTTTTGTCATGCCAACCGCGTTCTGTTTTAGCCTTGGTTCTAGCACAAACACATGAATAAAGGCGCGGTGACGTGGTTGATTTTTGTTGTCGGCTGGTAGCACGCTGTGGATAGGTGGTCGGTCGATGATTGCATGCATGTTTCTTCATGTTCTTGCTCGGCATGGATGGTCGCGCTTTCGTTAATTCCTCGGATCGTACATGCTCGTGTTGTCGCTCGGTTGAACGGTAAATGCAAACAGGTTGATGTGCATGATGGTAGAGGTGTTTGACTATTGTGAATGTTGCCGTAAAATTCTCGCGGCGTTGGTTGGTTGGGTTGGTTTTTGCTCGGGTTTTTGGTTGGGCATATTAATGGCGTTTCGAACCGCCGAAAATTTTTTCTGCATAAAAATGCAGGGACGTGTAATGAAAACCGTCCAAGGAAACGGCATTTTTTAGATAACCGCCGAAAATTATTCTGCATAAAGAAAATGCAGGGACGTGTAATGAAAACCGTCCAAGGTAAAGGCGTTGTTGGATAACCGCCGACAATTTTTCTGCATAAGGAAAATGCAGGGACGTGTAATGAAAACCGTCCAAGGAAACGGCATTTTTGGATAACCGCCGAAAATTATTCTGCATAAAGAAAATGCAGGGACGTGTAATGAAAACCGTCCAAGGTAAAGGCGTTGTTGGATAACCGCCGAAAATTTTTCTGCATAAGGAAAATGCGGGGACGTGTAATGAAAACCATCCAAGGAAACGGCATTTTTGAATAACCGCCAAAAATTATTCTGCATAAAGAAAATGCAGGGACGTGTAATGAAAACCGTCCAAGGTAAGGCGTTGTTGGATAACCGCCGACAATTTTTCTGCATAAGGAAAATGCAGGGACGTGTAATGAAAACCGTCCAAGGAAACGGCATTTTTGGATAACTGCCGAAAATTATTCTGCATAAAGAAAATGCAGGGACGTGTAGTGAAAACCGTCCAAGATAAAGGCGTTGTTGGATAACCGCCGAAAATTTTTTCTGCATAAGGAAAATACAGGGACGTGAAATGAAATCCGTCCAAGGAAATGTTATTGAAAAACTGCCGAAAATTGTTTGCATCAGGAAAATGCAGCGATGTGTAAAGAAACCCGTCTAAGGAAATGGCGTTGCATGATAACTGCCGAAAGCTGAGCGTAAAAATAACAAGCCTGCTAGTCGAAAACTTTTTTTTTTCGGAGAAGAGGGAGAATGTGGGGTATGAACAAAGCTGAGTAGCATTTCCCATGCGTGTATTTCCCCTAGCAAGCATCAGTGACAGCCAGCACCATGACGGGGTCGTCGTCAGTGTGATGCTGCCTCATTGACGAGTGGACTGTTGGCGGAGCAAGACGCCATCACCGTGAGGTTCCGTATTATGCCAAGTGATTCTACTGCAGTTTGCTAAGATGGCTGGGAACGGATTGTTCCAGTGAGTTGCCCGGTATTCACAACTACCTTGGAAGGACGCCCGGAAGAAGATCTTAAGTTGGATTACGTTAAAGGTTAACTGTTAGATGACTGGCGAAGGAAAAATGAAGATAAAATTGAGAAGACCAACCTGGAGAAGGCTATGAAATCTTCAGTGGAAGGTGAAAAACGGAAGAATTTTGTTAGGAAGTGCTACTATTGCGGACGTGAAGGGCATTTCCAACGAAACTGTCCCGTTTTGTTGAAGAAAGTGAAAGCTAGCGTAGAAAAGCAGAACGAAGCGAAGACAGTAAGTGTAAGGCTTCCGCATACAGAAAGTGAAGGTGATGGTCGTGGGGTATGCTTCACGATGACTACTAGGATTTACGACGCTGCCATAGGAGAATGGATCGTTGATACAGGATGTACGAAGCACATGACCAATTCGACGGATGATCTTGGTTGGTGGAATCCATGTGCTAAAGAAGTGTTGCTGGCAGACGGGAAAACTGTGAAAGCAAAAGGCAGAGGTAAAGGAAGGATCACGACAAGCGGAATGAATGGCGAGGAAGTTGATGTGACGCTGAAAGAACTTCTGTACGTGCCAGGATTATCCAGGAAGGTGCTGTCGGTCAGTCGGATCACTGAAGAAGGTTATACAGTTGTCTTTGGCCAGCAAGACTGCCGTATTATGGATGGAGCGACGGTGCTCGCTGTAGGTAGAAAGAGTGGTGGTCTATACTATCTGCATTAACATGTTACACTTAAAATTGGCTTTGAGTTAGGAGGAGTTGACGTTGTTTCAGTAGTATGGGGGCTGCACTAAGGAGGAGTGTTGGAGTAGAGTAGTGACAGCCCCCTGGTAAGATGAATATGAATTAGATGTGTAAGCCCTTTTGAATAATTATGACAGATGCAGTGTGTATGTATGTGTACGAGATGATTGACGAAGCGTAACTGCTGACATGTTATGATCTTTTGTGTTTTGTATTCTTCAGTCCGTACTACTCCGTTAATGTAAATAGACGATGTTGAAACCGTAGTTCGTGTAGTTCATTTTTTCTTCCAATCACGTATCGCGGGACGGTAATTAATTATCCGGTCGATCGCTGCGCTGAGATACCCAACAAATCATAAGTAGGCCGTTTCAATACAATTTGAACTTAAAACTAGAACTGTTTGCATATTTTATTTCTAATTACGATTTGATGTAAATATTTTTTTTGTAATTTTACGTTAAAGTGTGCGTAAGTTAAATGTCAGTGAAATTATGTTGCAATCGTACCAGCGTTTTTAAAAGCGATGGTTTGTAGCAATGAGAGTCTAATAGAGGTGGGGAAGAAGATACTTCGTGTGCGTGAGATCCGTGTCTGGTGCAAAACATGTCACTACTACAAGCAAAGCGAGCTCCCATAAGAACGTATGTCAAATAGTGACGTCACTATTTGTGTTTACATTTTTCTTTCCTTACTAATACATAGCCATCTCTTCTTCCCCACCTGTAAAATACTCTCATTGGGTTTGTAGCACAGAGAATTTGTAGTTCAATCACCGAGTGAGCTTAAATAAATTATCATGTAAAATTCTGATAGGTCTGAAATATGACGCCGAAACCTACACATTATGAAAGGGAGAAGCGCAATTCACTTCCCCCAGACAAAAAGGTAAAATACTCCAGAATCTAAAGGATATGGCGAAGACGAAAGCGGATATTGCGCAGAAGTTCAACATCTATCGAACAACAATAAGGAAAATTCAAACGAATGCCGAAGAATTTCTCCGAACTGCTTCAAACTGGGGTTGTCGGCGAAACAAGAATAACAATAAGTATGTTTCGTCTAGTGCTCATAAGAATTTGGGGAACAGTTTGTTTTTGTGGTTCCTCAACCAACGGCGTCTCAACAAAACCGTATCCACGACCATGATGAAACTGAAAGCCAAATCATTTGCTACGCGATGTTCCCGAATCATTCAAATTCTCACATCACTGGGCTCATATTTTCAGGATGTAGGTATCGCATTCGAGAACACAAAATTTGCGGGGAAGTACTTTCAAGTGATTCAGCAAGCATTTCTGGTTTCCTATATAAGGGAGCATCCATTAAGTACGTTACGCTAAAATTGGGAATTTTCGACCCCCCCCCCCACCTTCCCCCCTTCGTACGGGTTTTTCCTATACTTAATACATTGTTTGTCACACTTTCACAAACCCCCCTCCCCCTAGGGCAGTGACGTACTTTAGGGTTGGTCCCTAAGTTTCACGAGGAAATACGATAACGAGGATTCACACGGCTCAAATGATTTACAATGCTGATAAGTCTTGCTTGTTCTTCAAAATGCTACCTTCCGAAACACTTGTGGGACCCGGTGAAAAAAATGCTCCAGGCCGAAAAGTTGACAAACATCGCATAACGTTCATGCCTTGCTGTAACGTAATCGGTGATCACAAACTGCAAATGGTGGGAGATCTCGAAACCCCAGGGCGTTGAAAAGAGTTAGGCTACCTGTTGCGTACTTTTCATCTAAAAATGCATGGATGACGCGGGAAATTTTTAGAAATAGGTAAGATTGTGAGTGTGTTCCAGCAGTGCGTAAATTTTCAGCAGATCAGGGAGTTCCACCGAAAGCTGCTAGACAACTGATCCGCACACTATCAAAACGATCAATTTAAAAGTGATGACGGATTAATCACGGTCGACTTTTGACCTTCAAACGACACCGCCATGATTCAGTCGAAAACAACATTGATGAGTGCCTGAAGCAAATCTCGTTGAAAGATGTTTGTTTGTGATTGCATGATGCTTGGATTGAAGTGCAAAGCAAAGTGATTCAGCAATCGTGGAGAAAAAAAGGCTTCCTTCTGGAAGGTCAACTCGTACACGAAGACGAAGTTCCCCTATAAGTTATACTTATCGTCCAGAAACGTGATGACTCGAATTGCCCTATATCACTGGGGAGAGATATGCCAGTGAAGCTTACACAGATGAAGAAATTCTGGAAAAGGGGGCAAAAAACCACAAAACTTGCATCGGAAAACATAGGTATTAGCTTTTTTAACAAGTCCCATTTTTTTAAGGTGCACCGCGTAGCAATTTATTTCCAAAAAATGCACCGCGATTTTTGTGACCACTGGCCTGTGCTGCAATGTAATTGATGTTCCTTTTGTGGGAGTTGCCTGCAATCAACGGTAACATTTCAAAATATGGTAGCAATTTTATCACTTTTATGAAGGCTTATGAAGTTTTCATCCTTCTTAAGCTTAAGTCATTGTCTACGGTAAACCAAACAACGCCTTGCACGTGGGCGGAACCAAAAAAAAAACTGGTTTAATATCTTCCTGAGGAATATTTTGCAGCAGCGCGATAAGTTCCATAGGTAATTTCTCAAAAAAAAAATTTCCGATGTCCCATTCCGGTCGTTGGATAATCAGCTTCAAAGAGTCGACACCGTTGTATCTGACTTTCTTGCCATTGTTCGACACCGGAGATATAGGTATCTCCCCAATTAATGCACTCTACCACAGATGTTGATGATGAAGTGTTCAAACTTTTATCGTCAAAATTAACATAGTGTTTTGTCACAATAAAAAAAAACTTCATATGGCAAATCAGTCAACTTGGTGTGTAGAATACTGCTCTGTTACCTTGCTTGTAACAGACTTCATAAAAATATTGTCATTGTAGATCAAATTGAATTCAGATCGCCTATCTAGCATCGGATCTAAGGTACCGTAATCCGGGGTCAAATTGATCACTTTAAAACAACTTTTGCGGATACCATCAGTGCCATTTCAAATATGGCCAAAAGAATTTCTGTAAAACCAGTACCCAGTGAATCTCCATGGAACCATGTGACAGAATTTTGTTCAACAAATTTAAATTTTAAGTTAAATAACTTCAAATATCAAAAAATTGAAAATGCCACTTTGGGGCGAAATTGATCAGTATACAATTAAGCATCGGTTAGAAAGGAAAATTTCCTTTTCCGCTTGCTCTTCTAAAACCGAATAACGCGTCTAAAATCTTACAACTAGTGTATGTATTACTTCAAATGCAAAATTAAATTTTGAAATTTTCCCTAAAACGCCTACAGGTAGGCAATTTCGTTTGAAATAAGTGATTTCTATCACAATTAATGACTATTTCATCATAAAATGACCTTTTTTCACTATTTCATGTTCTGATTAGCAACATAACTCCCCAACAAATGCTCCACAAAAATGTTAAAACGGAAAATTTACGGGAAGTCATATTAGCAATCGATTGTTTAGTAGCGATGATTTCAGCAAAATGAGAAATACATAGCAAATTCCTAAAAAAAAATAAGGCAAAACTAACTTTTTCTAAAAAATTAAAAGTCTACATTGATCTCTAGACATCTACGAACCAGATGACGTAAAAAAATTAAGATCATTACGACACTTAAGAGTTCCTAGTATGGAATTACAATGTAGTACCCGAATGATCAATTTCACCCCACTGATCAATTTGACCCCGGTTTACGGTACCGTGAATTCGGGTGAAATCGATCACTTTTCGCAGTTTTCGGCGCCAAATTTTTGAATGTTTATCGAAATGGTTGAATTTAATGCATTAAAAGAAGTACGACCATGGATTTCATCCGTCAACGAGGATGAAAGATTAACTGCAAATCATTTTATGCAATTCAGTATCATAATTTCTATTTTATTGAACTCATTTCGGTATCATAACTGTCAATTTTTCCGAATTGATTCATTATGCAACTGAAATGAGTTGCATAAGGAAAAATAGTTGCATAATGTTCATTATGCAACTCATTTGAGTTGTATTATGAACATTATGCAACTCAAATGGGTTGTATAATAAAAAAAAAATCATTGCATAAAATTCTGTATGTTACTCGTTGCAAAACTCGTTTTTTTCAGCACTCTTCGTATTTATCCAACTCGGCAAGCCTCGTTGGATAAATGTACGACTCGTGCTGAAAAAATCAACTTTTTGCAACTTGTCACATAAATAACTATTATTATATAGTAAATGTCATTTAAAATAAAAATAAAAAATTTTACTTTCGGGGTAAAATTGATCAGTCAGTGAAATAAATGCCTTTGTATGTCATAAAAATATTTTTTTTCACCTGAATTTACCACCTCAGGAAGCGAAAAGCTATGCCAAACTTTAACAACTAACAAGTTTAATAAATCCCAAGAAAACAACCAAGAAAAGTATGCAATTTTCATACTAAATATGTGTTTACTTCCGAAAAGTATTATTTTAAGCATAAATTTGAACATTTATAAAAATTTTGATGACGAAATCGGGTTTATCGAACCCGAAAAGCTGTCCGGTTATAAACATTAATTCGGATATTTATTACATGTGCGGTACAGCTACAACAAATATGTGACCAATTGGCTGTAAAACATGTAAACTCATCATTCAATACCCCTTGAGCCACATGATGGTCATTTCATTTTTTTTTCATTTATTTAGTTCAACATCAAATTCATGATAACACTGAATCAACAACTTGCCGCCATAATACTCGATTTACAGCTGCAGTTCTCCAACGTCGGTCACGCCCAACGCTCGCCAAATTACGCTCCACCTGGTCCGACCATCGTGCTCTCTGCGCTCCACGCCTTCTTGAACCAACCGGATGGTTAGCAAACACCAACTTTGCAGGGTTGTTGTCCGGCATTTTTTGCAACATGCCCTGTCCACCGTATCCACGGTACTGACCTTTAATTTTTCCTATATGACAAGTTTTGCCAGCTTCACAAAAGTTGTGTTTTATAACATCCATCGAATGTGTTAATAGTAGTTTACGCAACAAGGTGCAGAATGACGATTTTTACAGCATGAGTCGTACATTTATCCAACGAGGCTTGCCGAGTTGGATAATTACGACGAGTGCTGGAAAAATCGAGTTCTGCACCGAGTTGCGTACAACGTTTTTTGCAATTTCATAAATTACCCTTAAGGATAGTTTTCAACAAAACATTTCATCAAACTGCACACTGATGTTCATAGCCAATGCTTAAGAAAATATGATCATGATAGGTTACACTGTGCAGTTGTTACAATTTTTCAAAACTGCGTCCAGAAAGCATCAAAAAGTTGACCAAAACTGAAAATAGTGCTGTAATGGTTCATTACGCAACGCAAATCAGTGCTGTAATGAACCATTACATCACTGTTAGATTGGTGTGGGAAAGTAGGCCTTTTCCTGTCAGATTTGCGTGAGGTAAAACAGCCTATTACGATGAAAAATTGCAAAAAAATGTATGCGGCATACATATTGTGCATATGTTATTGACCCAGTACTTATTTTTGTGATGCTCGGTGGAAACGAAACAGTCAAATGTCATCTGAGCCGCGACCTTACAGTTGGTAACTTAATTAGATGAGGGTGATTTTTGGGATTTTTTCCACCGAAGAGCTTGATGGAAATGGTATTGTTGTATCGCATTTCCAAAAAAAAAAAGAATGATGAGAATGCGATCATCATAGCCACAAACAAAAACATATATGGAAGTGGATTCCAATGCAATGCATGTACATATTTGTCTACACACTTAATTTAGAATACCGTGTTCGGTAAATTTTTGACGAAAATAGAACAGCTGAATACAGCTATAATGCATTGTTTACCTTTTGCACCCGGTTTTGACAGTTGGTGTACTGACCCTCAGTAAAATCGATTACCGAAGCTACTGAAATAGTTCTGCTTTTCTATCTTCGTCAAAAAAGTGCTGAACAGGCACTTTTCTTAGCTGTCTTAAGCTTAACTATTCTATAATTTATAGCAATGATTGAAATGGACGTTAGTCTACATTTTGAACGGAAAGGGGCCGAAAATTTTACGAAATATAATATACGTGCAGAGGAAAGCAGCATCATTTCCCGTCATGTGCAATGATTGAGAAGATTTCTTGCACTTCGAGAAGAGTAGTACTTCGAGACTTTGTGGAATGGGAAGAACGTTAGCGTATCGACGAACATATTAAACATTTGTGACAATAGATAAGCCCCCAACGGTAGATGAGAATTAAAAGCCAGTAGGATAAAATCGTGGAATCAAAGCTGCCTTTTTTAATTGATAACGCCAACACTTCTATAAGCACTGTCACAGTTATTAATCGAGACCATTCTCTGCCTATGATTATTATTGCAAAAAAATGCACAGTTTGTGCAAGCTAAGCTAATTAGGCTCAGTGTACCAGTTATGACTATAGTACCTAAAATTTGCCATAGTTGATTTTTTACCTTTATTGATGCAAATCAACAAGTAAAATTTTTTGAACAACAAATCACGTACACAAAAGATGATTGCAATCATTTAAACTTCACAATTTGCTCAAATTACGATAGAAATAAATCATTTTCCTTAATTTTTCAGCTTCCTTCCACCCTATTTCGCCATGATGTACCAGTTATGGCTAATCCCATAAGGAATGCATGTAAATATGTAGTGCGAAGTGGAACCCAAATTAGCAAATGTGTACATAACTGGTACAGGGTAATAAATACTGAAAGTAATGTTGGACCCGTTTCTATATTTTTCTGTAGAGTATGAAAACTAATCAAACATTTGATATACCGATGACATTCGACGGTCTTCTTCTTATTTTTGTAGAAATAGTTTTTCTTAGGTAGTGCGATAACTGGTACAGGCACCCTACATAGGATTGGCAGACCATCATTGGCATCTTTCAATAATCGATTGATACAATCCTAGTAAAGTTGAATTGACTACCTATACAGATAATTTCCCGAGCAAAGTCCAACAACAAAATAACAGCAAATCGAAAACATGATTTGTATTCAGCAACAAATTGATATCAGTTTATCCTAACTTAATTTGATTTCAAATTTTGTTTTCGGTTTGCTGTCATTTTAAATTTTTGTAAATGTTTAGTGTTAGATAAATCTCTCAGTAAACTACGTAAAGTAATTCTAGAGATATATCATAAGTGCAATTATTGCATTTATGATTTGATATCAACCGAAAAGCTCTTCATTTAACGATTTTTTATTTTTTTGAGCTGATAACAAACACAATTATCAATTTGCTAGTATCGATAGCAGGAATTGTTTTCAATTTACTGTCACGGGAACATTTTTCTGCTCTCATTTTTGATGTTTTAATCATCAAAACAACCAAAACGACAACAGCCTGAGTTATCAAAATTTGAAATATCACAACATCAAAATTAGTTTTCAATTTGCTATCAGACTTTGCACGGGTTATGTGCATGGAGTAGGTTGGATATCAAGGGGCTGTCCATAAACCACGTGGTCATTTTTTTGAGACTTCTCAACCACACCCCACCCCCCCCCCCCCCGCGTGGTCATTAGTCAATACAAAAAATTTTATTCGTCCATACAAAATGGTCATTGGCTGAACCCCCCCCCCCCCCTCATGACCACGTGGTTTGTGGACAGCCCCCAAGTGTTCCTTTTTACGTACTCCATCTATGGCAGAAAAAGATTAAAAAGCATAAGAAAAAGGGACCAAACAAACAGGTGGGTTTCGCTATATCGACAGTTCCACAACAGTTGAATTCGTACAGAGCTTGAAACCCATCAGAATTACAGCTTTATTTTGGTGTGGTTATTTTATTTCGCTTATCGCTTGTTCAAACGTGCCAACAGCTGAATGCATCTTCCATCAGATAAGCGACTACCCTTGTACTCCCCCATTCGTAAAAATGTAGCAAAGCTGACACTTCAGAAGGACTTCATCGATATAAAATTCAAAGATAAACGTACCGATCATGTGGCATCGCTGTAAATAAAATCCATTTGACCAGGCACATAAAATAAAGCTGGGAAAATAAACAATTTAATAAACTCCCGAAACGTCCCGGTCCCGATGTTTTCGGCTTATAGGGAAGGTCGTTTTTCAATTTATGAGTGCGATCAAATGGACTTCGACTGTTAACCTTAATTGAAAATTCCTGCCCAGCAAAGTTGTGTCTTAAACCCCAGTGCCATATAGGAATTAAAGACACGAAGAGTTGTTTGAATATCGACCTTGAAATTTACAAACTGGTTGAAGTGCAGAAAATAAAGAAGATCCCAAAGTATTATTACATGATGAAAAACACAAAAGCATAGTGTTTAAATCACTGACGAAAATAAGGGAAAATATCTACTTCGTTTGAAGGACCTGCCTATACATAAAGCCACCGTTGTAAAGGCGTGGGAAGTGACGGGTACAATTCCTTGTTGGTCAAGGAACTTTTCGCAAAGGCCTGTCCATAAAGGGGGTGTTCAAAATTTCGAAAATGTTGTATGGACAAAAGCATACGAGGGGGAAGGGGGGTCTAAGATGGTTAATAATGAGTCTACGTAGTTAATGGACGGCTCCTGAATAACATATCTTTGACATTATTGAGCAAAAAGTATTTTCGATCCTATCAGCACATCCGTGGTGTTCATCTGGCCAATGCACTAAGGGGATTCAGGCGGCCAAAAATCAAAAGTTGACTTTATTCAATTTGAGATTTGGGTTCGGTAGTTCAAAGTAGACCACTTGGACCAGTAAACCCTAGAATATTAGTTTGCTAATCACTATACTTATCGAGATATTGGCAGCAGAACGCCATTGCCAATTTTTGGTAAAATGAATGAAATGTTCAACTTCGCATATCTTCGGCTTAAATGAAAAATGTTAAACTTTTAAAGCAGATCCTAAAAGCTTGCATATAAATCTTTCGAATGACGTATCTGGCATAGAAATGTTGATTGTAAAACTATTAAATGATGCTACATTAAAAAATCAGATTTTCCCCATACAAACCGTTCCATACAAAAAAAGTTTCGCTTCGGGACTACTTCTATGTCTTTGTTTAGGATCCCTGGGTGACATTGAAATCAAATTTGGCTGCTACTAGCTGCTATTCTGCAATTCCAATCAAGTTGTCGGCGATGATTGAGGTTTTCCAATATAAAATCACCCTATTGACCATTAAATACCTCTGAGGAAACATTTGGTCATCATGGCCGCTTTTCTAGGCTGATCCATCATAGTGGAGTGTACATCTGGTCTTGAATCTCTTAGCGAGGCGTGTTTTTACGAATTGGAATTCATGTTTGTAAATAAGAACAGAAATCCTTATACCCACAGATAAAATGCTTAAAAGTATGCAACGTTTTGTAATTTAATGCTGTTTGAAACTGTCGTGTTGAAATAACCTGTTCAACATGTTTTTCATATATTTAAGGCATAAACCCTACGAATAGGAGCAAGACATTTTAAAATTGACGCAAAAATATTTTTGGCCACCTGTTTGTATGGGGCCGCCCCATAGTGCAATCTGGAAAGTCCACTGTGCCTTTTTTACACAAAGTTGTTTACGATATCGAGAAAGCATTCGCTCAAAAGTAATCTTGCTTGGGTGTTTTCTTAGATATCGAGGGAGCCTTTGACAACGTGCTTTTCGATGCCATATTGGAAGCCGGGTCCCCAGTGGTTAAGGCTATGGATCGCCAATCCGGAGACGGCGAATTCGGTTCCCGTTCCGGTCGGGAAAATTTTCTCGATTCCCTGGGCATAGAGTATCATTGTACTTGCCTCACAATATACAAATTCATGTAATGGCAGGCAAAGAAAGCCCTTCAATTAATAACTGTGGAAGTGCACAAATAACACTAAGTTGAAGCGAGGCAGGCCAAGTCCCAGTGCGGACGTAGAACCATAAAAAAGAAGAAGATTGAAAGCCTCACGGGGTCATGGTATATCTCCAATGATTTCCAATTGGATTCACCAAATGCTCAAAAACCGACATCTCTTCTCGACATTGCGTCAAGCGGCGATTAGGAAATTGAGTGTTTGTGGATGCCCCCCAGGGGGGAGTCTTATCACCACTTTTGTGGAATCTCGTAGCAGATACGCTATTGAGGCAACTCAATAAGAGCGGTTTTCCTACTTATGGGTAGTACGCAAGAAATTTCTTGGCCTATCTCGATGCGTGGAAAATTCAGGCGAGGAATCGCTCAAGAAATAATAAAGTGTCGCTTTATTCCAGATCCTAGTACGGAGCTGAAATGAAACGTCAAATCAAATGGGGATTGCTGTGTTAAATTTCTTGACCATTCCGGTCACTGAAAAATAATGCACTGAACGAAAATTACTTGAGCGATTCCGCTTGAAGTGCATACCTCCCATTAAGGTTTTGCCGACGACTACCTAACATTGTTAGTCGGTATGTGCATCAACACCCTTTTCGACCTGATGCAAAACGCTCTTCAAGTAGTTGAGGGTTGGTGTAGCCAATATGGCCTTTCGGTATATCCGAGTAAAAAATCTATTGTTCTTTTCACGGAAAAGCTAAACCGTAATGATGTTCGACCTTCGCGTCTCTTTGATTCTGAAATCAATGTGACTGAACAGGTAAAGTACGTTGGAGTAATTCTTGCTTCCAAGCTTTCCTAGACACCTCATATTGAGCTCTGAATCAAGAAAGCTTGTATGGCCTTCGGGCAATGCCGGCGAACCATTGGTACAACTTGGGGTCTAAAACCCAAGTATATCAAATGGATTTACACAACTGTTGTTCGTCCAATATTGGTCTATGGATGTCTTGTGTGGTGGCAAAAGGGCGAAGTGAGAACGGTCCAATCAAAATTAGGCCATCTCCAAAGGATGTGCGATATCTGGAGCGTTCTCTTCAACTCCCACGGCAGTGCTCGAAGTTCTCTTTCACGTTGCCCCACTACACATTCATCTCAAACAAGAAGCACTTTCTTGCACTTACCGCCTATGGGTACTCGGTTTACTAGAGGAAACACCTGTGAACCGTAGTTCAACACACACCTTGTTGTTTCAACTTTTGGTGAATTGCGACAAAGTTGTCCTTGCTTCAGTGATCTTGCAATTGCTTGACATTTTCCACGAAATTCCCATCCCGGGAAGAGTGAACATCTGGATATCTGGAAAGAAGTATTTCAGACGGCATCATATGTTACACTGATGGCTCCCTTCTCGAAGGTCGAGCAGGTGCTGGTGTTTATTCTCGTGAGCTAAGGCTGCATCAATCTTACTCACTTGGTAGAAACTGTACCGTTTTCCAGGCCGAAATCTTTGCTCTTATGTCCGGAGTGCAATCAGCACTTCAGTATTACGTAATTTCTGTTCAGGTTCAGATAGCCAGGCTGCTGTCAAAGCACTTGCGTCGGCCAACTCCAGGTCGAAGATACAGGGGATAGACAAAATGATCGGGACAGGCTAAATTTTCCCTCCTCAAAAAATATTAAAATAGCTGTAACTTTTCGAAAAGTGCATCAAATATTCTCAAATTTTTACTGTAATTGGATCAACTAGTTGTGTATCAGTGGACAAAATTTGGAAAAGATCGGGCTATTCTGCACGAAGTTATAAAGATTCTAGAAAAAGTTATATTTATCCGATAGCCAACTTTGAGCTGTTATATCTCCGGATTCAATGAACCTAATGCAATGAAATTTTGACCATTTTTGACTTATATAATGAGCTTTGAAAAACTTTTGACTTAACTTGAAATTCTTAACACGGAAGAAAATTATAACGATTAAATTATTTTTCTAAAAAAACACAAAATTTTCTTAAATTTCAACATCGTTTCAAAATTCAAGATGCCAATTATAGTTCATTTATATTCCCTCCAATTGACATGAATATAAATATGTTTTGAAAGAAAGTAACAACATAGCCGGCAATTCATTGAAAAAGTAATGGGATGCATATTAAAAATAGACCAATTTACTAAAAAATCATAAAATAAATTAAATCGCTATAACTTTTTCTCTTGTCAATAATTTCAAGTTGAGTCAAACGTTTTTCAGAGCTCATTATATAAGTCGTAAATGGTCAAAATTTCATTGCATTCGGTTCATTGAATCCGGAGATCTCAAAGTTGGCTATCGGATAAGTATACCTTTTTCTATAAGCTTTATAACTTCGTGCAGAATAACCCGATCTTTTTCAAATTTTGTCCACTGATACACAACTAGTTGATCCAATTACAGTGAAAATTTGAGAATATTTGATGCACTTTTCGAAAAATTACAGCCATTTGAATATTTTTTGAGAAGGGAAAATTTTGCCTGTCCCGATCATTTTGTCTATCCCCTGTAGTTATCGCTTGTCGAACTCAAATCGAGGAGCTGAATTCAGCAAAAGCTGTTCACCTTGTATGGGTACCTGGCCATTCTTCCATCGCTGGAAATGAATTGGCTGATGAGCTCGCACTGCAGCATCACATGACTTCATTGGCCCTGAACCAGCTATTCCGGTATCTAAGTGTTGGATAAAGCTTCAGATTGACACCTGGGCTGCCACTCAGCACAAACAATACTGGAATAGTTTGGAGTTTTGGAGTCATGTCGTCAAACCAAATTGTATTGTACTGAGCCATCTCCAAGGGTGGCGAAGTATCTTACAAATCTGTTAAAGCGGAATTGCAGCATGCTGGTCAAAGCATTGACTGGCCACTGGCGACTCAGCTATCACATGGCGAATATTCACAAAGCTGATTCATTTGCCTGTGATAGCTGTGAATCCGATTATGGAACTTCGTATCATTTAATATGTAACTGTCCAGTTTTTGCGCAACTGCGTTTCCGAGTACTCGGTTAAAAATTATAAAGTGAAAATGGCTTCAGAAACTTGAATCTTCAGGAGGTTCTGTTGTTCTTGACCCGCTGTGGTAAATAGCTATAGTAATAGCTCTCTTTACGCTTCATGTGTTATCACAGTGCCCTTTTCAGGTCGCTGTGTGAACCCATTGTGGTACGTTTATGCGTGTATGACGATCCTATTTCCTTACCTATCTTTTCCCCTGTCCCATCCCTCAGGTAAATGAATAGGCTCGTGTTCATGGCGATGGCACAAATTTCCCAAATGGAGGAGAAAGTGCCTCAGGAGCTACTGATACCTGATACCTGATCACCCGATACATATACACATGCAAAATGATCATTAGTAGAGGAAACTCTCAGTTGAAAACTCTTGAAGTGCTCATTGAATATTCAACTGAGAAGCAGGCTTTATCCCAGAGGGGATGCTACACCAGGAACAGAATTTCGTTCTGTTTGGATTCGTGCCTATGAGTCTGTATTATGAATCCAACGCTTCAACTAACGAAGCCGTCCGAAACGGTGTAGATACTGTCGAAAGTAATCATGATCTGTAAGGACCTGCGTGTCATGTGGAATGCGGATTCTCCCGAATGCCCAGTGTGCAATGGTTTAGAGGAAACGGCGGAACACGTTTTGTTCGTGTGCCCGCGTTTTCGCACGATGCGTGACCGCATGCTTGCCACATGCGGGGAGGACACAAACCCGGACAACTTGGTCCAGAGGATGTGTAGGGATGAGGTTAGCTGGAACGCCGTTTCAACGGCTATCACCCATATCGTCTGGGAGCTACAGAGGAGGTGGCGCATGGACTCGGAGAATGGCTAGTCCAGATGCAGTACAAGAGGTGGTCCACGGAGAGGAAGTCTCGGTAGCGGTGCTGTCGTGGCGTCGGTCTACTGGGTTGGATCCGAGCCCGCGGTTGGTAAGGGGTCCCCGGCAAGGGTCGGGGCAGGTGGAGACCCTGCTGTCAGCAACCTTCTGGTGCAGCTGATAGGGCCTGAAAGGTAGTGATACCCTTGCCTTCAGCAGGTCAGATCGGGTTGTACGTGGGCATCAGTTCTTGATGTCCGCAAAGCAGTTTGGCGCAGGCGGGGTTGACCCTGTCCGCCTTCCGAGGACAAAAAGAGTGACGAGGACCACTCGGGAAACTGGCTAAGCTCCATCATGTTACCGTGATGGACTCTCCAGAGCGAGTCATCGATGTTCGTTGCTGCTAGGCTACGCAGCTAACTTGAGGGTGCGATGTGCACTAGCCCCTTTCTGAAGCAATACTTTCTTGGTGGTTCCGGAGAGACGTAGGGTTTGGCGACCATAGGAATGTGTTTTAGTGGGTCGAGGAGAGAGTAGTCCTGACTCCTACTATTGTTGTAGAAGACGGCCTTAACCCCACACTACCCTAACCTTCCTGTTAGGGTGTCTGTTGAGCAGATTTTCCCCCTATGGTTTAGAAGGGAAAAAACTCAGCATGGCCTTGCTAAATACCTGCGCTTTCATCACTCAGCTAAGTAATATAAGTTCGTTTACAAATGACATAGTAGATAGCCCATATCTTGCTTCATATGGGTTTTGTTTCACTCAATAGATCACCAATATTCCTAAAGCCATTAACTCTCTTCAGGTGCAGTACGTTGTGGGTTTAATTAAATTGTTGCCATTCAATCTAATTAATTTTCATAAAGTTTGTCTTCCTACAGAGGCCTCACCTACTCACTTCGGCCTAACAACGTGATCTTGTTCGGTTGCATGGACGAAAGCCGATGCCGTGACCTATGAAAGCAAAAGTCGAAATTAAATCATCAGCCAGAATCATTTCAGCTTAGCGGCATAGTTTAACTGCTATCCGCAGACCACAAATTTCTCCCCGACAAAGGATGTCAGGGTGGAAAGAACGCCGCACATCGTCGTCGTCGTCCTAGCTCGCAGTTCGTCGTTGGGCGGATGCCAATATTTTTGTATTTAGACGCGATGCCTTCGGAAGGAAAAATGCCCTTCGTAAAGTATAGAGAAACCACAACCCCTGCTTCAACGACTGCGGCGAATGTGGTCGCGGTTTTCGGTGGACTTTTTCCCGTCGGCTTTCATTAACATATAATTTTGGAATTAAATGATAATAAATCTTTTGACAGGCAACATTTGTACCTTTTCACAGGCGACTTAGAGATTTTTGCCAACGGATCACAGATTCGGAGAGTGGGGCAATTTTAATAATTGGCCAGGGGATATATTTAAGCCTTCAACCACCATTGTGATCCATTGAAGAGGATTTGCGAGAAGATTGTTTTGATTGCCATGCAAAACGAATAAGTTTCTGCAAAAATGATTACCATTAAGTTGTATGAAAACTTACTTGGATTGACTTAGTTAATTGTTTACTTCTTGAAGATCGACCACTTTACAATGTACAAATTGTATCAAAAATTATACTTCGACTATGACCCTCTTCCATCAGTATAACAGATTAAAACGCTTCAAGCATTATTGAATGATGAGTTTGTTAATTCGTTACATATTTCTGTATCGATTCAAATATTTTCCCAAACTGTTTGTTCGCCATATTAGGGGCTGCTTTTGTTCGGATTAACTCATACCATCAACCAGAGCTGCGACAACTCACGTATGTAAGCTGGGAACAGCTTCGTGATAAGCTACCTGCAGAGGCGCGTGATCGATTGGTGGCTGATCGACGGAAGAATGTGCAGCTTGAAGATCAAGGTCCGTCAGCTACTACCATGTTAGGACAACCTTGGCGTCAACATCGGCTCTGATCTGGTGATGGTCACCACGCCACACCCTGATGATGGACGCGCCGTCGGGTACGTTGAACGAATCAACATAAGTATTGGTTTGACGAGGAGTATGGAGAGATTTTGTAGGAGAAAAAGGCAGCACGGGTGGTCGGTCATGCTGTAGCATGGATCCCGGCAGAGCATTGAACGTTACAAGCAAAATCAGCAGGCCCGCTTTTTCAGCGAGAAGAAACGTCGCCTGTGAGTTTTCAGCGAAGCCTCATTAAAAGTTCAGGAGATGTTCACGGTGGTCTCAAAATGGTTTCAAAGGGGTTTGAAGGTGTTGCGGTGATTCCGTGGGGTTCGGACGGGCCTTTGGGGATTTCAAGGAGTTTCATGGGGCATTCATGGAAGTTTCAGTCGGTTTCAGAGGAGTTTCAGATCATTTCATTGGTGTTTCAGTAGGCTTTATGGGGGTGCAGGGGACTATCTTTTCTTAAATAACGGTTGATAGTATTTACATACTTGTCGTGTACCCCTTTTTAGGTAATGGATTCTACCCAAGCGGAGTTTCAAGTGTATATGTTTTACATTCGTGATGAATTAATCCAGGGTTGTATTGTATGCTGCTTTCACAACAAAACGCCCTGCCAACTTCCTGTCGGCATTTCTGAATCATCGCGACGAATCAAGCACCACCTCTGCTGATGCTTGTGTTAGTGAGATCGGAGCAACGCCAGACTCCCGCCTGCTGATTGGCTGGCGACGACTCTGGCGATGGTTTCACCCGCGACGGATTCAAATCGTCGCGTTCGATTAGGGGGGAAATCGACAATAATTGAAATATTTGACTTCTACCTATACAATGCTTGAGCTTGGGGCAAGACTGTACATAAATGAATCTTTTCACCTGCAAGTTCTTCTATTACCTTTAACATTTCCACCTATGACCAAGAAAATTAGTAATTACCCAATCATTTGAATGCTATCTAGTTAGACTGATTTGTTCTACTTGCTGAAAGGAATTCTCCGCGGAAAAGGGCAATGAAATTAATTTTTGCTTACAGCAGCCATTAAGCGGGATGTTGAAGAACGTAATTGCGAGCGTGCGGACGGGCGGACGTGAAAGGGAGAGCACAGTGTTATTAATAAATGAAGCGCAAAATATTTCCCATTCATGGTTTTCGGTTTTCCTGAGCATTCACCACAGCCAAGTGCAGATGGGCTGATTCGGACCTAGCAAAGGGATGCGAAAAAGCTGAAACAGAATGGATGAAAGATATTCTCTGAAGTGAGCTATTTAACGCAGTGCCTTTGACTTGCAGCGTATCGCATCGCATCCTTAGAACAAACTCGGCAGCATTCATTGCTATGATGCTTTTTTTTTTCTCGCGACATTGAGCAGACGAAGAAGCCATCTCATTAGCTGGTCGCTTCTCTTTAGCAGCGTTTGCAAGAAGAGGATTACCGTTGGTGTAACTAGGAGTGACTTAATGCACCCTTCTTGAAGATTGGGGTGTCAGTGGGTCGACTCCAGAGGCATATTCTCCTCCATTTGGGAAATTTGAAGTTGAAGTCTGTAAATACATTTATTACAACAAAGAAGGGATTGGGAAGTAAGGAACGATTCAGTCGGTGATGGTTCAGTCCTTTTGCTTTGTTGGAGGGGAACGGTAGCGTTGGGCTAGCAGCCGATCAATGCAAGAATGTGCATTTTGACCCTTCAGCACGCGCGCTGTTGTAAAAAGTACAACACTACCAAAAAACCTCGATCGTCGTATACAGCGCGAGCGCGGTGCTGTTTCAGCTGCTTGATGGCGCGTGTTCTGAAGGTTAAGGGTTGTTTCTTCGACTACAGTATCATCAAAGTCACTGTCCTCCCGAAGAGAGAGACCTGGTGAAGAGGAAGAAGTGTCCTACGCGCATATAAAGCAAACATACGATCGTTGCTTGCCGCGTGACTTGAAAATCGTTATTGGCGACAGGTAGGGTAGGGAGGAAGGAAATATACACACCGATAATCGGGCGGAACAACGTGAACGTTGTAACGAATGATAACGCCCAACTTCACAGTCACCGTAGTATGGTAGCCTGAAACGCTTTTTTTTTCGAGAAGATATCCATAAAGCGACCTGAAGATCAAACAGAACACCAAATCGACCACGTTATAAGCGACGGTAAATTATTTTCAGATGTAACCGAAGTTCGCACATATCGCAGTGCGAATAAAGATTCTGATCACTTATTGCTTATACAGAGAAATCATCCAACCTAGCGGAGTGAAGAAGACGAAGAAGACCTATTCCGCAAAAGTCAAACTGCTGCACACTTTAAAAAGTATGCACACTACGTTGCAACAAAAATAAATTGCTGAAAATTTAAATTAAGTTTATTGGCGTTCAGTTGCATACAAAAGTGCTAAAACTACACCTAATATAGTTAAAAAAAATAAGTTACATATTGTGGCAGCAATTGTAATTGTAAACCATAAACAATTTTCATTATTTTAGAATTTTATGGTAATCAAGTGTGTGAGTGCTTTTTAGCGTGAATCGAGCACTTTTGACGTTTGCGGAACGACTGCGGCGGTCGAAACCACCGCAACCCCGTTGGATTTTTCGATTTCACCGCAATACCTTGTCGCTGTACGCATGCGCACCAAACCTTCGACGGTTGTTACCACGCGTCGAAGTACAACGCCACGACTTAGCCTGCGCAATGTAGAAGTAGCTCGAGATTACGCGCAGCATTTGGAAGTGACCCTGAACGAAATAGTAGATTGACGCAGCTACTCTTGAAGATGGCTGGAGGGACATCCGATCCGCCATAAGTAGTTTAGCAGCAGCACTAGGCTCAGCAGCTCCGACAGTACGATAGTGAACGTGAACAGTTAAACAACGAAAAGAATGCAGCATGTTGCAACGCCTAACGATGGCTAATGCGATCATTGTAAAATACAAGATTGTCATGCGGTTAGGGTTACCAAGCTTTTAATCGCACCATTCTGTGAGGTAAGGGTTCGATTCCTGCTCCTAGCGATGAAAGTTTTCGTGAAAATAGTTTCTTCTCCGTATTCAGTGGTGCATGCACCGTGTGTCCCTTGTCTTGTGTTAAGTTCCATTCAGTCTGTACAGCCGTATCTTTTTTTATATGGTTTTGATATGTAGGACACAGAGCCGAAAGGTGTTATCACAGACAAACAGACGTAACACTGACGAAATTTCCATCGTCGACGGTTTTAAAGATCATTTTAAATAAGTATCCGCAGCTGTTACTTTCACAACCAGAGGTGCGGGAACCTTTTTTGTTCGCGTTGGACGTTTTACACTAGCACCTGCTGTTGACGATATTGCAAAGCTCAGTGCTTCGCGCAATATCGTCACCAGCAGGTGCTAGTGTAACAGAGCGATGAATTTTTATGGATTTTTTTTTCTTAGTGTTACGTCTGTTTGTCTATGGTGTTATGCTTATTAACAACTTAGCAGTGTAATGGCTTTTGTAGTTAGAATATATTTTCAGGACAGCGTCTTTGTTGCCAAGCTTTTCGCTGAAAATCAGTCAAAACTGTCAATGATGGATGTGATGTAATTATTCGGGATTATTTTTCTGAATTTCAGCGGAGTATTCGCATGCAGAAGTATTTTTCCGCAGGCCACTTTACAAGCCCCTGAAGATGTTGGTATAGAGAGTACAATCGCGAATAGAAGTACCTATTTGCAGATAATTGTTAAAGACACTTTAAATAAATATGAACGAGTTGTAAAATACAAATTTAGTGTCATTCTCCACTTTGCTCCTGATCCTAAACTTTCATGTGCAGTGAGTCCTCACAGATTGTTTGATCAGTCGATTCAGATAACTCAAGAAGTCCGTATCCTACAATTTCTGCTGAACTTTATTCATCCATAAATAATGCCGGTATCCAGTTGACTGCATTCGCTTCAAAAAATTTCGCCGGTTTTTCTAAATATTTAAATAGGTATTTGGATTTTTTTTGTGATGTGATGTGATGAAGATACTTACCTATAGTGAAATGCCGACCAAAAATATTCTGATTTGTTCATAATCAACCACACCCTCCCGCACTACTGCCTCAATCCATAGTCTACGACGCTCTCTTTTGTTCTACTACAGTTGTTCCGGATGGAAATTTCAAAACAAATTGGATTGTCAAATCCATTGACGTCAAACGTCTTGCCGGTAGGTGCAGTTGTTCTAATTCCCCCAAGAAATGTCAAATTCAAAGAATCACCCACTATTAGAGTGGAAAATGTTCACAGTCATGGAAAACACGAATTTGAATATTTTCGAACTGATTATTCAAAACAAAAATCACATTGCCACTCTTCCTCTTCGCACCATCAGTCATTTCGTGGTAGTTGAATATAAAGCAGATCGAGAAGCATTAGCATTAGCATTTAGCATTAGCATTAAGCAAGTCGCACAAATTCGTAGGTGGTACAGTCTTGGACCGCTGTTATGAGGGTTGCCTCCTTCCCGTCCGTTACCAAAGCACAAAGATTTGGGACTAATCTCTGGCTCTTAGACAAGATTGACGCAATCCTCCAACGATCCAGTACTGTCCTGGCCACGTCCTTGCGACAGCTGATGGATAGGGAAGGAAGATTAGTTGGACACCTAAGAAAGTACATAGAGACCTCTACATTCTTTCTGGCCTAGGCGTCACGGGAATTTGGGTGTGGAAGGGTACAGTTAAAAGGATACGTTTGGTAAACGTTCAGGTGCGCAGCATATTTTTGGTTGTGTTGAAACTGCTGCCTGGTTCCTTTCCCATCTTGATCCTTGTTGGGGTGTTCGATGACAAATCTGAAATAGAAAATGGTATTAACTTCTCCCCTTAAAAATTATTAGTGATACGCTCGCAACAGTTATATCACAGGGAAACAGACGTCCCGATCTACTTACTCTCCATCGATTACTCTTTGACAGTTTATTCACATTTTCGATAGGTGGTCAATTAGCAACTCGCAGTGCTCGCATCAGAAGCGAGAAGAAAAAAAGCAATATTAAACAAAATCAAACGGACACTTTTCTCCTCAACTACTTAAATTAACGGCTGTTGTTATAGTTACAGTTATACCAAAAACTCAGGCCCTAGGCTATGTCTGCATTCAAAAGAAATTTCCACCCCTACTCACACATGTAAATGCAAGAATGTTACCATGCACGAGTTGAGTAGTCATTCACTTCACCATGTACTCACCGAGCAGCAACGGACCCGTATAACGCATTCAGATCAGATACTAATCCTTTTCAATGAGGCGGGGTGACGGCTGCGGAAACTGTAAGAACTGACTAAAATTGGAAAAGCCCTCTCTTTTCGATACGGAAGAACGCATGAAAAACGGACCGAAAAACTGATTCCTCTCACAACCTACGCGATAAACCCAAACTTGGAAGTGAGGCCCACTTTAGAACGTGCGGGTGCAAATCGAATGCAACACCTCCGCAGCTAAACACCCCGCACAAGTTCTGGCGAAAATGCATTCATGGACCCCCTCTCATCCGGCACTACGATGTCAAAACAACTCCCCGAGGCGGCGCGGATCAGACACCAGAGCTGCAAGTCACCAGTCCCCTCCCCCTCCCCAACCTACCAAATACTACAACTTGCTGACGTTACCAAACGCGTCGCACCCAATCAGTGGGAGAACAAAAGAGACCACCAGCAGCGCGCAACTTCGATCCGCGCCACCTTAACTTTTCGCTCACACCCTCTCAAATCAGTTGAAAGTGTTCATTTCTGTTAAGGCTGAAATTTCAAAAACAGGATATGGAAGAGGGACATGGAAAGAGATTTCCTATCGGAACAGACTCACCGGATGCCTGAAAACTTTTGTTTTCCTCTTCAATGTGATGATGCCTCGTTGCTGCTGCGAATTCCTTTTCCTCTTCTTTCTACAGAAATTCACAATAAAACGGTTGCACTTCTCGAAGATGCCCCTTCTTCATTCACTGAAAAAGTCACAAACTGTTTCACTTGCGCTCCCTGGAAACCTGGGAACGAACAAACGTGGCCACAGCAAAATTTCCACTCCTTTGGTCACCAGGAAAATCTCAAAATTCACTATTTCTGGTCGATATTTCTTCACGCATGCATTACCACACAACACCAATTTAAATTACGGCACTTCCAAACGAATATTTAGCCATTTTTTGTATGAAAACACTTAATTTATTTGAATCTAATCGCGTCGCACTTGAAATAAGCTGCCTCCGTACAGCAGAGCTGCAAGTTCCACCATAGTTAGTACACCCAGTATATTACACAAAAATCGTTGGAAAAGACAAATCAAACCCACAGACTTTAGCGGCCCGAGTCACTCGGCTCAACACCATCCGAAACTATTATTTTCATTCCCGTATCTGCAATCCGGGTGGCGTAGGGCCAGTCAGACCATCAATCGAATCGAGAAAATCCGAATACGAAAAAAAAGCTGCCAATAACAAAAACACTTCCACTCGCGGTCACTGCCTACTTCGATCAATATAAAGCAGATCGAGAAGCATCTTCATAAATACCTATGTTTATGGCTACGATTTCCACCAAAAACACTCCACAACAATCAAATGATACAAGATCTGTGTAAAACACCATTGAACCTAATCGAAACGTTTATATTTAATTAGCAATTTAACACTTCGTAAGATGTTTACAAATATTCCTTGACTTTCATTCAGTTGACAAACGAGTAGGAGAAAGAGGGACATAACGCCCCGGCTAACCATATGTGGTCATAAACCTAAAGTGATGCTTATTTTAAGGTCGTAATCTACCTTGGAGAACAGTTTACTCCCTTTCCTAAGAGGCTCCAACTTTTGGCCCGCGTGCTCACAAAATTTCCCATTCAAATTCACAATTCAATGCCGGAAAACTACAGGAGGCAAAACGCCTTTTTGGGTGAGGCTAAACGCCCGCTGGCATTTCCCGCTTTGACTTGTTGTGACCACCACCAAGGGGCTCCATAGAACTCTTCCCAGCCGCAAATGAAGGAGTAGGAGGCGCGTGGTAGTTTAATGGCTTCATTCCATATAATCAGCGCGCAATGTCTTAATTTCTGTGCGCTGCAAATTAGGGAATCTTTCCAAATGTGGAAAATCAGCCGTTTTTGGGCTTAACTTGCTCAGTTTTAGTTCTTACTTACCTTACCGGTCAGCCTAAGGCCGGGGTGGCCTCTGCTGTACATAGTAGCCGCCTCCATTCAACTCGGTCCATGGCTGTTTGTCTCAAGTTCCGCACTCTGCGTAGGGTCCGCAGATCGTCCTCCACTTGGTCGACCCACCTAGCTCGCTGCGCTCCACGTCTTCTTGTACCGGTCGGATGACTCTCGAGAACCATTTTAGTCGGGTTGCTATCCGACATCCTGATGACGTGACCCGCCCACCGTAGCCTCCCGATTTTCGCGGTATGGACGATGGTTGGTTCTTTCAGCAGCTGATGCAGCTCGTGGTTCATTCGCCTTCACCAAGTCCCGTCTTCCATCTGCACTCCGCCGTAGATGGTACACAACACTTTCCGTTCGAAAACTCCAAGGGCGCGTTGGTCCTCTGCACGTAGGGTCCATGTTTCGTGCCCATAGATGACGATCGGTCTAATCAGCGTTTTGTAGATGGTTAACTTCGTGTAACGGCGAACTTTATTCGATCGTAGAGTTCTGCGGAGTCCAAAGTAAGAACGATTTCCTGCCACAATGCGCCTCTGAATTTCTCTGCTGGTGTCGTTGTCGTCGGTCACCAGTGAGCCCAAGTACACGAATTCTTCAACCGCCTCAATTTCATCACCGTCGATATGAATTCGGGGTGGCGGGCGCGGTGATTCCTCCCTGGAGCCCTTTGCCATCATGTACTTTGTCTTCGACACATTAATGACTAATACGATTCGCCTGGTGTGGAGCGGACCTGGTGTGGTGGTTAGAACACAAGACCATCACGCCGAGGACCTGGGATCGAACCCCACTCCCGTCATACTCACAAAATGTGGGTTCTTCTTTCGGAAGGGAAGTAAAGCGTGGGTCCCGAGATGAACTAGCCTAGGGTTAACAATCTCGTTAATACAGACAAAAAAAAACGATTCGCCTGGCTTCACTCTTTAGTCGGATGTACGTTTCCACCATCGTCTCAAATTTACGAGCAATAATATCAATATCATCGGCGAAACCAAGCAGCTGAACGGACTTCATGAAAATCGTCCCACTCGTGTTTATCCCCGCTCTTCTTATTACACCCTCCAAAGCAATGTTGAACAGCAAGCACGAAATACCATCACCTTGCCGTAACCCTCTGCGAGATTCGAAGGGACTCGAGAGTGTCCCTGATACTCGAACTACGCACATCACTCGATTCATCGTCGCCTTGATCAACTGTATCAGTTTATCCGGGAATCCGTATTCGTGCATAATCTGCCATAGTTGTTCTCGATCGATTGCATCATACGCCGATTTGAAATCGATGAACAAGTGATGTGGGCACGTTGTATTCGCGGCATTTCTGCAACACCTGGCGGATGGCTAACATATGGTCCGTTGTAGCGCGTTCACCCATAAATCCAGCCTGATATTGCCCCACGAACTCTCTTGCAATCGGTGATAGACGGCGGCATAAAATTTGAGAGAGTATCTTGTAGGCAGCGCTCAGTAGTGTGATCGCGCGGTAGTTCCCGCAATCCAACTTGTCGCCCTTTTTGTAGATGGGACACACGATACCTTCCTTCCATTCCTCCGGTAATACTTCATCCTCCCTAATCTTGGTAATGACCCGGTGTAGTGCTCTCACCAGTGCTTCTCCACCGTATTTTAGAAGCTCGCTTGGTAGTTGATCTGCTCCAGCGGCTTTGTTGTTTTTCAACCGGCCAACCTCCTCCTCAATCTCTTGAAGGTCAGGGGCCGGAAGTCTTTCGTCCTGTGCACATACTCCTAGATCTGTTACCACGCCACCTTCGATACTTGCAACGTCGCCATTGAGGTGCTCATCGTAATGCTGTCGCCACCTCTCGACCACCTCACGCTCGCTCGTGAGAATATTCCCGTGATTATGGGCTGCAAAACGATGAGTCGATAAGGAGAGCGTCCAATATAGCTCTGGTCCTCACAAGTTCCTACCTCATGCTTCCACGGGTCAAGCGATGACAAAGACCGCCAGCTAAGAGTTGTGTGCTTAGCTGGTAGTGCAGCCTGGGCACTGTTGTCCTTCTGACTTCAGCTAGATTGAGGAGGTACGATCCGAGTGTCTGTTCACCAAGGAGGTGCGGCTCAAACAGCGTCTGTTCTGGCATCCAGCGGCTGAGTAAGAAACGCTGCACCACGCCCAGCTAGATCCAAGGTGGTAGCCCCATCAGCGTGGTCATCCCAGTGTTGTTTGGGACGTTAAACAGAACTGGCACGATGACCCTCCGGCGAGACAGGAGTGTTGGCGTAGGCCCAATAAGCCACCCGTAAAAATCCCCATTGCGAATAACATAGGAGAAAATACGACTCGATACAATCGGCAAAGACCCACGCGACGAAATAAGGACTACGATTGGAAACTTGGAACATGGAATTGCAAGTCACTAGGTTTCGCAGGGTGTGACAGGATAATCTACGACGAACTACATCCCCGCAACTTCGACATCGTGGCGTTGCAGGAACTTTGTTGGACTGGACAGAAAGTGTGGAAAAGCGGGCATCGAGCGGCTACCTTCTACCAAAGCTGTGGCACCACCAATGAACTGGGAACAGGATTTATAGAGTTGGGCAAGATGCGACAACGTGTGATCGGATGGCAGCCGATCAACGCAAGGATGTGCATGTTAAGAGTTAAGGGCCGTTTCTTCAACTACAGCATCATCAACGTCCACTGCCCACACGAAGGGAGACCCGATGACGAGAAAGAAGCGTTCTACGCGCAGTTAGAGCAAACATACGATGGTTGCTCGCCGCGTGACGTGAAAATCGTTGTCGGCGACATGAACGCGCAGGTAGAAAGGGAGGAAATGTACAGACTGGTAATCGGGCGAAACAGCCTGCACGCCGTATCGAATGATAACGGCCAGCGATGCGTAAACTTTGCAGCCTCCCGTATGGTAGTCCGAAGCACCTTCTTCCCCCGCAAAGATTTTCACAAAGCCACCTGGAGATCACCTGACCATCAAACAGAAAACCAAATCGACCACGTTCAGTTTTAGTTCTAGTTTGCTTGAATCTAACGAACACCTCCACAATATGATTAAATCGCGTGAAGGCGTTTTGCCCTCGGGGGGCGTTATGCCCGCAGTTCCCCTATCGAGGAGCTGAAAATGAATATGCAGGCAAGGGAACTCGGTGAACTTCAGCGTTTCTGCTCGAAAATTTTGCGCATTGCCACTGTCAAGTAGCACCCACTGGACGCCATTCCCGCTCGCTAATAAGTAAATACAGATTTTTCAGAAACTTTCAGAATTGGATATAAATTTTCCGCGAAATAATTCAGATTTTCGTCAAATAGGGTGATACAGGTTGTACAGATTTTTTGAAAGGCAAAATACAGATTTAAATGTCACAGCACTGGCTCCAGCAGGGAGGACGAGATCGCGAAGCGATGGAAAGAGCTGTACCGTAGTAAGCACACGAAAGTTCTTCGAGGAGTTGAATGGCTCGCGCAGAGGCTTTGTGCCGAAACAATCACAAGAACCTTCATGATCGTAAGGTGGCGACAGCATTACGATGAATAATGACAATATTGCAAGTACCGAACGTGGAACTCGTAACTGATCTAGAAGTACGTGCGGAGGATGATAGATTCCGTCCCCTGACCTCCATGAGATTGAGGAGGAGCAAACAACAAAGCCATTGGAGCCAAAATACGGTGGAGATACACTAGGTATTCCGGGCACTATTATTCTAGGTCATTACCAAAACATGGGACAAAGAGGTATTACCAGAGCAGTGGATGGAAGGTATCGTGTGCCCTATTTACCAAACTGGTAACTATTGAACGATACCTTAAAAGTACTCTCCTGAATTTTATGTCGCCGTCTGTTTCCGATTGCAAGAGAATCTGTGGGCAATATCCAGCTGGATTTATAGGTGAACGCGCTACAACCGACCAGATGTTCGCCATCCACCAGGTATTGTAGAAATGCCGCGAATACCATGTGCCAATACATCACCAGTTCATCAATTTTGAAACGGCGTATGAAACAATCAATTGACGGTGATGAAACCGAGGCGGTTGAAGAATATATTTTACCTTACCTTGCCGGTCATGCCAAGGCCTGAGTGGCCTCTGCTGTACATAGTAGCCGTCTCCATTCTACACGGTCCATGGCTGTGTGTCTCCAGTTCCGCACTCTGTGAAGAGTCCGCAGATCGTCCTCCACTTGATCGACCCACCTGGCGCGCTGCGTAGCACGTTTTCTAGTACCGGTCGGATGACTTTCGAGAACCATTTTAGTAAGGTTGCTATTCAACATCCTTATGACGTGACCCACCTACCTCGCGGTGTGGACGATGATTGGCTCTCTCCGCAGCTGATGCAGCTCGCGGTTCATTCGCCTTCTCCAAGTCCCGTCTTTCAGAATTCATTTACTTGGACTTATTGGTGACCACCGACAACGACACCAGCAGAGAACTGTCGTGGCACAGTTCTCCCACAAATCTCGTTTCAACATTTCTCGGACTTCATCATAAAACAATATAACTTTCCGTCATAAATTAAACACTTTCTCAGCGTGACACAAAAAACCCGAAACCTCCATCCAAATTCTTTGCCTACCAAAACATGCAGTCAGTAACGAAACCTTTTCCTTGTTTCCATAACCTTCTTAAAGTGCTTCCATATGCGCGCAATAAATTACACGCATATGCAAGACTCGAGTAGTTTACCAAACAACTCTAGCGCGTCGTTCTGCCATTCTTGTTTAACCTACCTACTTCCTATTTTCTGCTGTACTCAAAACTTAGTTCTTAAGTGTCAAGTAAAATAAAATTCATTCCTATTCGTAACTCCACACCGAGTAGTCGCGTTGTGAAGATATATCTCTGTATCCGAAGTCCGACATGCCTCATGGCTGACCGTGACGAGAGATAAGTGATTAAAGTGCGCCTTCGTATAAAATCCATGCGACAGAAGTGCAAACGTCGTCCAAAAATAATAACCGTCAAAGTGCAGCTTAAGCTATGGGAAACGAATCGTCAACCCCGAAACCGGTGACTCACGAGCAGATCGTGAGTATCATCAACGCCAGCAACGTAAAAGAAAAAGTGCATAGTGAAAAAACCGCCAAATCGGTAGAATTAATCGCATACATTCTACTAACGGTGATATGTGTAGCCACCTTGTTCCTAGTGTATCGACTCATCGTCAAGTACGAGCGAATCAAAAATCAAAGGGTTGTTGATCGGGCAATAAGCCTAAATAACGTCACCACATCTACGGCACCAGCGCATTAATCGAAGAACAAGAACAGACAGTGGACAAAAGTACGCGAACATTTAGACGCTAAACATAGAGGGAGTCAAATTAGTGAAGAGTGAAGAAGAACGATTTAAGTGAACTGACAACATAAGACGAAATGAGTGAAAAGATGAAGATCTGGCTAAGCGTAGCAATTTTGCTAACATCATTAATAGTGGGATACCTTCTGTGGGTATTCCTAAAGGAAGAATTTAGTGACATTCACATCTTACGATGTTGAACATTTACACAACCAGAACCCGAACATAGTGCAATGCGTGTGTGTCAAACCGCTCGAGAAGCATCGGAAAGGTAGCATTGACCAAGAGCAGACTTATGCCGATGTCAGCTGAAACCGCCGCTCTTCCAGAACCAGCACATGCAGCGAAACAACAGGTGGCGATGGACACTGGCAGTAAACGATAAGTAGAACAAATCTTTATAAATCTCCTAATGTTATGCCGAAAAGGGTCATTATTGAAAAAGTAGGAATTCTACTAAAAATAGAACAGCATTTTAGAAAATCTATAAATCAAAATATTTCCAGTAATACTCTTGACGCACATTTTAATAAGGCTATCATTTTATTCGCTGAAATAGATGAGCTTCTTTTAGAAAACCAAGACGAAATTCCAGATAAAGAATTTTTTACTTTTATTAGACAATCAAGAAACGCAATAGAATATATTAAAGAAAGTGTCCGAGTTAGGAAAGTAACCAAAATTAATAATTTAAAACAAGTGGAAATGGCCACCGAAAATCCTTTTGATGCCAAGCTAGCTGCATCGGTCTTGATGCCATTCGACGGCGATGCCGAAAAACTTTCCGCTTTCATTGACGGTGTAAAATTTTTGAAAAAGGTGTATACCCAAGCACAACACGAAACGTTAAAGCTATTCCTTTTAACGAGAATTTCAGGTAAAGCCCGAGATGCATTACCTAACAATATCCAAGAGACTACTATTGATGCGATGATTGATCTCATCAAATCTGCCTGTGAAAGTAAAACTACTGCAGAACAGATATTGGCAAAAATTAAATCAGTCAAACGCGGATTGTCAAAACAACAATATTGTCAAGAAGTGGAAATTCTTTGCAATAAGCTTACCAATATTTACGTGAGAGAGAATGTTCCTCACGCGACCGCTAAAAAGTTAGCCACCAAAGCAGGTTTGGAAACTTTGATTAACAGTACATCTAACGAGACAGAAAAAATAATACTGCAAGCAGGAACATTTTCGACAATCGAAGAGGCAATCCAGAAAGTAAATGAGCTACCGGATAGTGTCGAGTCCAGTAACAGCATGAATCGTGTATTCCACGTAAATTCAAAAAGAATCATGCAAAAACGACAAACTCAGAACCGAGGGAACTATAATGTTGCTCCTCGTGGTTCCCATCAAAGTAATCAGCGTTACGGATCATACCCGATACGTTTTAATAACAATCAAAGTAGACCGTTCCCAAATAACAACAACTACCGTTACCGAACAGACAACCGTGGTCATGCACGCGGTTATCCGCGACAATTTAACAGAATATATTTTGCTGACAATCAATCGAGCTCACCAATGCAAAACGTTTTTCCCAATCCGCCCCCGGGCGTGCAAAGCCAAGGTCAGCATTTCGCAAACGCTAATACAGTACAACCACCGAATATGACTCAACCAAATCAACCTTTTTTTGGAACAGTAGGGCAGTATACACAATCAATGTAGCTGCCTCCAATTTCATTAATGTGCCAATTAGCGTATCTAATAAAAACTGTTCGTTCCTGGTAGATTCAGGAGCAGACATTTCATTATTGAAAACACGATGTATCTCACGTCCAATATCAATTAATCAAAATAATACTTGCGTTTTACGCGGAATAACACCCGGTGAAGCTACTTGCAGAGGAACAATCAATTGTTTTTCTTATATACAAAATACAGCTGTGAATAGCCTGTTTCATCTGATAGAAGACGATTTCCCGATACCAACTGACGGTATACTGGGAAGAGATTTCCTTACTACATACCGATGTGAAATAAATTACGATACGTGGATTTTAGCAGCATACGTAAATAACATCCGACTTGAAATCCCAATTTGCAATAATCTAAATGGGTCTGCGTGGATACCAGCTAGATCTGAAGTATTTAGATTGATAAACAATTTTAATGTTCATGGAGATGTCATAATTAATTCCGCTGAGCTTGCACCAGGCGTGTTTTGTGCCAACGCCATTGTGAATAGTTCCGCACCTTTTGCTAAAATTATAAACACTAATGAATATCCTGTGCAACTTGCAAATTTTAATTTAAAAACTTCCAATCTTAACGACTTTTACATAGCTAAAATTGACTGTAATAATACAGATAGAATCGAAAAATTGAATGCAGAACTAAATTTTAACGATATACCTGCATCCGCCAAACAATCTTTACAACAATTATGTCACGAATACAATGATATATTTAGTTTAAAGGATGATTTATTAACGTGTAACAATTTTTATCAACAAAAAATTAGCCTAAAAGATAAATCACCGGTATACATTAAAAACTACCGGAATGCACAGTGTCACAAGGAAGAAATCTGTCGTCAAGTAGATAATTTAATTGCAAACGATATAATTGAACCTTCGGTGTCTAGTTACAACTCACCATTATTACTTGTTCCCAAGAAGTCAACTACTTCCGAAAAGAAATGGAGATTAGTAGTTGATTTTCGTCAATTGAACAAAAAATTGCTTGCGGATAAATTTCCTCTTCCAAGGATTGACGATATTCTCGATCAACTTGGCAGAGCCAAATATTTTTCGACGCTTGATCTCATGTCAGGTTTTCACCAGATTGAGATCGAGAAAAATTCCAGAGAGTTCACCGCGTTCTCGTTGCAGGAACGTGGACATTTTCAGTATAAAAGATTGCCGTTTGGACTAAATATAAGCCCAAACAGTTTCCAACGAATGATGTCAATAGCACTCAGTGGCTTGAGTCCCGAGTGTGCATTCTTGTACATTGACGATGTTATTGTCGTAGGTTGTTCAATTGAACACCATCTGAAAAACTTGAGGAATGTTTTCGAATGTTTCAGGCAAAGAAACCTGAAACTGAACCCTTCAAAATGTAATTTTTTCAAAGCAGAAGTTACATTTCTAGGTCATAAAATCACCGATAAAGGTATCTTGCCTGATAATTCAAAATTTGATGTAATAAAAAATTACCCACAACCTCAAAACGCAGACCAAGTTCGAAGTTTTGTAGCCATGTGTAATTATTACAGGAGATTTATTCCTGGTTTTGCAAATATTTGTTGTCCTTTGAACAAATTATTAAGAAAAAATACAGTTTTTGTGTGGTCAGAACAATGCAAGTCCGCCTTTGAAACATTAAAGACTATGCTACTTTCACCACAAATATTACAGTATCCAGATTATCAAAAACCATTTATATTGACTACAGACGCATCAGATTTCGCTTGCGGGGCAGTTTTGTCCCAAATGCATGGAAGCAATGATCTACCTGTTTCTTTCGCCAGTCGCGCGTTTACAAAAGGCGAAGCAAATAAGCACATCATTGAGAAAGAATTAGCCGCTATTCACTGGGCTATCATGCATTATCAACCCTACTTATTAGGTCGTAAATTTTTGGTGCGTACTGATCACCGACCGTTAGTTTACCTCTTTGGAATGAAGAACCCTTCTTCAAAGTTGACGCGAATGAGGATTGATCTCGAAGAATTCGACTTTGAAGTAGAGTTCGTCCCAGGTAAAAGTAACGTTGTGGCTGACGCATTGTCTAGAATTAATATTACATCAGATAAATTAAAGTCAATTAACATTTTACAAGTACAGACCAGGTCAATGCTACGCAAACCTTGTTTAGTCAACAATAACATACAAAGCAGATTACCGGAGCCTGATCAACTCCACGTGTATGAAGCAGTTAGCAATGAACAAATACATAAACAAAAAAAATTGCAATTTTCATTACATCAAAATAAAAATAAATCAACTATGGCAATTCTTCTCGAAAAAAATTTCAAAACGAGTCTAACTCTAGCGTTAGGTCTCACAATTAACAATGTTAACTTGCCAGAAATATTTAAGCTGATTGAAAAGGGTACCCTACAATTAATGAAACAAAATAAAATCGAAAATGAGTGTATTGCTATTTCGACTAGCGATACCATATTTAATTATATAAGTATCAATGATTTCAAAACAATAGGAAATCAAGTTTTGAAAAATATTAAAATTATCATTTATCATCCTCCTAGAAAAATAAACAACCCAAACGAAATTCAAGCTATTTTACAACATTACCATAGTACACCAATCGGAGGTCATGTTGGTATTAACCGATTGTACAAAAAATTGAAAAATTTATATATTTGGTCAAATATGAAATATTTAGTTACTAAATATGTCAAATCCTGCGAAATTTGTAAAAGGAACAAACATTTTTCGTCGGTTCAAAGTAAAATGATAAAAACTTCAACTCCATGCAAATCATTCGACATAGTTGCAATAGATACGATTGGACCATTCACAATGAGTAGCAAAGGAAACAGATACGCAGTTACTATACAATGCGATCTGAGTAAATACGTCATAGCTATACCTGTTCCGGATAAATCAGCTGACACGATTGCTAGAGCAGTAGTGGAAGGATGTATTTTGATATACGGACCAATGAAAGCAATTCGAACAGATCAAGGTACAGAGTACAAAGGTATCTTTGAATCAGTTTGTAAACTGCTCAATATCGATCGCATTCTAGCAACAGCATATCACCCACAAACTTTGGGAGCGTTGGAAAGGAATCACAGATGTTTAAACGAATATCTGAGAATCTTTGTCAACGATCTTAAAGATAATTGGGATGAATGGTTATCTTTTTACTGCTTTAGTTATAATACTACTCCCAACTCGGAACACAATTACAGCCCTTTTGAAATAGTATTTGGAAAGCCCGTAAATACATTTGATCAGATAAATCTAGACCAAATCACTCCTATTTATAACCACGACTCATACGTAAATGAAATAAGATATAAACTACAGCTTATACACAATGAAATCCTAAGAAAAATCGAGAATGTCAAACTATCAAGAACAGAAGAAGCAAATAAAGATGTAACACCAACAAAATTGAGCATTGGAGATAAAGTGTATTTAAAATTGGAAAATAGAAGAAAATTAGATATTGTACAAGATGGTCCCTATATAATAATAGATCTAGATGAATCAAATGCTACTATAAAACATCAAACAACTGCTAATATTTTGAAAGTCCATCGAACAAGATTAATTAAGCAAAAATCCTGAAAAATCAAGAATAACAGAATGCTAAAACGACCGCATAAAGCCTATAATTTGTCTCAAAATTTAGAATGGTTACACCATTCTTCCTAAGGAGGGAGGTGTCGTGGCACAGTTCTCCCACAAATCTCGTTTCAACATTTCTCGGACTTCATCATAAAACAATATAACTTTCCGTCATAAATTAAACACTTTCTCAGCGTGACACAAAAAACCCGAAACCTCCATCCAAATTCTTTGCCTACCAAAACATGCAGTCAGTAACGAAACCTTTTCCTTGTTTCCATAACCTTCTTAAAGTGCTTCCATATGCGCGCAATAAATTACACGCATATGCAAGACTCGAGTAGTTTACCAAACAACTCTAGCGCGTCGTTCTGCCATTCTTGTTTAACCTACCTACTTCCTATTTTCTGCTGTACTCAAAACTTAGTTCTTAAGTGTCAAGTAAAATAAAATTCATTCCTATTCGTAACTCCACACCGAGTAGTCGCGTTGTGAAGATATATCTCTGTATCCGAAGTCCGACATGCCTCAGAACCTCAGAGACGCATCTTCAAAACGCTGATTATACCGGTATTCCTCTATGGTCACGAAGCATGGACTGTGGGACACGTCACCAGGATGTCGGCCAACAATCCAATAAAAATGGTTCTCGAGAGCAATCCGAACGGAAAAGGACATAGGTGCAGTGTGTGCAGTGAGCAAGATGGATCGATCGAGTGGAGACAGTGCCGGATATAGGTCTCGGGGGGCCCGGGGCAAACCCTAAAAAGTGGGCCCCCAGAATCAAAATTTCGAAAAAAAAATGAACCATACAATTACGTTTTTTTTTCTTAATCTTATGTATTATTTTAGACCTAATATTGAAAGCTTCTGATTTCTGAACTTCTCCAAAATTCCGACAAATAGAAAATTATTCAAACATTTAATTTGATATTTGATTCAAATGTTAAAATGCTAGCGTAAATGACATCTCGTTCAGATAGTACACATATTTTAAACTTTCATCCGAATTGAAAACATTTATACAAGTTTAAGAACTTAGCGTTCAGTTAAAAAACTAAAACATGCAGCATCTTTATTTGAGATTGCACGGGATCGACGAGTATTTCAAAATTCAGATTATATAAAGATTAGTCTCTTGGGAGCAACTGTAGCAATAAATCTTAATATCTTCAGTAAAACCAAACATAAAGTTATGGAAAGTTACAGTTTCCAGGACACTCGGTTTTCAAAACTAGCCTTAACTCCCAAACATCTCCAGAATTCATCATCTTCTCTTTTTCATGATAGCAGCGAACTGATGCAAATAAGTACAAGGCATTTGTTTTCAAAATATAATCATAATCAACAAACGTATGTACACTCCCATGCAAAAGTTTGGGGTCACCCCCTTAAAAACATGGAAATGTTTTTTGGTCATATCTCAGTCATCTTTCATTTAATCTCCTCGTTCTTAGACTCTATCGAAAGATAAAGAGTTAGATTAGATTCGTAGGTATTTTTCACAAATTTTATATGAAATTTTTAGTATAAAAAGTTTACCTAAACTTACATGTTTTTCCTAAATCTGTTAGAAAAATTGTTTTCCGTGTAATTCGAAATTGGACCGACCAAATTTTAAAATTAAAGTTGCATTAGAACCCTATTTCTATCCTCTTTGAGAGCCATTCATTAGATTTTAGCGGAAAAATTTAACATAATTTAAATTATCGAGTTAGGTTTGCAAGTCACCGTGCAAAATTTTGGGGTCACCTTCCAAATGAAGTCTGAGTCGGATTTTTGTTCAAATCGTCATTTTTTTTTGGTTCAACTTCAATTCTTTCTCTGATAGTTGAATGGCAAGGCAAATAAATGATTATGAAATGTTCATAAACTAAGTTCTAGACTAAGTTAAAGTAGAAAATGAAAAAAGTAAATAAAATCCATACAAAATCAGCTAAGTACGTTATATAAAGTGCGAAAGAGGATGGATGGAAGTGAGATGAAAATGACTGATTCGTCAATTCTACTATATATAACTGTAAGTGTTATAACCACAAAATCCATAAGTTTCAGGAATGTAGCACATTTTAATTTAAATGGCATTTTTATCAAAAAGTTATCCCTTTGCTTTGCACCAAAACCCAAAATCTCGAATGTGATAGTACATTTGGAGAAATGACATTCGTTGTAATGGTTTTTGGGGTAATGGTGTATTTGTGGTTTTAACACTTACAGTTATATAGGGTAGAATTCACGTATTAGTCATTGTTATCTCACTTATATCCTCTTTCGCTCTTTATATAACGAACTTAGCTGATTTAGTATGGATGTTATATAATATTTTCTACCTTAACTTAGTTTAGAACTTAGTTTATGAACATTTCATAACTGTGACTTGCCATTCAACTATCATACAAGGAATTGGAGTTGCACCAAAAAATGACGATTTGGATAAAAATCCGAATCAGACTTCATTTGGAAGGTGACCCCAAACTTTTGCACGATGCAGCATACTAAGGGGTGACCCCAAGCTTTTGCACGGTGACGTGTAAACCTAATTCGATAATTTAAATTATGTTATGAATTTTTCCGCTAAGATCTAATGAATGGCTCTCAAAGAGGATAGAAATAGGGTTTTAATGCAACTTTAATTTTAAAATTTGTTCGACCCAATTTCGAATTACACGGAAAACAATTTTTCGTACAGATTCATGAAAAACATGTAAGTTTAGGTAAACAATTTTTATACTAAAAATTTCATATGAAATTTGTGAAAAGTACCTACGAATCAAATCTAACTCTTTAGAGTCTAAGAACGAGTGGATTAAATGAAAGATGACTGAGATATGACCGAAAAACATTTATATGTTTTTGAGGGGGTGACCCCAAACTTTTGCACTGGAGTGTATAATTGTATAACCATTGTGAAATAATAGATAAATTTGTGAAACTATTGAAATTTATATTGATGTACAATTACTCAAAAGCTTAATCTTTCTTGCACTCTGCTTAGAGACACTTTTTGAAGCAACTTGAAGTCACGGAAAAGTGTTTCCTCTCGATAAGGACTTTCAAGGGTTTTTAGAGAAAATCGCATATTTTCAAATACTGCACCAAAAATTACTTTTGATTTCGAATTATTCTTAAGAGAAAATCCAGATAAATGGCCAAAAATAGTTTAGAGACCTTTAGGAACCCTATTATAAGTTCTTTTTTTAGTGTGACGTCCTCACTGGGACACTGCTTCTTACCTTAGTGTTTCATGAGCACTTCCACTTTGTCAATGACCATTTCGTATGTGCATACCGTGTGGCAGACACGAAGACACTCTTTTCCTAAGGAAGTCAAGGATTTTCCTTTACGAAACGTTCTTGGAACGACCGGGAATTGAACGCGTCACCCTTAGTATGGTCATGCTGAATATCAATAACACCTTAACAGCTGTGGCTATAGGGGCTTTGTATAAAATATGAACGCTCATTCAGGTGAATTTCATATGGTTTCGTTGAAAAATATAAATTGTATTTCGGATTCTTGGGGGGGGGGGGGGGGGGGCCCTTCATCGGGGGGCCGGGGCACTTGCCCCTTTGCCCCCCCTTAAATCCGGGCCTGAGTGGAGAACTATCTGTGAACCCTTCGCAGAGTGCGTGTCTGGAGACACACAGTCATAGACCAAGTCATATGGAGACGGCTCCTACGTACAGCTGAGAACACTCTGATTCTGAAAGAAGCTTAAATTGTCCGCAAGATAAGAGATGGCTTCAGGCTTTTGCCAGGGCGACTAGTCAACGGATCATCTTCCGGCGGATGGCTACATAATTTCCTCCAGCGAAGCAGCCGATATAGAAAAGTAGAAATACTACTAACAAAGATTCATTCTCTAAATACACTCACCCTGCCTAGCTACGGCAGTGAACGTCCATTGGTGATGACGAACGTTGATTTCCCGTTCGCAGTGCATCCACAAAATTAGCAAATAATTTATTTTGCATCGCGCCAGCGTCGAATAGTTTGGCAGGCTCAAACAAATCCATCGTCATACTAATGGTAAATGAGAAAATGTGTATTCTAGCCACAAACTATCCTTCGTTTACAAACAACTTATACTGTTACTTTTTGTTGTTGCCACCAACGCAACGTATTATGCCATTCAATCCCATAACAGAGAAAGTTTTCCCTGCTGTCGAGAATGCTCATGGGAAGAGCGTAGACGAATATCCATTGACACTAATTATATTTGCTGACATAAAGAACAGTGCGGTTGGTTGGTTGGTGTGATTATATTACACGTGCACTTTTTGCGAACGAATATAATAAATCACCACTTCGACAACGCCGACAGGTGGATGAGGCTTATCTCCCAGTATCCAGGGGAAAGGATTTTTACCTCCTGTTTCCCATGAAGCTTATAGGTGTACTTTACGAAAGTGACTCTCTGTTGCTGATGTTACAGTACACAAAGGAAAGTTCTGTTAATTAATTTAGACAAAACTTATTCCTCCAGTGGAAAAAGCTCAACTGAGTAGGGAATGAAACATATACACATTTCCAATTAATTCATATAACTGTTGACAGCAACAGATCGTTATAAAATTAATTGGTAAAACTTGATTTTAATGAATATCTATTTGTTTTGAAAATAGGTACCTCAATCTGTCATAACTTTCAAGATCGTTGTGTATTTTCAATTTCTTCTAGTTCAAACCGAGGGGAAGGAAATTATTAATGAACCATTGGATCATATGCCTAAAAATTGACACAACAGCAGTTTTTTTTATTATAGAGGTTAATTCGCCTCTTTTTATTAACTGCAAACAAATTAGCTTTTTCATAAAAAAAGCTATTTTTTATAAATGAGAATAACTAGGGTGCCTGTGCCAATTATGGAACTACCTAAGGAAAACTACAAAAAAGAGAAGATCAACGATTGTTTTCAATATGTTAAAAGATAGTTTAGTTTCCATACTTTACAGGAAAAATATAGAAACGGAGCTGAAACTACTTTTAGTATTTATTACAGCGTGTGCCAATGAAAGGAATCCTGTACCAGTTATGGTTATAGTGCGAAAAGGAACCGAAGTTTACAAATACTTCGGTTCCTTTTCGCACTATTTGCATGCATCCCTTATGGGATTAGCCATATCTGGTACACTATGGCAAAAAAAGGTGCCGACATTTTAAGGAGAATGATTCATTTCTACCATAATTTGAGCAAAATGTGGAGTTCAAATAAGTGCAACCATCTTTTGTGAACGTGATCAGTTGTTCACAATTTTTTTCTTGTTAATTACATCGTTAAAGGATGAAAACCAGCTATGGTGGTACTATAGTCATAATTGGAACACTTACCCTATTAAGTATATATTTTCTTTTTTTTCCAACAACTGCTGGCATATACTCCATGGAAATGAAAACTCTGCTCAGACGTTCAGAAAGACCAATGCATATCAAGTTTGACCTTCTATATTATCGCATCTTATGCTGGTGCTGAAAGGGAGTCGACCTGGTGTGGGATCGATTCCCACTCCCGACAAACTCACAATAAAAGTTGTTCCTTTGGAGGGAAAATAAAGCATGGGTCCTAAGATGAACTAGCCCTTTAGGGCTGAAAAAAGTAGCATGAAATATTCGTGCTACATAAAAAAAAACTAGTAGGTTGTCTCATAGCAATTCAACAAAATAATGTAAAAGTAACTGCCAGCAAAACAAAAAAACAATTTACAAGCAAACACTTCATTTAGTTGAAAATATTCATATTTCTAAATAGGTACTACGCATCGTTTCAATTTTCAGTGCACACTGGTTGACATCACTATCAATTATGAATCCCTATGCAGCTATCATACCGCGCGGTGCATTATTCATAGTAGTTTTGAAGTTTGAAAATTTCAACAGGTTCGTGCGACAGTTTGCAACTTCTCATAATGTGTAACATGTTCTCAGTCTGGCGCAGAAGAGCGAAACATGGCTCTGCTAGTGGCCATTTCCCATCAAATGTACTGGTACTGGTCTGCTTAATTATCCATCCATGGCCGCATGATGATGGCAGGACAAAAAGAATCTCTTTGGCACATGGTGGGTTGTTAAATATGTGAAAAAAGTTAAACTGCTTCTTATAACTTGAAATTCGAAAGAATATTAACAAAAGTGGTTGATCCAGTTCCAAAGTCGGTTCAAAAACTTCTCGTTGTGGACATTTTTTTTTTCAAATTTGCAAGTCGAAACAATTTTCGTAATGCTGAAATTTGTTGCTGCCTATCTCTTCAAAACCATTCTAAATCAAAAATGGTTTTGAAGTTGTCTTTACAAATGTTCAGCAAACAAGTTACAAGAAATACTCCCTTTATTCCTGACGGTGATTTTTTTCTCCCGGAAGAGGCAGATCTACTGTTTCCACTAGGTATCGTTCCGCGTTCTGTCAAGTTCCATGCTGCACCATGACCGCCCGCGCTGCGTTCTTCTCTTCCGAAACTACTCTGCACTCCTCTTCCAACCGTTCCTTCCGTCGATTACGTTCCACGTACCTGATAGTACTGCCGACTGCCGACTGCCGACGTCGATCTTTCGTCGATCGGCGACCAACAGATCAATTGCTTTTGCATATCCCATGACAATGGAATCTGTTCCCAGCACACTTGTGCTACCGCAGCTGTGGTAGATGGTATGATTATTGCCCAAGTAACAATCTTGATTCTATTTGATTTTATTTAGAGTAACTGTTCTCGAGTAAAAACAGTTTGGTAAATAAGAAAAAAATAGCGTCAGATTCCGATTGTCGTCGATTCACTATTGCATCCATCCTGAAACCAGACCCTGAGCGGAGCATTGCCAAATTCCTTCGGTTTCAGCTTCCAAAAGGAAGTAGATTTGGTCATGGGAGGAACTTGGCTCTGCACCGCAATATGACTAGTTTCCGGGACATGTGTTCCCGGTTGGCAGCGGTTCTGGGCTGCTGATGTAATGCATCCGACGGGGGAGCCAAGTTTTCATTGTCCACTCATATAACCGCGGTGCGATAGAATAATTTAGTTGGTTTACAATTTTCTATAAAATTTATGATGTTCTCGACGGAGTTTGCATAAATCCGCATCAAGAACGTCATAAATCGGAGTACCGTGATTTCGGGTAAAGTTGATCACTTTTCGCAGTTTTTGGCGCCTAATTTTTGAACAATCATCGATATGGTTAATCTCAATGCTTTAAAACAAGTGCGACCACAGTTGTCATCAGTGAACGGGTTTGAAACTTTTACTGCAAATCGAATTAATGTTATAAATAACATTTAAGCTAAAAAATCCAAAAAGTCACCTTCGGGGTGAAATTGATCAGTCAGTGAAATGCTTTTGCAAGTGCTGAAAATATTTTTTTGCAATTTCTCATCGTAATAGGCTGTTTTACCTCACGCAAATCCGTCAGGAAAAGGCCTACTTTCCCACACCAAATTAGCAGTGTGTAACCGTTCGCTTAACTATTCTTGAGGGTCGATAAAGCGCGGTGGCTTAAGCGCCACTCTCAGAGAGAGACCACCGGTCGTGTTGAAGTATGCCCGACTATGCTAGAGACTATTCCTCTCAGGGATGGTTTTCGAACGGTTCATCGAAAAACGGCAGAATTGCTTCGAAAAACGCAAGATTAAGTTCTACTCTTTCGCAGGCTAACAGAACCTTAGGGAGAGCCGAAGGGATGCTTACTCAATCGAGCAGAATAACGGAACGAAACGTAACTAAAGGTAGTGAGTATGTTTATTCAAAAGAAGCAACGTAAAACGTAATATAACTGAACTAAATTTCAAAAATTTAACCGTTTATTTTTAGGCGACTCATTCGTGTTGGACGGAAATTTCAATACGGAATGGAAAGAGCAAACATGGCCATGTAAAAAAGAAGCTCTTGACGTACCTGCGCAGGTTTTTTGACGACGATCGATGGCGGGGCGACGACGAAGCTCGACGACTCGATGATGGCGTCCTTCGGTTCTCGAAGATGGCGGTACCTGGCGTGTTGGTGCTGCGTTTTGGCGCGCAGCGACGACGAGGAGACCCGTGTGCGTTATGGCCGTATTATCGTTGCGGAGGGAGTGGCGGCTGGACGGAAGCTTCCGGTTTATCTTGACGAGAGTATGCGGTGGATGCCGTACGATTCCCGGGACGGTCCTTCACCAGTCGATAGGAGAGCTACAGAGCCCAGCGACCCGGCTTCGCGTACTTAGGTTCCAACTATGACCGAGCGGGGAATGCCACTACTCCTATGTACCTGGATTGTGACCGGGTTCGCGGCGTGCAATTGACGACACGCTGCACGCGAACCAAAACTCTCGTTCCCTGGTCCACTGGGTTAGACGAAATTGGACCTACCTTCGGTTTTTGGCTACCGAGGGGGATTACTCGCTACGGAAAATAGCTTAGCGACTTCACTCCACTCCGTTTGGCTACCTTTGAAGGCGGGCCTTAGCTGGGCACACGGGTCGCGTTCAACGGACGAAAGGGCGGTTCACTCCGCCAATAACACCCCGATTCGGTGATGACGATCGCCGAAATAGCACGAAAATCCAGCCGTACGAAAAAAGCGCTGCTGGGCGCTACACGTCCAACAGGAATTAGTTTTAGCGAATTAGTTTCAATAAGCACTTTTAATGGAATCTAATTAAATTAATAACCTTTTTTCGTAGATTCTGTCACTGAATAAAATTATCAGCAGAATTCGCGGATTTTATGGACCTCGGTCCACTATACAAGAAAGAAAATCACAAAAAACGTTTTACATTACTTAAAGGCACTTAAACTCACTCACTACTAATTTACCTTCAACTTTCAAATTAACTTTCACTAAAATTCAAACTTAATCTCAAATAACTAACTCAACTGAACGTAATTTTGGAGCTATCACTCGCGCACTTCTGCTTTCCAGCCGATTGTGTAGCGAAATGAACGAGTAGAAGATTGTCTTGCGCCTCGAAACCGTGCCTCTTTTCGAAAAGTCCGACTATTCAAATATCTCTCTATTATTAAGAATCGCGCCAACTATTTTAGGATGGCGAATATCATGCATGGCGACAAATTTGCATCGCGCCTGTAATCCGCCAAAAGGTATGTACGCGCCATGCGTATCATGCTATAAAAGCGCTACTATCGAGGAAGCTTTAACAAACACTATGACAAATAAATTCCACAAGAGCATAAGTAACAGGCACGAACCGATTTTACGAACATAAACGAAATATTTCAAAATTGATACCTAATATACAAACATTAATGAAAAATCAATTTTATTTTTATTTTTATCTACTTTTTTTAATAAAAAAAACGCAAAACGTTACAAGTGCTGTAATGGTTCATTACAGCACTGATTTGCGTTGCGTAATGAACCATTACAGCACTGTTTTATGTTTGGATCAATTTCGTGATCTTTTCTGGACGCATTTTTGAAAAATTGTGACAACTGCACAGTATAACCTGCTATGATCAGACTTTCTTAAACATGACTATGAACATCAGTGTGCAGTTTGAAGAAGAAGTTTTGTTAAAAGCTACCCTTAAGCGGTAATTTATGAAATTGCAAAAAACGTTGTACGCAACTCGGTGCAGAACTCGATTTTTACAGCACTCGTCGTAATTATCCAACTCGGCAAGCCTCGTTGGATAAATGTACGACTCGTGCTGTAAAAATCTTCATTCTGCACCTTGTTGCGTAAACTACTATTTCCACCTGAATTAACCACCCAATTACACAATGCAACATTTTTTTGCGATTTTGGGCTTTTTCTACTGCAAGCCATTTGGCATGGAAATATATTTTTTAAGCAATCAAAGAATAAGTTGATCAATTAACATCTAAATTAATGACTCATGCAAAATATTTTATTTTACCAAATCAAATTCGATAGATTTAAGCATTTTATGTCAGTATGTAAACTTGCATACAACTTTTGGAGGGTGACTTGTATGGGAAATATCGTACCTAACATAAATCGCTTAAAACTATCAAATTCGATTTGGTAAAACGAAATATTTTGCATGAGTCGTTAATTTAGATGTAAATTGACCAAATTACCCTTTGATTGGTTAAAAAATATATGTATTTCCATGCCTAATGGCTTGCAGTCAAAAAAGCCCGAAATCGCATATTTTGTCCTATAAATTGAGGTATAGCTCAAAATTGTGACGTGCTGGAGCAAATCTGAGCCCAGATTTGGATTCAGCAGCCCAAAATCTGTCAGAGATACATGAGTTTGCTCTTGAGACAGACCAAAAGTTAATTTTTGTTACGCTGTGTTATGCGAAAACTTTAAAGTTTAATAAATCCTAGCAATACGCCTGAAAGTATGAACTTTACATACTAAATATGTGATTACTTCCGAAAAGTATGATTTTATGCATACATTTAAAAATTTAAAGAGTTTTTGATGACGAAATCGGGTTTAGCGAATACTTGGCAGCTAGAAACATTCACTCGAATATTCATTTCATGTGCGATTGATTGATTTGTCTTTATTTAAGAGCCTTTCAGCCCTTGCTTGGTTCGTCTCTTTCATGTGCGATACAGCTACGGTAACAAAAGTTTGAAAGACCATTTGAAGTTCGTTCAACACGAAATTTTGGAAAATATTGAATTTATTACAGAAATATTCGACAAATTGCCTGTAAAACATGTAAACTCATCATTCAATAATACTTGAAGCAGATGATGGTCATTTTGTACAAATTGTTTTAAGTTTAAAGCCCTCATGCCGATCAATTTCACCCGAAATCACGGTACCCTGTTTTATGGTACCAATATTATACTTCCGGGAAAGTACAATTTTATACATAAATTACTACATATGTATATTTATAGAGCTTTCCATGACGAAATCGGAATTAGCGAATACTTTGCAGTTATAAACATTCATTCATTATAAACATGTGCGGAACAGCTACGGTAACAAAAGTTTGAAAGTGTCTACGAAGTTCGCCTTACATGCAGTTTCGAAAAAAATGAGTTTTATACCGAAATATGCGACGAATTGGCTGTAAAACATGTACCTAAACTCGTCATTCAATCACTCTTGAGCCAGATGATGGCCATTTCCCACAAATTGTTCAAAGTTTAAAACGTTATTTTTAACAAATAAAAATGGACCTCTCGTCGATCAATTCTACCCTACTGATCAATTTCACCCGAAATCGCGGTAATAGTCTTTAAAAGTTGTTAGCGTATATTCGCCGTGATACCTTTTATTTTGGTTTTGTGGTGGCTTTAAGAGCCGATTTCTTCACCTGCGCTTTAATTTGTGGCTTATTTTAAGCGGTGTTCTGAGGTGGCTTAGCAGCGCTAAGCCAGACTTTAGTCGCAAATTGCAGAGTTTGGGTTTCTTCACCTGCTTCAAGGATATACTTTGGAAACATAGCGGAAAATATTTGGAATAAAACATTTGGGAACGATAGAACTGATTTTTTTTTGGATATAGATGGAGGCGATGATAAAGAAAATGATATTATTTATCATCAGTTTCTGGGAGTTCCGGGTCATTTGGCCGAATGCCGTTTGGCCGAAAAAAGAATGATGAAATTAGGAGCTGTCCATATAACACGTGGACAGAAAAATCGTAATTTAAAAAAGGAAAACCCTATGATAAGATCTTGATAGTTTCAGTAGTACCAACCAATCCCTCAATGGTAAAACTAGCAAGAATATTCTATGATTGAAAGAAGGAAACATTTCTAATGGTCATACTGATAAAGTTCCTCTCAATTCTTCTGATCATGATTCGGCTAAATGGCATTTGGCCAAACGAGCGATTTGGCCAAATAGTGTTCGGCCAAACGGCCGGACAACGTTTTTGGGACGATTAAGATTTTTTACATGAGACTAAAAGTCTTCAAAAAGGTAGGTACGTGTTGATAGTGTTGGAAGTTTTTTTTATCGTGGTTTGGAAGTCGAAAGTACATTTGCATTGAAGTTTCTTTTAAGTTTTATCTGCCATTCCATAATTTCAAGTCACGATAACCATATTTTTGCCTCTTACGGTTCAAGAGATATTATTTTTAACAAACAAATATAGGATGACAGTTAAAAAAAATTTTCTTTCAATAACTTTACATACACTGATTTCTTACAAAACTTAGTTCAGAGCATCTTTAGATTATCGAATATCCAACATTTTTTCCTCAAAAACAAAATATTTATTTCTTCATTAGTTATTAAGTTATCAAATTATTCGTGATTTACTTCTGAACATAGATTATGTTGAATACCTAATATTTAAAAGTAGTGCAAGTAGATTTTTAATACCTGTTTGTAGTTCAACACTATAATATTTGATTTATAGGATCATGGTAGGCGGTTGACCTGAGGTGACGTGCAGGATTTTCAGTCTTCGAAAAGTGCAAATTTTAATATTGAAAAGAATGAAGTGATTTTCGCCTTGATAAAGGAAGTGCCGGAAGGAAGTATCTGTTCGACGGAAGGTTCTATAATCGGTGTGGTCTGAGAGTTTTTGACTACCCGATCCATTCGGCTGGATAATGGAAGCTGGGGAAGTTAGAAGACAATGGTGCAGACAGATGTGCGAAAGATTGAATCGAGGGGAGAGAGGAGCAGTGTTGAATGTGTGGGGGTTAATTTTTCGAGAAGCGGATTGCGGTGCTGCGGTGGATTTCAAACGAAGTGTGCGGCCCCGCGCCGGCGGCTCCCTTGGGAGAACTGTGGTACGAAAAATCAGAGGATTTTGGATATTCGCCAAGATTTAGGAATATTCTCTTGACTAGAAAATCATACAGCTAAGTATAGTTTTTATTGTTATTTTTCCGTTTATTTTCTCCAGTGTATTGCCTTTTTTGTAATCGTTCTGTGACAGAGTGTTCAACCTAGAGGAAGCGAAGGATTTTCTCTTTATTGCCGTCGAGCAGATACAGAATTACCGTATCTCAAAAACTCTCACGGCAATTACCAACCATCAAGGTCAGTGGCCTCCTCTAAAAACAACTAGCTGCCCGAAATAATACACTGATTGTTCCCTGATTAGGTAATCAATCGAGATTCTCACTTGCATACATATACATAGTCTTGCTACCGTCAAGGCACCATTCACCGTGGATCTAAGAGGATTCGGGGCAAATAAGGGCTGTCATTTGACACCAGTCTCATAAACATTGTTGGTGCCGCTTTTAATTGCCTTCATTATAGGTTAAAATTAAAGCAATATCCACAGAAGTAGAAAATTTTTCACAAAATTTGGTGATATAGTACAATTAGTAAAGGGTAGTTGGATGGCCTCATATGCCCAATCTACAAGAAAGGGCACAGACTGGAGTGTGCCAATTACAGAGGGATTACCCTTTTAAATTCGGCGTATAAGATACTGTCGCGTGTCCTGTTCAACAGACTGCGACCTCTTGAGGAGTCCTTCGTCGGCGAATACCAGGCTGGTTTTCGTGAGGGCCGATCAACGACGGATCAAATGTTTACCCTGCGGATGATCCTAGATAAATTTCGGGAATATAACTTGCAGACTCACCATCTGTTCATTGATTTTAAAGCAGCGTACGATTCAGTGAAAAGAAATGAGCTTTGGCAGATAATGTCAGAACATGGTTTTCCGGCGAAACCAATTAGGCTGATACGCGCAACGCTGGATGGATCAAAATCAAGTATTCGGATCGCGGACGAAGTGTCTACGTCGTTTGTGACCTTGGATGGATTGAAGCAGGGGGATGCTCTTTCAAATTTATTGTTCAACATTGCACTCGAAGGAGCGATTAGGAGGTCAGGCGTGCAGAGGAATGGCTCTATCATCACACGGTCGCACATGCTCCTCGGTTTTGCGGACGATATTGATCTCATCGGCATCGATCGTAGGGCAGTGGAGGAAGCTTATGCTCCTCTGAAGAGAGAGACAGCGAGGATAGGCTTGACGATTAACTCTACCAAGACGAAGTACATGATAGCGGGTAGAGACAGAAGCAGGCCTAGTGGTGTTAGTGCTGAGGTAGTGATTGATGGGGAAGTGTTTGAAGTTGTTGAAGAATTTGTTTATCTTGGAACACTTGTGACATGTGACAATGACGTTTCCCGTGAAGTGAAAAGGCGTATTGCAGCTGCGAATAGGGCCTTTTACGGATTGCGTAGCCAGCTTAGGTCCCGTAACTTGCAAACGCAAACAAAATTCGCTCTGTATAAGACGCTGATTCTTCCGGTTGCCCTCTACGGTCACGAAGCGTGGACGTTAAAGGAGGTAGACCGAAAAGCTTTTGGAGTTTTTGAGCGCAAAGTGCTGCGGACAATTCTCGGTGGGAAACAAGAAAATGGAGTGTGGCGCAGACGCATGAATCACGAGTTGTACCAAGTGTACGAAGATGCGAATATTGTAATAAACGTATAAAATACGGCAGACTTCAGTGGGCTGGACACGTAGTGCGAATGTCGGAAGAAAGAATAGCGAAAACAATATTCAGCAGAGAACCCGGTAGAGGTAGGCGGCTTCGTGGGCGGCCGCGAACTCGCTGGCTGCACGCGGTTGAAGAAGATCTACGATCCCTACACGTTCGGGGAAACTGGAGGAACATCGCCCAAGACCGACGAAGATGGTGCTCTACTATACGCTCGGCATTGGAGTAAAGTTACTTTGTAGCCAACAAGGTATCAAGGTAGGTAGTAGGGTCGCCTAATTCCGTGGTAGGTCACCATTCACCGTGGTAGTAGGGACCCATTCACCGTGTATGAGAAATTTTATTCTACTTTGTTTAAAAATGACCAAAACAACCCAGCCAAGGGAATTTTCTTCATTTAAATTCATTTCAAGTAGGTAATAACTTGCAAGATTTTATTAGAAAAACGAATGTTTAAATTTTCGATTTTTTTTCTAGATATATGGGACAATATGGGGCACGGTGAATGGAGACCATTGATTTTTAGGGTACCCATTTACCGTGCTTTTTTGTTTCAATTAAAAAGTACGAGTAATCATACTTTCTTGTTAAACTTACTTCGGTAATGCAAAATACATACCTGATATGTGAATTTAATTGCTTCTTGGTGGAATAAAAACGTTACTATATTTAGTTTATCGCTTAAATCACCTTAGCGTAGTTTACGATTTTTCACTATGAATGCAGTGAACGAGCAGAAACCCGCTTCATGTAAACACAGTTTAGTGTCAAAATGATACTTTTAAATGTTTTTAATGAGCGTTTTGACATGGTAACAATACATTAGTGTTGTATTGGTGCAATTGAAGGGAAATTGTCATATCATTCAATCATAATTTGGAAATAATGAAAAAATATTCGAAGGCACACGGTGAATGGAGCCCCCACGGTGAATAGCGCCTTGACGGTATAATAAATTTCGTCCTATGAATTAGCAATGAGAATTTTTGAATAGATGTACGCAGCATCGATGTTTTGAATCGACGTTTAAGCTTCTCAAAATTGATCGAATCGATTTTTATTCAATTTCTTAGGCCGTTCGCAATGCTGTTTTATTTTGTATGGCGAGTTTTAAAAATTTAAAAACTCGCCGTACAAAATAAAACAGCATTGCGAACGGTCTTATTGATTGAGTTTGTATTTTGATTGCTTATTCGCTATTGGAACAAGTAGTGAACGTTGAAGTTTTCCAAGTAAGTTTACAATCATGTTTTACAACTATTGCATCATATTCATCTAATTTCGTTTGTTTCGAGTTCGAAGAAACTCTATGGTACACAAATGTTTACATACAACATGTTGGATTCTTAAAGATGGCGTCCTCGCACCCTGGTGGAAGGGAGTGTATCGTTCCGTCGTGCGTCCGGGTGTCAGAAAATCTGTCTGATCGTGAAAACTTCTGTGACAAAAAGGGCGGTTGATTCTGGACTTCCGCTGCACAATTGATGCATGTTTGCCAGTGGTCTTGGAGGAAATGTGCTGTTGTTCCCCAAATCCTTCCGATATAGAGAAACGAGATACCGTAATCCGGGGTCAAATTGATCACTTTAAAACAACTTTTGCGGATAACATCAGTGCCTGTTCAAATATTGCCAAAAGAATTTCTTTAAAACCAGTACCCAGTGGATCTTTATGGAACCATGTGACAGAATTTTGTTCAACAAATTCAAACTTTAAGTTAAATAACCTCAAATATCAAAATATTGGAAATGGCACTTTGGGGCGAAATTGATCAGTATACAATTAAGCATCGGTTGAAAAGGACAATTTCCTTCACCGCTTAATTTTGCTCTTCTAAAACCGAATAACGCGTCTAAAATCTTACAACTAGTGAATTTAATACTTTAAATGCAAAATTAAATTTTGAAATTTTACCTTAAACGCCTAAAGGTAGGCAATTTCATTTGAAAAAGGTGATTTCTATCATAATAAATGACTATTTCTTCATAAAATGTACTCTTTATAACTATTTCATGTTCTGATTAGCTGCATAACATCCCAACCAAGGTTCCACAAAAATGTTAAAACAGAGAATTCACGGGAAGTCCTATTAGCAATTGATTGTTTAGCAGCAATGATTTCAGCTAAATGAGAAATACATTGCAAATTCCTTGAAAAAATAAGGCAAAGCTAACTTTTTCTGAAAAATTGAAAGTCTACACTCATCTCTAGACATCTACGAATCAGATGACGTAAAAAGTTTAAGATCATTACGACGCTTAAGAGTTCCTAGTATGGAATTACAATGTAGTACCCGAGTGATCAATTTCACCCCGCTGATCAATTTGACCCCGGTTTACGGTACATACGAAGAGTGCGCCAGTTTCGCCCCGTTTCGATTTCGGATCTAATGGAAGACTCTCAGTATTTTCATTTCGCGATTCCTTAATGTGTCAATCTTGAAAGCAGGCAGAAGTTTCGAGTGAAATTTCTATCAAATAGTGCGTGTGATGTGGTCATTTCCAAGTTGTCATTCAAATTGAACGTTAGGCCCTTGGACATACGAAAAATCACTTCTCAAGCTGATCTTCGGCTGGAATATTCAAATTCGGTGAGAGCGTTTCATGCTTCTATTATTATTATGTGACTTTTCGGAGCTAATAATCCAGTGGCATAATTGATACTTAATTCCAGACCATTCCCGCACCAAACTCCCAACTCCTTTTTATTTACGAGAGCGTCGGTGAGTCGCTGGTATCTCGATAAATAGATATCATCCCTTCCCTACTATCCCTTCCCATCCACATAACGTGTTTCTTTTCGTTTCAGAGAACGATCAATGGGCCTTTTCATTTGACGTCTTAAATCAGCTGATTGTTCGGGCGTTTGACAGTTCTTCTATGAAGATGACACGTTCTTGTTAGCAGCTGTTGTTCAAGCTTTGTAAACAAATGCATGCACGGATCTGTCACATGAAAAGGCCTATGGCGCTTAAGCCTAGGCTTGTTAGCCAGGACACAGTGAAAATGCCGGCTAAAATATAAACGACTCATAAGAAAGTCATCATTCTTAATAAATAATTCCAAAAGTCCCAGTGAAGAAACAGGGGTGCAAGCAGTGATAAATAACAAAATTTCCATAAACAAATAAAAAAATGCATAAATAAATCAAAAGTTTCCATAAATAATTGATTTTTGGGCAATTAAAAACGTCAAAAATGCAATGAATAATTCAACTGTTGCAATAAAAAAAGCCATTTTTCCCACCAAATAACTTCGAATTTTCCATAAATAAATCCGATTTTTCCATAATAAATTAGAAAATTCACAATAAAAAAATATCGATAAAGCAATAAATAATTCAAAAAGTGCAATAAACGAAAAAATAAATAATCAATAAATGTCAAAAAATGAGCAATAAACGTAAATGCATTTTGAGCCAAAAAATCAAGTAGACCATGCGGCGACGCCGCATAGTCATGCACCGTAACTGCATCGATTCAGTTCTAGGCAAACCACAGATCCAAGAATTTGCCCGGTGTAATGCAAACATAGATGTTATCCCTTTTTTAGGTCCGACGAGCGATAGCGAGTTCGGACAGCAAGCAATTGCTCGATAAATTGCAATCATAGTTACGCAAGCTTTTCAGTCGTTTCAGTCATATAAGTGCGATTCAGCATTTCACTGTCTCATAAATTCCTGCATTTGTTTTTCATGGGTAATTTCGTCATTTTTTATTGCATTTTTTGAATTTTTTATTGCTTATTCGATATTTTTTTTATTGTGAATTTTCGAATTTATTATGGAAAAATCGGATTTATTTATGGAAAATTCGAAGTTATTTGGTGGGAAAAATGGCTTTTTTTATTGCAACAGTTGATTTATTCATTGCATTTTTGACGTTTTTAATTGCTCAAAAATCAATTATTTATTGAAACTTTTGAATTATTTATGCATTTTTTTATTTGTTTATGGAACTTTTGTTATTTATTACTGCTTACAGCCCTGTTTCTTCACTGGGACTTTTTGAATTATTTATGGGAAATTTTGTATTTATTATGGAACGTTTAATTGTCTGCCGAAAATGCCTGTGCCCCATCCCTGAAAGAAAAAGGCCAATGGAGTGACAAAATCTTTTAGCTACGTCACTCCCAACGTATGTGTTTAATATACTAAACACTTACACTCACACATCTATGTACATGATCTACCCAATTACACTTACACAATCTGAATCTCGTCGCATCACTCACTAATATACTAATATACTAATATACTAATATACTAATATACTAAATCACTTACACTCCCATAAACACATCTACATGATCAGGTCAAATACACTTACACAATCTGAATATTATCGCTCGCTTATAGTGATTCCCAAATCAACCCATTCCAAATATCCAACTCCTTGACACCTATGGGGGCGCCGGTGAGTCGCTGGCCTTTCATAAAGTAGGTGTCATATCATTACATCCTTTCCTATCCTCGTAACGGAGAAGATGGGCGTGGCCGGCAATGGAAGTTTTCATGTCTTTTTTACTTCAACTTCTGATTGGATAGCTGTTCCTTCCCAAATAGCATTCCATAAGCAATCGGAATAGGAGTATTAAAGCTTTAGCATGACAACTTTCAGTATTCAATCTACGAATTACTCCGTTACCACGCAACGCAACGCAACGCAACGCAACACTATAATATTTGATTTATACTTGCCGTTTCAGTATCACAGCGGACTATTTTTTTTCGTAGTACAGTATTGTTCCGATTTTATCTCGCCCCTTTTCGTATATTTCGAAATATTGCAACTCATTTCGGTTGCATTATGAATCATAATATAATGTAATTGTTTGATTCACAACCCGAGATTCCACGGTAGGAGCTTGGAAAAAAAATTTCGGTTATAACACGGCTTTCTTGATTCAAATTTGGTGTCTCTTATGATGGAAATGTGGCTATTCCAATTTAATCATCGTGCTTCCGATGATATTGATGGGAATGACCATATTCCAGTAAAATCGATAACTAATTGATAAGGCGTCCGATTTAAATGTGGTCTTCGGCATAGTTGTAGCTGATAGAGTATCCTAGGAGTACCAAGGGATAACTAACACTCTTGGCCACTTGGGGAAATTGGTCAATTGAATGAAAAACGTCGTTTTCCCATATTAATTCCCATACAAACTTTGAAGGCCTTGTGCACTCTCAATCTTCAACCAAATCAGCTCAATTTTTGGGAGAAGGCTTAGAATCTGGTTACGAATCGAATAAGCGGTGTGGAGCAAAAACTATTTTTTGAACCACGCTATTAGTTACATATGTCTAAGAAGAATTCATCATAAGAACGATGTGGTTACTGTTCGATAGTCGATAAGCCCTACAAATTGAGTTGAGTATGATGGCCGAGATACGTTGCCGAGATCTCTTCCCATGGATGTTACGGAAGGTTGGATACTGCTACATAGTTCCAACGTAATGTTCAAAGGATACCTGCATTGCTTTATAAGAGAGGAGCACTATCTAATGTGGATTTTTTTTTATTATTCTACTGCATTTTTCATGGGCATTTTAGAAGACTCTTACGTTTATCCTCTGGATACTCACTATTTGTAGAGAACCAAATGGTTCCAATCCTTTTGAGCAATACATTTTCAAAATGTTCATCATCATCGACACACCATGTACTCACATGTATATCTACTGGTTGTGGGGGTATGATGTCAAAGTCAAAATGTCCTGCAGCGGAATTTTATCATTTACCTTTGTTACGCTCTATTGAGAGCAACTACACATGGTTTTGTTTCAGCATCAAGCTCTGCCGATTGGACAACGGTATCGACTCATGTACACGTTGTTTTGACTGCATTTTGAGTGGAAACGCTTCTGCTAAATTAGTCATTGCAACAAGGAACTGCCAGCATCCTAATGCATCATCACCGGTTGTCGGCATCGCAGGTCAGATGCCAACAAATATTACAGCGACGCGTTTTACTCTCTAATTTGCATAACAATTTGCCGTCACTTGTTTCGATTTATTCAATTCAAAGAACTAACTGTGGGTGGATAGTTTTGTTTCAAAATGTTACTGCTTCATCACCTTATAACCAGGGGTGTCTATGAAACATGTATATCAGATGAAATCAATAGATGAAATGGAATTTTGACTCCCCTTTTTTAAGGCCACTGGACAGCTGTTTCATTCCTACGCTACGGTATTGATTATACCAGCCCACGGGGCTAAATATTTAATTAGTAGGCCTGACTCTCACGTGGTATAATTAGTCGCCATGTACTGATTTACAATGCTGGGACACTTACTTGACCCTGCATCGATTTCGTACGGGCTGGTGCACTAATAGGTAGGCATCCGGTAAAGTGGAGAATGGTGTTTTCTGTTTGATTGAAATAAAATATTTGAACCACTAGATTGGATGATGGTAGATGACGGCCAGACCGAAAATGCTCGATGAATGCCGGTTTCGTGTGAGTTTTTGAATGACCGTTACTGGCCAAATGCTAATTAGCAGGAACAAAAGCATTGCAATTACTCCATACGAAACCAATGGGGTGTATTAGAACGTTATGATAATGTTTTTTTATGTACATATTGTAAACCGTGAAACAAGGGAATATGCTGATTTCCCTATAATTCGCAATGTAACAGTGTTATCCAGTTCTTGTACTGGGATCAATCAATTAAATATCGGAATGCTCAGATTGTTTTAGGTAGGTACACAAAAGCCATATTTTCAGTACTGAGGTTACTTTGGTAGTGCCCTGAAAACATACATGAACCACAAAGAAATTACAAATTTGGAAATTTTCAGCATAACATGGATAAAAAATGAGTACTATATTTTAACCCAGGAACGGTCGCGTTGTATACTGAGTACACGCATCATGAAAAACGCGCGCACAGAAAAAAAATCTGAAAATTAACTTAACCGCAAACTTGACATTTTCGATAAACTTTCACTTATAATAGTGGATTTGTAAAAAAAAGCTGGGTAAAATTATATTTTACTGATAGTGTTTATTATTTAAACATAATTTGTTTATTCAAAAACTACTTAACTATACTCACTTTAAGCTCAGTGCAAGTGAATAAGAACAAAATAAAATTAATACTATCGTTAGAAGTTTGCATCTTGAGATTTGGACATTTGAGGTTCTGGAGCAATGTTCAACTGGAATTCCAAGACGTTTGTCCTAAATCATCATGTTTTGACAGCAGTCGGATCATTATTTGGTTTTCTTCTAATGGTAAAAATTGCAATGATGTTCTTACTACAAGGGAAAAGTTATTTCAGATTCAAGACAAGCAAAAAACATTCTTTTTAAAATCTTTAATTTTGAAAAGATATTGAAGGATTGGATAATGTTTCAATATTATTCTAAAATATCTAATTGCTATAATTTTATTCCTTGTTACTTACTACTTACTTTCAGTCCTGGGCACCCACGGTGGTGCAGAGGGCCGAATTGAAAGGTTGCCATCCTGGACGATTACCCGCCATCGCCTTGACCTGTGGCCAGGTCAAATTTCTGTCGACTTGCTTCATTTCGTTGTTGAGGCTGAGCCGCCATGATCCTCTGAGTCTGCCACTGCTGCGATGTCCTGCTGGGTTCCAATCTAACGCTTGCTTGCAGATTTCGTTTCCGCCCCTGCGTAGAGTGTGGCCGACTCACCTTCACTTTCGCTCCCGAATTTCCATTGTTACATTGTTTTACCATACATTTCTTAAACTCGCAAAAGCAGCCCTCGCCTTCTTGATCCGTGCACCTATGTCGATCTTGGTGCCGCCATCGGCCGCCATTTGGCTACCAAGATATGGGAAGCTTTCAACATTCTCCGCTGATTTCCCAGCTACCGTAAAACTGGAGGGGTTGACCGTGTTTGGTCTTGTTGACGTTGATGGTAAGACCTGCCGACAAGGAGCGATTGGCAAGATCGTCGAGCTTGCTCTGCATATCAGAAGTTCTGAACGCCGTTGAGCAAGGAGAGCAACGTCATCAGCCAATTCGAAGTCTTTTAGGTGCTACATGGTAATGGGCCGCCACAGCAACCCACGATTTGGTTCACAAACAATCGCACCTACCCGGATCTCGTCGATTACGATGAGGAACAGTAACGGTGATAGTATACATCCTTGCCTCACTCCAGCAACGACACGAATGGGATCGAACAAAACACCATTGTGCAGTACTCTGCATGAAAATGCCCTGTCTTTACTTCAATGAGGCCGAGGATTTTCTCAGGGACATCCTTGCGCCTGAGGGCTTCCCACATGTTTTCGTGATTGAGACGGTTGAAAACTTTTTCGTAATAAATATTTTTTTGGGTATTTTTGTGGCGTTTCAGTCTTTTCGGGGATCAAAAACCAACTATATATTTTCTGCCTCCAATACCCAAAAAGTCTACCAAATAGTGCGAAATCGACTCTTGTTTAAAACTACCCATAGTCGCACAAACTATGCCAAAAATGAACCTTTGAATCAAATCATGAACATTTATAATCAACATTGTGAAACTATTGGCTTAACGATGTCGCGGCATAATTTAAAGAAATATTTTAACACTATAAGCAATAACATCAGTAGTAGTACTTAAAATATTTTAAAAGCACAAATTATTCACACATCCACCAGTATACTTTATTTTTATTTTTTCTTATATGTATTTTATTAACAATATGTACTATAGCTTTAAGAAATGAAACAAAAACTGTATGTATATGTAGTAGTCTACGTTTGTTTGACGAAACTGAATAAATAAATAGTCGTCAGTAGGTCGGCTCCAGAGGCACGTTCTCCTCCATTTGGGAAATTTGTGCCACAGTCGTCGTCAAAGCTGTAATCAATAATGAACACCAGGTAGATAGATTCTTGGAAATAATGATACGGAGCGTGATAATATGGTCCACACAGGACCGTCCGGCACGGAATCCTGCTTGCTGCGGTTGAAGAGTTGCATCAATCTTCTCCTGTAACAGATTAAGGATCACTTTGCAGAGGACTTTGAGCTTCAATATGCACTAATCCAAATTAAGTAGCGACATTTCTAAATAGATTAAAAATCAATTTTCGCACCACCGGTCACTTCGAATTTCAAGCAAAAGCATAATAGATGTTTCTTTTCCGCTACAATTCAAAGTTCTGCGAGGATAATTATGAAATTGTTTATAGTGTATCGATTTTTTTGAAATTTTGCCTATGCAAGTAAAGTAGATTAAGTGGTTTGTGTTCAAAATTTCAGCCATTTCCTTTATCAAATTCAAAAGTTACAGCGCTGACAAGCTAAACCAGGGGTTGTACAACATTCAATTGCACGCGTTCTAGTGTTTCATTGCTACAACAAAAAGTACTGCACCGATTTACATGAAATTTTGTTTTTGAAATGAACACATCTTAAGATATGATCAGGCCAAGTTTGAGCCATTTTAATGTATCTATTGCAGAGTTACAGCCGTATTTCTGTGTACCGATTATTGCGGATACAGGCTTTATGTTGCAGAATAATAAATGCAGTAGTTGTCTGGATCCCGGGTAGAGGTGAATGGCAAACCAAAAACAAAAGAATAACAAATTTTATTGTCATAACTTATTTTGTCATTCATGAGTTCTTCATGAAGAGCTTAAAACAACATGTGAATAGCATAATATGATATCATATCAATATATGCCATTCGCTTGTCATTTTAAAATTTGGAAGAATAACTACTGAATGTCTTATTTTGCTATCATAACAAATTTTGCAATTGGTGAGATATTGTTGACCTTTTGCGAGTTTGATGCACTCGCAGTTTTGGCACTTATCAAGAACAACATAATGACAAAATTTGAACTTTGGTTATTCTAATGGTAAATTTTGATATTTGTTTGCAATTACTTTCCATCCAAAAAACTTTTAAGTTTTCATTTTGTTATTGGAATAAACAACTTAATATACTCTTCTTTTGGATGACAAGGAAATAACTAATTTTGATACTGTTCTATTTTCAATAACTCAATAAAGGTATATTTTGCAATTCTCAATCTTAATTTTTTTGTTCTTGGTTTGCCATTGTAATGTCAAAATTTGACATTCTTTAGTTATTTTATCGAACAATGTCAGTTATTATTTTTGCCCTTTGGTCACTTATTTCAAACAAACCAATGACAAATTTTACCATTCAGTAATTCGTTTTGAATGGTAAAACTTGCAATTGTTTTGTAATTCTTTTCTGCCCGGGATACTATGGGGTCAGCTTTGAGCATCTCAGCTGATATGCGATCGACTCCTGGGTCCCTGTTCGATTTCATGCTACGGATGGCTTTTTCTATCTCCTCCACTGATGGAGCTTCGGTGCTGACAAGGATAATGCGTCGAACCCTTGGCGGATCATGCTGAGGTGTTGGTGAGGTGGCCGACACTTGAAAAAGGTTTCCACAGTGCTTGAACCAACGTTTTAACTGGTCAGTCGGGTCGGTCAGTAACTGTCCAGACGTGTCTTTCACGGGCATCGTACCATTTATCTTAGTCACACTAAGGCGACGTGAGACATCGTAGGAGAGACGGATGTCGCCCGTGTTAGCAGCTTTCTCGCCTTCATCGGCTGCGGAGTCCACCCACGCTCTTTTGTCTCGTCTACATGAGCGTTTCACTTCCTTCTCGAGAGCCAAATAGCGCTGACCGGCTACGGCTTTGACTCCTCGTGTTTTCGCTCGCTCTATCGCGATTTTGGTATTCCTTCGCTCTTCTGTCTTACTCCAGGTATCATCTGTGATCCACTGCTTTCTCCGGGTGCGTAGCTCACCCAAATTATTCTCGCCGGTGGCGATGAAGGCGTTCTTGATGGCGCTCCATTGATCTTCTACTTTTTAACCTTCTCGAATATCCGCAGCACGGTTCTCTAGCTCCTCGACGAATGACATTTTCACCGCATCGTCTTCCAGTCAGCGTGTGTTGAACCGGTGCTCGATATTCTCTCCTCCTGTCGATGGATCCTAGCAATGCGCAGCCGCACCTCGCCGATTAAGAGATGATGGTCGGACGCCTACGTTTGTTCCGCACGGGAAACCCATGTCACTTTGTGCACTGGTCGATGAGGAAAAAGCGATCCCCCAATCCCCATGTCATTGTTGCCACAAAACAGCTCTCCGTTTTCGCTCATTTCACCGAGACCATGGCGTCCCATGACGTGCTCAAACCGAATTTAACCACTGCACTACAAAAACATGCCTTCAGCACACGGACGCCTGAGTCTATTTTTTTACTTATTCGTTTATTTGGAAGGCTCGGGCGCCTCATGGGCATAACTGAGCCGAAATCATTTGTTGTTTTTTACAATATATTTTACATTTTACAATATTTACTGCCTTAATGCTATGTTAGTTTGGGGAGCCGAAATACTCGCGGCTGTTTCGAGGTTAGGGATACAAAAAAACATAAAATTGGGAATGAGGGATTTAGGGATCTTAAACTAAATTATTTGCTTACTTATACTAAAAACATTGATGGGATAAATTGTCCATATCTGTAACGGAACCAAAAATAAAGGATTCTATCGGTAGACAACGACAAGAAGAGGACAAACGGAAGGAGGGCGACGACAGACAAGGGCGAACAACAAAACCAAACGGCGGACAACGTAAACAAGGAACGAACATCAAACTCTGACATCAACACGTTTCAAAAACTTAAATATGAGATACATGTATTCCAAATCAAGGTCTGCCAACACTTCTCTAACGGGTTTCTGTTGTTTTCCTCGGACCCGGAGAATTCCATGCAGCTCAGATCTGACCTCACGATACTCATTGCATCCCCACACGACATGTTTGATATCCTGGTAAGCCATGCCACAGACACAGAGATTGCTTGTGCGTTCAACAAATAGTGGTTGGACATCAACCGATACATTACACGAATGAAATCGCGGCTCAAATCCAGCCCTTTCAACCATGGCTTTTTCGATACTTGTGGAATGATGGAGTGCAACCATCTACCCATATCTCCATCTCTCCATTTGTGTTGCCAGCTGATCAAAGTCTCCTGACGGGCCAATTCAAAAAATTCGTCAAAGGCGATTTAACGCTCGTAAATATCGCCTTCGCTAGCGCCCACCTAAGCCAGCGAGCCCGCCTTCTCATTGCCCGTAATCGAGCAATATGAAGGGACCGAAGCTATGGTGACGGTGTATGAGCGTTTGGTCAAAGCACTCAATACTTGGCGTATTCCATTCAGAAAGTACGCTGAGTGCTTTATCTGTTCCATTGACCGAACAGCCTCCAGAGAACTTAGACTGTTGGTAAAAATGAAGTAGTGCTCAGGTGGCAGAGTGCGAATGTACTCTAAGGTTTAGTATGTAGCCGCCATCTCAGCAATGTATACCGAACATGGCTTTTGAAGCATGTAGGTGGCGCTGTGGAATTCGTTGTAGACACCGAATCCAATCGAATCATCGGTTTTCGAATTATCTGTGAAGAACTGTCTGTCTCCGCTAACATACCCGAACTTACTTGCAAAAATCTGTGGAATACCTACGGAACGAAAAGATTCCGGAATACCGGTGATCTCATCCTTCATAGCGAGATCAAAATCCACTGAGGAGCTGTCGAAGTTTGAGAAGTTATCACGATTGGTGTTAACCGGAGATGGGCTCACCTCCAGCGTCATGTACCAGTAGTACACAATCATAAAACGAGTTTGAGGATTCTGTTCGAGCAGCTTTTCGAAATTTTCTATGACCAACGGATTCACAACCTCGCATCGGATGAGGAACCGGAACGAAAACTCCACAAAGCGGTCTGTCTGAGGCGGTATACCAGCAAGTACCTCTAAACTCATTGTGTGAGTCGAGTTCATGCAACCTAACGCGATCCGAAGGCAACGGTACTGAACCCGTTGAAGTCTGCGGTTGAAGCTTCAGCAAGCGTGTTTTCGCCGCGGATTGAAAACAAAAACTACCGTATTCTAAAACCGACAGAATGGTTGTTTGGTACAGCCTGATCAGATCTTCCGGATGCGCTCCCCATTATGTTCCGGTAATAGTTCGCATAAAGTTGATTCGCTTTTGGCACTTCTGTATCAGATACACAATGTGCTTCCCTCAGGTGCATTTGGAGTCGAACCAGACGCCGAGATATTGAGAAGACATGCTATGAGTGATTGCCTTACTCATCAGAACGAGCGGAAACTTTGCCGGTTTGTTTTTTTTTTAGAAAAGACAACCATCTCAGTTTTCTCCGGAGAGAATTTGATACCCAGCTTGAGAGCCCAAGTAGACAAATTGTCCAAAGTATCCTGTAGTGGTCCTTGCAGATCAACTGCTATTGATACCGTTACAGAAACAACACAGTCATCCGCAAGCTGTCTTAACGTGCAATTTTCCATGAGACAATCATCTATGTCTCTAGTTAAAAGTTGTCCTCAGTCTTTTAAAGAGGCCAAATTTAGGCATTGGCCGCTAAAATCCTGATTTCCCACATTCCTTCATTCTCTTACTGTTCTGTATATTAATTTGTTCAGCCATACTTAATTTATGGTAGCAACAACGCAATAACAGCGGCACATAACCCTTTCACTTCTGTGTTATCTCTGCTGTGTTTATACAAAAAACGTGAAGGGTCCGACACATACAACATATTAAAAAAACAAAAATCGACTATTTGTAATCAAACGGTTACAACATCGTAGACCAGAATATAGTAGAATTTGGCCCGACGCCAATCTGTGTTCGCCAAAGTTCGGCCAACAGACTTCGCTCAGTCCTAGGATCTCAAGCATCATACGGCATGCCCCATTGGCTAGTTGTGCCAGTTCACTCTGCTGGGTTAGGGTTAAAACATTCCAAGTTCCAATTCTTGTCCGTTGTTTTGCGCTTAAAGTTGCTGCCAGGGAATCAGTTCGTAATCTTTCATTTGCGGTTTCGGTAACGGTTTTTGGGATTCGGAAACAGTAGGTTGTTGGCCTATGGTCCCCTATCCACCGTGGTGGGGTCACCTTAGGTATAGTTTCCAGTGGAAGAGCATTTCATACTCAGCCGCTGGATGCCAGAACAGACGCTGTTTGAGCCGCACATTCTTGGTGAACAGTCACTCGAGACGTACCTCCTCAATCTAGCTGAAGTCAGAAGGACAACAGTGCCGCACTACCAGCTAAGCACATAACTCTTTGCTAGAGGTCTTTGTTATCGCTTGACCCATGGAAGCATGAGCTAGGAAGTTGTTGGACGCTCTCCTTATCGACTCACCGTTTTGTAGCCCTTTATTCCTTGTTACGATTGATTGATTGATTTGTCTTTATTAAAGAGTCCTTGTTACGATCAAAATTCCATTTCATTTGGCTCATTACATTCGGAGATGCAACACAACAGTTTAAAAATGATATCAGATAGAAATGCAATTTACTAGAATTGTTTTAAATTTATAAAGAATAGAAATGAACTATTCAAACTTTCCCAAATTTGGACCAATAATGGACAACTAGTTGATCAACCAACAGTAAACATTTGAGAATTTCCGATACACTTAACACAAGGTTTTAATTTAAGATTTTACCTGTCCCGATTTTTATGTCTATCCCAAGTATTTGGTAGGCAATTGTCTTCGAAAAGGCTTATATGCTTATTGAATACTTGTTCAGTTTTGTGGATAATCTGATTGACACGACTTTGTCTTCAATATGTTTTAATCCAGCTTTATTAAAATATATAATACATATAATGTATACATTTCAGAATCATCATCAATCATTATCAATGAGCACATAACTGAATTCCATTGAAAGTTCAACTATTGCAACAAAGTATTACCATTGTTAGTGCCTAATGAATGTGAATCCCATTGCGATCAACTTCACTCAGCTGATCAATATACCTCCTACCCTACTTTACGCTACTGCTAGAATCTAAGATAAAAAGTCTGATTACATTTAAAAAATGTTGAACAGTGGAATAAATGCACAACATATCTAAAGCAAGCATGTTACAACAATACAATCGTTAAAAATTGAGTTTGTGAAATTAACACTTCATCCCATGAGAAAACTAGCTCCTATCACATCTACCACCATGGTGGTGTACCTACTGTTGTTGCACGATGTACCAGCCTAGGCAAGGATTAAAGCAGCGAACGTAGCCGTTGCTTAGCCTAATATCCCTAGTTACCTTCCGACGAATACGAGTAACGGGTCCAGCCTCAACTCGTCAGCAAGCTCCACGGTGAGCCTGGGTGCCAAAACGGATGAAGTAATAACAGATACGAACGACGAGATCCATGGTGAAAAAGCCCCTGCGCGCTCTTTTGGATCCACAGAATAAAGAGCAGACAAAATCCATTACATAAATTGGGGCCAGATTTTTGCCTTCAAGTTTATTATATATTGCATTTTTCTACCCCTATTTTCTGCTTTCTAGTCCACGCCACGGTTTTTCGGCGTATGAATGCTATTCATGAGAGATGAATCAGGTGCATCTCCTATTTGCTCCAAAGAGCGACGGTCCGCCACCGAGATAGCACTGACCAAGACGGGCATCAAAGGAGGAAGCAGATAAATTTCACAATTTATGGTGAAATAGTTTTTCCATGTACGCTACCTTCATGGAAATGCGATTCTCTGCTTCTGAGTGATGAGTGGTTAAAGTTGGTGTTGCTCGAGGTTCTTCCGCCAAGGCGCCGAAGTAAAATATTTACAGCAAGGTCAACAGTTGTTTTGGGTTCCCGTTTATGTTCCTATAAATCGATTTATACTGCTGGACAAAAAGTTCACGTGAAGCATGCATGGTTCGCGAAGACAAATCAAAATAATTGATAACGAAATGTAGCTGTTATTCTTACTATTATTTGAAAACGTACAATATGAAATACTTACAGGGTGCGTGCGATAATTTTGCACTACAGGGATATTTCATCAATGGGTTGCGATAAACATATATGTAAATCCAAAAGCATCAAAGACATCCCAGCACTACGGACCTCCTGTTCCGTCGGTGAAAGTCCACCAAACACGGGACCCTAATCCAAGGTGGCAGGTGGCCCGTGCTGACGGATGGATGGTTGAGGGGGTTTAAAAGATGCTCGATCGTTAACCTTTCAGGACGCGCGCCATCAAGCAGCTGAAACTGCACCGCGCTAACGCTGTATACGTCGAGCGAGGTTTTTTGGTAGTGTTGTACTTTTTACAACGGCGCGCGCGCTGAAGAGTTAACGGAGCCTGTAAAGTGTGTAGATCACCCTTTTGGGTTACGTTATGAAGTAAAATCAACTAAACCGAAACCTAGTTTCGTCATATTTCTCAATTTTGGAAAATGGGCTCTAGTAATTCAAGGAATCATAGTATTTAGTCCTTCCTACCGGTGCCTTGGTGACTTACAGTTTTTGAATATAACTAAGTTAACAAAATTTACTTTTCATATAGGTGAAAACCTCGCCATTCAAGGCTAAACTTGTGTGGTATTGAATAAGCAATGTTGTTCGACTAGCCTTCCAATGAACGCTGGTAGCACATGGTCTGCCAAATGCCCATCAAGCAATCCAGTAGGCGTGCAAACGGTCGTCGCGTCACCACTTGGTGAATGTCAAAAGATAAACACAAGTTACTTCCTGGGGGCACCCGCTTGTCCACAATAATTCCAAGCTCCACATTGGGCGATCCTGCCAGGAGAATAGCGAATCTTCTGGGTGATGGCAAGCGGGTGCAGACCCGGATGAGAGTGCTCGTTTGTTTAGTGCGGTTAAGTTTTCCTCGCGTGTGTGTGAAAAAGTGAGTGAAAATGAGTGTTCCGGAAAATCGGATGCCTAGAGCAAACAGCATAGGCAGTGGTGAAATTGATAATTGCCTGGAGATTGATCTCCTTAAACGAATGTTTTATTGTCGGTTATACCATTGCAAAAAATTTGCTTGATTCATTCACTTTTGGGTCCTGTAGCGTGGTCAATTTGGCGATGTTTATCCTGCCAGAACTCGCTACAAAGAACGCTTATCAGTGTAAAATAACTTTGTGTAGTTTGCACATCTGTATGCGCTAAAGATTATCATGCTAGATCGCTCACAAGCATTGTGGCGTGAGAATGATTCATACCTTTACTCGGCGGTGCAAAATCGAACAGTTTGAGATAATCGTCAATATTTTGTAGTATAAAAAAAACAAGAAACCGACGTTTTTCTTATTAAAAACATCAAAACCGACAAGATTAATCTGCATAGGTCTAAGCCGTGCCAAAAGACAGTAGCAAAAGAAAAAAACACTTGACAAAGAGCAAGCACAACATTCACCTCATGCATGATTTCGATGCAAAACAAAATGTCGCTTGTGAGAGTATAAGTAAAAGATTTGAAAATCTGAGATTTTGCGATTTTTTCTTAAGAGAAGGTCTTGAATGTATGTTTTACGCAAAGAGAGTTTCATTCGGGTATTGTGATTTTCTTACGCATTTCTGTGTTTTCTATGACAACATTTGGTTTGATTACCAATTGAATCAGTTCTGTAAGTATATACATGCGTGTTATACGATTTACGACAGTAAAAAAAAAAGTACGACTTACATTACATCTGTAGTCCTATCGAGATGATTATAACAGAAATTTGTTTTAGGATTACAATAATTAAACATGGCTGTGCAAATGAACACGACAAAAAAATAGAAACTATTTATGAGGGCAACGTGTTGAAGTGTCACAAACTTCTTTTTATTTATCTGATATTTACTGCAAGGCCAGCGAGTTTGAGCAGCTGGAATAGTATGCTATTTTTAAGTATGACTAAATAGATGAAATAGCTGAAGCAAAATGTGGATAAATTTTCGACTATATGACTACCCCTTTGCTGCTCATGCTGTCGAAGTGATTTTCAAAACCCACCAAAGAATCTGATCAACAATCAGGCAGAAATGGAAAAGGTTTCATCATAAACCATATTTCGAGAAAAAAAAAATCCTACACATCGAAACATCATGTTCTTGAAAGTCAGTTGAGTGTGATTTTACTCGTACTGCGCTACTCTTCAGTTGTTCACGAGTATGATTGTTTTTGCTCATGCATTTGTTTTATATTGCTTCTGAACAATGTCCGGGAAGTTGGAAAGTTGGTATGAAGTTGAAGTGTTTGTAGTTTGGTAAAGGTAACTGCAATGTACATTAAGCATATCAGTACATCGCGATATATTTAATCTTACGTAAGACGCGTAGCGGGTTTTCAGCTCTTTTTCATAATTGAACAGTTAATGGCAGTCTTTTTTGGCAGTAAGCTTTTGTAAGAAACTCTGTCTCATGGCGACAGTAAAAACAGTCCACAGCGCGTCCGGATGACCGCACCCTTACTTTTGTAAGAACTCTGTCTCATGGCGACAGTAAAAATAGTCCACAGCGCGTCCGGATGACCGCACCCTTACTTTTGTAAGAAACTGTCTCATGGCGACAATAAAAACAGTCCACAGCGCGTCCGGATGACCGCACCCTTACTTTTGTAAGAAACTGTCTCATGGCGACAGTAAAAACAGTCCACAGCGCGTCCGGATGACCGCACCCTTACTCTTGTAAGAAACTCTGTCTCATGACGACAGTAAAAACAGTCCACAGCGCGTCCGGATGACCGCACCCTTACTTTTGTAAGAAATTCTGTCTCATGGCGACAGTAAAAAACAGTCCACAGCGCGTTCGGATGACCGCACCCTTACTTTTGTAAGAAACTGTCTCATGACGACAGTATAAAGAGACCACAGCGTGTCCGGATGACCGCATCCTTACTTTTGTAAGAAATTCTGTCTCATGGCGACAGTAAAAACAGTCCACAGCGTGTCCGGATGACCGCACCCTTACTTTTGTAAGAAACTCTGTCTCATGGCGACAGTAAAAACAGTCCACAGCGCGTCCGGATGACCGCACCCTTACTTTTGTAAGAAACTCTGTCTCATGGCGACAGTAAAAACAGTCCACAGCGCGTCCGGATGACCGCACCCTTACTTTTGTAAGAAATTCTGTCTCATCTCTCTCTCTCTTCTTGGCGTAACGTCCTCATTGGGACAAAGCCTGCTTCTCAGCTTAGTGTTCTTATGAGCACTTCCACAGTTATTAACTGAGAGCTTCCTCTGCCAATGACCATTTTGCATGTGTATATCGTGTGGCAGGCACGAAGATACTCTATGCCCAAGGAAGTCAAGGAAATTTCCTTTACGAAAAGATCCTGGACCGACCGGGAATCGAACCCGTCACCCTCAGCATGGTCATGCTGAATACCCGTGCGTTTACCGCCTCGGCTATATGGGCCCTTATTCTGTCTCATGGCGACAGTAAAAACAGTCCACAGCGCGTCCGGATGACCGCACCCTTACTTTTGTAAAAAATTCTGTCTCATGGCGACAGTAAAAAAAACAGTCCACAGCGCGTCCGGATGACCGCACTCTTACTTTTGTAAGAAACTCTGTCTCATGACGACAGTATAAAGAGACCACAGCGTGTCCGGATGACCGCACCCTTACTTTTGTAAGAAACTGTCTCATGGCGACAGTTAAAACAGTCCACAGCGCGTCCGGATGACCGCACCCTTACTTTTGTAAGAAATTCTGTCTCATGGCGACAGTAAAAACAGTCCACAGCGCGTCCGGATGACCGCACCCTTACTTTTGTAAGAAATTCTGTCTCATGGCGACAGTAAAAACAATCCAGCGCGTCCGGATGACCGCACTCTTACTTTTGTAAGAAATTCTGTCTCATGGCGACAGTAAAAACAGTCCACAGCGTGTCCGGATGACCGCACTCTTACTTTTGTAAGAAACTCTGTCTCATGGCGACAGTATAAAGAGACCACAGCGTGTCCGGATGACCGCACCCTTACTTTTGTAAGAAACTCTGTGTCATTGCGACAGTAAAAACAGTCCATAGTGCGTCCGGACGACCGCATCCCCACTTTTGTAAGAAACTCTGTCTCATGACAACAGTAAAAATAGTTCACAGCGTGTCCGGATGACCGGACCCTTAAGTTTGTAGCTAATTTTGTCTCATGGTGAATTGGTCTATCGTATGGTGCGATATTGAAACTTCTACATTTTTGTTTGTTGTATAATTGTTGTTCCATTAGAATCTGGCCGGAGGAAATAGACGGTATGGCATGTGTAGAAGATGCTACAGTTTAAGCATATTACACGCAAAGATACGCCTAAGGGAAGAACTGTGAGACTCGGATTACATATTTTGGTTTGGAATGTAGTCATAGATAGTAAAATTTAATATTTGTTTAGTACCTAAGCTTTGCAAGTTTATGGAGATGAATGCGGATTGGAATGCGAAGGCTGCGCACAACTTTCACCATGAAAAAAAAAAAAATCTCGAGCATGGTGGTGTAGTGACTCAGTTGTGCGACATCTGGTTTAATGACAGTACTATATTATGTACTGGGCGTAGGTATTCAGTAAAAGTTTGCTGATGGCAGAGAGCTCAGTGCTCATCGATTCTCAATTCTGTTAATACAAATTAAATAAAACAGTCACAACATCAAAACATGAACAACTGTGGAAGGCTGATCTTTTTTTTTTCTCTCGTTTGTCGGGTGAAGATCACTGCGTCCAGATTTTAGAACTATTGTGATATACCCTTTTGCTGTGAGGTACGCAAGTTATCTCAGTAACATATTTGTCACTGAGATACCTTGGTATCGACTGAACTCAAGACCATCTATTATTGATGAATAGAGATCCTGAGTTACAGTATGTGACTCCCTCATTCTGGCGAGACTAGCTTTATGAAGCCAACCACGTCCTTGGGAGATAAGATCCATATGTCAGCAGGCCCTAAAAAGGGTTTGCTGAGAACTTTGAACCTACGTTGAGTGAGTGCACTGCAATAGCAGAGGATGTGTTCTGTGTTTTGTAGATGGTATCTGCAGGGGCAGTGTCCAGTTATTAGACCGGTATAGATGTTGAGATCCCTTTTGTTGAGACCTAATAGTTGTTGGGTTTTCTTGGGGTTTATCGTTACGAGCCTTTTGGATTGGCTCGTATGGAGAAGTGCATTCCAGTTTGATGTGATTTGACTGACCATATATTTGTTCAGTTCCATTTTTACAGAGCAGTCTGAGATCCCGCAGAAGGGCTCAGGGCCAATGAACCTTTCATTAGATCCATTCCTGGCTAGCTCATCACCAATCTCGTTTCCCTCTAGACCCGTATGTCCTGGGATCCAATATAGGTAGACTCGATTGCGTATGGATAAGTTTTTCAAAGCCAGAATGCATTCCCACACTAGCTTTGAGTTACAAGTGTAGTTATTAAGCGACTTAAGTGCCGCTTGGCTGTCAGAGAAAATACATATTTTTGCAAACCTATACTTTCTCCTCAGGCATAATAACACGCATTCTAATATTGCATATATTTCCGCCTGAAATACTGTGGGCCACTATCCTAAGTGGACAGAGATTTTTGTTCTAGGGCCATAGATTCCGGAGCCTGTCAGATTATTCATTTTCGAACCATCTGTGAAGAAATTTATAGAGCCTGTTGGAACGCTGGGTCCACCTCCTTCCGACTCCTGGCGGGAAGGAATGAACACATCGTAAGCTTTATGAATTGATCTAACCGGGGCAGGTGAAGCATTGCGTCTAGGGCCAAAGTGGGTGTACTACGAACTGCACCAGTGATCGCTATGCAAGCGGTGCATTGGATTTTGTTGATCTTCGCCCTTGCAGCAGCCTCATTAGTTTTAGGCCACCAGACAAGGGAAGCGTAAGTAGTCCTGGGACGAACAATGGTTTTATATATCCACATGATCATACTTGGTTTTAGGCCCCATCTTTTACCCAGGGTTTTTGAACAAACCCAAAGTGTATTGAGACCTTTCTGCAAGGCTGATCTTAAAATTGAACGAAAAAAATTGAAATAATTCCTGAGAAGAGGGAGGATGTGTGGTATTGAATAAGCAATGTTGTTCGACTAGCCTTCCAATGAACGCTGGTAGCACATGGTCTGCCAAATGCCCATCAAGCAATCCAGTAGGCGTGCAAACGGTCGTCGCGTCACCACTTGGTGAATGTCAAAAGATAAACACAAGTTACTTCCTGGGGGCACCCGCTTGTCCACAATAATTCCAAGCTCCACAAAACTCATTGCAAAGGAAATCAAATTTGGTTAGGCATCCATGTATGTACTAACTCTTCGAAGACTGGTGAGTGCTAGTATGCAAGGAATATACTGGAATCCTTATTACTGAACACATGTTGGAACTTCCATTATTGAAATGGTATTGCTGTATCAAAATCGATACTTTATTGCCCTTCAATGGCTATTGACTAATGCGACATGCACTACACTAAGGACACTAAAGACCCGAGCAAGAAAGTAAGGGTTAATTTGTTCATCACAAAAAATATGAAAAAACTGCATACATATGTACTTGACGATGTTTATAAATTTAACATATAATCTGCCAAACGTTTTCCACTAATAAAAGTGCATCAATTGAATGAAAAATACATAGGACCTACTTTCCATATTATAGGGTACGTTTTCAGAAGTTGAAAACACTTGGCACTGTAATTGATCAAAATATGATAAATTTCCATATAATACTCTGAACATATACACCGGGCAAATAGTTTGATACACTGTAGTTGTGTAAATAGAACGAAATCAGTAAAACGCATTGTGTGAGAGCCGCGCAATTATGTACATGACGTGATTATGAAGATATGTTTTAGGAATTATATTAAATTATTTTTGAAATAATAATTTTAACATGCAAAGTAATAGCATCGTTAAAAACTAGGGCTTCCAATCCCGGGATTGATTTCCCGGGAAATGAAATTTCCCGGGATTCCCGAATCCCGGGAATCAAATTTTTGCATCCCGGGTTTCCCGAATTTCCCGGGATTTTTTGTTGCTATTGTATATTTTTTGTCAATTGTTTAACCCTCTAATACCCAACCCCGCCTTTAGACGGGGTATAGTTTGAGCATTTTTGTACTTTTTGTTTCGTAGACAATCAATTTTTTTATATTTTTGGCTGATATCAAAGACTATTCTGAATATCTCAAAATGGTTTTTGGTGCCCTTTGAAGCTTATTCACATTTTTAAAAAATCATTGAAAAATTGATGTTTTAGTCACCTTTCAGAAGCCATTGTATATTTTGTATTGAATCGCTTCAATTAACATATTTTAAATTTTTCCCAAATCATACTATCATAGTTAAATAGTTTAATGGAATCGAATACACTTTAAAATTATTTTTCTTAAAATTATACGGAAAATAAAATTTCCTATGAAAAAAAATTATAATAAAAATATTTTAACAATAATCATAAAATCTGAAAATGTTTTCATCTCAAAAAATCCGTCTCCTAAATAGGCTTCCAGGAAAAATATAAAAGTGTGGGGATGTTCAAAAATAAAAATTAGAAAAATCAAAAACCGAAATTCACAAAATCGAGAATTAAAAAGAATCATCTTCCAAAACATGTTTAAATCGATTTTAGATGACGAAAAATGATATTTAGATCAAAAATTTGGGTATTAGAGGGTTAATGACCAATTTAAAATTGCGAATCAATGATTGATTTACCCAGCTTCTTGATTAACAATTGTCAAATCACATGACCTCTATGCAGATGTTATTTATGTTGATGTTATTATATAATTCGAGCTTAACGGAAAACTTACGCAGATAACATCCTCTTAATAAAATATGAAGGAATTAAAACTGATTTCAACCGACAACGATTCTTATTTTTTTAATACTGCTTCAAAGTATGGAATTCATCATTTAATTCCACCATTAACCATTGCATGTAAGACGCAATACAGTCAGAGTTCTATATATAGCTGACTTTCTACAAGGTCTTAATGACTGCTCAACTAAATATTTAGGAACAAATCAATTTGTACATTGCTACTAGTTCATGGTGCAACAACCTCACACAGCTCTTGCTAATTAGACGATCAGGCAATAGCACGTATTGAGCCATTATTGGGCTTCAATGGGTTTTTATTCTTGTAGCTCTTTACTTTGACTTCGGAATCCCTCACCGAAGTTTTTTCCGTTTTTCTTTGGCAAGTATCGTAGGTTATAGTTATTTTTTGTATCGGGTGTTATGTACTCTTGACTTGTGTTATTGTATCTGTTCATTAGGTCTGACAAGGTGAATGTGAATTATAGGAATAAATCTGAAGATTAATTTGAGCTTAATTATTGGGGTTGTTGTATGCCTGTTGATATAAGGTACACCGGGGCAAGTTGAAACGGGTGGGGCAAGATGAAACAGCGGGTTAACTTGATGTTTTCTTGTGATTATTAACAATGTAACTTCCATAACACATAGTTTTTGATTCAAACAATCTTTTAATGAAGGATAAATTTCCAAATTGTATTAGAATCTATTTGAAAACTTCACATTTCATCTTGCCCCACCCGTTACAACTTGACCCGGTGTTGTTACCCAAAATAATCAATAAAATATTAACTGCATTTAGCAAAACACGTTCATGTATTTCAAATCAAAATTTCATTATTTAATGTTAGTTGAAATCGTACTTGAAATGCATTGATGGGTAAAAAATAAACCTTCTTATCATGAAATTTGCTGAATTGGGCACAGTCTATAATAAGAAATGGAAAAAATATGATATCTGATTAACGTCTTTCTTTAAAAATAAATACATTTTTCTAATAATAATAAAATTTTCTCATTTCCCGGGATACCGGGACACCACCACAGACACCACCTACTTTGAAAAATCATAACTAAAAAACGAAGCATGGAAGACACATTTATATTTGTGAAATCATAAGCAAATTCACAAAAAGCAAAATATAAAATGAAAATTGTTTTCCACAAAATTTTCTACAGTTGAAGAAAATCAGTTAGAAAAGACGAAACAACTATTTAGGAAGTCCGGAAAATTAAAAAAAAATACCTTTTGGAAGAAAATTACATAGGCTATATTCTGTGAAATTTTCAAGATGTGTTTTTTCTCCGTTCCTGAGCTATGACCAATTTTGTGGAAATTGTCTAGATGTGCTATATGAGCCGTTTGTTTCAAAAAAAATAATAACATAGAAATGAAGCATCGTACACATTTTTTTTGTTAAATCGTTAGCAAACTTTCTCAGCAATCAAAAAAAAATACAAAATAAGTTTTCCACAAATTTTTCCATTGTTTAGGAAAATCGGTTGGAAATGTCGGAAAACTATTCTGGGAGTCCGTAAAATATCCCAAGCAAATATTTTTGGAAGGAAATTTTATAAGCTACATATATTATGTGCAATTTTCAAGATGTGGTTTTTTTCGTTCCTGAGCAATGATCATTTTTGTGAAAATTAACAATTGAAGGGCCCAGAATCAAAGGGGTGTAAGTGACCATTTTGTCGATTTTGAGCTGAGCATATCATAAAATTCTTCAGATTCCAAGCTTTCAGGAACTTTTTTAAGATTGTTGCTACGATGATTGGAAAAATTATAATAAATTAGAGAAAATTGGGTTGATTTTGAAACTCCATACATTTTGTATGGGACGAAAAATTGATTAAATACTTTAAACCTCATTTACTCGAAATTGGGTTTTTGTCACTTACACCCTTTGCTTCTAACCCCCTCAATTAAGACGGTTGAAAATCATATTAGGGGGATTAGGGGCATAATGGACACCCTAAGCAAACGAGTATGTTAGGCCTGTATAACAGACAAAAACTTAACATATTATCAGTTGGCTTACAACTTTAACTTGTTTCCTACGTATTTCAATCATTTACAGCAGGTAGAATGCCATTATTGTACAGAAATAATGAATTGTAAAACGTGTGTTTTTTTTGGGGCTGGCAGGAAAGGTACGGGGCGAATTGGACACCCATCGGGGCATAATGGACACCCCTGCATATTTTAAGCTGTATATTTGATAATATCGACCAGTTAAGTAATTTGCCTACGGAGATCACTACCACAGATGTAATATTCCATCTTGGACGAGTTTACTTAACATCAAAGTTAATTAAATAAATTATAGGCTAAAATAATCGGTTTGATTTTTTCCAAAGTATCTAAAACGCCTAACAGTATGCAACTCGCGTACATCCATTCATAATTGCCAGTGTTCATTTCGCCCCGAATCGACTACAACATTGAAATTGCTATTTTGAGTAAGTTCTGATCAAAAATATAAAACTTTATCCATTGCTAAATCTGCGTATTCATGTAGATAAGCTAACAATTCACTTGTTTTTATGATGGACACACTCAAACACTTGTAATACCTTATTTGCTGCTGCTTCGAAATTATAAGAAATCCACCATATGAAAAACATACTTCAATTTTAATGAAATTTTGGTTATTTTGAAGAAATATAAATGGTACTTTTGAAAAATAGAACAATGACTTGTTCCTTTACACTTATGCGTTAAAAGTTTTACATAAAAATCAATGGTTTCGGCAAAAATTGGGGTGTCCATTTCGCCCCGGGTGTCCATTATGCCCCTAATCCCCCTATGTGAAATTTTCAAGATGTGGTTTTTTCGTTCCTGAGTAATGATCATTTTTGTGAAAATTAACAATTAAGTCGGTTGAAAATCAACCAACATCTGGATAATTTTATCAAAATTGGGCATTACTCATGAACGAAAATTGCATTTTCAAAGAAATCCAGCAAATATTGGAATTTGATTCTAGTTTTGATTTGAGAAAACTAATGAAAACACCGAAGAATTCAGTGACCCGTGAAAATCCAATTGAAAAATCACCGTACATTTGTAGAAAAATCACCGAAAGTTCTGTGAAACCAACAAAAATAAACAATTAATCCACAGAAAACCTGTGAAGCAAATCACCGAAACTTTCGGTGGATTTGACAGATGAGCATTTTTAATCTTTACAAATCGTTCGGTGAAACAAAAAATCACCGAACAGTTCACCGAAAAATCTTCTGTTTAGATTTCGGTGAAATTTCACAGAATTCTTTGATTTATTCTTAGTGTGTATCCTTTGGAGTTTACCCTTCCACTAACAAAACCCAAATTCCCGTGACACCTAGGCCTGAGAGATCGTAGAGTTGTCTACATTTTTCATAGGTGTCCAAAACTAACCATCCTTTCCCATCCCTCAGCAGTCGCAAGGACGTGGCCAGGACAGTGCTCGACCATTGGAGGATTGCGTCAGTCTTGTCTAAGAGTCAGACATTAGTCCCAAGTCTTTGTGTTTTGGTTCGGACGGGAAGTAGGCAACCCTTATAACAGCGGTCTAGGACTGTACCACCTACGAATTTGTGCGACTCGCTTAATGCTAATGCTAATCTTGAAAATTTCACAGAATATAGCTTATGTAATTCCCTTCCGAAAATATATTTTTTTTATTTTTCCGGACTTCCTAAATATTTTTTTCGACTTTTCCAACCAATTTTCCTCAAGAGTGGAATATTCTGTGAAAAACAATTTTCATTTTGTATTTTTTTTTTTAATTCTGGTGAAATTGGCCTACGATTTCACAAAAAAAAACATTGTGTCTACGATGCTTCGTTCTTAACCCATTTCCGCCCAGTGATCTATTTATAGATCAGATGCCTCGAACGCCCAGTGATCTATTTATAGATCAGTAACTTTTGCGATAACTGCGGAGAAATGAAGCATTTTGGAAGACTTGTGTCTTCAGCAAAGTTGTTGAGAAGATCAAGGACTCTTCGATAGTGCGTAATTTAGTACGTATTCGCTCCAGTAGGTGGCACTAGTGATCACGAAACATTGTGCTTTGCCAGGTGTTTCGTCAATAGCCATTGCCAATACTGTCGCCTTCGTATCTTGAGAACCAGACAGCATAGAAAAAAAATATATCCAGCAAAGTTGATCAGGACATCAAGAGCTATCCGATAGTGAACTAGTTGGTTCTAGGTTTATCCGCTAGGTGGCGCTAGTGAGTCCTAAAAATTTAAACCTCTGTATCTCGAGAATCCAACTACATAGAAGAATTTCGTCTTCGGCAAGGTTGATCAGGACACCAATAGCTATCCGTTAGTGAACTAGTTGGTTCTAGGTTTATCCGTTAGATGGCGCTAGTGGGCTCTAAAAAAATAAACCTCCTTATCTCGAGAATCAGACTACATAGAAGAATTCTGTCTTCGGCAAAGTTGATCAGGACATCGGATAGCTGGATAGTGAACTAGTTGATTGTAGGCAGGGACGTGCAATTTCGAAAGGTAAACATGACGCACGAAAGCTGTAGCAAATCGTTTCCCATGCGACGGGACTGCTGCGATGCTTCATAACTCACACTGCAACACGCTCATTCATTATTGCTACTGAAACAAGTGTGTTTGAAAATTGAAGTGACACACTTTGGATTTTCCTTTCAATTGTGGGTCATTGTACAATTTCAATGTGCTAAAAACACTATTTAAAATAATTTTTCAAATAGTGGTGCACGCCAATAGAATGATCATTATGTTTTTTGAAAAAGGAACACAAGTTCGACCGCTTAAATCCAATTAACCGGCGCCTGTTACCATTGAGAGACTAACGCGCAAGAGTGAGACACTACTGCTCTGCCGAGTGAAGCACAAGCAACGCCACCCCGAAGAGAGACTACCGAGTGCTACGATGAATGAGAACGTTTTCCGAATCGAAAAGAAAGACTCGAATAGTGTGTCAAACAGATAAAGTGACTCATTCAAATGTTGCAACGAAATTAAACGTTGTCCGCTAGGTGGCGTTAGTGAGTCCTAAAGAAATAAATCTCTGTATGTTGAGAATCCGACTACATAGAAGAATTTCGTCTTCGGCAAGGTTGATCAGGACATCAATAGCTATTCAATAGCACTATAGCAGTTCACTTGAACTAGTTGGTTCTAGATTTATCCGATAGGTGGCGCTAGTGAGTCCTAAAAAATTTAAACTTCTGTATCTCGAGAATCCGATTACATAGAAGAATTTTGTCTTCGGCAAGGTTGATCCGGACATCAATAGCTATCCGATAGTGAACTAGTTCGTTCTAGGTTTATCCGTTAGGTGGCGCTAGTAAGTCCTCAAAAATTTAAACCTCTATATCTCGAGAATCCGACTACATAGAAGAATTTTGTCTTCGGCAAGGTTGATCAGGACATCAATAGCTACCGATAGTGAACTAGTTGGTCCTAGATTTATCCGTTTGGTGGCGCTAGTGAGTCCTACACAATTTAAACCTCTGTATCTCGAGAATTGGGTCTCCAGTTAGCCTAGTGGTTAAGGCTATGGATCGCCAATCCGGAGACGGCGGGTTCGATTCCCGTTCCTGTCGGGAAACTTTTCTCGACTCCCTGGGCATAGCGTATCATTGTACTTGCCACACAATGTACAAATTCATGCAATGGCAGGCAAAGAAAGCCCTTCAATTAATAACTGTGGAAGTGCTCTAAGAACACTAAATTGAAGAGAGGCAGGCCAAGTTCCAATGCGAACGTCGAGCCACAAAGAAGAAGAAGAAGAAGTATCTCGAGAATCTGACTACATAGAAAAATTTCGTCTACGGCAAAGTTGACCAGGACATCAACAGCTATTTGACAGTGAACTAGTTGATTGTAGGTTTGTCCGCTAGGTGGCGCAAGTGGGCTCAACAAATTCTGAATTTTTATATCTTGAGAATCAAACAACATAGAAGAATTTCAAAATCTCGTCTTCGACAAGGTCACTAGCGAGACGCAAGTGGGCTCAAAAAATTCTGAATTTTTGTATCTTGAGAATCAAACTACATAGAAGAATTTCAAAATCTCGTCTTCGACAAGGGCGCTAGCGAGTCATAGAAATTCTTAACTTCTGTTTCTCAACAACCAGAGTACATAGAAATATTTTGTCTTCAGCAAAGTTGATCAGGACATCAAGAGCTATCCGATAGTGAACTAGTTGGTTCTAAGTTTATTCGTGAGGTGGCGCTAGTGAGTCCCAAAAAAATAAATCTCTGTATCTTGAGAATCCGACTACATAGAAGAATTTCGTCTTCGGCATGGTTGATCAGGACATCAATAGCTATCCGATAAAGAACTAGTTCGTTCTAGGTTTGTCCGTTAGGTGGCGCTAGTGAGTCTTTAAAAATTCAAACCTCTATATCTTGAGAATCCGACTACATAGAAGAATTTCGTCTTCGGCAAGGTTGATCAGGACATCAATAGCTATCCGATAGTGAACTAGTTCGTTCTAGGTTTATCCGTTAGGTGGCGCTAGTGAGTCTTTAAAAATTTAAACCTCTATATCTCGTGAATCCGACTATATAGAAGAATTTTGTCTTCGGCAAGGTTGATCAGGACATCAATAGCTATCCGAAAGTGATCTAGTTGGTTCTGGGCTTAACCGTTAGGTGGCGCTTTTGTGTCCAAAAAAATTTAAACCTATGTATCTCGAGAATCCGACTACATAGAAGTATTCTGTCTTCGGCAATCTCGATCAGGACATCAATAGCTATCCTATAGTGAACTAGCTGATTGTAGGATTGTCCGCTAGGTGGCGCAAGTGGGCTCTAAAAATTCTGAACTTCTGTATCTCGAGAATCTGACTACATAGAAGAATTTCGCCTTCGGCAAAGTTGATCAGGACATCAAGAGCTACTCGATAGCGCACTAGTTGGTTTAAGGTTTATCTGCTAGGTGGCGTTGGCGAGCCCTAAAAATTCCAGATATCTGTATCTCGAGAATCAGACTACATTGAAAAATATCGTCTTCGGCAATGTCGATCAGGACATGAACAGCTATCCGATAGAGAACTAGTTGATTGTATGTTTGTCCGCTAGGTGGCACAAGTGGGCTCTAAAAATTATGAACTTCTATATCTCGAGAATCAGACTACATAGGAGAATTTCAAAATTTCGTCTTCGACAAGGTCGAACAGGACATTATGAGCTATCTGATAGTGAACTAGTTGGTTCTATGTTTATCCACTAGGTGGCACTAGCGAGTCATAGAAATTCTTAACTTCTGTTTCTCAACAACCTACTACATAGACTACATAGACAATTTTTGTCTTCGGCAAAATTGATCAGGACATCAAGAGCTATCCGATAGTGAACTAGATGGTTCTAGATTTATCCGTTAGGTGGCGCAAGTGGGCTCTGTGGGTGCTAGTGAGCCCTAAAAATTCTAAGCTTCTGGATCTCGAAAATCAGACTACATAGAAAAAAATCGTCTTCTGCAAGTTCGATCAGGGCATCACAATCTATCCGATAGTCAGTGAACTAGTTGGATAAAGGTTTTTTCCGCTAGGTAGCGCTAGTGAGTTTTAAAAATTCTTAGCTGCTGAATCCCGAAAATCAGGCTTCATAGAAAAATTTAGTCTTCAGCAAAGTTTATCAGGACATCAAGGGCTAATGGATAGTTAACTAGTTCATTTTAGGTTTATCCGCTAGGGGGCGCTAGTGAGCCCTACAAATTCTGAACTTCTGTATCTCAAAAATCGGGTTACATAGAAGAAAATCTTCGGCAAAGTTGATTAGTACATCAAGGGCTAACGGATAGTGAACTAGTTGGTTCTGAGTTTATTCGTTAGGTGGCGCTAGTGAGCTATAAACATTCTGAACTTCTGTATCTCGAGAATCAGACTACATAGAAGAATTTTGACTTCGACAAGGTCGATCAGGACATCAAGAGCTATCCTATAGGTTGTAGGTGTGTCCGCTAGGTGGCGCAAGTGGGCTCTAAAAATTCTGAACAAATGTTAATAAATTTTACGATGAAATAGAACTGCATGGCTACTGATTGATAACAAAACTAGCTAGGTATCAAACAGCCGTCTCATTTTACTAAATATAATACTGAACAAAATATAGTATAGTATAATATAACTAACTTGAACTAATGATAACGTAATTTTCGATAACGTGCTATGTGCTATCAATTTGTTATCTTTACTCAGGTTCATTGTGACTCTCATCTCAAAGACATTCGTTTGGGTCGAACGTGCCTCTGGAGCCGACCTACTGATTGGAACGCTCATTAGGTGGTCTTTTATAAAAATGAAACATAAACCAAGCTCAAAGAACAATTGCAAATATTTGGAGTTTTCGAATGACGAGTGCTAAGGTAATCTTTCGCTTTGTACTAGATAACGGTGTGCGGCGGGAGAGGATGAGCCACGTGCTCGCAAAGCCAGAAGGATACGATGGACAGGATATACTACTAGAATGCCGAATATCAACCCATTATATATAGAAATTATTAGAATGATGCATAATGAAATGCCTAAAAACTGTTGAAAACTATCCATTGATAAGCTACTAGCAGATTGTTTTAGTTATTACTAATGTAATCTATTTCTGGAACATTTCAAATAGTAACTTTTTTAATAGGAGAATATCAACTATGATCAGTCATCTAAAATAGATTTATATAGCTCATAGAAATAAGGTAGCTGCGCAAAAAAAAATAAAAAAAAAATTTTTTCAACGTTTTACGTGCATATGCCCCACTGTGTAATAAAACGAAAATTTCACCGTAGATTTCCGTTAAAATGACTGCAATAACTTTATTTTATGGGGTTGAGGTACTCCAGAAAAAATCAGACATCTACTGTGATTGTGGCATAATTCGGGCGTTAATGGGTTAAGTTATGATTTTTCAAAAAAAAAAAACGGCTCATTTAGCACATCTGGACAATTTCTATAAAATTGGTCTTAACTCAGAAACGGAGAAAAACCACATCTTGAAAATTTCATAGGAAATAGCTTATGTAGTTCTCTTAAAAAAAAAATCCGCCAAATAAACTGGTTTGCTGCAAAAAAGTTTTAACTTTTACCCGTCCGAACAAAGGCAATTTTACATTAAGTTATAGTATCTAAGTTTCAACAAATTTATCAATTATATATTATGCGAAACGTCCCAGACAAAATTTACTCCAAGTTTAAATTTTAATGTTGAAGCATCAATAGCGCTCATGTAAGTATTGGCCAATAATACCAAGAAAATAGAATGTCAATGTATCAGTCATTCTGCAAACAAATAGCATCACATAAAGCAGTTGGCATGCATATTCAAGCAGAAAACAACACTTCCGTTCAAACAATTCCTGATCCGACACCATTTCCATTCCCGCATGAAGAATCGAAGGAAGTAATCATAACTAATAAATGCCTGTAGCAGCATATGATTTAACGGCGTACGAAACATTGCAGTCCGAAAGGCACCTTTGTTATTTAGTGGTGATTTCATTTTTCACCCGGCTTCCTTACGTGATGTGATATATTTGACTTCTTATGCCACTTGACGACAGGAAGCATGCGGCTGAAAGGATCCTTCGCTAGACCAAGCAGGAAATGCAGTTTGTGGGTGAACGTTTCAATTTTAGCTGTGAAAATATGCTCGAATGTACATCGGACTTTTTTAAGTTTTCACGTTCTGAACGTGCTTCGAATCAACAACAATGGAGATACAGTATCGGACAATAAAAATGCACCAAAGCAGTTTTCCCATACAAACTAGTCAACTTTGGATTTTCATATCTCAGTTATTTCTCAACCGATTGTTTTCGGCCTTTCTGTGACGAACTACAAAATACTTCAATTTTTGAAAACTATTGAAAAAATTCGGTGATAACTATTGATAGAAAAGTTACAGATAGGTTGAATTTTGACAATAAAAATGCACCAAGACAAAAAATGCTATAGCAAAACATGGTCACGTCATATCATTATGGTGTCTTGGGCAAATATGTTTCTTGTGTGGTGATGAGTAAATTTGCTGAAGAGACCAACATGATTTGACTTCAGCATTTTTTGCTAAAAAATATTTTGTCTTGGTGCATTTTTATTGTCAAAATTCAACCTATCTGTAACTTTTCTATCAATAGTTATCACCGAAATTTTTCAATAGTTTTCAAAAATTGAAATGTTTTGTAGTTCATCACAGAAAGACCGAAAACAATCGGTTGAGAAATAATTGAGGTATGGCTATCGAAAGTTGACTAGTTTGTATGGAAAACCCGCTTTGGTGCATTTTTATTGTCCGATACTGTATCTTGTCCCTCCCGGAAGTGGCTGTCATAAATCAAGTGTCTTAAAATTATCATCAAAGTGGTGCATGCCACAACCTATCTCCATACATAATGTGCTCAATTATATGCAAATTAAATAACACCAACAAATTTACATACATCAAACACCTCTCTCTCTACCTATTGCTTTATAATTAATTTCTTGGGAATTTTGCGTCTTCATCGTAGCCCGTATATCATAGGTGCCAGTATCGAATACCTTACCACACTACTAGCAGCAAGACGCCATAGGCTATACTGTACGTTGTTGTGTCAGATTTTGATGCAAGACGGATCAAACCGGATTCCGGAAGCAAAATATTATGCAAAGTATGCAACGGCTCTCGATGCATCTACGAAAAAGAAAATAGGTCTGTAGCAGCAAAGTTCTACTAGAAAAAGACTTACAACACAACCCTTTTACCACTATCCATGGGTTTTTAAAAACCCACCAAAAATTCTCTTTATTTTAAAGCACAAAGATATTTACATGAATTTAAGTTTTTTATATTAGTTTTGATTTATTTTCCTTTTTTGTTCTTTCTTGCGTTTGTTTTTTGAATAAAAGCGAAAGTAGTTAATACGTAGCTATTCAGCCAGACCATGCTAAAGGTACCGGGTTCGATTTCCGGTCGATCCTGACACTTTTCGGAATGGAAATTTACTTCACTTGCATGGGCATAAAATATCTTCATATCTGTCTCACAATATACACTCCCGATCAAAAGTTTGGCGTCATCCCCTCAAAAACATGTCATTTTTTTAGGTTCATATCTCCGCCAATTTGCGTCCGATTTCAAAAACCTAGGTCTCATTCAAAAGATAATAAGTTAAAGTAACTTTGAACGTGATTTAGATGAAACTTTTACAAAAATATTTGTATGTAAACTTAACCCAAAGTTGCCAAATTTTCTAAAAAATGAATATAAACTTTCGGCAGTGTCGCTGGAAATTGGGTCGATCAAATTTTAAGATGAGAGTGGTGATATAACCTATTTTCTATAAGCTTTCGACTGCTTCTTACCAAACTTGGCTATAAAATCTAGGGAAAAAGTTTGGGTTCACCTTCGTAAAACATGGAAAAGTGATTTGGTGATATTTTCGTCATCTATAGTTCAATTTTAATTCTTTTTGGCTCATTTGGAAGATAATTAACTAAATTTACGTTTCATGTCTTTAATTTAACGTATTCAACGATTTTTATATATAAAATTGTTATGTAAAGTTGACACATTTCACCACATTTCATAAAATGAGGTAATTTTACGTTAAGTTTTAATATGTAAATTTTAACAAATATGTGTGGTTCAATGTCTATGCAGTAAGTACCATTCATTATGTTTCAAATAAGCCAAGAAGAATTAAAATTGAATGAAAGATGACAAAGATATCAACAAATCACTTTTCCAGGTTTTACGAAGGTGACCCCAAACTTTTGGACGATGACATCAAGAGTCAATTTACTTAATAACTTTTTTCCTAGATTTTTTAGCCTAGTTCGGTAAAATGCAGTCGAAAGCTTACAGAAAATAGGTAATATTACCGCTCTCATCTTCAAATTTGGTCGACCCAATTTCCAGCGACGCTGCCGAAAGTTTATATTCATTTTTTAGAAAATTTGGCAACTTTGGGTTAAGTTAACATACAAATTATTTATTTAACTTGATATAGTTCAAATCAACACAAAACGTTTTTATATGGCATCGAACAATGTTTTTTGCGAAATTTATTAACTGCACCTGATTTTACATGACACTTTATATGAAAAAAATGAATATTTTTTCTTAAAAACGCTATGTCTCAGGAACGACATAAATTACCTTGGGGAGTTAAGCTTTTTCGATCGAAAAACGTCTGATAAACACGATGAAATCAAAATATATGTATTTTGAGAAGAATCGATTTTTAGTTTTAACATTGAAAAATATGTTATCTGGCAACTGTTATCTGTATCAAAAAAAAACCGAATGTCAAAAATGTGTATGTGCAATCGTTTCAATGATAAAAATAACAGAAAAAGAAAATAATTTTCATATCGGCCAAAACGAGGGGTGCTGCCACGGGCCGAGGGGTGATCCGACCGGCACCTAAATTTGGATTTTTTCTTTTTCCATCTAAACGAATGTTTCAACCAAATTTGGTTCAAATCCGTGATGGTCGATTGCAAGTTTTCACATTTTCTCGGTAACGGCATAACAGTCACATTGGGGAAAAAAAGACTGGTAACGTGTTATCAATCATACCCAGGTCAAATTTATTTGTTGCATACATACAAGAAGATTTTATTGCTGAACGATTTATTACGAAATAATAGGATTTTTTTTCAATTTCAGTCCATTTCAATACTATATTAAAAGTTGCAACTTTGGGTTCCATTTTCTCCAATGCATGCTTTTGTCGAATCTTACAGTTAAGCGGTTATGGGTAGTAGAGCTGCGCACCAACTAAGCTATGGCACAAACATCCAGCACAAAATCAATACGGCATTAAAACGTTCAAACTTCACGTTGTTTGTTTTAGCAGAGCCTCTAGTTTTGAGGAAAAATATTGTAGTTATACTTTTTACTCAAAATCCTGTGCCACTTCTGTTGGGGCGCCTGGTTACCCCAAGGTCAGGGGTTGGTAGGGGATGGTCTTTCCTCAGAAAGATGACGGGAAGAGGGTTGGTCTTTCAAGCAGAGAGATGACGGGTTTTCACTACTTAACGTTTATTAATGATGTTGACCCTTGGCCAGGTCGAAATGGACTGTATCGCTACGCTCGGAAATTGGTGGTTTTTATAGGCCGTGACAGTAGTTTGGAACCTTCCCGAAGCTGCTGCCATGATGATGCGGTGGTGTGTGGTTCGGCGTACTTGACACAATAATGGGGATTGCTGTGATCGGTTGAAGAAGTTGTTGACCACGTGGCTGCCGGAGCGGTTTGGGCGCGAACAACTTCTAATGAACATAATTTGAGCAGTTTCTTTCATATTGCCCCATACAGCGAAGTCAGTTGAAACGTATCAAAAAACAATATTTAAAAACAGTCTGATTCGGAGGATTTTGTGGGTCTCAAACATCGAATAAAACGGCAACGAGAGCGTCGACATCAATTTGCCAGCTTTCATCTTCGACATCGTGGCGTTGCAGGAACATTGTTGGACTGGACAGAAAGTGTGGAAAGCGGGCATCGAGCGGCTACCTTCTACCTAAGCACCGCCAATGAACTGGGACCATGATTTATACTGTTGGACAAGATGCGACAACGTGTGATCGGGTGGCAGCTGATCAACGCAAGGATGCATCTTGAGAGTTATGGGCCGTTTCTTCAACTACAGCATCATCAACGTCCACTGCTCACATGAAGGGAGACCTGATGACGAGAAAGAAGTGTTCTGCGCGCAGTTAGAGCAAACATACGATGGTTGCTCGCCGCGTGACGTGAAAACCGTTGTCGGCGACATGAACGCACAGGTAGGAAGGGAGGAAATATACATACCGGTTAACGGACGAAACAGCCTGCACGCCACGCCGTATCGAATGACAACGACCAGCGATGCGTAAACTTTGCAGCCTCCCGTGGTATGGTAGTCAAAAGCACCTTCTTTACCCGTCACGATATCCACAAAGTCGACCACGTTCTAATCGACGCACATTGGAGTTGTGTGAAGAATTAGCATTAAGTTGAAATTCACAAATATAAAGAAATTCAAAAAAAAACACATTGGAGTAAATCATATCGAAACCTGATCATAAGTGGAAAAACTCGAAATGAATCAATTGGGGTTTCCGTTGTGTTTTGACCAAGTGTAGTTTTCAGAATAAATTACAGTGTTCGGTGAAAAAAAAAATCACCGAAACTGATCTGCAAACAAGCAAACTACAGTATTACAGCGATATTAACCTTAAAAGGGATACCTTCATTCCCTCAGTTTCGTCACCTCGCTGAGTGTGTTCCATCAAAGACGAGCTCTGAAAGGCGCCTGGGGTCCAATGGACCCCAGGTATCCCTTTTAGGGTTAAAGGAAAAAATCGGTGAAATCTAAGAAATCACCGAAGAACCGGTGAAATTAGACAAATTTACAGGAGATCTGTGAATATTTTACCGAACAGATCGGTGATGGAACTATTTTACCGTACTACTGTAAAATGCGTTTGACAGCCACACCGGCAGCTGTGAGCATCAGTTCTATTATAATTTGCGCACCATCTCCAAGAAAGACACTCTTGTACAGTGGTAGCAAGTGTGGTTCCTGATCAGAAGGTCGTGTGTTGAATCCAATGATCGGCCATTTTATGAAAATAGAGGTTTTTTTTGTGCTCGCAAAAAATCTCCGTAAATTTGTGAAAAACTACCGTACGGTCGGTAATATTTACGGATCATTTGTAAAGTTAACCGTACGTTCAGTGATATTGACACTTCATTCGTAAACAAACATACCGAACGTTTTGCGATGTTTACGGTTAATTTATAAAAAGTACCGAAGGTTACGGTAATTTTGGCAGATGCATTCTCCTGAGATTCACAGTACGTTCAGTGATTTGAAAAACATGAGCTGCTGAGATTACGGTAAAATTTTGCCGTAATCCGTCATTTTTTCTAAGTGCCTGCCATAGAGCTAGGGTTCATACATTTTTCTACAAATTTCTATACAAAATCTGCTACATGGTGGAGAGGGAGGCCTGTTAGTACTAGTGTTACATAACATGAAATGGTTCATAAGTCATGTATTCACGTAATTGTAATTGTAATTGTAATTTTTATTAACGTCACGCAAACTTATCGGTTAAACCATTATTTAAGTCAAGGAAACGAAACTATGTAGATAAAAACAGTACATGGGACAGCTAATTATTAAATTACATCGAAAAAAGAAGCAATCTGATATTCTCAATGTTCAGTGTGCAAAGCGGTTCTGAAGGATGACATCGTTGGGGAACTTCTCGTTGCTAATGGCAAGCGATTCCAGCATTGCGCGCCGAAAACCAGAACGCTTTTGCCGGAAACAGTCGTGTGGGCGGGTACGATATACGAGTGCGTCCTATCCATCTGTCCTCTTCGCAGATGTTGCATCAGGTAACTGGGGAGTTCACTATGCTGACCTTTCCTCAAAAGGCAACAGATGCGATAGTGATAGTTAGTTTGAAGATCACGTCCAAAAATAGAGTTTCGATGCGCCGCAGTCGTGTCACGTCTTTTCAGATTGAAAACGAATCTGATTGTTGATTTGAACGCTCGGTTGAGTTGTTCTTTCTGCGCACCAGAAAGTCCAGAGTAGTACACTGTGTCGCAGTACATGAAGCAGGGTCCAATTACGGCTACAGCAAGCTTCCTTCGGGTTTCGGTAGACAGAACAGTTGAAAAACGTCTAAACGTCCGAAGTGTGTTGTAGACATTCCTTGTCACTTCATTGACTTGTTCGGTCCAACGAAGATTGTTGTCTAGTATCAGGCCAAGATTTTTGACGCTCTTGGATAGCTGGATGCATTGGCGTATCTAGGATTTTTTCCTAGGGGGTGCCTAGGGGGTGCCAGTTCAGTGGCTTCCAGGTTGTTTTGCTTTTTTTTGTAAAAAGAAATACCGATTCACCCTCAATTTATTAGTACAATGTTATACTGCGTCGCGGGACAGATTAACCCAAAAATTTAAACGCGCTATATTTTAAAGAAAAATTTTTTTTAATCAAAACCGTTGTACTGACTTAACACTCTCCCCGCCATGTGAGGTTTGAGAACTTGATAACTTGATTACGTATAAAACATGGAATTTGTATTTTAAGTTTGAACTTTACAGTTATTACAACCCCTTTGTTTTGTGGATTGAATGCATTGATTAATAATACATTTTCAGAGCAATAATAAGAAGTGTAAATCTCTTAACCTATAAAATATCCACAAAATTGTGTAACTTGTATTCATCGTGACATCCTTTTTGTTTATTGCATGATAACAACCCTTATAAAAAAGTTTTCAAGAACAATTGTAAGAGTCTTTTTTTTTCTCCCCTGTTGTGGAAATTACGCCACTGGGTCCAATAAGCTGAACTTTTGTGGCATCAGGATACATATTTGCATTTATGGTTTGACCACAATTCGGGATTCTTAGTCAATGCTATAATATAATACAAGTAATTTGTGTTTTCGGCAAAACATTGTTTCGGTAATTCATCAGGGAATATTCCCGAAAATTTATTTAGAAATTGTTTTGCGATTTATTTTAATTAGGACTTCTTTTGGAAATCTCTCACTAATTCCTTTAAATTTTACAAATTTCTTCGGCAATTTCTTTAAGAATTTATTTGATAATATGTCTGGAATTTGATACTAAACACCTTTTACGCATCCTTTGAAAATTTCATCGGAAATTACTTTGGAAATTTCGTCGGCAATTCCACTAGGAGTTTATTTGGCTTTTTTTATTTCATTGGCAAATCTTTTGAAATGTTTTCTCGGGAGTTCCTTCGCCAATTTTTTAGTAGTCCTTCAAGCGATGTTTTGTTAATGTTAGCAATTCTATTGATATTTGCTTCTTAAAATTCTTCAATTAGTCTTCAGTCAAGCCCGTGAACAAGGGGGGGGGGGGGGTTGGTTGTTAAACACCCCCTCCCCATTACCGACGCTGCATACACTAGGCGCCTCTCCGCCTTTTGCCGAAATTGGGAAAAACCCCTCCCTTGGCGCCACTTCTGTGCACGAGCCTGTCTTCAGTCAATTCCTTTGGGAATTCTTTTAGTGAAGCCTTTGGTAATTCATTCGACATTGACTCTGGGAACTTCCTCACAATTTTTTCTTGAAAATGTCTTCGGCAAGTCATTCTACTTTTTTTCGGATTTTCGTCGATTTTTTGAACTTCCATTATCTATGCTATTGAGTATTTCTCCACTAATTCCATCGAAAACTCCTTCACCCCGTAACGTGGGTAGATCACCTTTGAACGGTGCGTTACGGAGTAAGATCTACCACATTGCATCAAATTTTAATCTTGCTATTTTACTGCCTAAAATGGTAGCATACCAGATTAAAATTTGATGTATTTTTCTAATGTTTATATTTTTATCTATGTTTTGTTTTTAACTGCTAATAGACATTTTGTTTCAGGGGGATTCAGGTAATTTTGTTGTGTAATAATACCATGTTTTAAAAATAATAACTAACGAATGTATCACTTTTATGTCCTATTCAGTGTTTATTACTTAATCCTTCATTCTCTTTTCAGTGAATCTTACCACCATTCCTGGCGCACTAATCAATATTTTTTAGCAAATCACCGTAGACATCACCATATTAATACATGCGAACATGTTTAAATATCTATATCGTTCTGGAAGCGTTTGGTACGGGAGGTCCACGCTTCCATCTTTCCCCTCGATTTCAAGGTGTAGAATGTTTTCAAATATTTACTATGTTGAAATCCTTCTATCCATTGAAATCTTCCCTGCGGTACATGCTGCGCAGTTGGCCTGGCCGTTAGACAAGAAAAATGATAGACTTGAAAAGTCTTCATTTTCCAGGATGCATTCAAGTAATGGCTGCGTTAGTGTGAGATTAGATTAGATTAGATTAGACTAATTCCATCGAAAACTCCTTCGGAAGCTATTTTGTAAATCGCTTCAATAATTTAAATAAAAAATCTTTAGACAATTTCTTCTAGATTTCTTCAGTAATTATGTAAGGAATTCCTGCAGCAGATGGTTTTGGAACACCTTCAGCATTTCCGATGTTACTTGCATTGAATATTTATTTGGGATTTTTTTCAGCAAATCCTTTGGAAATCTTGGAAACTTCTATTATTACTTTATGAACTTCTTCGGTAATTCCTTTGGAAATTGATTCGGCAATTTTCTCAGCGATTTCCTTCGGGAATTTCTTTGAAAAAAATCTCTGGTGGTTCTTTAAAAATTCTGTTACTGCTATTACTTTTGGAATTCTTTCTAAATTTTCTTCAGGAATTCCTTTAATGATTTCGGAAAATTCTTTGAGAATTTTTTCGAAATTTTTTTGTGATTGTTTATGGAAATTTTTAAAGAATATATTTTGGCAATTTATTGTGAGATTGGATTCAGTCAATTTCTTTAAAAAGCCTTACTATTTTCATCAGGAATTCCTCTGGTAGTTCTTATATGAATTCTTTTGACAACTACTTTGAAAGCTCTAAGGTAATTTTGATGGATTTTTTTTCCGGCAATTTCTTTGGGAATTTGTCAGGAAATTGTTCGTGAATTTCATAGGATTTCATTTAAGCAAGTCGATTTGAGAATTTCTGAATTTCCAGTCCAGCAATTTTCAGAAGCAATAAATTTAAATACATTTAAATCATAAAGAATTGCAAAAGTAATCACGATAAAATTGCCTGAGAAATTTGTAAAATAACTGAAAAAGAAATTGATAAAATAATTACGGAGAAATAGCCATCGAAATATGAAAAAAAAAATCAAATAAATTTTTGACTGCATTCCCAAGAAACGTAACTAGCTGAATATCAGTTTCTTAAACTAACGTTTGCTTAAGTGTGGTTTGTTCCTCTCCTATACTGTCCTTCTACGCAAAATTATCCCATGTTATATGGGAATCTCATATAACATGGGACAATTAGCCGTATAACGACATTATAAAGCTAAAATGTTCATTGGGTTCCAATGAAACTACAGTAGAAATCTTCAAAAAAAAAAACCATGCCTAAGGAACCCTCAAAGAAATGGCCATACTGCGGTTTAGCAAACCGAACGCGATTTTTTTTTTCAAAAATTAATTTCTCATTTTGTCAATTAGCAACATTCTGTGCCTTCTAAATAATTACAAGTTCTTCCCGTACATTCCTATAGGATTTTACTGGAGAATTCTCTAGTAATACCTCCTAGCATTTCTCTGGAAATTCCAACTATTCCCGAAATTCGTTTAGGGATTCCTCTAGAGATTTCTTTTGGGATTCCTTCAGCTAGAATTCCTTGAAGAAGGCCAAGAAGAGTTCCAGGTGTAATACTCTGATTTCTAGAGTAATCCATTAATTCCGGAATTCCTGAAGTAATTTCTAGAGTAATCCATGAATTCCTGAATGAGTCTTTAGAAAAATCTCTGGAAGAATCAAAGGCATTTATGGAAGTATCCTAGGAAAACTGCCAAGAAGAATCCCGGCAAGAATTCCAAGAGAAATCTCTAGAGGGATTCCTGCAGGTATCACAGTAAAAATTTCTAGAGGAAACCCAGGAGGCATTCCTGAAACATTACAAGCAGCAGGAATTGCTTATGGAATCCTAGGAGGAGTTCCTGGATAAAAGTCATGAGGAGTTCCTGGAGAAGTCCAACAAGAAATATTTGGAGAAATCCCAGATTTTTTTGTTAGGATTTCCAGGAGGTAAAGGTACTTTTGCACAACTACTAGGGGATCCCAGCAAGTTGTTGAAGGAATCTCTGGAGAAATTCTTGGAAGAATCCCTAGAAGAATTCTGGGAGGTATTACAGTAAGAATAACTGGAGGAGTCCTAGGAGGAGTTGCTGGAAGAATCACAGGAGGAGTTGCTTGAGGTATTGAGAAAGGCCAAAAAGAGTTTTTGCAGGAATTCCATGAGAATTTTCTGGAGGAATCTTTGGATAAAATCTCTGGGAGAATTCCTGGATGAGTCTTTGAAGAAATCCCTAGTGGAGCAACCAAAGGAATTTCTGCAAAAAATCCAGGAAGATTGCCTAGAAAGGTGTTAACAAAAACGCCAGGAGAAAGCTCTAGAAGAATCCGTAGCATAATTTCTGAAGTATCACAGTTAGAATTTCTGAACGAAGAATAGCTGGAAGAATCGCATGAATTGCTTGAGCAGACACAGCTAGAATATCTGGAGGAATTCCTAGAACTCAGGGAGCTATCATAGAAGTAATTTCTAGAGAAACCCTAGAATCGGCAATGCCAGGAGTATCTTAAAATAAGTTCCGCTAACAAATTCCTGGAGGAATATCTACAGATCTCCTTTAAAAAATCGGTAGAAGTATACTGGAGGAATCCCTGATGAAATCGCAAGAGGAATTTCTGGAGGAATCTCAGGAAGATTTCCCGAAAGTATTGCAGCAAGTAAATATGCCAGGGGTCTTCAGTCAGCCTAGTGGTTGAGACTATGGATCTGGAGACGGCGGGTTCGATTCCTGTTCCGGTCGGGAAAGTTTTCTCGACTCGCTGGGCATAGTGTATCATTGTACTTGCCACACGATGTACAAATTCATGTAATGGCAGGCAAAGAAAGCCCTTTAATCAATAACTGTGGAAATGCTCTAAGAACACTAAGTTGAAAAGAGGCAGGCCAAGTTCCAAATGCGAACGTCGAGCCATAAAGAAGAAGAAGAAGAAGAAGAAATATGCCAGGAGAATTCCTTAGAAGTATCTCTGAAGGAATTCTTGAAGAATTCCAGCTCTAATTCATGGAAGAAGGTCAATAGAAGTTCTTGGGGGAATCCCCTGTGGAATTTCTGGAAGAATCTCTTTAGAAAGTCCAGGATATATCCATGAAGAAATGTATGGAAGAATCAATGATGGGATTTTATAGAAAAATCTCAGGGGATCTTCCGGAAGAACTTTCCTAGCAGAATTCCGGAAGGTAGCACAGTAAGAATTATAATAGGAAAAGAGAAATTAATGGAAGAATTGCAGCAGAAGTTGCTTGAGAAATCCTAGCCACAATTCCCGGATGAAGGCCAATATAAGCACCTGGAGGAATTCCATGAGAAATTTCTGGAAGAATCTCTGAATGAAATCTCTGAATAAAATCTTTGAATGAAATCTCTGAAGGAATTCCTGGAAGAATCGCCGGAGGAACTTCTGAAAGGATCCCAGGAAGATTGCTTGAATAATTCCATCAGAAATTCCTGAAGAAGTCCTAATAGAAATATTGGGAGGAATCCTTAGAAGAATTCCGGGAAGAATCATAGTAAGAATTTCCACAGAAATTTGCTGGATCAATCTCTGCAGAAATTTCTAGTATGTATGCCTGGAGTATCCTAAGGGAAGTTTATTGAAGAAATATCGGGAGGAATCTATTAAGGAAGCCTAAAGAAATCACTGTACAAATAGATAGAGATATTTCTGGAGGAATCTATGGAGAAGTCTGTTGATTATTCTTACCAATATCCAAAACGCCAAAACGTACAACAGTTATATAAGTAATTCCGGGTGTGCTTAAGTTTTGCTCAAATGTGCCATTAATAAATATTGGAATTATTGTGTGAAGTTTAAAATTTTGGGTAACTGTCAAGGAAAAAATCTAGGGGGTGCCAAATTTGTTCTAGGGGGTGCCAGGCACCCCTGGAACCCCCCCTAGCTACGCCAACGGCTGGATGCGTTCGGAGCAAAACATGATGCTTCTGTTAGGGGTGACGGCGCCGTTCCGTGAAAATATTATAGCCTGTGTTTTTCTTGGATTAGGAAACAGGCCGTTGAAAGTCGACCAGCGTTCAATAGATGCGAGATCCCTGTTGATTTTCTCCACAAGCGCGTCTACATCGTCTATCGATCCTGAGACATACAGCTGCAGATCATCAGCATATAGGTGTTACTTACATTCGATTACCTCGGCGATGCTGTTTGTGTATAGGCTGAACATCATCGCACTAAGGCACGAACCCTGGGGTGTTCCATCTGCTACTGGTAGCTCCGTTGAATATTGATCTCCCACACGTACAACCGTGCAAAATTCATTTACTGCAAGTGCGCAAAAATTAGGAACAAAGCACAAATAATGGCTCCAAACATTGTGCACCACTATTTTCTCATTAAAATGAAAAATTTATCGTAATATCGTTGCACAGTTTTATAGAGGAAAATGTTGATTTTTAGTAGAGTTACTTCCTGGCGCCCGTGTTAAGGCGATGCAAATTTTGAAGTTTATGTGTGTTTTTTGTTTATTAATCAACAGAAACAAAGATTTTATAACAATAAAATATTCGTATATGTTTATGTTTACACAATGAAAAGATAAATAAATAAAAAAAAAATGTTAGTGCAATGATCAAACAGTAAAAAATATTGACATTTAGTTATTTTTTTTTTTGTTATTTTGCAAAAATGCGCAAAGTTTGGACCTGCGCAAAGTTAGGTGCGCACACGGTGCACCAAAAATGTGTAACACTTACACATTCACAAAACAGCTCCTGCGTCCGCAAAAAAAAATGTTGTACGGAAAACTACACTCTAAAGAATTTTCACGTCCGATTTACGTGAAATATCACGTAGCTCATCCTTATTCACGAAATCTCAAAAGTTACCTGACGATAGTAACTATCACCCGATAATCACGGCGTATGCACCGCCCTGTTTGGTAAAGTCCACCTAATTTTCACGTAAATCGTTTGAATGCGTTTGTGTTAGTGAACTTCTGACTTCGAAGTTTCCGCAAAACGAAAGTTACGTGAATTTCAGGTGTGAAAAAAATATTCAATATGGCGTTGAGAAGTAGTTTGGTGCACAAACTGCTTGCTGATTTGAGCTTCAGTGCAAGTATTGAAATAATTTAATTGTGTAAGACAATTGATAGTTATTTTATTAAAAGGAATTATGACTTTTTTATATTTTCATTAATTTCAGAAGCTGGAAGAAAGTGTTATTAATCACTGACGGTGACGGGGCACGCTATGTCCAAAGGGAAGTATTATGAAAAGTGAATGTACCTCAAATTTTTTTCGCTAGAACCGTATTTTTGGACCTCTAGATTCAGAATATGTGCGATTTAAAATGATCCATCTTGGGTTTTTTCCATACATTTTTGTATGGGATGAATTTGTCCTTAAAATGACTTTTTTCGACATTTGTATGGGAAAATAGGAAAAAAATCAAAAATATCAAAAAACCCAAGATGAAATATTTCAACCCGCACAGATTCTGAAACAAGAGGTCCAAACCTATAATCCTAGGGAATAACATTTAAGGTACATTCATTTTTCATAATACTTCCTTTTGGACATAGCGTGCGGGGGTCCTACAAAGTTTTTGCGTCAAAATCCAAAGATTGTTTGTATTAAATATCCAATCGTAGAAAATCCGAAGCGTATATACACTTATTAATTATGAATAAAAGTGTAGATTTATGGATTACTCCAAAATAAAAGATTGATAGATTTTTTTTACGTTTTTAAATATTAGTACCAGCTTGTAGCGTATTTGAGGAGGCAAGAGTCTTTATCTCTGTAAACTGCATTGATATTATATTTATTTTACGATTGCATTATGCTTTTTTCATTGCATTTTGTAAAAATTTAAAATCTCTTGTCCCTTCAAATACGTTGCTGGTAAGCTGGTGCGACAGCTTTATTTTCATTTGAAAATCGTGTATGAATTACGTGAAATTCACGTAGAACTGATCATGTTCTCCCGTAAAAGTTACCGGAAATTCCAGTAGCACTCGCCCACATTTCACGTAAAATGTATGTCAAGTTTACCTGACTTATCACGTCGAATAGCGAAGCTCAAATTTATCCAGCTACCTGACATTCCGGCGAAGGTTACGTGAAAAATATGGTGGACGAAAACTACCTATCTATCTATCAGGTAAACTTGACATACATTTTACGTATGTTTTACGTGGGTGAGTGCTACTGGAATTTTAGGTATCTTTTACGTGAAAACATGAATATTTTTATTATTTTGTCGGTATTAACGAGACTTTTAACCCTAGGCTAGTTTATCTCGGGACCCACGCTTTAATTCCCCTCCGAAGGAAGAACCCACATTTTGTAAGTCGGGAGTGGGATTCGATCCCAGGTCCTCGGCGTCATAGTCTTGTGTTCTAACCACCACACCAGGTCCGCTCCTCAAAAAACATGAATAGTTCTACGTGAATTTCACGTAATATATACATCATTTTTGAATGAAAATAAAGCAGCCGCCCCAGCTTGCAACGTATTTGAAGAGACACGAGATTTCAAATCCTTACAAAATGCAATGAAAAAGATTTTACCCTACCGTGAAATAAATATATCATTGCATTTCGAAGGGATTAAAAAAACTCTTGCCTCCTCAAATACGCTACAAACTGGTACCAAAATGTAACATTCAAAGACAAATCTTTATCAGTCTTTTATTATTGAGTAATTAACAAATCATAACTGTAGACTTAATTAACACTTATGTGGCCGGCAGGGTACCCGGGTACCTTTTTCAATTCCAAATCTCGATGTTTTAATGGTTATTGAGACTAGGATGTTGGAACTCTGTTAGATCTTAGAACTCGTGAATATACATTTAAAGAATATAATTTTAAAGTGAGGAGGGGCAGGGGGAGGGGCTCCTGCATTTTTTTATTACGTGGAAGGCCGGCAGTGTACCCGGGTACCCACGAAATTGAAATGATCATATCTCCGTCAATTTTTCATCGATTTTGGAAATTTTTAGCTCATTCAACTCAGAAACTCATTATCTATCGGGAAAATATTTGGTTAGACCGATCTAATCACCGTGGTTTTCGAAAAATCCATATTTTTGGGAGAATGTCCTTATACCATATTGAAACCCACATTGTTAAGGCTAGGATACCTTAAAGTGTTTATGGTCAACCATGGCCCCACGGGAAGCGTGTTCCGAAATCACAGTTTCAAAGTCAACACGTTTTATGATTCCAGGCCGGTCAGATACAATATGCCAAAGCAATTTTACGATGCTTGGTACCGTAAACCGGGGTCAAATTGATCTTCGGGTCGAAATTGATCAGACGTTTTTTCGTTAGATAAGGTATGTTTTAAATGGTTTTCTCACGTTTATCGTTTAGTATAGGATTCCTACATCACGGTACTTGGAAGGAAACAATGTAAAGTATGCTTAATCTAACTGAAAAACGTCTGATCAATTTCGACCCGGAGATCAATTTGACCCCGGTTTACGGTACCGAAATTGCTACTAAGCTACCGAAAATCCCGTATATTGTATTGTATAAAAACATGGATCCGGAAATCCGGGTTTTTCGGTACCTATGGTGATCGGACCGGTCCAACCAAATACGATCTCGATAGATAATGAGTTTCTGAGTTGAATGAGGCAAAAACTTTTAAAATCGGTGGAAAAATGGCTGAGATATGATCATTTCCATTTCGTGGGTACCCGGGTACCCTGCCGGCCTTCTACGGGTGTTTTTTTGCTGGCCACACTACGGTTAATACATTTACATAAGTTCAGATCCTCTAAGATTGGATAATTTAAACAAACAATAGGGTTTTCACGCACAAGCTTTGTAGTCCAACCGTTTCAAACACTCGTTGAACTGGACTAATAACATCTATTCTAGCTTCTTAAATTAATGAAAAAGTCAAGCACTTGTAATTAATGACTATCAATCGCCCTCAACAATTATTAAATTACCTCAATACTTGCAACAACTTGCACGGAAATTCTATGGCACAAATTTTCCAAATGGAGGAGAACGTACCTCTGGATCCGACCTACTGATACCTGATCAGGTACGGAAATCCTATCAACAAGCTGTTCTTGCACCAACCTACTTCTTGACGCCATATTGAATTGTTTTTGCACACCGGAAAATCACGTAACTTTCGTTCCGCGAAAACTTCCAAGTCGGAAGTACACCAACACAAACGCGTTGAAACGAGTTAGGGGAAAGAGGGGCATAACGCCCCGGCTAAGTATGTCTGATCATAAACCTCAAATGATGCTTATTTTAAGGTCGTATTCTGCCATGGAGATTAGTTTTCTCCCTTACCTAAGAAACTTCAACTTTTGGACCGCGCACCCACAAAATTTCCCATTCAAATAAACAATTAAAAAAAGTGTTACTTTTTAGGTACCGGAAAACTGCAGGATGCAAAACGCCTTTTTGGGTGAGGCAAAACGCCCGCTGACATTTACCGCTTTGACTTGTTGTGAAATACCAATGGACTCCATCAAATTCTTCCAAGCAGCAAATGAAAGAGTAGGAGGCACGTGGTAGTTTGATGGGTTGATTCCATGTAATCAGCGCGCAATGTCTTAATTTCTGTGCGCTGCAAATTAGGGAACCTTTCCAAATGTGGAAAATCGTCGTTTTTCACGCTTTTCTTTCGACAATAGCAGCCGTTCTTGGGCTTAACCTGCTCAGTTTGAGTTCTAGTTTGCTTGCATCTAACGAAGACCTCCACAATATGATGAAATCGCGTGAAGGCGTTTTGCCCCCGGGGGGCGTTATGCCCACAGTTCCCCTACGTGAAAATAAGGTGGCTTTCACCAAACAGGGCGGTGCATTCGACGTGGTTATTGAGGGAAAGTTGCCAACATCACGTAACTTTTGAGGTTTTGAGAATAAGGATGAGCTACGTGATATTTTTTTTAGAGCGTAGATAAGTTTACTAGTGGCATTAGCAAACAAAAATTTCGACAATTCGCATCTAGAAGAGTGCACGAGCTTGTTTTTGTGAATGTGTAGCTGTTAAAAATTTTTGGTGTAGTGTGGAAATTAAGCACTTTATGAGTAGGTCTTAAACATTTGAGGTGCTGAGCGGTTTTAGCGTGCAGTGGCCTTACCAACGGAAGAGCAGCTTGGCGCAGCTACACTTGAAGATGGCTGGAGGGACAGTTGAAAAACGAGAAGAATGCAGCATGGGCGCGAGACAGGCGCGGAACAGGCAAAACTCAGTCTTCCGGAAGAAAAAGCGCCAGCAGAAAGAACGAGATCGCGAAGCGATGGAAGAGCTGTACCGCGCTAAGGACACACGAAAGTTCTACGAGAAGCTGAACCGCTCGCGCAGAGGCTTTGTGCCACAAGCCATATATGCCGAGATACTCAGGAGAATACTCTTACGAGCGAGCGTGAGGTGGTCGAGAGGTGGCGGCAGCATTACGATCTAGGAATACGTGCGCAGGAAGAAAGATTTCCAGCCCCTAACCTCCAAGAAATGGAGGTGGAGGTTAGCCGGTTGAAAAACAACAAAGCCGCTGGAGCACATCAACCACTGGCGTAGCCACGGGGGGGTGGGGGTTTAGGGTTAACCCCCACCCCCCCCCCCCCCCCTCAGCTAAAATTTGTGGAACAAAATTTCAGTATCAGCGCTTTGTGACGAAAAAATTTTTCGGCTGCGCCGCTATTTGCTAGGTATACAATTGCTCATTGCTGTTAACGAATTGGAAGTGTAAAATCAATAAAGGTATCATTGACCATTGAAAACCCCTCCCACAGACAATTTCTGGCTACGCCACTGACATCAAGTACCAAGCAAATTACTAAAATACGGTGTAGAAGCACTGGTGAGAGCACTAAACTGGGTCATGAGCGAGAATCAGAGTTTCATTTGGGATAGCTTTGATAGTGCCCTGTTAAACACATTATATCTTAAAAAGTAATCACAAATTGAAATCTTAGGAGTATCATGATGAGAGAAGTCTTGTGGAAATATCTTCATTAAGAGAAGTCTTGTTGAATATATCTTCGTTAAATTCATTGAGAGATTCAAGGCCAGATTTGGAATCTTATATGATTGATCTATTCATTGAAACGAAATCGTATAGCAGATTGTTTGAAGAGGATGACAAATGGCAAAATTATCAACAATTTTTATTGTTTGCCCAAAAAGTTGTACATAAACTAGTTTTTAATGAAAAAAACGTCTAAGATGAACTATCAAATGTATAGAATTGAACTACGATTGCTTTTTTCTTAACTGGTTGAAGGGATCATATTTACAAGACAAACTATTCAATGCATGCCGCACTATATAGCCTCTTCATGCTATGCCCTTACATACATACATTTGTTTGTTCAACATCATTAAGACAAGACATAATCAACAATAGTACGCCACAATACTCGGTTTGTGGCTGCCGCTCTCCATCCTCGGTCGCGCCCAATGCTCGCCAAGTCACGCTCCACCTGGTCCGCCCATCGTGCTCTCTGCGCTCCACGCCTTCTTGTGCCAACCGGATCCGTTGCAAACACCAGCTTTGCAGGGTTGTTGTCCGGGATTCTTGCAACATGCCCTGCCCACCGTATCCTTCCGGCTTTGGCCACCTTCTGGATGCTGGGTTCGCCGTAAAGTGCAGCGAGCTCGTGGTTCATTCTTCTCCGCCACACACCGTTCTCCTGCACACCGCCGAAGATCGTTCTTAGCACGCGTCGCTCGAAAACTCCGAGTGCGTGCAGGTCCTCCTCGAGCATGGTCCATGTCTCGTGCCCGTAGAGGATCACCGGTCTTATCAGCGTTTTGTACATGGTGCATTTGGTGCGTGGGTGAATCTTTTTCGACCGCAGTTTCTTCTGGAGCTCGTAGTAGGCCCGACTTCCGCTGATGATGCGCCTCCGAATTTCTCGGCTCACGTTGTTGTCAGCCGTCAGTAAGGATCCGAGGTAGACGAATTCCTCCACCACCTCGAAAGTATCCCCGTCTATCGTAACATTACTACCCAGACGGATCCGGTCGTTTTCGGTTCCGCCTACCAGCATGTACTTTGTTTTTGAGGCATTCATCACCAGTCCGACCTTTGCTGCTTCGCGTTTCAGGCGGGTGTACAGTTCTGCCACCGTTCCAAATGTTCTAGCGATAATGTCCATGTCGTCCGCAAAGCACACAAATTGACCGGATTTTGTGAAAATCGTTCCCCGGCTGTTGAGCCCGGCTCGTCGCATCACACCTTCCAGCGCGATGTTGAAGAGTAGACATGAGAGTCCGTCACCTTGTCGCAGTCCCCGGCGAGATACGAATGAACTGGATAGTTCACCCGAAACCCTTACGCAGTTTTGCACACCGTCCATCGTTGCTTTAATCAGTCTAGTCAGCTTCCCAGGAAAGCCGTTTTCGTCCATGATTCTCCATAGCTCTGTGTGGTCGATACTATCGTATGCCGCTTTGAAATCGATGAACAGGTGGTGCGTTGGGACCTGGTATTCACGGCATTTCTGGAGGATTTGCCGTACGGTAAAGATCTGGTCCGTTGTCGACCGGCCGTCGATGAAGCCGGCTTGATAACTTCCCACGAACTCATTTGTTTTAGGTGACAGACGACGGAAGATGATCTGGGATAGCACTTTGTAGGCAGCATTCAAAATAGTGATTGCCCTGAAGTTCTCACATTCCAAATGGTCGCCTTTCTTGTGAATGGGGCAGATTACCCCTTCCTTCCACTCTTCCGGTAGCTGTTCGGTTTCCCAGATCCTGACTATCAGCCGATGCAGACAGGTGGCCAACTTTTCTGGGCCCATCTTGATGAGTTCAGCTGCGATGCCATCCTTACCAGCTGCTTTGTTGGTTTTGAGCTGGTGAATGGCATCCTTAACTTCCCTCAGCGTGGGAGTTGGTTCATTTCCGTCCTCCGCTGCACTGGCGTCGTCGTTCCTTCCGTTGCCCCGTGCCTACGTTCTCCACGCCGTTCAGGTGCTGATCGAAGTGCTGCTTCCACCTTTCGATCACCTCACGTCCGTCCGTCAAGAGGCCTCCGTCTTTATCCCTGCATATTTCGGCTCGCGGCACGAAGCCGTTGTGGGATGCGTTGAGCTTCTGATAGAACTTCCGTGTTTCTTGGGAACGGCACAGCAGTTCCATTTCTTCACACTCCGCTTCTTCCAGGCGGCGCTTTTTCTCCCGAAAGAGGCGGGTCTGCTGTTTCCGCTTCCGTTTGTAACGTTCCACGTTCTGTCGAGTCCCTTGCTGCAGCATTACTGCCCTCACTGCCATGCCCTTATGTTCATCTTATTTCAAAAATAAATTGTTTAGGTATCGATTGTTTCCGTTCTTTTTGTTATCATGAATGCTTACACGCAAAAAAATCCGTTCCGATGTACGTGAACTCCCAATCACGGCAACGGGAACAAATGGGAACTATGCATAGCAACCATAACAACAATAAGAAATGTACACCGTGAACTAGATTTCACGTTTTCTAGAACGCCCATATTGACAGCTGGAACTAGTTCCAGTTTACGGTGTATATTTTCTTGTTCTCATATTTGCGTTTGTTTGTTCACGTTTATCAGAACGGTTTTCTGAGCGTGTATTTCTACCAAAAAATACAAAAGAAAGATGAAAAAGAAACAGCGCTTATTGTCTTTGTTTTAGATAGGATGAAAATAGGAGCACTTTGTTTAAGATGGGTTCCGTTTCCCTGGAACTATTGTTAATTAATAAGTAGTTATCACTCAGGGATAAATGAAACCTTGCACACTTCAAATAGTCAATAAGAAGCCATGGTGTACGCTTAGGGAGAAAAGACATGAAAACCACGTGACTGTTAAAAGAATCAGTCATGTCTAATTTGTTTCGATTTTATTGTCCCCAATGATTGCTCTCAGGTCCTTTTGATCCAGTTTGTACCGGTGCAAACTGTTTCGATATGCCTGCGGATTTTCCAGATTCCTCTCTACAATATCCGTCTGCAGCACTTCCTTCGACACTTCATCCAGTTTTTTGCCTCGTCCGTAGAAAATGTGTTCCGAATATACCCGGTCTTTCTGACGGTACGTTCCGTGCAGTATGTCCCAGTAGTAAATATTGAAGGCAAAATTGACGTGAAAGTACTGATGATGATTGTCATGGAAGATGGTATCCGGCTGCCATGGTTGCCACCAGAAGGACTTGAAATTAACACCGGAGTGACCTAAAATCCCATGGCAATAAGCGTAGACCACAACGATGTAGAACGGTGCTGAAAAAGAAGTAGGGGAATGAATCAATTGAACCGAAACTAAAGCCAATGCACGTACCCCAGTGGATAGGAACGGTGACAATCGGAATGAACATCACAAGCTGAGTAAAAATAATCTCCACCGGATGGCTGGCCGTAACGGAGAAGGCAGTCGGTTGCTTATAGGTGTGGTGTAGTTTGTGAAAGTTTTTATAAAGCCATGGCCAATGAAATATTCGATGCACCCAATAGGTTGTGTAGTCCTGGAATGGATAGGAAACGAAGACGTAATACCTGATTACACATGCTTACTAAAAAAAACGAAAGTTGTGAGCTTAGATTTGAAAATTTTTCAAAATTCTAAAACACAGATTCCAAAATCATACTGAAAAATTTCAGTATTGGAGTTGCAGCTGGAAGTTGTAAAGCTCAACCGAGCTATTAAAAAAAACAAGATATCAAACTATGAACTAATGCCAAATCAATTATCAGAATTACAACACAATCTTTCCGTAGTTGGTCACACGTTCGCTTCATATGCGGATGGTCATGGGTTTGATTCCCAGCCCCGGCACTTGCAATTTTTTGTCAATTGCTTTTCCCCCGAGAGCAACTGACACTGACCCTCTTCTGAGCCCCATGGCTCAAACGAACCCGGATACCTGGACATCGGTGAACTGCTACTCATAATGGACCCCCAATCGAACTGGAAAGGAACAACGGCCATCCATCATCATCCTTGTGCTCATCATTCTACTAGGTATAAAGTAGAAAAAGTGAAAGCAGCAGAAAGGCAACCAGTTCGATAAAGTAGAATATAATGTAGGCGCTGTACAAAATGTAATTGCAGCTGTCAATTGAAATTGCTCACGTAGTGCCCCAGTGGACAATAGAGCTGTACATTAGGTTAAGTTATTAAGAATAAAAACACAATCTTTCTGAAAATAATATTTTGGTGTATAGACAATATCAATTATCCGGAGACATAAATGTTCAGAAATCTAAATAAAGTGTCCCATTACTAAATGGTCCTCCAGTTAGTCTTGTTGTTAAGGCTATGGATCGCCAATCCGGAGACGGCGGGTTCGATTCCCGTTCCGGTCGGGAAAATTTTCTCGACTCCCTGGGCATAGTGTAACATTGTGCTTGCCTCACAATATACTAATTCATGCAATGGCAGGCAAAGAAAGCCCTTCAATTAATAACTGTGGAAGTGCTCAAAGAACACTAAGTTGAAGCGAGGCAGGCCAAGGCCCAGTGGGGACGTTGAGCCATAAAGAAGAAGAAGAAGTACTAAATGGTCCATGCTTGATGTGCATATGAAATGTGCTATTTAAAACTTACCTGATAGACAAATATTGCAACGAACTGAAAGCAGAACCAAAACCATCCATACTCGCTACATCCATAATAGATGGTAAGCATGCTACCGTTATTCATCGCATAGCAGGCAATAACACCGGATAAAATGCTGACGATGAGCAAGGACGAAGCTCCGACCATTATCTCGTGAAGTTCTAGCTCCGGAGAGAGAAACTTTTCAGGCTGACATTTCCATTCGTGAGCTTTATCCCGACGGCAAACATAGAAATACCACTGTAAGAAAAGCTCGTCTTAGTTAATATACATTTCCACCTTCAATGGAGAACGGTATTCTTCACATGAATAAATCCACCAATTGTGAAGTAGATAAGGTACGACCCGAATACAGCTGCCACTATGTAGTACGACAAATCATTAAGGTGATAGCGCGCCAGAATGTTTGGGTGCGAATCATCGTCAGAAGCCAATGAAATATCAATCCGAAATTGCTTCAGTAAGTGCACCACGATAACGATCCAATCACCTGCAAAATATAATGCAAAAGTCATTCAACTCGCTTTGACGACATTGTGAATAATTCAGAAGTATTTACAAATGTAAGAACATTTTAAAAATAATATTTGATTTTTGTATAGGAATAATGGATAAATAAATATATACCTTTAAGTGTAGTGGCCAACAAAAACACAGCAGTTACAATTATAAGGTTTCTCAAATATTCAGGCAAAATAGCCCACAATATCGATAATCGTTTTGAATACTTTTCAGACCATCGTACACCTTCCAACAACGGATTTTTGTAGGTTCTTTTAGCTCGATGAATGCTTGCTTTAGTCATAATACCGGTAATATGCGAACGTTTAAAAAAATGAACTGGTCACACAGAGCACAAACGCGACAGCTCTGCTCCAAATCTCTAGTGCTAATAATGCATGGTATCTTCTGGTGTACAAATATGCCAAAATTCTTATCACTTTAGTACTTACTGATTACGACGACGGAATAATCAATGCAACCAAGATTTACCAGTACGTACACCTGTTTTTTTTTTGTACAAAAGGCAAATTGTCTCCCAAAAATCAGCTTCATTGGTTTTGTAAACGTTGAGAAATGCATTCCATACCCAACACTTAATGAAATAATGGAATAAAGAGGACACTCACTAAATAATGGAATAATTAATTGGACGGTACAGAACGATATCAACGCAAATGCTTGAACCCAGCAGTTTTTCCGATATAGGGAAACATGTCAAAAATGCGAAGGTGGGGTAAAATGGCCCAACCCACGAAATCATTCCTGAATGTGATTTGATCATTACTATAGGTGAATGGTGTCACGACATGTTTACATAAAACATTCTTCTAGAAGGCAGACAAGCAAACCCACGGAAAATCTTTTGAATTTTCAATGAAAATGTTCAACCTCCGGTTTTTTGTGCTTTCCAAGGAGATTGAGAAACACAGGGAGGCGCCTGGTTGTTGATGCCGATGGTATGTTAGAGGTCATTCAAATATGACGACCATCGTCTTTTTTTTTCCTTCTAAACCATAGGGGGATAATCTGCTCAACAGAAGGTTAGGGTAGTGTAGGTCTGACAGGTCGTCTTCTACAACAAAATCCAGGACTACTCTCTCCTCGTACCCACTAAACCATTCCTATGGTCGCCAAACCCTACGTCTCCCCGGAACCACCAAGAAGGTATTGCTTCAGAGAGGGGCTAGTGCACATCGCCCCACAAGGTTAGCTGCGTAGCCTGCAGCAACGAACATCGATGACTCGCTTTGGAGAGTCCATCACGGTAGCATGCTGGCGCTTAGCCAGTTTCCCGAGTGGTCCTCGCCAGACGCCACTCCCTTTGTCCTCGGAAGGCGGGCAGAGTCAACCCCGCCCGCGCACTACTGCTGAGTGGACATCAAGAACTGATGCCCACATGCAACCCGATCTGACCTGCCCGCAAAGGAAGGGTATCACTACCCTTCAGGCCCTATCAGATGCATCCGTAGGTTGCTGACGGCAGGGTCTCCACCTGCCCCGACCCTTGCCGGGGACCCCTTTCCAACCGCAGGCTTGGATCCAACCCAGTAGACCGACGCCACGACAGCACCGCTACCGGGACTTCCTCTCCGCGGCCACTTAATCGTTGTAAGGGTCGATCTCGACCGCAGGGCAACGGTATGACCTACGAAGCCGACTTCGAACCCCTGGACCACCTCTTGTACTGCATCTGGACTAGCCATTCTCCGAGTCCACGCGCCACCTCCTCTGTAGCTCCCAGACGATATGGGTGATAGCCGTTAAAACGGCATTCCAGCTAATCTCATCCCTACACATTCTCTGGACCAAGTTGTCCGGAGTTGTGTCCTCCCCGCATGTGGCAAGCATGCGGTCACGCATTGTGCGAAAACGCGGGCACACGAACAAAACGTGTTCCGCCGTTCCCTCTAAACCATTGCACACTGGCCATTCGGGAGAATCCGCATGCCCGAAACGGTGTAGATACTGTCGGAAGCAACCATGACCTGTAAGGACCTGTGTCAGGTGGAATGTAACTTCCCCATGGCGCCTATTAATCCAACTATCTACCCTCGGCTAGGGAACGACCATCGTCTAGGGCAGGGGGAATGACACTTCCTTTGCTAACCAGAAAAAAACGCATTTATGCGTTGCTAACCGTCATTAACCGCGTCGAACTCCTGGTCTAACTGCTGCTCAGTTAGTACTGGTTAAAGAAGGTTAGGAACGAATAAATGTGGATTTTTCGGTTAGAAAGAGGGGCGAAAGAGGGATTTGAATGTTGTCATTAAGTGGTCATTACCAAATCGCTCTTTTCATTTTCGCTATCCAATTTTATCGTCGGCAAAGTTATTGCGGTAATCATCACAAGGCATTTTTCAAAAATCGTGCCGCCAACAGGGTTCGAACCTCTGTACAAAAATGTGTCTTACCACGTGGCCACACAAGCCGCTTGAGAGGGGAAAAAATGATAATGTACCCCGGGGTAAGCGCCCAGACAACCAGTAATCGTATAATATGTTGCACAAGATGATAAAGCGGAGGCCATATAAGTGCATGTCTCCATTTAGGCGCATGTAAAATGTACGCATATCGCCTCCACTTTAGCATCTTACGCAACATCCTATACGATCACTGGTTGACTGGGCGGGACCTATAACGTGCTAGTTTGGCTGTGTCATGCCAAAAAATTCTAAACATTCATTGTTGGTATATATCTTCATTTTACCGGACATTAAAACTGTTTTAAAAATTTTACATTCTGTGCAGCTTACAGCTGTACCCGGCAAACTCTGTCTTGCCTACTGCGTTTTTTAACGTTTCAAGTTTCTATCCAAGACCAAGTCCCCGGTCACAAAATGTATGGAAGATCGATTTTCAAAAAAAAACTCTATTTCTTCACTAACAGAACAAAACTAAGATGACCAAAATCGGACCATCCGTTCGCAAGTTATGCGCGGTCCCACATACGTGGCATGCATACGCCACTGCATTTTTATATATATAGATTAGACCTGTTCACTTTTTTTGACCTACCCGTGTCACATCAAATTATCAATCCACATGCAAAAACAAGGCTTCAGTCCAAAAATGAGCCAAATTGATAAGGGTTTAGAAGTGTATAACATCGATTTTGTGTTTTTTCGAGCATTTCCACGAAAACGTACTCCAATATCCAGAAAATTACACCGAAAAGGTACCGAAAATACCGTTAAAATATAGTTAGAACAATACTCTACAACTTTGCCGAAGATATTACGGTGTTTAAATTGCGTATTTCAAAGTTATTCAACAATTTTCGTTTAAAATCACGAAAAAATGCAATATTTTTACGATTTTTCATGTAAAAGTCATGTAATTTTACATTGTTTTACGTGACCAATTTAATGAGCTATTGCTCCTATGTGTTACGAGTATTTCATCCATACATCTTTTTAGTGTAGGAATTCGTTTTCATTGACTAATTGGCTTTTTTAGCGGTGTTGAGATAATTCCATATATTCTGAATCTGCATGCGAAACTGAGCCGAAATCCAAATTTTCATGAATTTTGGTGCCCGGGAACCTATTTAAAAATCAATTTGAAGTTTGTATGGGAGCGATTTGTCGAATCACCCCTCGTCGCAGTTTGTACTGGGCGGAGCTGTCAAACAGTTGCTCAGCTGTCAAAAGGTGATTTTAAAAAATATCTTTGAAATTAATTTTAGGTACAAAAATTAAGTTCTAAAAATCTGAAAAAAATCATAGCGGCTCAGAAAAAGGTGATCTTTTGTATAAAATCGAAAAATAAATACATTTTTCAAAATTTAAAAACCCAATTATCAAAAGTTTGCCACGTTGATACTAAAAATTGTACAGAGTTGCCAGCACAAAATAAAACAAAGTTAGCCATGATTAAAACGTCATTACACTTCTTTGTCTCATCTGCATCAGTTTCAAATTGGTGCAGATGCTTGAGCATGAGATAGTCGATTCGAAGATGCAAGGTTCAAGTCCTGGAATAGGATTTTTTTGCGTCTCGATCCAGCTATGAGTCAATGAAACTACGCACTGCATCTCATTGTAATTTGGCATCATAGCCTTGTTTCGAAACCGTAGAATGCATAGTAAGAATGAAGTTTCCCTCCATCGTGTAGTTGTGTTGATTTGTGGGTAGATAGATACAACTAAGCTCCGCCCACAGTTGCATCAAGTAAAATGAAAAATGTTTCATCCAGAAGCAGTTCCATCATCGATCGTATTGAATTGGCTTCTTTAGCGGTGTTGAGATAATTCCATATTCTGAATGTGCATGCCAAACTTAGCCGAAATCCAAATTTTCATGAATTTTGGTGCCCGGGAACTTATTTTAAAATCAGTTCGAAGTTTGTATGGGAACGATTTGTTGAATCACCCCTCGTCGCATTTTGTACTGGGCGGAGCTATCAAACAGTTGCCCAGCTGCCAAAAGGTGATTTCAGAAAATATCTTTGAAATTGATTTAAGGTATCAAAATAAAGTTCTAAAAATCTGGAAAAAATCATAGTGGCTCAGAAAAAGGTGCTCTCTCGTTTAAAAATATAAAATCATTGAATTTTTCTAAATTTAAAACCCAATTGTTTTAGCTAAATTGGTCGTTATCAAACAGATGCTCAGCTGATCTCGTCGACACGATTTATTGACAACAAGTAAACTAAATATCTAGCTAGCCCTAAAATGGGCTTAATTGGCAGGTCCCGATCATTATTAGTTGGGAGATTGCGTGTAAGTCATGGCAGATTCATCATCCTAACAGCTACAAAGAAAGAAAAAAAAAGTTTATCATGTATTTGAGCTTGAACCTGGGACCTTCTGATCCGCAGGCTCGAGCCTTATCATCTGATACTTAAATCGAAAGACATTAGAATACAATGGCATAACGTCTTAATAATGGGTAACTTTATTTGGATTCGTGCTGGTAACTCTGTGCGATTTTTAGTATCAACGTGACATATTTTTGATAATTAGTCAATAAAAACGAATTCCTACACAAAAACGATGTATGGACGAAATGTTCGTTACACAAAAGAGTAATAGCTTATTAAGTTAGTCACGTAAAATAATGTAAAACTACATGACTTTTATATGTAAAAACGTATAAATATCATGGTTTTCGTATTTTTTAACAAAAATTATTGAATAATTTCGAAATACGCAATTTAAACACCGTAGTGTCTTCGACAAAGTTTTAGGGTATTGTTCTAACTATATCCTAACAGTATCTCCGTATCTCCGGCACATTTTCAGAGCAATTTTATGAATTTCTAAGTAAATTTCTGTGAAAACGGCTAAAAAACATAAAATCGATTTGATACACCTTTAAATATTTATCAATTTATAGATATATTATGCATATTAATGAAAAGTGTATTATGTCTTCATTTACTCCGTTTCACCGGGCAAGTGGGACCTAAAGGGTGGTACGGTCAAAATTTGGTCAAACAATTTTTTTCATAACACCAAAATAGCTGATTTTTGAACCAGTAATGGTGCATTATACAGGGGATAGACAAAATGATCGGGACAGGCAAAATTTTCACTTTTCAAAAAATGTTCAACTAGCTGTAACTTTTCGGAAAATGCATCAAATATTCTCAAATTTTAACTAAAAGTTGGTCAACAAGTTGTCTATCGATGTTCCAATTTTGGGGAAGATCGTGCTATTATACATGAAGTTATAAAGATTCTTGAAAAAGGCATAACTATCCGATAGCCAACTTTGAGCTATTATATCTCCGCATTCAATAAACCGAATGCAATGAAATTTTGTCCATTTATGACTTGTATAATGAGCTCTGAAAAACGTTTGACTTAACTTGAAATTATTAACAAAAGAAAAAGTTATAGCGATTTTATTTATTTTACGATTTTTTAGTAAATTGATCTATTTTTTAATATGTATTCCATTGATTTTTCAATTTATTAGCGCCTATGTTGTTACTTTCCTTCAAAACACGTTTATATATAAGTTAATTAGAGGGAAAATAAATGAACTATAATTTGCATCTCGAATTTTGAAACGTTGTTGAAGTTTTAGATAATTTGGTATTTTATTAGAAAAATAATCTAATCGTTACAACTTTCTTCCGTATTAAGAACTTTCAGTTAAGTCAATGCTATTTCATACCTTATTATATAAGTCATAAATGGTCAAAATTTTATTGCAATCGGTTCATAGCATTCGGAGATATAGCAGCTCAAAGTTGGCTGTCGGATAATTATGCCTTTTTTTTAAGAATCTTTATTACTTTGTGGAGAATGCCCCGATCTTTTCAAAATTTGGACCACTGATACACAACTAGTTGGTGAACTTACAGTAAAAAATTGAGAATAGTTTCCAATGATCGCGATCATGATTGATAATTTCATTCCCTGATCACATGCACATTATTGCAGCAGATAATTTTAAAAGATAGTAGAGCAAACAATGCGAAGCAAAGTAAGGCAATAACCCTGATATTCATAATAGATCTGATTTTTTACCTGAGAGAGTGAAGCTGGCGATCTGGCAAATCTCGGACGTGACTGCAGTTAAACCATGATCAAATGAAATGTGAGTTGAATGTGACCCAAATGGCTTGTGAAATTAAATGACAGTGCAATAATGGTAATAACAGCTTATTTATTTTAGAAAGTTGGAATAATAGTGTTATATTACACGAAACACCTAGAAATGAGTAGCATGCGATAGATATATAATAATCTATCGAAGGTTAATAACTTTAAAACTTATTTTCGAATAATTTTATGCACCTATAAATATTGGTATGGTCAACTAGACTTTATCTTTTTCGATGGCCCTATCAGATCATTGATTTCCTTTTCATCGAGATCGTACTCGTGTACATTATTCCGGTATGCATTGGGATTCTCTAGCTTCCGTTCAGCGATGTCTTTCTCAAGCTCTTGCTGGCTAACATCCTTGAAGTTCTTTCCTCTTCCACCGAAAATCTCCTCAGAATACACACGGTCCTTCCTTCGATAGGTACCATGTATGACGTCCCACAGTCCAATGTTGAAGCCGAAGTTTACGTGGAAATACTGATGATGATTATCGTGGAACATTGTATCCGGTTGCCACGGCTGCCACCAAAAAGATTTGATATTCACTCCACTGTGATTAAGGATTCCGTGTGCGTAGGTATAAATTTCGACGAAGTAGAAAGCCGCTGAAAATATAAATCAGAAGATTAAACCAATAAAAAAACTTGGGAAAAAACGTAGAAACTCACCCCAATGTGTAGGAATAGTGAAGATTGGCAGCAGCATTGTTAACTGCACGTGTAAGATTTCGACAGGATGAATCGCAGTTACTGAGAAAGCAGTTGGCTGTTTATAGGTGTGATGCAGTTTGTGAAAGTGCTTGTAGAGAAATGGCCAATGATAAATACGATGTAACCAGTATGTTAGGTAATCCTTCAGGTCATATAAAATAAACAAAACAAATTATGATTTTGAACTTATAATCTTTGAAAAGATCATTTACCTGATACAAGAATATTACAACTATCTGGGTAAAGAACCACCACCAGCCGTACTCATCCCAACGATAATATAAGGTAAGTAGCCTTCCATTGTTCATTGCGTAGCATGAGAGAATTCCACTCAAGCAGCTCATTAACAGCATCGAAAATCCTCCCACGAAAATCTCATGCAGTTCAAGCTCAGGTGATAAAAATTTCTCTGGTTGGCATTTCCATTCATGAGGTCGGTCACGTTTGTTGACATAGTAATACCACTAATCAGCGAAAATGCTATCAGTTGTTTCTCACTCACTTGATTTTCAATTATCATACTCACGTGAATGAACCCGCCGACTCCAAAATAGATTATGAACGAACCCGTGATTGCCAAGCTGAGGTAATGCGGCAAGCCTTTCAGGTTCAAATACTCGAGTACATCGTGCGCCCTAGTGCCATCTGTTCCATTCTCCCGGACAATGGTATTATTTGGCGCTTGGTCACCGCCACTCGACTCGTCTGCCCCGTTGAAGTGCTTGACCAAATGTACTACAATCGCAATCCAATCACCTAAAATGTGCAAGATAAGACGGGGTGGCTCAGTTCAAAATAATAAAATGTGCACCGGTACACGGTCAATAAATAAGACGGATCATCGATATGTCACCGAGGTTTGTCACTTTTGGGGACCGCCCGAACAGGTGTTAAATCAAAACCTTTCATATCAAGTACTTTTGATTACTGAATAATTTCAGGTACAAGTCAACAATGCGCTTATCGGAAATGAAACGTAGCAAAATCAATGAAAGGCAAAAAAGCTGACGTCAGAATTGTTTCTGCGTTGAGGTCTTTTGGCTTTGAGCTTAGTAGGTAGGCATGTACAATCTGGCAAGAAGAAATCAAAGATAAACGCACAGAGAAACAGAGGTCACACTCTGATCGCTTCCCACACACCAAAAATCGATTGAGGGTTTCAGCAAAATTTTGCTTAATTTTTCCGAGCTGAAGATGCATCAATTGTTACCGACAACATCGGCAGCAATGGAACGTCAGGCCTTGCTAGTTGTTTGTTTTGTTAAAAAATCTTATATTTGTTAGTAATCCTATACCAATTGTTAGAAAAAAGTATTTAAAAAAATGTACATAAAAACCTTAGAATATTGTTAGTAATGTTAGATTGAGTAAAGATAAAAAAAAAACAAAAAAAAGGTTGATAACCTCTGGATTGTTAAATTCAAAAAAATGTAATTAAACCTATTCTCTGCTCCTCGTCTGAAAATGCCTCGAAAACGGGATCAAATTTATAATGCAACAACACCGAATCCGCAGGGAGTATCTGGAGGAAGGGAATGGGAGAACGATGGGAAGGGGAGGATGAAAAGGAGGATTTTAAAGAGAAAGGAGGTGAGGATCGAACGATGAGTTTTTTGGGAGATTATTGAAGTCCGGGATCGGGTGCCAACCGCACGTGAAACAAGTTCGATGCAGAAGATAAGTGGACAGTGCGTGACTTTTGTCCGACTTTTGGGAACCACCAATAATTCCCACGGTAGAGTACGCGGACGTGAAGTGAAATCGTTCCGAGTATCTGGACCCACAAACTCCTGGACGGTTCAGGAACGTAGCCTCTATCTTACTGAGCACGACACACATCTCTATGTGATACCGGCCGCTAGATGGTGAGATGGCGTCCGATGATTCCACTGTCGGTATTCAACACAGGTGATACCCGTGACCAGCTAGCGCCGATCAACCAGGCAGCATCCAGGGACGCGTCGGTCTCTCAACGCTACGGCTTCGCCAATGCCAGCCGTTAATCTCTGACGCCAGGTACCGACCCCCCCCCCCCTTCTTCTACCAGCGAAGCGCCGGATTCTCTTCGTTCCGCTTCCGAAGCATCATGACAACGTACAACACGTGGTTCATCAGGTACGTCTCCATCTCCTCCCTTCCTTCAACACCAAAAAAGCAGTAATGGGCCCCAACGAAAATGAACACAGATTTGTAACTACAAAACTAACCCACACACACCCAACATGTATGCAATATAGTAGATAGGACTCAACTCAGATCTTTTATAACTTAAAAGCGAGAGAGCAAACTCCCTAGCAAAAACCCGGGAAACCCGCGTCGGATCATAATTCGTACCGTCCAATCGCGATGTTGTCTTGTCTACGGAAGTTGTTGGAGAAGATGATTCTCTTTCGACTGGACAAATGGGTTGAATCGAATGGCATGTTGTCTGATACACAATTTGGTTTCCGCAGAGGCAAAGGAACGAACGACTGTCTTGCGTTACTTTCTTCAGAAACTCAGCTTGCCTTTGCTCAAAAACAGCAAATGGGCTCAGTGTTTTTGGATATTAAGGGAGCTTTTGATTCAGTTTGTGTCGATGTTCTCTCCGACAAACTACACGAAAGTGGCCTTTCACCAATTTTGAACAACTTTTTGTATAATTTGCTGTTTGAGAAGCAGATGAGTTTTGCTCATGGCGACTTGACAGTTTCACGAATTAGCTACATGGGTCTCCCCCAGGGTTCTTGTCTTAGCCCCCTTCTTTACAATTTTTATGTTAGAGACATAGATGATTGTCTCATGGAAAATTGCACGTTAAGACAGCTTGCGGATGACTGTGTTGTTTCTATAACGGGATCAATAGCAGTCGATCTGCAAGGACCACTACAGGATACTTTGGACAATTTGTCTACTTGGGCTCTCAAGCTGGGTATCGAGTTCTCTCCGGAGAAAACGGAGATGGTTGTCTTTTCTAAAAAACACAAACCGGCAAAGTTTCCGCTCCATCTGATGGGTAAGACAATCACTCATAGCATGTCTTCTCAATATCTCGGCGTCTGGTTCGACTCCAAATGCACCTGGGGGAAGCACATTGTGTATCTGATACAGAAATGCCAAAAGCGAATCAACTTTATGCGAACTATTACCGGAACATGGTGGGGAGCACATCCGGAAGATCTGATCAGGCTGTACCAAACAACCATTCTGTCGGTTTTAGAATACGGTAGCTTCTGTTTTCAATCCGCGGCGAAAACACACTTGCTGAAGCTTCAACGGGTTCAGTACCGTTGTCTTCGGATCGCGTTAGGTTGCATGAACTCAACTCACACTATGAGTTTAGAGGTACTCGCTGGCGTACAGCCTCTGACAGACCGCTTTGCGGAGTTATCGTTCCGGTTCCTCATCCGATGCGAGGTTGTGAATCCATTGGTCATAGAAAATTTCGAAAAGCTGCTCGAACAGAACCCTCAAACTCGTTTTATGAGTGTGTACTACTGGTACATGACGCTGGAGGTAAGCCCATCTCCGGTTAACACCAATCGTGACAACTTCTCAAACTTCGACAGCTCCTCAGTGGATTTTGATCTCTCTATGAAGGAGGAGATCACCGGTATTCCGGAATCTTTTCGTTCCGTAGGTATTCCACAGATCTTTGCAAGTAAGTTCGACAGACAGTTCTTCACAGACGGTTCGAAAACCGATGATTCGAGTGGTTTCGGTGTCTACAACGAATTTCATAGCGCCACCTACATGCTTCAAAAGCCATGTTCGGTATACATTGCTGAGCTAGCGGCTATATACTACACCTTAGAGTACATTCGCACTCTTCCACCTGAGCACTACTTCATTTTTACCGACAGTCTTAGCTCTCTGGAGGCTGTTCGGTCAATGAAACCGATGAAGCACTCAGCGTACTTCCTGAATGGAATACGCCAAGTCTTGAGTGCTTTGTCCAAACGCTCATACATCATCACCATAGCTTGGGTCCCTTCACATTGCTCAATTCCGGGCAATGAGAAAGCGGACTCTCTGGCTAAGGTGGGCGCTAGCGGAGGCGATATTTACGAGCGTCAAATCGCCTTCGACGAATTTTTTGCATTGGCCCGTCAGGAGACCTTGATCAGCTGGCAACACAAATGGAGAGATGGAGAGATGGGTAGATGGTTGCACTCCATCATTCCACAGGTGTCGAAGAAGCCATGGTTCAAAGGGTTGGATTTAGGCCGCGATTTCATTCGTGTGATGTGTCGGTTGATGTCCAACCACTATTTGTTGAACGCACATACCTTTCGTATTGGACTCTCAGAAAGCAATCTCTGTGTCTGTGGCGTGGCTTACCAGGATATCGAACATGTCGTGTGGGGATGCAATGAGTATCGTGAGGTCAGATCTGAGCTGCATGAAATTCTCCGGGTCCGAGGAAAACAACAGAAACCCGTTAGAGAAGTGTTGGCAGGACTTGATTTGGAATACATGAATCTGATTTACCAGTTTTTGAAACGTGTTGATGTAAGAGTTTGATGTAGTACGTTCCTTGTTTTCGTTGTCTGCCTTTTGGTTTTGTTGTTCGACCCTGTCTGTCGTCGCCCCCCTTCCGTTTGTCCTCTTCTTGTCGTTGTCTACCAATAAAGTCTTTTCTTTTTGGTTCCGTTACAGATATGGACAATTTGTCCCATCAATGTTTTTAGTATAAGTTAGCAAATAATTTAGTTTTAAACCCATAAACCCGTCCTTCCCAATTTTATTTTTATTTTTTTTTTCTCAATCCTTAACCTCGAAACAGCCGCGAGTACTTCGGCTTCCCAAACTAACATAGTCTTAAGGCAGTAATAAATTGTAATATGTAAAATCAATGTAAAAACAAAAGATTTCGGCTCAGTTATGCCCATGTGGCGCCCGAGTAAAAAAAAAACTCCCTAGCAGTGTTCTGGCCATCCCTTATTCGCTTGGTGAATATAGTTGGCAGGTAAGTATAGGGTAGTCGAGTCTTCCCCGGTCAATGCCGACCCTGAGGAACCTAAGAAGGTGAGCTGGCCTGGGCGTATGGACGCCGATACCACAGGATGTGTGGAGCGTCCAAAAGTAGTTACACAATGTGCATCGATCACCTTTTAAACAATTGATTTAAATATTCAGTAGTTGGTCAACTAATCACTCGTGTCGCTGGCATCGTTTTTGCTCCTGTTAGACGTTTACTCACTACTGCCACCTGGTATTAACCCGGCCAAATACAGTACGTTTAGCAAAGAGCGATTACGCTTTCGTGACGATGTTTTTAATGAAAGTTGTTCTAAGTTGTTTTGAAAGATAGTTTACATCTTTGACTAAGAGACGCCAAGTTTTGGTCCGCGTGTTATTAAGTTTACTGAATTAAATAAACAATTTTAAAAAGTGTTACGTTTTAGGTGCTGGAAAATTGTTGGGGGCAAAACGCACCTTAAGGTGGGGCAAAACTACCTCTGGCATTTCCCGCTTTGAATTCTACTGAATTACCATGCGGCTCCATCCAACTGTTGACGGCAGAAATGGAAGGTGTAGGAGGCGGATGGTAGGGGGTTCAGGGGCAAGATGGCCACCCTAAGCTTAGGCGCCTTGGGAGCATATACATTCATCACAATATGGCTATTTAACATTGATCCCCTTTGGTTCATGTCTTTTCTATCTTATTAACACAAAAAAGCATTTTATTTTGCACTACGAATGCAAAATAAATTCATTTGAAAAATGTTACTTTCGACATAGAATTTTTGCCATATGGGGCAAGATGGCCACCCCATCGGGGCAAGACGGCCACAGAGCTAAATTTTCACAATTAGTGTGCTTTAATTCCTAAGCAACGTTCAATAAACCAAGGTCGAATCATCCGCAACGCTTTGCCTACAGATGGTGTGGTATGTGCCAATATTTTCTTTATGATAATGTTTGAAATGAAATTGATAGAAATTTCTTTGGAAATGTTCTATGATTTGGTCTATTTTTTCAGCAAACTTGTTTCTCTCGAAACGATTTATCCGCAGATACATTACTACTCTTTTCACGCATTATTCTGTAATTCAACGTCTTGTAACGAACCCTCTTATGGCGGTTTTAGCTACGATTTTCCATCTCTGTACATAAAATATTCAATGAAACCAATCACCGCTCAAGATCAAATAACGTCAAAGTTTTTATGAGGTATCATCTACATCGTAGTTAATTTTAACAGCCCCAACTAATAGGGTATCGCGCCACTTGGGCGATGGCTTCTATATTCGTCTGTTTTCCACTATAACTCAGTCAAATTTGAACCAATTGACACAACTTTTGGAATGTGGTGAGATAGGTATAGTATCTACCCGTGTACCACATTTCAAGTCAATTGGTTCAAAATTGACTGAGTTATAGTGGCAAACAGACGAATATAGAAGCCACCGCCCAAGTGGCGCGATACCCTATGAAAAAGCAATTTTCTGTGGTTTTGCAGTATCTTTAAACATCAATAACAGTTTTGAGGCTGTTTTAGATTGATTTTTGGATGGCGACATAGGCCTTACCACAGGTGGCCATCTTGCCCCGAATGATTACAATACGTTTATCATTTCTTTTATGGCGTAATCAATTTAAAACATTGAAATTTTATTGTTCAGGATCAACAACGGTCACATATAGACACCATTAAAAATTAAAAATAATTTTTAAAACGATGTTATTTCATTACTAATCCTTAAAATGAGGTGACCTGATACTATAAGAAAATACTGTTTTTGAACACACAAACTTCAAACACTATTTTATAGTAGATTTTTCAAACAAATAGTAACTTTTTCGCACATGATAAACAAGAAGCATTGTTTATAATCACAACCCATGCAGAAAATATTTTTGTGTTGCGAATTAATGCTTAAAACACAGGGTGGCCATCTTGCCCCATATGGCCATCTTGCCCCACAACCCCCTAAATATTAGGTTGATTCCATATAAGCAGCGCGCATTCGCTTAAACTCCGTGCGCTTCAAATTAAATAATCTTTCCAAATGTATAGGAAATCATCGTTTTTCATGATTTTCTTCGAATATTCTAGTCATTCTTGGGCTTGACTGGCTTAAATTAACGTCTAGTTTGCTTGCATTGGAAGCAAACTTGTTTTATATAACGAAATAACGTGTAAGGGCGTGTTTCCCCGGGGGTGCGTATTACCCCAGGATCCCCTTATTCTCACTCAACTGGACCGTTTAACTCATGAAATTGATGATGAAAGATAAATTCAGTAATAAGATATTTCAGCATTTTTTTAAGTCACCAGTTTCATAAAAACTAAATGAAAACAACATCTCGTACCATGAAGTTTTTTTTAAGAAGGAGGGAACGGAATCCATCTTCAGCATAGTGCTCCAGTTTTCATGCTAATGAATAGAAAGCTGATAGGCGCAATTTATTGTTTTTTTTTGTTAGGAGTGATAAAAAAATGGAAACAATCGGTGCTTAAATTGTCTGTTTTATTAATAGGATGAACATGGGTACATAGGCTGAAGACAGGTGCTCTAACCCTAATATTAGGTGTCCCAGATTAGATTATACCCGCCCAATGCATGGATGCATGAACAATCATCATTTCATCAATATATAGGTACTTCACGGTGTGTCTGGTGGACAACATTAATTTAAAAAAATCGGTATCGCTGAGACACCCACCAAACGAAAGCTAAGGGACCCCCCTTTCATTTGAGACTTAAATGAGAAAGTTCTATCGGCGGGTCTAGAACATTTTTTTTTGAAAAGTATGATATTTTTTCATTTTTTTTCGAAGAACACTTTTATGACAAAACATTGTTTTTCCATTGCAAGCATGGCTTTGCGACGATATATTTTTTATATTATGTTTATTATTCTACCCATAAAAGCACAATGGTCTCATGTGAATGGGAAATCCAGCAGATGACAGTTTTATGTTTATGGACGGTGTGGTGAAAGTCCTAGAACAGTGAGTATAAAATCGAGTTATATGCTGTTCCTTTGAATTCCAATCAAGATTCCAATAATGTGTTTGCATCCTATGATAAATGCGTATACGTCTTTAGGGTCTCGTATTTGACTGGCACAAGCAGGTCACCATTCGACCAACTTTACAGTATATACCGTCATTTGGTTCTTCAGATATTTAGCAACCGCAGCAACTTTATGAGAAGTCTGAATGATGTTCAACAAGTTTCAATGTGCTTCAGCTTTAGTGCAAACAAGTTGCTTGCCTTTAATCATCTTCCTGTAGCATCTAGAACACAACTGCAACGAGCAATTTCTTTCTGCGTCATCGGTAGTAGCGCTAGATCTGCCACGTTTGCCCTTTATGAGAAGTTGTAGTTCTTTGCAGCACTACATATTTCATAAACAAGTGCCACAACTCCATGTAGAAGGTTTCAAATAATATGTAAGCTCATAGAGAGTAAATCTAATGATCATTTTTTTTACGCGTAAAAAAACTCAGTTCAAATTTCGAAAAACCGCGTAAAAAAATCTCACCATTTCTCCACGAATCATGCAAAAATAAGACGATGATTTTTTTTTTGTATGGAGTTTTCATTTACGCGGCCGCGTAATTCGAAACCGCGTAAAAAAAACTGACAGTATTTTTTTTATTTTTTTGACGTCAATCATTCGTAGACCGTTAGTTACATAAGTATGCTTACACTCAGCCAAATAACCTTAAGATTTCCATAAGGCCCAACTTATGAAACGGCCTTTATATAATTCATAATGATTCGGATGAATTTCATAAGGTCACGCTATGACGTAAAATCGTCGCACAGCTTGGCTTTTATTCATGTTTAGCAACATGGTATTTCCAAGCGTCGGTAGCCGTGCGGATAAAACACGGGCTCGGTGATCCCGACGTTCATGGATCGAATCCAGTCTGCATCATTTTAAGATTTTTTTGTTCTTTTCATAAGTCTATCTTATGAAATTTGTCATACCTAGCACGATTGTAGCACGATCAATTTTCATAAGGTATTCTTATGGCATCCATAAGAATTAGTTATAGTAAATTTTCATAAGGTATTTCGATGAATTTCGCTAGTTTTTTCGCTGAGTGTAGTATTCGCCACCATTGAATGAAATAAATTTAAATGAGCAAGTCCGAACTTTTTTGTGGGGTAGTTTTAACTGCTATCTCTGATATCTTTCAGAAAAAAGTTGTCATAATATCAACAACCTGCAAGTAGAAACAAGGACAAGTTAAGACATTTTCAATCCGTTCTGATTACGGTATGAATGACCCATAAAAGGTTAAAATCCCTGGTAATAAACAAACAAACAAACAATCCGTTCTGATTAACATGTATGTGCTCAGATATATGTACTATAATGTAAAACATGCGTTTATGTCAATAAAGCTGTAGAATTGAATGAAAAGTTTCTAACTCGTCTATAATGCCATGATGCTAGCAGAAGATCAAACTATTGATAACCGACAGATTAGCACATTGTTCTTACTACATATATATTGTGCAACCACATGTAGCATTTATTATTCTATTTTTGTCAGTTGAGTAAGGCTACCTGTTTACAAAGGTATACGGTTACTAATATTTTTAATGTCTAATTACTCGTTATTAGACAATTTTACTAAACAAATCTAAATCAGTGAATATTAACTGCTTTCGATGATTATTTTGGCGGTAAAACACTTCTTCAAACACAAAACGTACTCTTTGGTTTGGTTTTCCTCGTCACTTAGGGGGTTTTTGTCGTAGTTGTTTCTTTAAAAGTAAGGAGCTATACTTAACTGCAATAGTCTAAATTAATTAAAAATGTTTAAATCTTAGGTACCATAAAGGTGCACAAATTGAACAAATACCGGCATGTGATAATTCTATCCGAGCCACGGCATACAAGGATATAAGACAGACCTTCACGTTGATAAAATTGGTGTGGAGCTCTAGATCGTTTTATTCATGCTTTTGAACGATTTAAATTGCATCATCAAAAAACTTTCAGTTTTTCGAAATGGATTACCTTCCAAATGTTGTGCCCCGTTATCCGAGCTACTCCGATGTATGTTCTATTTTTATTGACATTACTCGGCCTACTTTGATCGTAAAACTCTTAAATCATGAGACAATGTCAATAAAAAATAAGAAAATTGCAGCCGCAATAACTACTTCCACATGTATAAAAGGCGTAGTTTTTTTGTACATATGCCCAAATACTGCTGAAATTCTATTTCAACTGCCTTAAATTTTTTTTTGTGCTTTATGTCCCAGCAATATTTTGTAAGGGAAATTTTAAATTTTTGATTTGACCTGTTTACCCTTTTAAAAGGACACGTTACTAATGGGCGACCTCATACAAGCCCATTTTACTACACTCAAGCTTGAAAAGAGAAGAAACACAAATCTCAAAGATAGTAATATTTGAAAAAAAAAAAATTGTTCTAGATCCGCCGATAGAACTTTCTCCTTTTAGTCTCAAATGAAAGAGGGGACCTTCAGCTTTCGTTTGGTGGGTGTTTTAGCGATACCGATTTTTTTAAATTAATTTTGTTCTACCAGACACACCGTGACTTGCATATATAACCAAAAAATCCGAAAACAATCATTGGAAGAACTTTTGCAACGTTTTGCTTAAATTGACATATTTTTAAATCTTTTTTTATTAATTTTTTTACTTAAAAAACTGAAAAGAAGATTTATTAGTTTTTTTTATCTGTAGGAGACTTGATCCCTGGGGAGACTTGTTCCCCCCATATTTGCTCGAAATCACAAACATTTTTCTTCTAGCATATTTTTTCCAAAACTACTCCTGGACAAACAACTATGTTTTGGCTACAAGTGATTTTGATTGTACATCGCATTATTTTTTAACGGCTGATGGTTTGTTTTCAGTCCTTAAGAAATCTTTTAGGCGATTCCGAAAAATCTCAATAACTTTGTGAAAATTGAACCAAATCGTGTCAAAATTTCACAGCACATAGTTTAAATAAAATAATTTCAAACTTATTTATCCAAATAAGGCTGTTGTTAACATATTTTAATTAATTCGGCTTAGTATACACAACAGTGACATGGGGAGACTTGATCCCTCGAGGATTACACAAACATTATACATGTGAAAAATAAAATTCTGTTCGGAAGCCCCTATTTAATTGGAATTCTAGTCTATTCAACGATAAAATGTGTCAGATAATTATAACTTTAGTACAAACCACGAAAACGGGGATCAAGTCTCCCCATTTTGAAAATATTTACGGCATATCCTTAAAAATTTAAAGAAAACTTACAATTTTAAACACTCCATATTCACCGAAAATACAAGAAAACTCGAAAAGAAAATGAATAGGAAGACTCTGGAACTATTTTCCCTTTAAATAAACCATGTGCTCAAAGGGGGGTCAAGTGTCACCCATTTTCGAAAAATACATCATAAGACATGCCTCCATAAAAACACAGTTTTGAAAACTTTAACAATAATTTAAAGGCATTCTGTTGTGTATTAACTTGCGATAGATGTTTACCTGTCATTTTGTATGGAAATCGGATCTAGTTTTGTGTTTTTTCTTAAAGTTTCAGGTGAATTAAGAAAAAGGGATCAAGTCTCCCCAGTCTCCCCTATATTAACGAGTTTTTTGCCCTAGGCTAGTTCATCTCGGAGCCTACGCTTTACTTTCCTTCCGAAGAAAGAACTCACTTTTTGTGAGTTTGTCGGGAGTGGGATTCGATCCCTGTTCCTCGACGTCATATAGAACAATTGCTTTTTTTGCATTTTTCTCGTGTGGGCAGGGCCGGATCTAAGGGGGGGGCCGGGGGGGCCCGGGCCCCGGGCCCCCACATTTTAGGGGCCCCCACAAAAACATTTTTTTATTGCTAACATTAACTTTATTTTTCATATTGCTCAAGTACTGTTCGAAAATAAGGAAAAACATTTTTGGTCATCTCTCCGAGGGGCCTCCACATCCGCTCGGGCCCCGGGCCCCCACAATCCTTAATCCGGGCCTGCGTGTGGGGCACTATTTTTATGTTTATGTTTATGTTTATTTATAAGTTTCATCTGACAATATGTCCCAATGAAAAAGTAATAAATATAATAAAAAAAAACTCCTAACATTGACATTAACAGGAAAAAAAATCTTACCATAAGTAATCACAATACACAAGCACAATAACAATAAGGCCGCACGGGACGACGGGTAATTTTTGCTATCTTTTCTCTCTTTCTAACAATTTGCCTCGCGATTTTGAAGAAGGTCAATTTCTATTGCACTGACGTAGCTGAAACTTTAATCGATTGTGCACCGAAAGTGAGCAAATGAACGATCAATTTTCTAGTCGAAAATATGAAGTAGAAGTTGAGATTTGCATCTCTGTAACAACAGAGCAATGGCGGACGATTCAGCCACCGTCCCGTCCGGCCATAATCAAATACGACACTTTTTAATTCGTGCCCCGTTCATTCGACAGTAATCGAATTAAAAGCGCTCAAATGTCAATGTGAAACGATCAGATATTGTGATTTTATTCACAATCGCAGGCAGCAGTTCCTCCTGCAGCCGCTTCTTCCTCAAGTCCAGAGTTCGTAGCATCCGACTCCGAACCACCTGGCGCTCAAACGGAACGAGCCCGTATAGCCAACAATCGTAGAAAGAACTACGTTTCCATCCGGACTACCACAATATCTGTTGGATTTGTGCTCAATAACAAATCCAAAAATCAAAACAAAAACACAAATAGTGTTGCCATATTTCAATAATTGAGTTGGTGTAAGGTGTAAGGTGACCACATTGTTGAATTAAAAGTTTACTTCGGTAATTCGACAGCAATCATTGTCGAATTAGCGGGGTAATACGGTATATAGTACAAGCTAACCTGAAACTACCCATCGACTGGGTCGATTCGACCCGGATTTTCATGTTGTTAGCAGTTGTCATAATCCGGGTAACCCGAAAACCCAGATACGTTGAATTTGGGTAAAGATCTGGGTAATCGGCACTTTGTCACTTTCCGGCTTCAGAATATGGCAGCGGTCAAGAGATCGCTGGAAATTATGAACATTTTCGCGAAAAATATGCCGATAAATGGCGGGGAAACAGTGGAATTATTCCGGGGAACTGTTTCCCTGCATCAGGTAAGTGAACAGCACATGCCAATTGGGAGCTTTTTATTCAAAATCTAAATTGGAAATACATTAATAAAATCAAGGCCCCGGAGGAGCTGGGTATCGTTTACCCAGATTTTGCTATCAACATCGGTAACCCAGATTTGAGTAAAGGTGCCTTTACTCAGATTAGAGTAACTGCAGTTTTGCTCAGTCTGGGTCGCTTTGACACCAATCTGGGTAACTGAGGGTCGTCGATAGGGGACAATGAGTCTGGGAGGGTGAGATTGGGGCAAAACGGACAAACATAAAATTTGCAATATCTTATCAAATATCGTAAATTATTATTGAAAACATTATATTATTTGAAAGAGGGCATATTTACTAGCCTGGTACACGGTTTATATGGGAAAATGTAAAAAATGGAAAAACTCCAACTCCTGTATACTTTTTGAGTTCCATTTTGGTCCCATATCAACTGTGCAAAATTTCAGATCGATCGAAGAAACTATATTTTAGCGCCCGCCATTCTTTGTTTTTCATACGATTTACTATGGGGAAAATTTACTTCTTCAAAGAAAATCGCTTGAGGTCACCCATTGATCCCTAAAAATAAGTCGTTGAATGATTACTGTAGATAACTTCACGAGGAATCAGACCTCCGAAGACCGCAAAGCGATGCGACATTCGCGGAAAAAGTTATCAAGCCTTTCCCGATCGATAAAATGACGAGATTTTATTATTTATTGTTATTCCTTACATGTTAAACAGCGTTTGCATGCCATTCGGTTTTCAGTCAATAACTTTTTCCACATGCCTTAGATCGCTTTGCGGTCTTCAGAGGGTTTGTTCCGCGTAAAATTTCCAACAGAAATAATTCATCGATATATTTTTAGGGATTAAGGGGCAACCTGTGGCGATTTTTCTTTGAAAACGTGATTTTCCCCATAGTAAATCGTATGAAAACTTAAAACGGCTGGCGCAAAAATATAGTTTCTCCGATAGAGCTGAAATTTTGCAGAGTTGATATGGGGCCAAAATGGAACTCAAAAAGTGTACAGGAGTAAAATGTATTTTTGTGTCCCACGCTAATATTTACACGTCATAGTGCGAAATAATATTTTAAGGAATATTACATATGAGATTGGGTCAAGTGCACACAACCAAAAAGCAAAAAAATCACTGGTTATCTTTTGTCTCTATCCACCCATTTGACGTTCAAGTGGAATCGTGTTTTCCGTACCTCCACAGAGTCGAGTTTTTTATTCGTAAAAATTGTTTTACTCATGTGTCAAGCGATTGTGTTCATTCGTTTCGTGCCTAGTACAATTTATAACAGCAAACTCATTCATTTCAACAAGTTCTCTAAACATTATATGTTTTTTAGTGCCCTGTAATATCATAAACCCAAAAAATTAAATAAAATGCGTTCTTTAACTCCAATAACACATTTTTTTTTCAATTATAATATGACGCAAAACTAACAGAGAATCGTAGGGTTAATGAAATACCGGGACTATAAAGCCAGCAATGAAGAAATATCGGAAAACGATTGAACGTGGAATGGCATGCGAGAATTCCTTATATGGGGGTCATTCATAAAATACATACCATTAAAGGAGGAAGGAGAGTTCTTCTGCAGTGCCGCGGTTCATACGAAAATTAATTTAAAAGTTCGTTTAAAAGCTATTACGAAAGAGGGTCTGAAAATGAGAAATGGCGTATTACGTAAGATTTAAACGACACTCTGTCTTAAAACGGAGTGATTAACTTTTGCAAAAGTCCAACCATCTTCTACGTATGAGTTCATACCGTAAGGATTTATCCAAACATGTTTTCATTTTCAATCAATCTTTCAATAACCCCTCCTCCTTTTCATTGAGATTACAAATAATATTTTGTAATCATATAATGTGGCACTTTCCGTTAAACTGTCATTACAACATGCCTCCTTATTAAAAAAATCTGACTTCAATTTCAATTGTTATCTTACAAACAATCTTTGAGTATCCTTGTTGGACCCATTCTCACCCAACGACGGTATAGCTTCACTTGCCGAAAAACTTTGTCGATGATCGCAAAGTCATCCGAAGCTTGTAAAAAAAGGTATTACCTGCAGACCTTATGGTTGTGGTGTCTAACATTTAACATATAAAGGAATAACAATAGCAAATTTCATTGGATGGGCACTAAGGTGGCCCATACTTATATGAAAAACAAAAATTTCGAAAAATGCCAAGTCTTACCTCCTCAATCAGTTGTTTTGGACTCCCAGAAGCTACGTTCAAAATTTGAGCAAAATCGGTTGAGCCCATATAGCCGAGGCGGTAAACGCACGGGTATTCAGCATGACCATGCTGAGGGTGACGGGTTCGATTCCCGGTCGGTCCAGGATCTTTTCGTAAGGGAAATTTCCTTGACTTCCTTGGGCATAGAGTATCTCAGTTAATAACTGTGGAAGTGCTCATAGAACACTAAGCTGAGAAGCCGGCTTTGTCCCAGTGAGGACGTTACGCCAAGAAGAGGAGAGAGAGAGGACGGTTGAGCCTAAGGGGGCGCTCAAAGCGCTTGAACACACTTAAAATTGATTCTTGAGCTCAGCAGAAAATATTGCTGATCTAGATCGGCATCATACGATTTTGCCGGTATCTTGGCAATCGGCATAGGTTTACTGAGATTTACCAAACAAATTTGCCGAGATATCAGCAAAAGATCTGAATTTTTCAAAGACTGGCAGATTTTTTTGCTGAGAATGTCAGCAAACAAAGAAAATACTGAAAACAGTAAATCTTTTTACCGAGATCTCGGCAATGATGCAATGCATTGTCGAATTTCGCCAAAAGAGCTGCCAGTTTTGATTTCACCATTGGGGCAACCTTTTTCCAGAACTGTGAAAGTGGAAGAACCGAATCTTTAATTACACTAGTTTACAAAATAAAACGAAAGTCGTGAGCTTTTGTCAACGACCAAAATTTTTGAAGCACAATTTAGTACTGATTTCGAAACCGAGCTTCAAAAATTTTTAAGTAGAGCACTTTTTTATGTTTAGCTCAATATCGAGTTTTACAACTTTTAAAAATATTCAAAATTCAAATATCTTGCGTTTTGTTCAACCAATTTCAAATCTTTTTCCATAAATTAAAAGCTGAATACAATACCATTCGATCATCTGAATGCAGGTTTTGCATCAGATTGATGAAATTCAAGATATTGACGAGTTTTAGGGACGATCTCCTTAAATTTTAGCCAAATTTCCAAAAATATATGAAGAAATGTATTTTTTTCAATAAGTAAAAAACAATCTAAAAATTCTTTCTCAACGTTTATTTGACATATCATATGTAGGCGAGTTACATTGAAAAATTCAGCTCAATCGTAGCATTGATTACGGAGAATGAGATGTGTGAAGTGAGCGACGTTGCTTAAAAATAGAACAAAAATCGATTTCAAATCATCAACCTTGTATGGAAAGTCGAAAAAATTTCCGCCTACCGTATTACCCCGCTAATACGACACCGACTGTTGTCATATAACCGGGGTAAACTTTTAATTCGACAAACTGGTCACCCTACACCACCAAGCTCGTTGAAATTTGGCAACTCTATTTTTGTTTTTGTTTTGATTTCCGGATTTGTTATGAAACATAATTTCATCAAATATTGCGGTGGCGCGAATGTAAAGCTCGTTCTTTCTACGATTGTTGCCATCCTTAGTTCATTCTGGTTGGTCTCCAGGCGGTTTGGGTGTTGAATAGCACCAACTCAGAACTTCCGAAATTTGCGGCTGCAAGAGGAATTGCTGCGGGTGCGAGTATAAGCGCAATATCAAACTGGTTTGCATTTACAGTGTACATCGCTGTGACATTTGAACACTTTTTAATTCGACATGTGTCGTATAAGCGGGGTACGAATTAAAAAGTGTCGTATTAAAACGTGTCGAACCAGAGGGGTAAGACGGTACTGTAATTTTTCTCCTTCATGTTTTCGAATTCAGGGCATGATTCTGCACCACAAAAGGATCATCAGCTTACCGAGTTCAAAAATGCTGTAAACTAGTGTTACCTCATCAATTTGTGATAAAAAACTGCTGTCTTCAGCAATCAATTAGAGGAAACTGTAAGAATAAAAAATGTACATAAGTTATAAGAATGTTTGATCTATACTTTTTTTTGCAGAACTAATGAAGTTGCTTCGGGGAAGCCCGATCGCACCGTGCTTGACCTGATACCATTATTAGCCAATGATTTGCGGATTCCGGTGTGAGATGGCAATGAAATGATAAATTTAACAATTTACGCTTTAGGGCCGATTTCTTCACCTCGGCTTAACCGGTAAGCTAGGCTTACCCATATAGTTAAACCTGGTTTAGCGCTTAAGCCAGGGTGAAGAAATCGCCCCTTAGTCAAGTAATGAATATATTGAAAGCTTTTACTTTTCTTAAATATTTCTTGAATCTGATAATTTTCATCCTTTTTCTTCTTCTTCTCTTCCCAAAACAAGCAATCAAAACAAACCAAAAGTGCCGAGATTCAGTAATTCGGTTTACTGAGAATCTCGGCAAAAAAGTGACAGCTGCCAATTTCGTGATTGCCGAAATCCCGGCAAATTCATTTTTTGCTGAGATGATTGCCGAGCACTCAGCGGTGCCAATCTCGGCAATTCGTTTGTCGAAATTCGGCAAAAAAACTAAGTGTGAAGTTTGTATGGGAAAACTTGGCCAAATGTATGTAGAAATTTTAAGTTTTCGAACTTTGCCGCTAGACGGCGCTGTAAGCGTTCAATATTTAAACCCTTTGGTATTATTGTAGGTGACTATATGCCAAACAAGTTTGTCGAAGACCGTAAAGTGATCCAACGCCTGTGAAAAAAGTTATACCCTATAGTAAAAGTGAGGATAAACTTTATTGTTGTTTTTCCAATACATGTAAAGGAATAATATCAATAATGAAATCTCAATACTTTGCCCCACTTTGCCTAGGGTATAACTTTTTTCACAGCCGTCGGATCACTTAGCTCGACAAAGTTCTCTGGCATATAGTCACCTACAATAATACCAAAGGGTTTGATTATTGAATGCTTACAGCGCCACCTAGCGGCAAAATTCGAAAACTTAAAATTTCTGCATACATTTGGCCAAGTTTTCCCATACAAACTTCAAGCGTTTTGAGCGCCCCCTTGTGCTCAACCGATTTCGCTCAAATTTTGAACGTAGCTTCTGGGAGTCCAAAACAACTGATTGAGGAGGTAAGACTTGGCATTTTTCGAAATTTTTGTTTTTCATATAAGTGTGGGCCACCTTAGTGCCCATCCAATGAAATTTGCTATTGTTATTTGTTAGGGGCGATACACAAATTATGTCACGCAAAAATTGACCTTTTTAAACCTTCCCCCCCCCCTTCCCCCCTATGTCACACTTTTTGTATGGGACCTCAATATTTTTTGTATGGATAGGCACGCTCTGCAAAACCCCCCTCCCCCCTAAAAGCGTGACGTAATTAGTGCACGACCTCTTATTGGTTACACTAGTTTACAGCATTTTTGAACTCGGTAAGCTGATGATCATTTTTGGTGTAGAATCATGCCCTGAGTTCGAAAACGCGAAGGAAAAAAATTACAGTAGAGCGGAAATTTTTTCGACTTTCCATACAAGGTTGATGATTTGAAATAGATTTTTGTTCTATTTTTAAGCAACGTCGCTCACTTCACACATCTCATTCTCCGTAATCAATGCTACGATTGAGCTGAATTTTTTACTGTAACTCGCCTACATATGATATGTCAAATAAACGTTGAGAAAGAATTTTTAGATTGTTTTTTACTTATTGAAAAAAATACATTTCTTCATATATTTTTGGAAATTTGGCTAAAATTTAAGGAGATCGTCCCTAAAACTCGCCAATATCTTGAATTTCATCAATATGATGCAAAACCTGCATTCACATGATCGAATGGTATTGTATTTAGCTTTGAATTTATGGAAAAAGATTTGAAATTGGTTGAACAAAACGCAAAATATTTGAATTTTAGTTAAATCCATATTTTTAAAAGTTGTAAGAATTGATATTGAGCTAAAACTCAAAAAGTGCTCTACTTAAAAATTTTTGAAGCACGGTTTCGAAATCAGTACTAAATTGTGCTTTAAAAATTTTGGTCGTTGACAGAAGTTCACGACTTTCGTTTTATTTTGTAAACTAGTGTTATCGTTTGTGCGAGCCAAGCGCGCTAGATGTTATTAGACCACTAATGTAGTTGCATGAAGTGGGTGACGAGGTACATAAGTATCATTGCAGCGTTATTGAAATGTTGAGGCTCCAGTTTGATCAAAGTTTGAAATACATAATAACTGATAAGAGAACTGTCAAGTTTGGTTCAAATATAAGTTAAGTTAAAAAGCGAATCGCATTTGATTCGGTTGTGGTAGAAGATGGATAGGGAGCTTCCTAAAATATAAAATTTCCAAAAGGTAGAAAAGAAATAAAGTTTTTTTTTACAAAAAAAAGATTTGTAAAATCGGACTTCATTAAACTTTTTTTTAAATGGAGCCATATAAAAACTCCCACACAAGTATTTTATGAAGCAAGAAATTCTTGTCTTTTCTTTTCAGAGCAATTGAAAGCAAAAAACATATCTTGAAGTTGCGCCAAAAATTGTTTCGATAGCTTCTCCATTTTGTAAAGTTCACACACAAATTTCTTTAAAAGTTTTTTTTTTATTCTTTTCTGACATGTAGGATAGTTCTCCAATTGTTGAACATTATTCAAATGTTGAACAATTTCTGAAAATCTCGTAATCGAACTTAAGGAATTCTCGCCCAATGTAATCGGTATATACACAAGAGTGTTATGGTATTGTACCGATTTTAGTTAAGTTTCCTGTTTCAAAATAGAACAGTCAAGTAAAATCCCTCCTTTTTCGCAAGTAATGTTGTCAACAATTTTTTTCTTATGAAATAAAAGAGCGGACTATTTTTCTGCGCGGAAAAGTGACAGCTCCATCTAATTTGCACGGGACGCATTACACTTTTTTCCTTACATGCAATCTGCGAACTACTCAATTAATGTTGAAGTGAAATCATTGCTTAACCATTACTTGTCCTATCGTATTGCACAGTACTCACGAAATGAAAAATAGCCATTAATTACAAAAATAATGTTTTCCATTTAAAAAAATATTGAAAAATTTTGTACCGCTAACCACACGATAACTGCACATTTTTTTAAATTAATTTGAAGAAATTGATATTACGAAATAGGTTTTGCTGACGAACCGACCACAAATATCAATCACACCATAATTACAAGGACTAATGAGAATGTCCAATACACTTTTGCATTGTTTAAAATTACTTTTACATTATAACTTTATTAAATAATTTTTATCGCACTTTCATTGTTAGACACTGGCATAACTAAAACTGTTAGCAATTTTTTTGAAACGAACCAAAAAAAAATATTTTTTTAAACTATTGATTACGAAAATTAAAAATTAATCATTACGAAAATATCTTAAGACTTTATCATATGTTCAACATTCTTAGTTAATTACTTTTCCGTTTCACTCTAAATAATCAGTTGTATTTTTGTAGTATCTTCAACCTCTGAACACAATAAATACCTTTTATACTGGAAGCCATCAGAAATATTGCCATCGTCGCCAGAGAGTTACGAATATATTCTGGTAGAGTACTCCAGAACTTATCAATCGTTGAGCCATACCGTTCTATCCAGCGAACTCCCTCTATCAACGGGTCCTTAAACAACTTTTTCGCACTTCCTTGATGTGGTGGTATTTTGTTCGGTTTCCGATGTTTTTTCACATTCCTTTGAAAATCACAAGGAAAAACAGGATTAAAACAACTCAGCAGCACGACTTTGCAGTATATTTTCTTACATCACGCTTGATATTTAAAACACCTTCCTGAGGGAAAAATAACATGAACCCCTGAAATCTAAAATTCTACTAAAACATGTCATAGAAATGAGCTGCTTTTTATATCGTGAGAAATTTTAGTTATCAAACAGCGGTCGTAAAATACGTTCGCTTGTTTTTAGGATCGATTCGAGATAATTGAATACCTGACGAATTTCGCGCCAACTCGACCAGTGGTTGGCAACACCCTCTCAGAATCGAATGAAACTTGGTGGGCATAAAGACTAGGTTTTTATAAGCAACTTTGCATACTTAAATTTTCGAAAATTTTCAAGAGTAACATTTGAAGAGGGCCTAACTTTTTTTCGAAGAATTTTTTAAAATCGATGTAACTCAAAAATGACAAGACCTATAGAAAAGTGTTGTATGGGGGACATTTAGAGAATTGTCCAAGCTTTCATGAAAAAATATTTTAAAATTTCAAAATACATTTTTACACGCTAAAAAATATATTTTTAAAATTAAAAGTCAATTTACAGAAAATGCCCACTTTTTTATGTTTTGAATTTTTTTTCCAAGAAAGTCAATATTGTTGCCTAACTTTCCTCCATACATCACAAGATGGGCACTTTTAAGGAAAAAAAGTTTTTCTAACAAAAACTTTTTCATGTTATTTTTTTTAGCGTGTTGCGCATTAACTCGTACAGGATGTATCAAGAATCCTTATACCCATTTAATGACACTCAATGGGCATTACAACTTTGTTTGATTGGGTGCCTTCTTTTTCTTGGCGTTACATCCCAACTGGAATAGAACCTGTTTCTCAGCTTGTTTTGATATCTGAATGCTTAAAACAGCATTCTGTTTGCTGAAATTGTATTATTGTGTGCCTAGAACCAGTGAACTAACATCATTATTAGAAGCGAATGATACAGAATCGGTTTTATTTCAACAATGGCTAACCACTGATCGATGCAATTTGGAAACTATTACTAAGACTATAGACGAGTTTGTTCCGTATTTTGTAGAAAAAGTTGATAAGCTTATAACTCATGATTTCATTTATAAAGAACAATCCTCCCTCTTAAACAGGGTGAAGTATTAACAATTTGTGACTTTTCAGAAAATTATTCATTTATCATTCAAAATTCAGCTCAAGGTTACCATTGGAATAATTTCAAGCTACCATTCACCCTTTGAAGTGTGCTACAGAAAAGAAAATAAGTTGGAAAACTTGAGCTTTATAATAATATCTGAAGTACTTACACACGATACAACAGCAGTTCAGTTATTCATATCAAAACTGCTGGATTTCATTAAATAATCGATTGATTTCTCAAAAATTACTTTCATGTCAGATGGAGCAGCAGCTCATTATAAGAACAAAAAAAAAAAATTGCCAGTTTGTGCAGTTTTCGGCCCAATTATGGATTGGAAGCATAATGGCACTTCTTCGCAACTTCACATGACAAAGGTCCATGTGACGCTGTTGGAGGTACTCTCAAGCGAATGGCAAAACGAGCAAGTCTAGCTCGAGATTATGGAAACACAATCAAAACTCCTCGAGAACTGTATGACTGGGCAGTTAAACAGTCGGATATACATATAACAAAATTGAATTTCTGCTTTATTTCAAATGAACAATATGCAAAAATGACGGATGAACTGGAAGAACTATACACATACAGTCACGTAAAAACAATACCTGGTACACAAAAATTTCATTCATTTGTGCCAATTTCTGAAAATCAAATTGAAGCGAAGAAGTTTTCGAATTCAAAAAATAATCCAAAAAAGTTTACTTTGTTTCAAATAGACTAAAGATCTAATATTCAAAAAACATTACAATATAATGTATAAAAGAAGGATGTATATATTGTAGAAAAGAAAATAATTGAATACACATATACATATGTACATATTTCATCAACACACAAGCGTTTTCATTGATATAAAACCCTAAAAGCAAATTTGTCTTGAGCCCTTTCCAATATCAAGCACGTTTTCAATGTCAAGCACGTTAAGATATTACAAAAGTAGTTGAGCCCATTAAGTTTTAATGGATTGTCATTAGGATTCTGGATACATTACTGTACGAGTTAATGCACAACACGCAAAAAAAAAATAAAATGAAAAAATTTTTTTTAGAAAATTTTTTTTCCTTAAAAGTGCCCATCTTGTGATGTATGGAGAAAAGTTAGGCAACTATATTGCCTTTCTTGGGGAAAAAAATTCAAAACATAAAAAAGTGGGCTTTTTCTGTAAATTGACTTTTAATTTTGAAAAGATATTTTTTAGCGTGTAAAACATTTTTTTATATTTTTTTAAATATGTTTTCTTGAAAGCTTGGACAATTCCCTAAAAGTCCCCCATACATCACTTTTTTGTACAACTTATCATATTCGAGTTATATTTTTTGTAAAAAAACGGCTAATGCGCAACACGCTAAAAAAACTAACATGAAAAAGTTTTTGTTAGAAAAACTTTTTTTCCTTAAAAGTGCCCATCTTGTGATGTATGGAGGAAAGTTAGGCAACAATATTGACTTTCTTGGAAAAAAATTTCAAAACATAAAAAAGTGGGCATTTTCTGTAAATTGACTTTTAATTTTAAAAATATATTTTTTAACGTGTAAAAATGTATTTAGAATTTTTAAAATATTTTTTCATGAAAGCTTGGACAATTCTCTAAATGTCCCCCATACATCACTTTTTTGTACATCTTATCATATTCGAGTTATTTTTTTGTGAAAAAAAAACGGTTAAAAAACTTTGCCTCTTTATAAATGTTAGTCCAGGTTAATTTTGAAAAAACAAAATATGCAAAGTTGCTTGAAAAGGTAAAGTCTTGAAACCTACAAAATTTCATAACATTCTGAGGGGGTGCTGCCAACCCCGAAGACGAGTTGGTGCGAAATTCGTCACCTGTCGATTAAATACCAGTACATTTGGCGCATATGATATGCAACTGCATATGGGAGCCGCGAAATAATCAGTTCAATATCAACAAAGCAATTGTGACTAAGCGAAGCAAAATTAAAATCAGATAATCACAATCAAATTGTAGTATGAAATCTCAACATTCTGGGTTATTTCATGTTTCACTTAAGTTGGCTACCTTCCTTTGTACCCATGGGTTAAATTAGTAGGGTAAACGCCGCTCCCTTGTGGGTGGTAGTACCAATAGTGGTGGTAATGGCAATATAGCACTATTTCGGCCAAAAAGTTTTCAAGCGACATTGTTAATAGATGTAATCAACTTAATTAGGGTGCGTGTACCAGTTATCGCACTACCTAAAGAAAACTACTTCTACAAAGATAATAAGAAGATTGACGAATGTCGTCGATATGTCAACAGAATGACCAGTTATCCTATTTTACATGAAAAATATAGAAACGGAGTCAAAACTACTTTTAGTATTTATTACTGCGTGTGCCAATGATAGTAACCCTGAACCATTTATGGACACATTTTTTAATTTCGTTTCCACTTCGCACTATTTACATGCATCCCTTATGGGATTTGCCATAACTGGTACACAATGGCGAAATGAAATAGGGTGCAAAGAAGCCGAAATTTTAAGGAAAATCATTTATTTCTATCATAATTTGAACAAATCGTGAAGTTTGAATGAGTGCACTCATCTTTTGTGAATATGATCCTTTGCTCACAATGACTCAGCAGCTCGAGAGCCAGTGGCTCACACAGAAAATCAGTTGAATAGGATTATCCGGTGAGTTCATTCTTTTTTTATTTCCATTTATCTTCATTCTGTTTTCATTATTGTATAACTTCAGTATTCTAGCACAGGTAATAACTTGCATCTAGTTTTTTTTTATGAATGTTTACTTTTGAATCAGTTTTCATAGTGGTGGTAATCACGTTCAAATGTATGCGTGCCTTTTTGTAGATGTAGTTGTCAAACTGCGAGGAAAACATTTGCACTCCTACCCCGGATGCTAGTTTTATCATTGTTTACCCGTTTTACCCTATTTGATTGGGTAATATTTGCATATGCAATCTGAAAAGCCTTTGAATTAGCGTGCATTTTTGTGTGAGGAAAAACTCGCGCTAGTGTTCGTGTGTTGAAATGTCACTTATCTCTATAGAATTTGTATAGTTCGTCACCGTGAGTGTCGACTTATTTTATTTTGTTATTATTACAATTGAGGATTGCATGATAGTATCTTACGTGTATACTCGTAGGTTCTTTGTTGTTTTTGATGAGTAAACCACAAACATTAAGGTGGCCCACACTTATATGAAAAACAAAAATTTCGAAAAATGCCAAGTCTCACCTCCTAAATCAGTTGTTTTGGACTCCCAGAAGCTACGTTCAAAATTTGAGCAAAATAAATTAAGCCTAAGGGGGCGCTCAAAACGCTTGAAGTTTGTATGGGAAAACTTGGCCAAATGTATGAAGAAATTTTAAGTTTTCGAATTTCGCCGTTAAGTGGCGATGTAAGCGTTCAATAATCAAACCCTTTGGTATTATTGTAGGTGACAATAAGCCAAAAAACTTTGTCGAAGACTGCAAAGTGATCCAACGTCTGTGAAAAAATTGGGCCTTGGAATCGGTCACCGCCAAACAAACCCAGCGACCATTGACCCACCAAGCATATTGTGGATTTACCGGCTACTTGTATTCTACCGGTTACTTGAGTAGCCGTTACAAAGTAGCCGTTTTCATATAAATATCAAATTGATTGTCAAAAAATGAATGTCGCTGAATAGCTAGTGGCAACGAGGAATAGCGCATACAATACAAATGTTAAAAAAACATTTTTAAGTTACTCTTTTTATAAAACGGCCACTTTGGAGGCCATACTGAAGCGACCGGTAGAATACAAGTAGCCGGTAAATCCACAATAATACAATTTTTGCTCCATACCGACTCGACTCACGTGTTTGAACACGATCGCACCCGGCCCTCACCGGGTGCGATTTTCATGCTTCCAATATTGTCGGGCCGCCACCAAACCGGACTTCGCACAATCAAGTCGCGACGCGACCCAACTCGCGACGTTTTTGAATCATGTTAAAAGTAGTGCGCATCCTTCCCGCTGTTGTCAACACTCAGCCAAATAACCTTAAGATTTCCATAAGGCCGAACTTATGGAACGGCCTTTAAATAATTCATAATGATTCGGATGAATTTCATAAGGTCACTCTATGACGTAAAATCGTCTCACAGCTTGGCTTTTATTCATGTTTAGCAACATGGTATTTTCAAGCGTCGGTAGCCGTGTGGATAAAACACGGGCTCGGTGATCCCGACGTTCATGAATCGAATCCAGTCTGCATTATTTTAAGATTTTTTTGTTCTTTTCATAAGTCTATCTTATGAAATTTGTCATAGCAAGCACGATCAATTTTCATAAGGTATTCTTATGTCATCCATAAGAATGAGTTATAGCAAACTTTCATAAGGTATTTCGATGGATTTCGCTAGTTTTTTTCGCTGAGTGAACAACACAGCGCACTAGATGCGAAACAGATGCGACACTTGTGGTCCAAGGAAATGGCAATTTTTGATTGAATGTCTGTCCTGATTCCAACCGGATAGACAATATGCCGCGCGCGATTCATATCGAGCGAACGTTACTTTATTCGATTTTTCGCGCTTTCATCTCGTATGCTCCTATTCTGCCCATGTTCGCATAGTCGATGTAACCACCAACGTCTGCTCTGATGGGAAAATACGATTTTATAGATTTTTTCCGGATTTACATATGAACCGTTTATTTAAATGAAATAATCTGTCATTTTCGTGGATTACAGCTACAAAAAGTGAGCCGCAATTAATTCAAGATTTTTCATGTGATTTTTCCATATTAAAAACGTTTACGTCAGTTTATGCGACCATTCAGTCGTTTTGATGAATGATTACACGAATAAGTAGACGTAACAACCAGATTGCTACGGCCGTTATGTTAGCTATCACGGTACCCGTTTTCTGAACACGTGTTAGATTTTTTTCCGGAATGTCCGGTGTTCTAACAGGCTCGAAAGAAGATGTGCTAACCGTGGTTTCAGAAAAAAGCTAACAACATTCTGAAAATGTGAACTAACTGATAGTGCGGTCGAGCGTATCATAAAGCATGGGCATCGTAGTAAGATTCACAGTTTGTCGGCTTTAAGTCAGACCGGACCAAATGTTTTTCAATGATTCTGGGAAAATGTCCAGCAAGAAATTGGGATATTAAATCATGTTCATTATTTCTTGAAATACTATAATTCTTTTATGGTAATGAAACATTTGCATTTAAATAACGTCGAAAAGTTTAGATTTGTCGAATTCCTTGGCTTATTTGTAACCTGTTCAAAAAATCTCCTAGTCCAATTTGACTTAACGCCGACCAGTTTTGTTATTTCTTTGAATGTGTGCAAAATACCGGAATTAACATTAATCCCCAGGTTCTGCGGTGGATTCTTCCAATACATCTTGCAATTAAGGCAGTCTATGTTGAACGTAACTAAATATTTATGAAAAAATACATCAGTAATTTTTACAATTTTTCGAGATTTACTTGATAAACTGAAACATTAAGTGTCACCCGTATGTTTCATTTATTTTTTCTCAAATTCGACAAATTACGAAATGTTACGAAACTAATTTAATTTTAATAATCTTGTACTATTCCTCTATACTAAGTTTCAGTTTGATAACAAATTTTCTTGCAATTAAATTAATAAACATCAAAAGCTCACACACCCAGCGCTTAATCAGATAGATATGGATTTAATTTATTTATTTATTTATAAGCTTTGAAGGAGGTTTACGACTGGGAGAAAATGTTGAACTGTTGTGGCTTTCTCAGTCTAACAGAAATAAAACGGCTATGCCAAACTAGCTGTTTCATTTCTGTTAGACTGAAAAGCCGCAACAGTTCAACATTTATTTATCAGTTGACTATTTAATTCATCAATCAGGTGCCAGAAAAACTCACTCTTCAGGTTTCACCGAGCTTGCTCGAGACGCTTAATAAGTAACTGAAAGGGGGTTTGAGGAGTTGACATCGTAATTCAGAGGAAGGGATAGATTGCATGAACTGCGAATTGTACCAAGTATATAAATAAATCGATACAGTATGAACCCAATTTTGTCAGCCCCACAAACTTTTTGCTCTCATTAACTTACGGTCAAACTTTACCCAATTCAATCATGATCATCACTTAACTACTACTGAGAGGCTGTACACAGAGGGATAAAACGTTAAAAAACTATTTAGATTTTTAAGGAGAACAAGAAATGTGTCCCCGAAATAGGCTGACAAAATCGTGTAACTAATGTATGATGAAGCGGATAAAACACGGCAGGCTGCGGTGGCTGGGCACGTAGCTCGTATGCCGGAGGAACGAAAAGCTTATACCATATTAGCAGACAACCAGGAAGGGTTCGTTGGCTTCGTGGGAGGTCTCGCACGTTGGCCTTTTAGGCACCGACGAACCGACGTGACAGCTAGAACAAATAAATTCAAATTTGTTGCCCGCGACGCCATGATGAAAAATAGCCGAACACTATCGCCATCTCTATAACGGCTCGCGATGATTTGATAGCTCGACACCGAACCCCCGTGTGTTCATATAGGAAACGGTTCGCGTCTGCGCTGATTTGACAGAAGCGATCGCTCGCTTCAGTGGTCGACCGTTAAATTTGGGGGGGGACACTTTTGAATCGCCACTGTCACGTCGGTTCGTCGGTTTTTAGGTCCTCCCCAACTACATTTTGCGGCCCTAAGAGGACTCCAAAATCTCAGGGCGACTGGAAGCGATTGGCCCAGGACCAAGATCACTGGAGGCGATTGCTTCAATCGGCGTAAACTCACCGCTACGAGTTGTAGGCTATCAATTATCAATTTGTTTTATTAAGCGCATGTTGTTGTCAAAGCATCATAAATGTTTCAGTATCTACATTGTATCCATAATAAGTATCAAACATAATTGATAATATTCACTATACAATTTGTTGATATTGAAAATGATTTTCAGGCATCAGGAAATAATTAGATATCTCAAGTATAAATTATGTTTATGTCAATAAATTATCTCAATAAATTATGTTTAATTACGTTTTATGGGGAGATACTAGTTTTCTTGTATACAGACGTCAGTTTTGTGACCATATGGTTGTTACGTCAAAAGGTATTTTTCAGTGTAACTCACATGTTTTAGAACAAAAACATTTTTTTTTAATGATTGGAGCATATGCTATACATGGTGTAGGATACGTTAAGCTGAAAAAGTGGATTTCGACCTTGTGCAAATCCGACAATCATCCAACAGAGAATTGCCCAACGGCGTCGATACCTACTCCACGCTGCTGCTCGGCACGTCTTGCCGGGGCGATGGTCCACAGAAGAAAGAGGACGAGTTGATACTCTGCGTTCGTACGTCAATGGAGCTCGTGTTGGAAATGAACACTCACTGGCTGAATGAACCTTAATCGACAACGAACCGAGGGGTATATATTATTATATACTCTTACGGATAATAGGGTATTCCACAGACCTATATGGCGTTTACGTGACATATGCGAATATGGGCAGCACAGACAAACAGACGTAACACTCTGATAATTCCCATCGTACTTCGATTTAACGATCTTTTTTCAAAATTTGATAGTTGGCCAACTACCCACCTGTGGCGCTCACATCGTTTTTGTTCGAGTTTGACGTTTTCTCACTACCGCCACCTAGTTGATGGTCGGCCAAACTTACTCATTTTAGCATTGGGCGAATATGCTTCCGTGACTATGATTTGAATCGAAAAATGTTCGAAGTGTTACGTCTGTTTGTCTGTGTGGGCAGTATAGACCATTCCCGTCAAAAATTTTTATGTGCTCTACGGCTTTCCGACAATTTATTGAGTAAACTTTCCCAAAGAACCCATATGTTTTGAAGCCTCTAACTATTGAAAAACAATGAAAAACCTGCGAAGTAGCGCTTTAGCCCTATAGTCTCCTATAAAATATTTTTCCTCAAAACCCGCTGAGCCCCTTTCTCCGCTACGGCTTTCTTGGAGAGATGCGGAGAATTTTCAATCAGCTGGCTGTCAAACATGACGTTTGAAATTTTTGTTTTGATCTGCTCCCTTCCGCTGCATAAACACGGTCTGAAACGAACGAAATCCGCAAATTTCGACAAAATTTCGCAAAAACAAGCAGCTGAAAAAGCAGAAGCGTATTGCCATCGTCAGTTCCGATGTTTCGATAGGTAAAAACTTAAACGATGCCACCAGGAGTGCTAGAAGTTTTGCCCGATGTTCAGGTGGGCAAGCTGCATCGTTTGAAAAATGAATATCTTGGCCGGCAAGTTGAAGCCCAACCTGCGATGTACGCTGATCCTCCGGGTAGGAACGAGATCCTGGCCCACTTCCGAAGCAACGAAGCACAACTGATTTAACAAAATTTTAGGAGGCGCTGATCAAGTCCCAGTAAGGCCAGATTCCGAAGACAGACAAGGGCACTGTCGCGACTTTTGTTGGACAACATCCCACCGTCAACATCCGGCGCCTTCCTAGGCTGGCCATGGACCTCCTCCGTACGATTTCATTTCCTCACAATCAATATATCAATGACACCAGCATTGAATTCCAAAACGTCCGAAAACGATCTCTTACCCCGTAATTTCAAGCGCCTTGACTAATGAAGCCTTGTCAATTCTTGTGCTCATTCTGCGAATGGAGTGACGTGAGAAAAGTCGGAGTCGTATATCGAGGTGAGAAATCTCGACTCGAATGAGGTGACTCTCCATTTGATTTACACGGCGAGTCACTTCATTCGAGACGGTATTCCTCATCTCGATATACGACTCCGACTTTTCTCACGTCATTCCATTCGCAGAATGAGCACAATAATCATTGGGCGAATCAAAACCCGAGAACGCCTTAAACCAACACATCTGGGGCACACCCAACCGATTCAATGCCCAAAAACCTGCAGTGAAAAAGGTTCCAAAGCATTAGGGCCTGTCCATCAACTACGTAAACTCTTAGGGGGGGGGGTGTCTGGCCAAAGTCTACGCTACATACATATTTTGAAAATTTTGTATGAACAAAAGTCTACGAGGGGGGAGAGGTGTTGGGGTCTGAAACGGCCGAGAAAAAGTCTACGTAGTTTATGGACAGCGCCTTAGAGCTTAGAGGTGCTGCCCTGCATCAAGGCAATCGAGATAAAAGCCAACGGTCGCTGACCTCGGGAACAAGCGAAAGCGCTCGCCTCATTCTAAGACCCAAATGCGACTAGGAACACTACGCGGAATCAGGTCCTCTAGAACCACAAGAGGAAAGCATCCTGACCACCCAATCATTACCGTTAAACCCGAGTTAAACCACTTCCACTTTATGATCCACTGAAGGAAATAATATGAAGTTCAATCGTAACAAGTAACATCACTTAATTTTATTATTTCTAACAATTGTATTTTATTATTTCTATGATATTGATAACGCCTAAGAAAATATCCAAAAAATATCAGTGTATACGATATATCGTAAACTCGTCCAATCGTAAGTGAGATCATTGCTAGTAGTAAAACAGAACTATTTTTATTTTTCACATAGATTTACTAAAGAGTATTTATTCAACTTTATTCATATGGCCTGTTGAAAATCGCCCTTTGCGTTCGTCACCCGTGCCTTCCAGTGACTTCTCAATCTCCTCACTATCCGACGAAAAAAAAAATCTTCTCAGCATCTTCATCTCCTTCACCCGTATCATAATTACCGACCGTTTTTTTGTCTTCCGCTACCTGGTTATGGTCTATTTCCGCTTGGCGGCAATGGGAATCAACGAGAAACTCTCGAGTCATCGCGAGAACTGCGACTTGTTTGTGCCGCCTGTCGTGGGCTTCAGAGCTCCCAGAATCTACATAGACAGATCCACCGTAGCTGAAGCCGCTTCCAATGGCGGAATTGGCTTGACCGCGCTCGTTCCACTGCCAAAATTGAATTTGGGTTTATCCTCCGAGCTGGTCGTGTTCATTTTAGACGTCATGGGAACGAAAGATTCGGTACTCACCGTTTTTGATGCATTTGCTGACGGCACGCCAAAGAAGCTCGGGATTGGGCAGTATGTATTTGGTCGGTTCGTTCAAACCCGTTCTGCCACTGGGTTGAGTGGCCATCCGCCATCTGTCGACCGCGACATGATTGGGATTTGCAGCTCGGTGCTGAGTGGCATGTACGACGCTCGGGGTCTGGACATTCGGATGCTGCGGTTCATGCTGAAATCTTCCTCGTTGAAGCGCTTCTAGGCCTGGGTAAGTCCGGGTACCTTCAAGGACGTCAGTGTACTACTCACATTCCTGATGTATCCCTGCTCTCAAGCTTCGGTCAACGGGTCGGGACGTTTGTTTAGAAACTCCAAGTTCCTGTTTGGCCATATTCGAATGTGCTGAAATGTCCGATGATGTTGGAAGAAACATTTGACAGGGACGACAACGCCCTCATCTGAACTAGAACTCTCAGAGCTTATCGCTGAGCATCCCGACGACTTCTATAGGCTAACGCCCTATCGTATATTGTCCTCCTGTTGCAAAACGGAGAAAATTGCCAAGCAAACTGCTATTACTGCTGCCCAGCGACGTATGAATCCGAATAACTGTCTACCGGATAGGGTGTTCCTCCGCCTGACTCAAGTTCAGCTTGGGCACACGCTACTACTCTCCGACGCGCGTACAAATTACCGTTGGATAGCAAATTGCCCTCTTCCCGTAACTCCTCAGTACTTTCTCTTCCTGTAGCTGTTGCTGCTGCATCTGCAGAGGAATCCTTGGGGGGAATCTCTGACCGAAGATCAGAGCAGGACGTTCCGAAGTTGAACGATCCGCCGGCATCAGACGTTTCCGATTGCTAATATGTCGGGTATCATTGCGCTGCAGGGGGCAATTTAACATTTGCTGCTGCTGGTGCTACTGTGGAAAATATCGACGAGAATGCATTCCAGTATTATTGGGGAAGTTGTACGCCTGACGCTGGCACCGGAAGCGAACTGCGACAACCGATGGCAGAGATGTTCAGACCACTGCGATCAGGTACTGCGCTCAGATCCTCGTTGGAATCGACCTCGGTGGCATTCTGGGAAGATCATACAAATATAAGTCATCGGATGATTCGAATAAAATGAAAATATACTTACAAATCCCTCCATCTTCAATTTCCTAATCCGGGAGCATGATCCTGATCCTCCTTCTGCTTTCCATCATCGTCCTCGGGATAGTATACTATTTCGTAGATGCTGCCGTTCCACATTCGCCACTTTCGACTCGCGGAATCCAAGTTTCCATTCCCGCCGGCCGCCGATCAAGAACTTCCGCTGTTGTTCTGGTCGTTGTTGCCGCTACCGAGATCCCTCAAACTTATTGCGGGGAAAATAATTCGGACAGTGCGTCCGGAAGGATACTCGGTTCCTAACAGGAACGAATTTTGTTGACCGGGCGAGCCAGCGCGAGCGGGTTTGTTTGACATTTAAAATGTCAACATGTCAGATTGGCAACAGGGTTGGAAGCATAATCTCCACAGTTTAAAACCTCTCCACAGACAAGGGGTGGGCACACTACTTCGCACGGCGATTTTTAAATAAATTTGGAGAGAATTTTCGAGTTTTCAAAAAATTGTATGAAAATCAGGAATCCATATAAAAAGAATTGAAAAACGGCAATGATCATAAAATGCAATTGTCTTTCGAAGAAAAATGTAAAAAAGTGGGGTTAGGTCGGACGGGAATGGTCTATTGTGTCCAAATGAAGGAGGGAGTAACGAAAGTGTGTTGGAGAAAATGCAACGGTCGTCCGGTTTTCGACCTGATTGCCGAACCCCCTAGTGTCAACCTAATTGCCGACACCCCTGTTGTGCATGTTTTTGACAGTCCGTTTTGTGCACGTTACCAAGCCAATGACAATAGAAGTAAACCAAAGAATAGCGGCGTCGGTGGTGTAGTGGTAAGCGTGGTTGCCTCTCACCCCAGTCGGTCTAGGTTCAATCCTAGTCGACGCCGTCGGTATTTCTGAGACAAAAATATCTGATCACGCCTTCCCTCGGATAGGAAGTAAAGCCGTAGGTCCCGGCCCATGTGTTGATGGGTTCGATATGTAGGGTGTCAGGTGTGTGTGGATGTCTCCCTGACCGTCCGTGTTTAGGCTTAGTACCAGAAATAGGCGGACGTTAAACTAGAGCTGATGCCGAACGGTGTCGGCTCGCCAGAAATAAGAAGAAGAAACCAAAGAATGTATGTATGTTTACGATTGTAAAATAAATGTTTATCGCTTGACGACGGAACACTTGAGTTTTTCTCCTGTGGTATTTTCCGAGTTTCCCGGTAGTGTTTTCGCGTTTCCACGCATTATCCGCTGCGTACCTGTCCGCTTCGTCTAACAAAGTGAACTTAATACTAACAATCAATACGAAACTGGAAATTCACCCGTGACTCCTGTTTCATCAAATTTCAACGATCCCAATCCCCCACTACATCATTTTTGAATGACCAAAAGGAGGCGGCGCTTCTAACATTTTTGCTGTCAATCAATTTACCCATGTTTTTGCGACTTTTTCGTTCTTTTGTTTTGTTTTTTTTTTTCTTTGCAATGCGTTTTGACTAGTAATCCTACATTATAGAGATCTGCGGAGGCGGCCATTGTAAGCCAATCGTGCAGAAAGAACTGTCAAAGTGTGAGCCAAATGAACAGGCTGATCGTTCGTAAGAAGGCGTCGATTGAACGGTATTGCAATCCGAGCTAAATAAATTAAAATTATTTATTTTTAATATCGAGAAATTGACGGTATATGTAAGTTTAGTAAAAAGATAGAATTTAATTAATTCTGCTTTCAAAAGCTCAAGCTTATGACGAAACTTTTGTTGCTGCACTTCTCGAAAAAACTTTCATTGCTGCTTCTTGCTTCAGTTCTGCCGATATGTTTAGCTTAACACTTTACAATAAATTTCAGATTTCATCGATTGCTCCGCTATTTTTTTTTCAAAATTTTGAAAATAAAATCTATTATAATTAGAAAATGTAAACAAAACAACTTGAACCACTACGAAGTCACGCACAAAGTTTGAACATCTAGCTTTGCAACAAGTGTTGGCAGCTGATGTAAACAAAATGAACAGCGTTGCCGAATCGACATATGTAACTTCCGTATATCTCTATGTAGAGGATTTCTAGTTTTGACTGACCCAAGGTTTGGTCGTTTGGTCTTTGACTGACCCAAGCAGTTTTGGAGGGTAAAAAAAGGTTGTCCCAAGAGTCCTGATGTAGATTGATTAAACAAACAGTGCGATGAGGCCACCCCCCGACAATGATGCCCGAAGATAATCAAAAACTTCTATAACTAACTGCCGGAAGTGGCCAAGATGACGCCGGAAGAAGTGAGTGAGTTACGGACAAACCATTGGTGCCTATTCCAATTCCAGTGCAGAGGTTCAAGCAGGCTCAGGGATGAGAAATGTACTGGAAAAAACGGTTCCCTGATAAAAATATACAATAAAATCGCCATAAACTTCCATTGAATAATGATAAAGTTGATTGTTCAACAACAAATCATATTGTGTACTTATTTTCCTGCAGAAAATTATGTATTGGAACTACAATATGTGCACAATAAAATGAATGGCACTAGATATTTCAATAATAAAAACACCATAAATTGAATGGTAGTTGACTTGAATTTGCTCCAGAAAATTTGGATTTTTTTATGGTAAAGATACATAACAACCCCCATTTTCTATTGTAAAAGTGACATTTACAATACATGCTATGGTGGGAAACCGGTGATTAAACCTATAGGGTACTTTCGAAAGTCAACGATGGGTAGAAGGAACTTTGCGATGGGTTCCAATTTTCTGCCGGGATCAAAAGGAAACCACCCACTCAGAGCTTTAACGCAGTTTAGCCAAATTTGGGTTCTCGCACGGAAGAGCCGATATAAGTGAAAATTACCTATATTTGGGTTGATTTCTGGTTCCGTGAGGTTCCGTCGCTTCAACATCGCTTCTACGAACTCAAATGTGGGTTCCCGCACGCAACCCCGAAATTGGGTGAAATAAACTCATATTTGGGTACTTTGTTTTCTCCGTGTATTGCGTGTTGGGCTTTCAAGTTTTTTTTTTCAGTGTGTATAACATGTTCCACAAATCGTAAATAACGCACAAGCCTTTCAACCAGAAACGTCGATTTGATTTGTGTCAACAATCGATTTTGGCGCCATTTTTAGATGATACAGCCAGTAGTTTCACGATTACTTTCCAAACGCAAGCAAAATCAGTTTTTAGGCATACAATATTTTACAATTTTCATATAAATTCGTAAAAATCGTATAAATACAGAAGCGCAGAGTTGTGTTGTTTTGCGTTTTTCTTAAAAGTGACAGTTAACGTTAATCATGGATGTCGCCGACTCTCAAGTGGGCCAGCTCCGCGTGAAGGATGAGGTTGGAGTACGATGCCAAAAATTGTTCCAGGACTTTTTGGAAGAGTGAGTTTGGACACTTAGTTTTTTTCACCTTTCAAATCTAAACCGTTTTATTACAGATTCAAGGAAGATGGAGAACTCAAGTACCTGAAAGCTGTGGCTGATTTGATAAACCCGGACCGTTCCACCCTGGAAGTGAGTTTCGACGACCTGGAAAAGTACAATCAAAATCTTGCCACCACCGTAATCGAAGAGTATTATCGTCTCTTTCCGTTTCTGTGCCAAGCGGTATCAAATTTTGCGAAGGATCGTACCGAACTTAAAAAGGAAAAGGAATGTTATGTGTCTTTTACGGACGTCCCAACCCGGCATAAAGTGCGAGAATTGACAACGTCGAAGATTGGTTCTTTGATACGCATTTCCGGCCAGGTTGTGCGTACCCATCCGGTTCACCCGGAACTGATCTCTGGTACCTTTGTCTGTTTGGACTGTCAAACGGAAATACGGGATGTGGAGCAGCAGTTCAAGTTCACTAATCCCACAATCTGCCGGAATCCAGTTTGTGCCAATCGACGCCGCTTCATGCTGGAGGTGGACAAGTCTCAGTTCATCGACTTCCAAAAAGTGCGCATCCAAGAGACGCAAGCGGAACTTCCGCGGGGTTGTATTCCGCGCTCGGTTGAAGTGATTCTTCGTGCCGAAATTGTTGAAACCGTCCAAGCGGGAGACCGTTACGATTTCACCGGAACATTAATCGTTGTGCCGGATGTCGGTGCCCTTCAGATGCCCGGAGCCAAAGCCGAGATCGGTTCCCGTCATAAGCAAGGTGACAATGCAGTCGAAGGCATCCGTGGCCTAAAGGCTCTTGGTGTCCGAGATTTGAACTACAAGATGGCCTTCCTGGCGTGTTCGGTGCAAGCGACCTCGTCCAGGTTTGGAGGAACGGATTTGCCAATGAGCGAAGTGACGGTCGAAGACATGAAGAAGCACATGACCGACGCCGAGTGGAGCAAGATTTACGAAATGTCGCGTGATCCAAAGCTTTACCAAAATTTAATATCCAGCCTGTTTCCTTCGGTGTACGGGAACGATGAGGTGAAACGTGGAATTCTGCTGATGCTGTTTGGAGGTGTCGCCAAAACAACCCAAGAAAGTAAGTTGACTTTTATTTTGTTATTTGTAAATGTAATTCTTCTACCTAGGTATTTGTGAAGTAATGAGTAATGACCCAAGTGGGACAAATTCTGTTTCTTAACTCACTCGAATTTGATTTGGTGCAGCAATGTTAATATCAGGTATTCGTGGAAGATTTTCGTATGAATAAAAACAATGCACAATTTCGAACGTACCTATTATAGGGTGGCCCACATTTCTATGAAAAACATAAAATTCGAAAAATGCCAAGTCCTAATACCTCATCAATCAGTTGTTTTGGATTACCAGAAGCTGCGTTCCAAATTTGACCAAAATCGGTTAAGTCTCTAAGGGGACGCTCTACGAGCTTGAAGTTTGCATGGGAAAAATTGACTAAATGTATAGTAGGGTAACCAATATAATTTGGACCCCCATATATTTTGGACCCCCTGTGTCCTATTATCACAACTTACACAGGTTTAATGATGAGATGACGAAAATTTTTAGAATCATTCGCTAAATAAGATCGCTCTCGTCATCCGTGCGAGTTTCGCATCATGTTTACAATAAGAGATTGCGGTGCTGAGGAAACTTGCACATGTAAACAAAAACGTTTATCATTCTAGCGCATTAAATTCGCAAAGTTCGTCTAATCAGCCTTTGTCAATCAAGTAATTAGGATGTGATCCAGCACATTCAAGCGGCAAATTCTTCCAAAATAGTTTAAAACGAGTTTAAACACCGGGTGTCCAAAATATATACTGAAGAAGGTCCAAAATATATTGGGGTGTCCAAAACAGTGAAAACTAATGCTTCAAAAATCAGTTATTTGCATCAAATTTTCAGTCAGAAATGACCTTGTGGGTATTTTTAACGGACAGTGGAGGCTTTTACGAACATACTAACTAGACGTGTGCGCCGAAGCAGTTTTCACCGGCGGCGGCGCTTATAGAAATTTGAGGCAGCGGCGGCGGCGACGCCGGCGCCACGCCGTTTGCCGTATTCGGCGGCGGCGGCGGCGGCGTAATCGGCGTGACCTTATTTTTTTCAGTAAAATTTTGTAAACGTCAATACAGAATAATTTGTTTGCTGAATTTAAGTACAATTTTAATCTATTTTGTGTGAAAGTTTAAAACGTATGTAAATCAGAAATTTTAATGAATACAATGCAATGCTTGCAAGAGTTATGCTATATATTTCAGAGAGAACCCTTAAGGTCGCTTACCAGAAAATTTACAAAGGATCCCTCTCGATAGAAATTCACAAAGTCGCACGTCACTTCTAAGATATTCTTTTCTTAAACTCATTTTAAACCAGTTCTGTCATGGTAAAATCTGTTTTTTTTAGTTCTGTTGGGGTTCTTTTCAGGAATTCCTTGAGGGATTCAGTCATGCGTTTCTTCAGAAATTCCTCCAGAAAATTCTAAATAGATTCTTCTGGAAGTTCCTACAGGGGGCTTCCTGGAAGTTCCTCAGACATTCTTCCACGGGTGGGATCGCAAAATTCTGCAGAGATTTATAGAATTCTTCCTTCAGGGATTCTTTCATTTTTTTTCCGGTGACCCTTAAAAAAATACCTTCAAAGATTATTTCAGGAGTTCCTTTAGAAATCCCATCAGGATTTATTTCTTGACTTGTCTCCAGGAATATCTCAAGAATATCTCTTCTTAGAATTACTGCACAGCATTCTCCAGTTTCCCAGAATATTTCTTTTTCGATTCATTTAAGAATATTTCACAAGTTCTTCTAGGGAAATTGTATCAGATAGTTTTTCCACTAATACCATGCATTGACATTGAGCAAGAAATTCTTTCAAGAATACAGAATATCTCCAGGAGTTCTTCCAAGTTTTTTTTTTTTCCAAATCATCCTTCAACAATTCATTAGGGGAATTATTTAAGAATTCCTTTAGTACCTTTGCAATGTCTGCACGAATTACCTATGAATTGTTTTCAAGGATTGCTTCAGAAACTTCTTAATGATTCAATTCAGAAATTCCTCAGAAAGTTTCTTCAAAAATGCCTGCAGGGAATTTACCCGAAACTTCTCCAATATTTCTTCCTTAAGTTTGCCAAAAATTTCCCATAAAATTCTTCTACAAATTCCTCCAAAGCCATCTTATTTTTTCTCACCCCTCTGTTGGGGGAATTAAACCACTACGTCCAATTGACTGAACTTACGTGGTGAATCTCAGGAGCCCCCAGGGACTTTTTCAGGAGCTCCTCCCACGATTTTTTCTGAAATTGTTTCAATAACATTAAATCTGATCAGGAAATTTTTAAGCATTTCTTTAGAAATTATTTCAGGTAACCCTCGGTGAATAACTCCTACATGTTTCATGTGATTTCATAAAATACTTCTGTAAATATCTGTGGAGTAATATCTCAAAGAATTCCCGGATGAATCTCCAACTGGGACTAAATCTGAAAAAACTGCAGAAGGGATTCTAAACAGAAACCTTCTAGGCATTTCTTCGGTAAGCCCTGACGATATTTTAAACGGGAATCCTTGGGAGAATTTCCGAAGAAATTGCCGAAAATTCTGAAAATGAAAAAAAAATCATGGAAAAATGTTTAAGATAATTCTTACTGACACTCATGTAAAATCCTTAAACTACTGAAGGAGTCTTAAGTGATATTTCAGAAGGAAATCTTCAGTATCTGTAGTAAGCTTTAAATGGAATCCATGGAGGATTTTTTGAATAAATTGTATATCTAATTCCTGAAGATTATGCGAAAGAGTCCCAAGGAGCTTTCTGAAATAATTCCAGAAAGAGTTCCTTAAGAAATTTCTGGACACTCTCCTTCAGAAACCCTTGGTGGAATTCTAAAAGGATTTACTAAAAAATATTTAGAAAAATTCCAAGAGAAATCTTTTACCAAAATTTATGGAGGATGTTCGGAAAAAAATCCCGGAGGAATTCATGAACATATTTTAAAGGAAATCCGTGAAGGGCTGTCTGGAGACATACTATATCTTCTGTAAATGTTCCTAGAAATTTCCAAAGGAATATATGTAAAACTTTCTAGAAATTGTTACTGAAGATATTTCTAAATTTCTTGAAGAATCCTAAGAAAAATTCCTAATGGTATCTTTGGAAGAATTTCAGGAGGAATTACTGGTGAAATACGTAGAGGAATACCTGGAGGAACTCATGAGCTACATGATTGTTTTCAGAATTTAGAATGTCTACTGGAATTACTATACAAAATCATGGAAGAACTTCTGAAGAATGCCCTGGGGACACTCCACGAAGTAATTTATAGAAAAAGACCGAAGGAAGAATTCCTGAACGAACCCTGAGATAACTGTGTAAATATAATTCCTGGAGTTCCCAAGTAGCACCTGCAACATCATCCAGAATGTGACTTTTTATGCTTTGGTCTAAATGAGTTGCACTAGAAGCACACGAAACTTCCATCTTGTCAGTTGAGTTGCATTTAAACCACGAAATTCGTAAAGTTGCGGCTTTATTTCATAGAAATCACAAATTTCCACGTGTTTGACATCGATTCGTGGAGGCGGAGCTTACATATTACTCGCAAGTGATAATACAGTCAGCTTACATTAAATGTGTTATGTAACATGCATGAAACATCTAACTCTGGTTTGTTTGTTCAGATAAGGTTCCAAATGCGTTGCAGAAAACTTGAGCGTCTTTTCATTTTGACGGTTCTCTAACTTGGGGCAAAGAAGATGCAATAAAGTAACAAGTAACTTCAGTAGTTTTTATGGTGCGTTGAACATCGATTCTCTCACAGAGCTCTTGGCGTAGTATGTAAGGTGAGTAGATAACACTCCTGGTGTCCATGGTTCAAGTCTGGACACAATCTTTTTTATTTTTTATATTATTCTCGCTCGTTTATGTTGCATTAGAATTCAGAATCTGCGCTTTTTGGGTTTCAAAGAAGAAGCAGTTGTGTTCTGTCGTCCGTAATACGGACAGTGAATAAATTGCACTGAAGTTGCTGTTACTGAAGTTGCTCAGCAACAAGTCGTGTTGCTTGGGTTATTTCTGAAGGGCGAAAGTCCGTAAGTTACGCCACGCTTTAAGGAGGGAGGGATTCCGAAGCGTGTAATAGTTTCAGAGGTGTCCTATACAAAAACTTGTAGAGGTTCGACTGGGAAGTTGACTGATCTCTCGTGGGATTTCGGCTTTCAGTCCAAAAAAAAGCGTTGATTTTCTTATCTCATCGCCAACCTTTTGGATGGAAGGAAAAATGTTACAAAAGATTTACAAGAACTTCATAAACATAAGAGAAAACAACAGAAAATGTTTAAAAATTATCACTTTTATTGCTATCAGCTTTAAATATGTGATTCGTAAAATGTTGGTGAGAAAAAAACCTTTGTCGTTTTCTCATCGGCGTGGGAAATTTCGTTCGGCGGCGTGAAAAAATATGATCAGCGGCGCGCCGGGTCAATTTGACTGGCGGCGGCGGCGTGGAAAAATCGTCGGCGACGGCGGCGCGGCGCGGCGGCGCACACGTCTAATACTAACATCATCAAAATACCCTCTGAATCTGTTTGATTTTGAATTAAATTCAAACCAATGTCCTCTAGGGGTCCAAAATTTAACCGTTACCCTAAGGGGGGCAATATGGGTCACCTAAAAAATAGATCCCTATACTGCCCCCATTCACACAACAGTCCCATGTGAAAGGAAACCCAGGAAACATGGGACTGTTATGCGAATAGGGGCAGTATAACTCTCTAAATATAAACCGCATTTCTTTGTTTTCTGTTACGACTTCCAGATACAGTAGTAATAGAGGTTCCAACCCGGGATATCCCGGGACAGAAAATCCCGGGATCTTGAAAAATTCGGGATTTCCTGAATCCCGGGATCAAATTTTTCACCGTCCCGAAAATCCCGGGATTCCCGGGATACACATTTCTTACATATTTGTTCGCTTTGATTTGGATTTGAAGAGTCTCTGAAACGTATTCGTAAACGTATTGTCGTGAAAATTTTTCGAAACGAAAATGTTACATAAACCACTGCAACTGTGTGTGGACGTCAAACTCGTTGGAATTTGACTAAAACGATGCTGGAGCACTTCAATAGGCCTTTCAGGTCTTATGCAGGACAGTGATTTCGAGGTAGCAATAAACCTTCAGGAAGCTCTTCAGCTAATCAAACCTGCTTCGGAAGTATTGGGAAGACGAATTGCTACATTACTGTTTGCATTACTGAAGGCAGCTCGAGTTTCTTGAATTCGAAAATTCAAAAAAGTTACTCCAAAGTTGGAAACAACCTCTTCGATGCAATCATGAAAAGATTCAACGAACGGCGCCAAAAATAAATAATAACAGCGCTGAAGCTCTCTCAAGGTCTTCCGTTGTAGTAAGCTATGACATAAGACGATAGAAAGGTCATAAGGTTTGAGATCTGGTTCTTGACAAGCAATTTTCAAAACATGACCCATCTTGCCCCACCTAATATTTACAGGGGCAAAATGGGTCAGATAACAGAAAATTAGATTTTTCTCCTACAAAAATACAATATCTTCTATTTTTTCTTTATATGTACATCTCAGCTTAACATACGTACAGATTAAATGAAGGCAGTAATGAAACACATTGATAGTTGGTTCTAAGAACTAGAAGATATTTTTTCAGGCAGCCATAAACCGACTCCAAAAACCTATGGTTTTGCAAAGAATATTAAATCTATGCTTGACAAGGTTTTGAAGACAAACATGAGATGAGAGAATTGTCTAATAGGAAAGTTGCATCAGCAAAGCTTTTACATATGTAAATGCTATCCATGGGGTCATGTTTAGCATTTAATATGTATGGAAAAGACTGTTTCTTTCCTAGTAGGGGTACTACCTACAAGACCATGCGGACAATTCGATTAAAAGCTGAATTGGGAATAATATATTTTCCAGAACTGAAGGGACGTTTTTCCAGGTGACTGGCGAGTCGGAGAGGGTAGTCCGTCTGTTATAATTGATTTAATAAACAATTGGGCGCTTTTTCTTTCCAAAAATACGCAGCAACCAAAAAAAATGTTATTACAAGTAAATAGGTACTTATCTTTTTTTGCATCAGTATGCGCGTTACATAAACAACTGTAATACCGTCGATGGGGGTGACAATGGGTCTGGGGGGTGAGATTGGGTCAAAACGGAGAAACATAAAATTTGAAATAGTTTATCAACTATCGCTAATTTATATTGAAAACTTTATATTGTTTCAAAGAGAAGATGGTTTTACACATCATGATGCAGAATAAGATGTTTATCAATAATCGTTTTTTGTTAAATTTGTGGCTAAACTTATATGATGAAACTACTAGTAAATCACTCTGAAAAAAATTCTCCATCGTAATGTTTCACACAAGTACCTAACCATAAATTTTCTTATAGGTGGTTAGCTGTAGGTATTACCTGGTTGATGCAACGAAAAAAGCGGACCATCAATGCACTTTTTATTTATAAATTCAATATTTCCGACCCTATGTCTAAATATTAAGAATGGGGGTGAGATTGGGTCAAGCAAGTTATCGAGTGCACATAACCTTAACTGAAAATTCAACTTGTTATCCAGTCCCCATTTGACGTTAGAGTGGTGCCATGTTTACCGTATCTTCATAAAAGCACGCTTTTATCGAAAATATGTCGAAGAAGTGTCAATCGAGTGTGTTCATACGTTTGGCATGGTACACAAATTACGTAACGCTAAAATCGGCCATTTCAGAAACCCTCACCCCCCCTATGTAACGCTTTTTGTATGAAAACCCAATTTTTTTTGTATGGATCGTAACGCAACGCTAGACTCCCCCCTCCCCCTATAGCGTTACGTAATTTGTGTACTATGCCTTTAGTGCCTAAAATCATTTATAACAATAGACCACTTCACGGCGAAATTCTATCTCTTTTACTCCTTCAGAGAGTTTGAAAACAACAGGACCAGTACCTGTCAAATTTGACAGGTGTTGGTCCTGTTGTTTTCTAATTTCCTGTAGGAGAGAAAGAGAGCGATTTCTTGATGACGTCATCGTGCAATGGGCAATAAACCCATGCGTTTGGACAGCTTCTTTGACCATCAGCTAATTGTTAGTGTACTGCAATATCGTAAGCTCACAAAATATACTTGATAGCGTTTTTCTTCTCCACTATTTTTTTAAATTTTAAGGAAATATCGTGAAACTACCAGACGGTAGTAGCATCCAGGAAATACCGGGCCATAAAACCGGTTACATGACAAAATTTCGGAAGACGAACGAACGTCGAAAAATATCATGTTTTTTTTTCTTCAATAAATCTTTTAATGCGCTTATCCCTCATTGTAATCCCCCCTCCTCTCATGGAGGCTGAAACTTAAAATGAGGATGATTATGGTGGCTAAAAATGGCGATACAACATACAAACTTTATTTTATCAAGTTTCAACCATTTTTTTCGATTGTATTAGCCCTTTTAGGTGGATTAATCATCTTTTAAAATTACCTAAGTTTTTATTCGTCATGGTTACATTGTATTTTAAGTAGGTTTACTAGATATGATCAATAAAATTAAATTGTATTTTTATTGTATTTTTTACGAATAATCAGACTTTGGCGACGAAATTGAACTCGCCCTAATATGGTATTAACCTAACATTTATGACACATTTTCGCCTTCTTTCCCCGATTCAGGCGAAACCAGCTGATTTTGTTATGAAAACATAAACAGCTGGTAGCCGAGAACAATAAGGATGAACGTAAACATCGGTGAACCAGCTGTTTTTGTTGTGTAAACATGACCAGCTGGTGGACCGAGAACAAAAGACCTTAATGGTAAACATTGAGACGGCTGGCGAAAACTGTCACATTATCGGGCGAGTTGCAAAAACCCTGCGACTGAGATTGACAGCGAAATCGAAAGCGAAATATGAGTACAACGAAATTTATCGCATCAAAGTCTAAGTCGAAAAAAAAATCGCAATAGATAGGCGACTTCGAATACTTTGACCCATTCTCACCCCCTCTAAGGGGTGAGATTGGGTCAATTTTCAATCATTTGTAGTTTATTAGACAATTCATATAATGTGATACTTTCTTGCTAAACTATCATTACCATATAGAAGAGTATACATACCAAATTAAAAGTTTTTCTGACTTCAACTGCATTTGTTATTTAACAAACAATCTTTGAGTACCGTGATTTCGGGTGAAATTGATCACTTTTCGTAGTTTTCGGCGCCTCATTTTTGAATAATTATTGATATGGTTAAACTCAATTTTAAAGCAGTCCATGGTTTTCATCAACCAACGAGGTTAAAACTTCTACTGCAAATCATTTTATTATAATAAATGTCATTTGAAATATTGCGATTTTTTTTTCGACTTAGACTTTGATGCGATAAATTTCGTTGTACTCATATTTCGCTTTCGATTTCGCTGTCAATCTCAGTCGCAGGGTTTTTGCAACTCGCCCGATAATGTGACAGTTTTCGCCAGCCGTCTCAATGTTTACCATTAAGGTCTTTTGTTCTCGGCTACCAGCTGTTTATGTTTTCATAACAAAATCAGCTGGTTTCGCCTGAATCGGGGAAAGAAGGCGAAAATGTGTCATAAAAATACAATAAAAAATCAAAAAAAAATATTGTATTTTTTACGAATAATCAGACTTTGGCGACGTAATTGAACTCGCCCTAATATGGTACTAACCTAACATTTATGACACATTTTCGCCTTCTTTCCCCGATTCAGGCGAAACCAGCTGATTTTGTTATGAAAACATAAACAGCTGGTAGCCGAGAACAATAAGGATGAACGTAAACATCGGTGAACCAGCTGTTTTTGTTGTGTAAACATGACCAGCTGGTGGACCGAGAACAAAAGACCTTAATGGTAAACATTGAGACGGCTGGCGAAAACTGTCACATTATCGGGCGAGTTGCAAAAACCCTGCGACTGAGATTGACAGCGAAATCGAAAGCGAAATATGAGTACAACGAAATTTATCGCATCAAAGTCTAAGTCGAAAAAAAAATCGCAATACAGGTACTCTTCGCAGGGTGTCCATCCATTCGGGAAATACGGGAAAACCGGGAAAAACCCGGGAATTCAAAACCACCGGGAAAAATACGGGAAAAACACGGGAAATTGTAAAAGGCATCGGGAAAAATCTTTATGGTGTCAAGCAAGTCTTGAATAGAATGATAGCAACATTAACAGAGTTGCCGGTTGAATATGTTTTTTAGAAAGGCAGCCTCTCAGGAATTTTAGTAGTTTCTGTTGGATCTTGATAAATTCATGTTAAAGAAACCAGAATATTTTTCTTAGGCGAAATTTTCAGATTTCTGCAAGATTTCACGATGGACTTTTTGAGTATTGTTAGGAAAATCGGAGTTGAGCTTGAGCTTGAGCTTGATTGACCGCCCGTGGATGCTACTCCAGTATCGCCAGACCAGCTACACTCACACAAGGACCAATGAGATAACTGCCGGGGACTAGCAGGCATCTTCAGTGTGTGAGCGTCGGTGATCTTCTATTTTTAGGCGACAATGGCGCCTGCCACGTCAGGTTGCAGGTCAATGTGGGGAAGGGGTAAGGAAGTGATGATTGCAATCGTTTGTATCCACATCTGGCCGAATATACCTCTGCGCCAGCACAAATTCATGCGGATGTTGGAGTGTTGGTGGGATTTTTTTGGCAGAAGGTTCACACATTGGTGTGTGGATACCAGGGGAAGGTGATAGAATTGTGTGTTTTTATTATTTTGAAGATGTGCGGCACAGTTCGCTTGATTGCATAACTTGTAGGCGTTTTCTAATAGGATTGTGACACTGTGCTATGAAAGTTTTTGGAAGGAAGGGAAACGGCTTTTTCAACCCGTTTCTGTTCTAGCGACGGCCATGAACATGTTTATATACATGAGTTGTATATGTAGAGAGCAGAGAGAAAGTATATAGAAAGATACAAAGTAGGAGGAAAGGGACGGGCCAGGGATTGAACCCAGGACCTTCTGCATATAAATCAGAAGCGGTAGCCACTAGACCACCAAGCCCGTTGTTAGGAAAATCGGAGTTCCTGGCGAACTCAGTAAACCTGTAGAAGTTTCTTACGGCGAAGAGATTTTCACGTTTGAAAAAAAAAATGTCAATTTCTGGAGGGATTCTGGTGACATTCTTAGTGGAACTCTTCATATATTTCTGCCAGATTCCTTAAATTTGATCCCTTTGGCAGAAGTCAAGGAGAAAATTATTGAAAAACAGTGATATTGTGCCTATCCGCTTCTGTACAGAATTTTGGAGGAGCTTTAGGTAAAATTCAAATAAAATTCTGAAGAGTAAGTACAACACTGTAAATTACAGCGAATTTTCAAAAAAAAATTGCTCACGAAAGACTCTCTGATGGGATCCCATAAGAAATTTCCTACAGATTTCCTTAGTATAGTAGTAGAATCCACAGAAGAATCTTCTATGGAATCTGTGAAGAAATGTTTCAAAATTTTACTTCCTGGAAGCATCACTCGGATCCCCGGAAGAGTATACAATAGAATCCCTGATATGTTTACGGCAATATTAGCCAAACGAAGCATTTTAAAAGAAGTTGTAGGTACAACTTTCATGATTTTTTTTTTGGCAGAATCCATGGAGTACTTCCTAAACGAAGAAATGTTGAATGTCCTCAAGATATTAATTAATATTGGAGAAGAACTCAAACGTTTTACTTCAAAATTCGGAGAAAATCGGTGTCAAAAGATTTTGGATTCAGCAAGTACAAAATGTTATGATATTCAACAAAAATTTCGTGAAAAAATCAGACACATTGACATCAGTTTCAAAAATATTTTCATATAGATTCCATTTCCTTATTATAGAAAGGACCTTTTCAATTAACTCTAATCCTAAATTTCGTGTAAGAAGAGGAAATTAGCGCCAGTGATTGTAGAGTTAGTAAGTTTTTTTTTTAAATCATAATTTATGAAATCAGGAAATCTTTAAGATTCGTATCAAGTTATAGACCAAATAAAAACTGTATATAAAAAATACACTGAGGAGCCTCCTACTACAACAATAATTTGCGTTCGTACATACTCGGGAAGTTAGTCCATACCCGGAAAAAATCCGGGAATCGGAAAACTGAATTTGAATGGACGACACCCTGTCTTCGATATAACGTACAAAAAAATATTCTCTTTGTACGTTATATCGAAGTGTACGTTATATCGAAGCAGAGAAAAATTTAATATTTTTTATGCTTGTGTTGATGTATTCGACGTGAAATTAATCCCAAATAATGATTTCGGTGAAATTCACAGAACCATTAATGAAAACCATAAGTTTTCACGAAAAAATCATTTCGTTTTTTGTGCTTCGATATAACGTACATTTTGCTTCGATATAACGTACACTAAATTTTTCCTCAGATTGCGCTAATACTGGGTGAAATGGCTAATGCTGCAACAAAACATTGATTAGAGTGATTTCGTAGTTTATCTGAGGGTTATTCCTGGGAAAAATAAAAATTTTCAATGTTGTACGCTATATCGAAGCAAAATGTACGTTATATCGAATTCGCTATATCGAGGGTACGTTATATCGAAGAATACCTGTACTTTCGGGGTGAAATTGATCAGTCAGTGAAATGCCTTTGTAAGTCCTGAAAATATTTTCTCCACCTGAATTAACCATTCATGAATGCGAATAGTTGTGCAAAACTTTTACAACTTTGCTAAATTTTTAATTATTTAAGTTAAAGGTTAAGTAAATTCCAATAAAACGCCTGAAAGTATGCAATTTCCATACTAAATATATGTTTACTTCCGAAAAGTATGATTTTATACATAAATTTGAATATTTATAGAATTTTTGAAGACGAAATCAGCTTTAGCGAATACTTGGCAGCTAGAAACATTCATTCGAATATTTATTACATTTGCGATATTGCTACGGTAACAAAAGTTTGGGAGTGTCTTTGAAGTTCGCTCAACACGCAGTTTCGGAGAATATTGAATTTAATACAGAAATATGTGACTTATTGTCTGTAAAACATGTTAACTCATCATTCAATAACCCTCGAGCCAGATGATGGTCAGTTTTTACTAATTGTTTTAAGTTTAAAGCGTTATTTTTGATAAATAAAAATGGTCCTCATGTCGATCAATTTCACCCCACTGATCAATTTCACCCGAAATCACGGTATCCTTTTTTGACCCATTCTCACCCCCAACGACGGTACTCCATGAATTGAATACTTAGGTATAAGCTTTATTTTAAGGGCCCATATAGCCGAGGCGGTAAACGCACGGGTATTCAGCATGACCATGCTGAGGGTGACGGGTTCGATTCCCGGTCGGTCCAGGATCTTTTCGTAAAGGAAATTTCCTTGACTTCCTTGGGCATAGAGTATCTTCGTGCCTGCCACACGATATACGCATGCAAAATGGTCATTGGCAGAGGAAGCTCTCAGTTAATAACTGTGGAAGTGCTCATAGAACACTAAGCTGAGAAGCAGGCTTTGTCCCAGTGAGGACGTTACGCCAAGAAGAAGAGGAGAGAGGAAGCTTTATTTTAGTATTTCCCTTCTGGAACTTATCATTGATTATGAACTTACGAAATACTTGCATATGAACTTACAATGGAAAAAGTATGAACTCGTAAAATATCAACTTACTATGGAAAAAGTATGAGTTTCATACGAATTCATTTTCATTGATAGTTGTTGATCAAAGTTCATATTTCTGAACTTTGTATGGAAAAAATATGAACTTTTACGAAATCTTAGGGAAAAAGTATCAAATTTAAGCTTGAGTCATCCCTCAGAACCCCATCTGTCTATCTCCCCTTACGGGGATCACTCCCCCACAAGAACGCCTGGGACCATATAGATGGGTATTTATAATGGATATTAATTTGATACGAGTTTGTAAATCAGATTGTATGAAGTTTGTACTTTGGTCCTACTAATTCGTATCAAGTTGATATCAAGTTCAAACTATTTCCACACAAAGTTTATTTTTGATCGATCATACAAATAAATACTTTTTCCATAGTAAGTTAATATTTTACGAGTTTCAATATTTTCAACTCAATCCATGTAAAAAGTTTGCTTGGGGCGATACAATTGTGGTTTAAGCATGAACCCAGTGCTTAACTCCTCCATGATCGGATCAATTACCCTATCTAATGCCGTTCAATCAACTAATAGTTTTATCCGCTCGTTGAAAATTCTCTCGTAGAAGAGTAAATTGATTATTTCTTTTCAAAACGACCATTGTCGCCTAAAAATACAAGACCACCTACGCTCACACACTGAAGATGCCTGTTAGTCCCAAGCAGCTATCTCATTGGTTCCGTGTGTGAGTGTAGCTGATCTGGCGATACTGGAGTAGCAACTGCGGGCGGTCAATCAAGCTCAAGCTCAAGCTCAATATTACCTGTCCCGGCCAAAAAGTGTAGAACTAGCCCGAATTAAAATACACGTAAATACATTTAAAATAAAAATTAAAACAATGTCCCGGCCAACGTCGTACATACTGCCGTTTCCATCTGAACCCCCACGTTAGTGGCTTCGTTTTTATGTGCCAACACATTATACGAGGTTTGACTTTTGAACGGGTTCCCTGCGTTTCCCCAGAGGAAGCATAATGAAACACTAATTTCTTTCTCAGCGTCATCAACAATTGTCTACTTGCTGGAAAACATTCATCCTCGCGCTTCTTTTATTCCTCCATTTTTCGTTTTGCATGCAACAAGAATCCACAATGCCGCGGATGCATGCAAACAACCTGCTCTCGCTGCTTTGCTTTTACCAACCAGAGAAAATTTGTTCAGATTGATGCTCTGGAGTGGGCTCACTACAGTGTACACGTACGTGTGGTGATCCCACAAGTAGGTTGGTGTGAGAGAAGTGAGTTGCGCAGGAAGTATATTTCTCTTGGGTGGTGAGGGGCTGTCCATTAATTACGTAAGGGATTTTTTGCCATTTTTCGGCACCCCCTCCCCCCCTTGTAAGATTTTTTGTATGAGAACCCAACAATTTTTGTATGGCGCGTAAGATTTCTCAAACCCCCCCCCCCCTCCCCCTATAAACCCTTACGTAATTAATGGACGGCCCCTGAGTTCAGTTTCGCTCTATGGCTTTGCTCTACCGGCACTCTCGCGCACTGAATAGTTTCAACTATGTACCAGTGAAAACATTATCTTTGTCTCCCTGGTGATACGGTACATGCATCCTCAGAGAGGCCGGTTCTCTCGCTCGTCAGTTCCGAACTCTAGTGAAATGGCATCACTGCAGAGAAGTAGAAAACGATTAGCGTAATCAAGAAAACAATTTGACACAGGATCAACTATATTTTAACATACGGGGTTCGACTGATTCGATGAAAAAAAAAACATACAACTGACTTAACGATGAGAAAAACATATTGAACCATACCACAAAACCAAACAAGAAAACAAATACAAACCGTGTGACCATAACACTACATAGGCAAATCCTGACTGACTGGCCAATTGAAAACTTTCCAATCTTCTACCGTAACTTTCTGAGTCAGTTTGCAAGTGTGTCTTAATGGATGTCATTTTTCGCGTACGTCTGGCAAACTGCTTCTGAAAGATTACGTATTCTTTCCTATCTTCAGGTCTAGTGTAAAGGTTTCAACTCTATTCAGAGTGCAGCTAGAAACCTAGCAGAAAAAAATGGTATTTGGCACAAGTTTTGAATAGTTAGTTTTAAGGACAGACTTATTAGAGTCCCAAAATGGCCGCCACAATGGCGGACTTTGGCACCTACTCGCGATTTCGACAGCACAATTCTCTTTGTAAACAAAACCAGCGCACCTGAGCTCTTTATTTTAAGCTTTTTACAAGTGAGCAAGAACAGAATAATAAAATGCACTGCTGGTTGAGGCTTGCTTCTTGAGATTTGTGCGTCTGAAGTTCTGATGCATTTTGTACCCAGTTTTCGAACTCTCTAAGCAGAATACCCTCTTCGAATGAGTGTAATCAGTTTCGTACCTTTTAATTCCGCCCTATGTTGCTTATCCTTTGACAGATTTGCGTATTTCGACTACCACTTGTAATCTTCCTCAGTGTCAGTTATCCACTGACACTGATGCATTGTTGAAGCGGGATTTCAAGACGTTTGTCCTTAAAGGTGCTACTGGAGATCGTTTATAAATTACTTCAAGCAAAAATTAGCTTTTTTTAATACCAAGTTCGTTGAGCTTTCGCTTAGACTTAATCGATTTCTCTCAAATTTTGACATAGCTTCTGGGAGTCCAGAACAACTGATTCAGTAGGTAATACTTGGCATTTTTCGAATTTAATGTTGTTAAGGTTGGGCCTCCTTAGTGCACATGCGGTTAAGATTCGTTTAACATGGTGCCACCCACTTTGAGCCCACCGCAATTTCTCTGTTGTCTTTCAACCAATTCAGTTTATTTTTGAAAGGTTATTAAGTTACAATATGGGGCAACTACACACAAAAAAATGCGCTCAATCGAATATAAGGCAGCCGAAAAATCGCAGTGGGCATAAAGTACCACCCACCGTGTATAACGAATCTTGACCGTTATATACCGTGAGGTCGCCAATCACAGCTCATGCCCCATTCACCGCTCATTATGGGTCAATCATACAAAAATTATCAAATGTTAGTAAAGTATCGTAATAAAAGTGAATGTTACATGCTGCCACATTAAAAAGCTTTCATTTCACCAAGTTTTATATGGGTGTACCTGAAATCACGTTCTCAAAAAATATTTCCGTCACTGCGCTGCAGGGCAGCATGGTAACTCTCTCTCTCTTCTTGGCGTAACGTCCTCACTGGGACAAAGCCTGCTTCTCAGCTTAGTGTTCTATGAGCACTTCCACAGTTATTAACTGAGAGCTTCCTCTGCCAATGACCATTTTGCATGTGTATATCGTGTGACAGGCACGAAGATACTCTATGCCCAAGGAAGTCAAGGAAATTTCCTTTACGAAAAGATCCTGGACCGACCGGGAATCGAACCCGTCATCCTCAGCATGGTCATGCTGAATACCCGTGCGTTTACCGCCTCGGCTATATGGGCATGGTAACTGTTCAAGGCAAACAGCGGGAGAAATATCCAACAGGTATAAAACAGTAAAACCCGTAAAAAATCCATTTTGACAAAACAGGAACAAATATCATGAACCATCAATATTATGGTAAAAATAGTTATTTTGTTTTTATATAAATGAATGAATATGCTTATGTGGCTTCATGAAAAAATAATCCAGTGAGCGGTGAATGGATCCATAATGAGCGATGAATGGATGCATGAGCGGTAATAGGAGCCAAGAGATAACTCATTTTAATTTTCATTTTTTCGGTTGTAAACATAAATTTTATGCAATTCAGTATCATAATTTATATTTTATATAACTCATTTTGATATCATAATGGCCAATTTTTCCGAACTGGTTCATTATGCAACTGAAATGAGTTGCATAATGAAAAATAGTTGTATAATGTTCATAATGCAACCCATTTGAGTTGCATTATGAACATTATGCAACGCAAATGGGTTGCATTATGAAAAAATCATTGCATAAAATTTTGTATGGAACTCGTTGCAAAACTCGATTTTTTCAGCACTCTTTGTATTTATCCAACTCGGCAAGCCTCGTTGGATAAATGTACAACTCGTGCTGAAAAAATCAACTTTTTGCAACTCGTTACATAAATAACTATTACGATCGTTTTATATTTATTCTATAATAACAATAAAGTTGCTTACGTAAATTTTTGTGAAAAATTTGCTAACATCGATTTTTAATGTCATAAACTTTACGAAAATGCCGTTAAATGAGCGGTGAATGGCGACCTTACGGTACATTTTCAAAAATGTACATGAAGACTCTCCCCTTGTGGATATAAATATCCCAAATATTATTTATCACGTACGTAATTTTTGCACAGGTTTTTGACATGGTTATTTTCTATTACAGAAACCACTCTCCGTGGAGACATCAACTGCTGCATTGTGGGCGATCCCAGTACAGCGAAATCCCAGTTCCTGAAACAGGTAGCAGATTTTTCTCCTCGCGCTGTCTACACCTCCGGAAAGGCATCGTCCGCAGCCGGTCTCACGGCAGCCGTCGTAAAAGACGAGGAAAGTTTCGACTTTGTGATCGAGGCCGGAGCATTGATGTTGGCCGATAATGGAATCTGCTGCATTGACGAGTTTGACAAGATGGACCCCCATGATCAGGTGGCAATCCACGAAGCCATGGAACAGCAGACCATTTCGATTGCCAAGGCGGGTGTGCGAGCCACTTTGAATGCTAGAACATCGATTCTAGCAGCTGCGAATCCCATTGGAGGTCGGTACGATAGGTCCAAATCCTTGCAGCAAAATATCCAACTAACGGCACCGATCATGTCTCGGTTTGATTTGTTCTTCATTTTGGTGGACGAATGCAACGAGGTTGTGGACTATGCGATCGCACGAAAGATCGTAGACTTGCATTCAAACATCGAGCATACCATTGATCAGGTCTACTCCCGAGAAGACGTTCTCCGGTATATCATGTTTGCCCGACAATTCAAACCGATCATCACAAAAGAGGCGCTTGAATTGTTGGTTGAGAATTACGGCCATCTTCGGCAAAGGGACACCGGCACATCTGGCAAAAGCACTTGGCGAATCACGGTTCGTCAGTTGGAAAGCATGATCCGACTTAGCGAAGCCCAGGCCAAGATGGAGTGTTGCGAAGAAGTATCAGAAAAACACGTCAAAGAAGCATACCGTCTGTTGAACAAATCGATCATTCGCGTTGAACAGCCAGATATTCATTTGGACGATGACGATGATGCGGCCCTGGCAATGGACGTTGAAGAAGAAACACCGCAACCGGAGACTCTCGATCAGAATGGACATGCCGAAAATGGCGGCAGCCAGGAGAATGGCACAAGCCACGCGGCTCCCAAGAAGAAGCTGACTTTATCGTTCGAAGAGTACAAAAATCTCTCGAATATGCTGGTGCTTCACATGCGCACTGAGGAGGCACGGTTCGAAAGCGAAGAGTCCCAATCGGAGGGCGTGAAAATGTCGGAACTGATTAATTGGTACCTGGAGCAGGTAGCCGAACAAATAGAGTCGGAGGAGGAACTGGTGGAGCGGAAAACACTGGTTGAAAAAGTCGTTGACCGGCTGATAAATCACGTAAGTATTTGGGACGAAAATTGTTGTTTAGGAAAAATGCAAAAGTTGGTTAAAGAAATCGATACAAGTACTTAACAAAATATGTTTTTTTTCACAGGATCAAGTTATCATCCCATTGAAAACATCCACTTTAGGTGACAAAGAAACACAGGAGGAAGATCCAGTTCTCGTGGTTCACCCCAATTATATTATCGACATGTAATTTCTAAAGTGTGTTTTATTCTATGGATAAGATTGCATGATTTTTTTTAATATAAGGAAACATTTTACCTGAAAACCGAATACGTGATAAAATTATAGATCCGAATATCCCTAAGTGTTGTGGTAACTTTTAGTTACTGTGAAACTGGCAACACTGAACAAAGGACGGCGAGATGAGAAATTGAGATAGGAGTAAAAGTTGGTTGGACGTTTAATCCTTGCAAGCCTCTGAATTTGTGCACTAAAAACGGTGCTCTAGAAATGTTGAGCTATATACTCCACATACCTTGTCCTTAACATTACTATGCATCTTTCCTAATTAATGTACCGCGTGGGAGCTCTGATGATCAGTGGTCACTTTAAGCTAGGCATGACCAAAGAAATATTCTATATTGCGGGCATTCTATTGGAATTGACGCATTGCTGCATCACTGGACCAAACAGGCCATTAGACCAAACGAGTTTAAAACTAAGAACGGGCAGCCTAGTTGAATTGCTCCATTATGATGCCTATATGCTAGTACTGGCAACGGGCTAAATATTCTGCGCGGTTAATTTTTGGATAATTTCCGCACTTATTGTAGAAAAGTTATCATACGATTTACTATGGGGAACATCACTTTTTCAATGAAAAATCGCCACAGTTTGTCACTAAATTCCTAAAATTTAATCGATAAATGAAATTTCACGAGCAACAAGCCCTCCGAAGACCGCAAATCGATCTAAGGCACGTGGAAAAAGTTACTGACTGAAAACCGAATAGCATGGCAACGCTGTTTAACATGTAAGAAATAAATAATAAAATTTCGTCATTTTACCGATCGGGTAAAGCTTAACTACTTTTTCCACAAACATAGCATCACTTTGCGGTCTTTGGAGGTCTGATTCCTCATAAAGTTGTCTACAGAAATCAATTATCGACTTATTTTTTTGAGATCAAGGGGTGACTCCTAGCGATTTTTCTTTGAAGAAGTAACTTTTCCCCATACTAAATCGTATGAAAATTAAACCTGCGAGCGATCGCACGTTGAAAACATCTCGCTTTTTGTGTTCAGCATTAGCGCGGTTCTGGTGGTTGTGGCTAACCGCGCGAGTTACGGAAGGTTAAGACAGGCGCGCACCAAAATTTAATTTCTTCGATTCATCCCGGATACTGCATAGTTGATATGGGGGCAAAATGGAACTCAAAAAGTATGCAACAACAAGAGTTTTGTCATTTTTTATTCTCATATAAACGTGTCTCATGCTTAAACACAGCCAGACAGATCTCACCAGGTGAATAAGGGCCAGGTGAATAAGGGCCAAGAATTGTCAATCAAATTCTGGCCCCAGGGGACTGTTACTTCTTTACTCCAAATGAACTGAGATTTCTTGCCCTGCCGTGTGCAGTATAATAGTTGTTCCATGTTAATAGGGATTCCCATAGAACATGGCCATGGGACAACTTTTGCACACACGGCACGTGCCTGTGTGCTGCAGTACTGCAGCTAATCCGGGAGTTATACCCTCGCAGCGTGTTTGCCGACTCGTGTTGGTGGAGCTTTCATCTGAACAACACTCTGTTGTCGTTTAGTGAGTAATTCTAAAGTTCGCGTGAGCGCCGACCATAGGTAAGTGGAATTTCGGCTTTATGCGCTCGCTAAGAAAACTGCTTCGCAGCTGGCCGCGATCAATTATGCCGCGAAACGCACCCCACATAAGAGAGATACATTCGCAGGTTTGGAAGTGTTTTGGTGATATAAAAATAATCGTAAAGCGAGAATAAGAGAAAATTTAAATTATCCTTATTTATAACATAAAGATTCTTATAGTCTATCGGCCTATGTTGTGAAACATTATCAGAAGTAATACAAAAATATCTAAAATTTAGTTTTCATCATCCTCGATCTTCGGTGCCAAATAGTACCGGATGTGTCCCAAGTCCTGGATCTTGTATTCCACCACCAGGGGAACATCCGCCGACATGGACAGCTGCACCTGGCTCGAAAGCGGTGTGGCCTTGGTAAAAGAATTTAGGTAACGACAGGCAAAAGTAAGCGTCACCGGTTCTTGCATTTCGATGACGACCGCTTCCTCTTCCTTGTCCACCGAGGACGTCTGGGCCAGCTTGATGTTAGCCGATCCGGCATCACCGGAAGCAGAGAATTTAACACCTGTGAATAAATTATGATTAAAGACCTGATGATGCTTCATTGGCATTTAACTGAAGGTACCTTCTTTGGTGCAGGAAATGACCACAGATTCACCGAACTGGGACAAATCTCGGCAAATGCGGGCGAACTCAATGGCTGGCATCCGTACTATGCAGGCATAATCCGTCTCGGGGATTCCCAAGTGTTCCTGGTCCAGATTCATCAGCTTCATCTCGTAGTCGGAAACCTTCTCTTGATTCTGAGATTCGAACATGAAGGTGACGGTGTCGGCATTATCCTGGGCTTTCATGGTCACCGTATCGTCATTGTTGGCGCACTTCATGATCTTGGACATGTTAGCCAGGTTCATACCCATCGACAGGTTCCGATCACACCGGTATTTGTCGAAACCGTCCGACCGAAGCGACAATGAAACCAGCGAAACGTGGGAGTTATCCATGGCCTGCAGCTGGATGCCGGAGTCACTGCAATCGAAGGTGGCCTCATTCAGGAGGTCCTTAATGGCTTCCAGGACCTTCTTCAAGGTGGTGCTGGCTACTAGACGAGCTTCGAACATTTTGATGATTTCTGTGCAAATCCAATGAGAGCATTATTAATAATTAACGAATTATTCCTTTGGTTGTAAAGCTAAAACGCTATACTTACTATTGATTTGTAGTAATAATACAGGAAATTTGAAAGAGAACAAGGCACAAGGCGGCACCGACTAGCCAACACGTCGTTTCGTGAAAAAGGCGGAGAGAGAAATGATCGAAGCCCGCGAGAAAAACCGCGCGACAAGCTAAACAGAAATGAGCGCGAAACAAAATAACAGATGTTTTGGCAGTTTTGACAGCAACGTGTTCCACACATCCGAGCACGGGTCTTTCTGTCGAGGCGCCGTCCACAAATTATGTAACACTCTGGAGGGAGGGGGAGTACGGTCGAGCGTTCCGGTTCATACAAAAAAATAGGATTTTCCTTGGGATTTTCATACAAAAAAGCGTTCCGAAGGGGGGGAGGGGGGTTGGGGGGGGGGGGGGTCATAAAATGTCGATTTTAGCGTTACGTAATAAATGGATGCTGCCCAATAGGTGCGGGCGATCTGAACTACACTGAACGAAAACTCCCCGCATAACGATAACCATACACACAGAAAATCCAAACTACCTAATTTTTGAGACCATATTACCCAAAATTGAGTATGTTTTTTTTATAGAATGAGAAAATCTGCAACAGATACCCAAGAGGTGATTCCTCCCCTAATAAAAATGTATTATACACTGCTGATTAGGTGAATGATTGTATCATTCCATGTATGATCATGATGATAGCCCGAAAGGGTTGTTAAGCACGTTGTATCATATTTTTCTATTAGGGTCGGGAGATGTGGGGATCGACCCACTAAAAACTCATTCTCTCTCTTCCTTAGGGGACGTTCAAATATTACGTCCAACATTTGGGGGAGGGGGGGGGGTCTAGAGAAGCGTGACAGTACGTGTATTAGGTATAGGAAAATAGCGTGACAGAAGGGGGAGGGGGGGTCCTGAAATCCCAAAAAATGATGGACGTAATATTTACCTTCGCGGTACGCCCGTTAGGGATGACTTCGAGAAGGGGGGACCGTACATGAGTACACTCTAATAGTAAGCGTTCCACCAGCTACCGCCTTAAGTGTTGTTCACTCTCCCCTGGAGGCTCGGGTCCTGGCTAGTACTTATACTACCCGTTGAACTCAAGCTCCTGGATGGGGAAGGGGGGCCAAATCAACTAGCTGTTGTTCGGCTCGCCATTTACTCTGTAGTTCAAGTACGATTCGAGAAACCGTGGAAGTAACGGAGTCCCACTTGTCCGCCCCCATACACATCGTTTCAACAATGTTGTCAGGCGTGATATCTCTACCGCATACCGTCTGCATACTCGACCTTTGCTCCACGAAACGTGGACATTCAAAGAGCACATGCTCCGCGCTCTCGTCACAGTCTGCACACTCCGGACATGCGGGGGAGCCTGCGTGTCCGAATCTGTGCAGATACCACCTAAAGCACCCATGGTCTGACAGAAATTGAGTCAAGTGAAAATTCACCTCGCCATGGGGCCTGCTCATCCACTTGGACACGCTCGGTATGAGCCTGTGTGTCCATCTACCCTTACTGGAGGAATCCCATTCGCTCTGCCACTTCAGCATAGACGAGGTTCTGGCGATACGCCTCGCGCCTCTTATGCCGCGTCGCTCGAAGCATTCTTCATCCTCTGCCACCACTAAAACTATGGGCATCATGCCCGCTAGCACACATACCGCGTCCTTTGAGACCGTGCGGTATGCGCTCACCACCCTAAGGCACATCAGCCTGTGGGTACTCTCAAGTCGCTTCACGTTTCGGTTAACCACTAGCGCCTTCGACCATGCAGCGGCGCCATACCGTAGTATGGAGACCGCTACTGCCGCTAGCAGCTTACGCTTACTCGAGACTATTGCCGAGCTGTTTGACATTATCTTTGACAATGCCATTATCGCCATGCTTGCCCTTTTGCAGGCATATTCTACGTGGCTTCCGAATTTCAGCTTATCGTCGATCATGACCCCCAATTGTTTCAGTGAGCACTGCCTGCTGTTCAGACTTGCGGTTGTTTACCACCACCACCTCCGTTTTGTGGTGCGCGAGTGCCAAATGTCTCGACCTCATCCAATCTTCCACTATGCCAATTGCATGAGTTGCTGTCAGTTCCACTTCCTCTATCGACTCGCCGTATACCACGAGGGTAATATCATCGGCGAAGCCGACCAGCTTTACGCCCGGTGGAAGTTTGAGCCTCAATACGCCATCATACGCCGCGTTCCATAGTACCGGGCCGAAGATGGACCCCTGCGGTGATTTTGTAGCTCCTCTCGCCTTCCTCGGTGTCATAGATTAGCACTCTATTCTGGAAGTAGCTCTCCAATATCCGGCATAGGCTAACCGGGACTCCTAGGTGGTGTATTGCTGTTGTGATTCAGTTGTAGTTGCCGCCGGTCTATGATCTGGATATTTATAATACATACCTATATGAACATACATGTACTTTGAATAAAATAATAAAACGTCATTCTGTTACTGTCGGTCAAAGAGTAAACACGCTGCCTTCTTACCACTCCGAAATTACGACAGTTGGCGACGCTTGGACGGAAAAAAATCCACGAAAGGAGGAGCGCTAGCGCTACGATGAACATCCCGTGCTGAATTCCGCCGCAGTTCCGGACGAACAAGGTGAAAGGAGGTTAGGAGAAGAAAAAGAGGGTACTACTGCCATCAGTGTACCGTTCGTGTCACACCGATTGCCTTTGCGTGTGTTGACATTTGTGCTGCTTGCTGCTGCTGCGAGACCGAATCATGTCGTTCGCGGGGAATGCTGCTGCTGCTGCGGGGAGTGCCGCCGGATTTGTTGCTGCTGTGCCATCGACGTTCACGTTCGAACCATACGATAAACATAAATCGAAGTGGTCTCGATGGGTGAAACGTCTGGAGAGTGCTATGTTGATATTTGGTGTACCTGCTGCGAGTAAACTGAACATGCTACTGTACTATATGGGGGCAGAGACGTACAATCTGCTGTGTGATCACCTGTCTCCCATCGAGCCGGAAACAAAATCGTACGACGAAGTTGTGGCTGCGCTGGACGGCTACTTTGACCCAGAGCCATTGGAAATGGTGGAGCTCTGGAGGTTCCGGTCGCGGAATCAACGAGAGGGAGAGACGATAACCGAGTTCATAACAGCTTTGCAACGAGAGGCCAAACACTGCAAATTCGATACGTATCTACAAAAGGCTTTGCGGAACCAGTTAGTGTTCGGACTACGGAATCAACGAATACGATCGAGGCTTATCGAAGAGCGGGAATTGACTTTTGACAAAGCCAAGGATATCGCGCTGTCCATGGAGGCTTCGGGAGAAGGAGCCGACGTGATCAACCGAAGGATGCAGGATGTGAATCTGATGGACGGAAGGAAGACGAAACGGCACCCAGCTCAGGCTGCGGCTCCGTCTGGTTCTACTGTACAGGTAACTAACACAACTAACAGGACTTGTTTCAGATGTGGAAGTGATGCACACTTAGCGAATGTTTGTGCACATAAGGACACTATTTGCAGTCACTGTAAAAAGAAAGGTCATCTTAAGCGAGTGTGCATCAGCTTCACATCTGCTACTGCGATGATGAGACACAGCACGCTTGCAAGCAAGCATTCTAAATTTAATGCAAATATGGTTGAGCAAGAAGAAGAAGAAGCGTCAGAGGATTCAGACAACGAGGTAGTTAACGAAATCTGTACGATTGATGTATGTAAGCTTGAAGGGAACGGTAGCCCGTTGTCCAAGATATTTCTCGATTTGAGTGTGAATGACGTACCGATTCAGTTCGAAGTAGACAGTGGTTCACCGGTGTCATTGATTAGTCTTGGTGATAAGGTCAGGTGCTTCAAAGATCTTCCTCTGCACGAGTCGAATATTGAACTGCGAAGTTACTGCGGTAGCAAAATCGAGGTTTATGGTACAGTTTCTGCTAATGTTGCATACCATGGAGAAAACAATAATCTGCGTCTGTTCGTGGTAGAGACGAGCCGCCATCCACTGCTCGGCAGGGAATGGATGCGGTCATTGCGGTTGGATTGGAATGAGGTTATGAGTAAATATGATACTACGGTCGATAAGGTTGAATTGCGTTCTCCAAAGACAAGTGTGTTGAAGGGGCTGATTGATGAATTTTCTTCGGTTTTCGATGATTCGCTCGGAAAAATTACTGGGGTGGAAGCTTCTCTTTCTCTCAAGCAGGGCTGTACTCCAGTTTTCCTCAAGGCTCGTTCGATACCGTTCGCTATTCGTGATGCAGTGGAGTGTGAAATCAACAGAATGGTTGACTCTGGAGTGCTGGTGAAAGTAAACCACAGCAACTGGGCGACACCAGTCGTGCCCGTTATGAAGTCAGGAAACAGGGTACGTTTATGTGGGGATTATAAGTTGACCGTGAATAAAAGTTTGTTGGTAGACGAGCATCCTCTTCCGACAATTGACGAGCTTTTTTCCAATATGGCTGGAGGCGAGAAATTTTCGAAATTGGACTTAGCGCAGGCATATCTACAAATGGGCGTCCGACAGGAAGATCAAGAAGTGCTTACCATAAGCACACACCTTGGTCTGTTTCAACCAACCAGGCTAATGTATGGTGTAGCGTCCGGACCCGCAGTATTCCAACGAGAAATATCTCAAATACTTGATGGAATTCCTGGAATCTCAGTATTCCTGGACGATGTCAAGGTTACCGGACCTGATGATGCCACGCACTTAGAACGTCTAAAAGAGGTTCTTCGAAGATTCCAAGAACACAACATGCGAATCAATGTTGCTAAATGCGAGTTCTTTGCAGATAGCATTGAATACTGTGGGTACGTGATTGATCGGGAGGGCATCCATAAAATGGAGCAGAAAGTAGCAGCTATTCAAGAAATGCCACACCCGGAGAACCGCGAACAAGTTCGAGCATTTCTTGGGCTCGTCAACTATTATGGCAGATTTTTACCGAATTTAAGTACTCGAATTTACCCAATCAACAATCTACTGAAGGATAAGACACCTTTCGTTTGGGACGAAGACTGCGAAAAGGCTTTCGAGTGGGTTAAAAGGGAAATGCAATCGGATCGCGTTCTTGTGCACTATGACACAAGGCTCCCTCTTGTGCTGGCAACTGATGCATCACCTTACGGTGTTGGGGCTGTCCTAAGCCACATTTATCCAGATGGCAGTGAACATCCAATCCAGTATGCTTCTCAAACCTTGAACTCCACTCAGCAAAACTATACGCAGGTGGACAAAGAGGCGTACGCCATAGTATATGGTGTAAAAAAGTTTCATCAATACTTGTATGGGAGGAAATTCGTGCTTGTAACAGATAACAAGCCAGTTACTCAAATTTTCTCACCAGACAAGGGTCTTCCTACGCTATCGGCTTTGCGAATGCAACACTACGCGGTTTTCCTGGAGTCATTCGATTTTGAAATTCGGTATCGTGCTTCTAAGCAACATGCTAATGCGGATGGCATGTCACGTCTACCGGTTCCGGATATCAACAATAGGAAATGTGTGGAAGAAGTTGACGTGTTGGAACTCGAGCAGATCGAAACTTTACCAGTGTCTATTGAAGAGTTAAGGGAACATACCAGCAATGACAGGAGCGTAACAAATCTGATTCATGGGTTGAAAACGGGCAGATGCGTAGACGGACGCGACCGGTTCGGTATTGACCAAACGGAATTTACTCTTCAAAGTGGCTGCCTGATGAAGGGAATCCGTGTATATTAGGCCTGTCCAGCTTTTCAAAAATGTTCTCTGATTCTCAAGTCCACCCCCATATTTTGATTGGCATCCTAAAAGAAGTAACTGGTCAAAATTTCAGCCAAATCCATTAAAATTAAGAGGTGCATCAAATCAATTTTGTGTTTTTCGACTATTTTTGAACTTCAAAAAATCATAACTACACTAAAACATGTCAAAACCTAATTCTTTCAGCAGAAATTGAAAGCTATACTTGTTTGCTACAACTTCTCCGAACAACGTGTGCCAATAAAATTGAAGGAAACATGTGTAATTATCACATTTGTAATCAGAAAAACCTTAAAAAGTTGATTTTTCGATAGATTTTGTTCTGGAATACCCTAATATACGTAATAAGTTGGAATTTTCAAAACGGCATCATATTCTCCAATGTTTTGTGGTTATTTGCTTCTTTGGCACCAATGCTGTAGGAGTTGAGCAAAAATTACTAAAATTCGTGAAAGCCAAATGTGGCCTAAAAACTAGCTTTTCGGGTGCAATCACGCTTTGGCGCGCAAAAAGTGGCATCGCGTCAGCACTGATATGATAGCCAACACCTGTCATCGCGCTTGTTTGTTATCACCCGTGGTAGGGGGTAGCCAAGGCGAACTACTAGGAAGCAAAGCTACTACGTTCAGTACAATTTCGCGCCACAACGTGATTGCCTCCAAAGAGCTAGTTTTTAGGCCACATTTGACTTTCACGAATTTTAGTAATTTTTGCTCAACTTCTACAGCATTGGTGTCAAAGAAGCAAATAACCAAAAAACATTGGAGAATATGATGCCGTTTTGAAAAATCCAACTTATTAAGTATATTAGGGTGTTCCAGAACGAAATCTATCAAAAAATCAACTTTTTAAGGTTTTTCTGATTACAAATGTGATAATTACACATGTTTCCTTCAATTTTATTGGCACACGTTGTTCGGAGAAGTTGTAGCAGACAAGTATGGTTTTCAATTTCTGCCGAAAGAATTAAGTTTTGACATGTTTTAGTGTAGTTATGATTTTTTGGAGTTCAAAACTAGTCGAAAAACACAAAATTGATTTGATGCACCTCTTAATTTCAACGGAGTTGGCTGAAATTTTGACCAGTTACTTCTTTTAGGATGCCAATCAAAATATGGGGGTGGACTTAAGAATCAGAGAACATTTTTCAAAAGCTGGACAGGCCTAGTGTATATGTTCCAGAATCACTTCGAACTCGCGTTTTGGAGGAACTACACTTCGGCCATTTTGGAGTATCTCGCATGAAGTCGCTTGCAAGGTCTTATTGCTGGTGGGAAACAATCGATCGTGACATCACTAATCTAGCCCGTGACTGTCCAAACTGTGCAAGAATAAGGCCTGATCCCGCTAAGGTTCCTGTGCACTGCTGGGAGAAGCCTTCAGGACCTTTCCAGCGGATTCACGCGGATTTTGCTGGACCATTTATGGGTTGCTATTTCCTGATCATCGTGGACGCTTTCAGCAAGTGGCCGGAAGTGAGGGTCCTTCCCGATATAACCACAGGAACTACCATTACACAGATGCGAGAGTTTTTTGCCACATTTGGCATTCCATCGGTCCTTGTTACGGATAGGGGAACTCAGTTTACATCCGAACAGTTCCAAACGTTTCTTAAACGGAATGGAATAGTGCACAAAATGGGCGCCCCCTACCATCCATCTACCAATGGACAAGCCGAGAGATATGTCCAAACCTTCAAAGATAAGATCAAGGCTCTTCGTTGCTCCCGCTCGGAAATTCAAGCTGAGTTGCAGAACATCCTAATGGCGTACAGACGAACAGTACATCCGTCAACGGGACGTAGCCCATCGATGCTGGTGTTTGGCAGGCAAATCAGGTCGCGCATTGATCTGATGGTTCCAAGGAAAAGGGAAGACAGTGCTTCTCGTGGGGAAGGGATAGATGTGCGTTCTTTCGAGGTGAATGATAGGGTTGCGGCAAGAGATTTCCTTTCAGCTTCCGAGAAATGGAGATTCGGCTTGGTTGTTGAACGAATTGGGAAGTTACACTATCTGGTCGAACTTGACGATGGGCGTTTGTGGAAACGCCATGTTGACCAACTCCGAGCAGGTCCTTTGATCAAAACTTCGCAGTTGAACGAGTTGCCTAGAGTTGAAAACACCATTCGTAATCACGCGCGTGATTCTCCTCCGTTGAGGTCAGATCAAACAACAACTGTCTCATCAACATGTCCTCTACCTAGTCCTCCGGATGAAGAGAATGATCAGGTTCAAACTCGTGAAATTGCTAACAGCCCTGTCACCAGGGCAAATCATGACCCGGTATTGGAAGAGCCTACTATCACCACAGAAACTGGCAGTCAAGAAACACGAAAGTCAAACAGGGTTAGAAGACCACCAATTAGGCTCGATCTTTGATTATATGTTACTAACATACTAACAATTTGTATGTGTTCAAGATAGACAAGAACTGTTGTTAGGGGGGAAGAAATGTTGTGATTCAGTTGTAGTTGCCGCCGGTCTATGATCTGGATATTTATAATACATACCTATATGAACATACATGTACTTTGAATAAAATAATAAAACGTCATTCTGTTACTGTCGGTCAAAGAGTAAACACGCTGCCTTCTTACCACTCCGAAATTACGACAATTGCGCACTCAATGGCGGTCCAGCTGACGCTGTTGAACGCATTCTTAACGTCCAGCGTGACGACCGCGCAATAGCGGATTCCTGTTCGCTATTTTTGGAGCGCTATTTCGGCCGTTTTAGTTACAGCCCTAATAGCGTCCACCGTCGATCGACCCTTCCGAAAGCCGAACTGGTTATCCGAGAGACCAGAGTCATTGGGTTTCTCGGTATAGACCATCAGCCTCGACAGAATGATCCGTTCCAACAGTTTTCCGGCGGTGTCCAGCAGGCAGATAGGTCTGTATGCCGACGGGTCGCCAGGTGGCTTCCCGGGTTTGGGCAGTAGAACCAATCTTTGCCTTTTCCACCTCTCCGGAAATTCGCCTCTGTCTAGGTACATCTGCATAGCCATTCTGAACATGTCAGGCTTAGCCTCGATGGCCGTCTTGATGGCTAATGTCGGGATACCGTCCGGACCCGGAGCCTTGTTCAACTTAAGCGACTTCGCTATTGCAATGAGTTCGTCGTTCGTCACCGGGGCTACCTCGCTTTATTATTATTTGAGTATGTGGAATGAACTATAGTTATCCAAAATTAGATTGTTTCCTTACACGCTAACCCTCAGCTACCCAGATTGATGTCAAAGTGACCCAGATCGAGCAAATCTGCAGTTACTGTAATGTGGGTAAAGGTACCTTTACTCAAATCTGGGTTACCGATGTTAGCTGCAAAATCTGGGTAAAGGTTACTCAGATTATGGCGTTTCTCATCATACCCATTTTTATATAAATGAGTAAGCAAGCATGCACCCAACCCAAGTAACCACGGTGCTGAAGCCTTATTGCATGCAGATATACGGTGTACTTAGGGCAATCATTACTTTACAAGCAAACTTAAAGTTGATTTAAAGTGGAAATGGGCAATTATGCGACTGCTTCAAGATTATACCAGTATAATCCTAATTTGATTCTATAATTGCCCACTTCCACTTTAAATCAACCTTAAGTTTGCATGTAAAGTAATGATTGCACTAAATACACCGTATATCTGCATGCAATAAGGCTTCAGCACTGTGGTTACTTGGGAAGTCAAATAATTAACACCAAACAAAAAAAAATGAAAATAATACACTAACGATAGGCCGAGAGGCGGATCACTTCCAAAACAACTGAAACGAAAATGCGTTTTGATGGAAATGCGTTACAAAATTCTCCAATGCGTTGAAAAATGCATTTGAAAATGTACAGTGGCGATTCGCTCGTTGGGTCACGACTGCGCCCCGATTACCGAATCGTGTTCGTTCGTTGGGGCAACTGACAACTGATCAAAATGCTGTAGACACACGCAAGTGACGAGAAATACGTCACGAAACACTCACATACTTGCACAAACGTTCTGTATATAGGAGCTGCGATGCGACGGCGGTCAGACGTCAAACTCGTTTTGACATCGATTTTGACATTGACAGTGCTTTTTAGTTGGGTTTTGCCCCAACCAGTGAACATTCAACTATCGAGACAACCCATCTAACGAGCCGCCAACGAACGAATCGGGACTGTAATGCGTTGAAAAATGCGCCAAAATATCCAATGCGTTGAAAAATGCACATGAAGTGCATGACGAATTTTTGGAGTTTTAATATTGTCGCGCTTATCTTAGATTCTGAACAAGCTGCGTACGAAACGCGCCAGACCGCGCCCGTATGATTTACACACGGTGTGCACCTTGGCTAGAACTGTTTTTGCGGCCGCCGGGTGGGAGCTGTCATGGATAATCAGCCACCGTATACAATTCATACGGGGCACAATATTTTCGCGATAAACGACGGCTGGTTGAGATCGTCAGCATCTGAGTGATTAAGCTGGGATGCACAATACATAATTTGTTGAAAAATACGCCAATGCGTAGGAAAATGCGTGTTATTTCCCAAGTAACCACGGTGCTGAAGCCTTATTGCATGCAGATATACGGTGTACTTAGGGCAATCATTACTTTACAAGCAAACTTAAAGTTGATTTAAAGTGGAAATGGGCAATTATGCGACTGCTTCAAGATTATACCAGTATAATCCTAATTTGATTCTATAATTGCCCACTTCCACTTTAAATCAACCTTAAGTTTGCATGTAAAGTAATGATTGCACTAAATACACCGTATATCTGCATGCAATAAGGCTTCAGCACTGTGGTTACTTGGGTTATCAATGCGTATAAAAATGCGAGCATTCCACCAATGCGAATAAAAATGCGTGTTTTCTATCAATGCGTAGAAAAATGCAAGTTTTTTTGTCAATGCGTATAAAAGTACGAACAATTTTATCAATGCGTTGAAAAGTGCATGCTGTAAAATTTTGATAGGTGTAGTTCAATTTTAGAAATGCGTACCTTAATACGCTAATGCGTAACAAAATGCGCCAATGCGTATGTCAATACGCAAGGCTGAATCGAAAATGCGCTAGTGATTCGCCCCTCGCGATAGGCTTTTGTCATAATAAATAAGCATTTATTTCACCTATTTCCGAGCCTATTTCACACGTAATCACTGAAATATTTATTGTTGAGGAAGTCCTGACTAATTGAGGAGTTTCCGAATAACCGACGGGGAAAATGCCGACTTATCTGTTGCTGCCGGGCAAGCGGTACGGCATGCCTGAAAGTAGAATGGCTTTGAAGAATTTCCTTATGGAAAGGACCGTCAAAACTCTTACCAGTCCATAGTTCGTAGCTTCCGTCGTCGAAAATTGCTCAAAGCTCCTCCAAAGGCTCTGCTTTTTTGCACTCCGCCATAGTTCACTTTGCAAGACGTGGCGGTCAAAGTGATTTTTTCCAAGTACAGTCAAAGTTGACTGTACCCAGATTATGACAGCAGCTAACTACAGACGAAATTGGGTATTAGGATTTTCACAAAGACCCGTTTACCCAGAATGAGGGTAAAGCATACACACTTAGAATAAATTACAGTATTCGGTGAAAAAAATCACCGAAACTGGTCTGTAAACAAGGAAATTACAGTATTACGGCGAAATCGATTCAGTTACAGGAGAAAATCGGTGAATTCTAATAAACCACCGTAGAACCGGTGAAATCAGACAAATTTACAGGAGATCTGTGAATATTTTACCGAACAAACCGGTGATGGGAGTATTTTACCGTACTACTGTAAAATGCGTTTGACAGCCACGCCGGCAGCTTTGAGCTTCAGTTCTATTAGAATTTGCGCATCATCTCCAAGCAAGACTCGCTTGTACAGTGGCAGCAAGTGTGGTTCCTGATCAGAAGGCCGTGTATTCAATCCCATGATCGACATTTTTATGAAAATAGAGTTTTTTTTTTGTGCGCTCATAAAATCGCCGTAAATTTGTGAAAAACTACCGTACGGTTGGTAATATTTACGGATCATTTGTAAAATTTACCGTACGTTCAGTGATATTCGTAAACAAACATACCGAACGTTCTGCGATTTTTACGGTAAATTTGTAAAAAGTACCGAACGTTCCGGTAATTTTGACAGATGCATTTTCCTGAGATGCACAGTACGTTCGGTGATTTGAAAAATCACCGAACTTTTTACCGTACGTTCAGCTGTTGAGATTACGGTAAAATTTTACCGTAATCCGTCATTTTTTCTAAGTGTGTACTCATTTGATGTGACAACGGTTACCCCACGCCATTGACACGCCTATACCTATTGGGGACTACGAAGGTGATGATTTTGTTTGCGGTTTTCTGTGAGAAAGTGAAGGAGGGAAGGTTTTTTTGGTTTTTTTTTCACTCGTACTCCCATAAGAAACTCCGTAGGAAGAAAGAGTGTTTCCCGGCTCATCAACCTTCGTAGTCCCCAATAGCATGGAGTGACAGTAGTGACATTAGGGGCCCAATTTCGTTTGATCAGCACATTTTGGGCCCGTTTTAACAAAAGAGATGTTGACAACAATGCCTGTCAGTGGGTTGGGTTACCCGGACGGACAAAAATGCTCAAACTCGGAGCGTAACATCACAGCAAAAAATAAATGCAACCCGTCCGATGTAACATAGTCCGATGCAGGGTTCCTGATTTCCACTTTTCATCTTCTTCCCCATTCGAAGACAGTCAGCAGCGAACGGTTGTCGCTTGAGTTCGTGTGTGTGCTTGTTAGCGACGACAGCAAACTCCGGCGAACGGTGGGAAGCCACACTTGGAAATTATTCATTCGTCCACATTCGCATCGCAAGCGAATATGATTCGTGAGTGATGCGATTGATATTGTGCATACGAATTATTGATGTTTTCGAATTATTTTCTTTGCTAATCTAGCATTTCAGCGACAATACAGTAAAAATGTATGCATTACATGCAGAAATTCTCTTCTACTTATGATAATAGCCGCTTCGATCGCTCACCAGTATTCTTCACCATTCGCCATTCATTCATTCGCTTGCGATCCAAACTGCGACGAATGGCAACGAATATTCATGTCAAGCAGATGGCTCATTGCTTCCCACTGGTGATGGGGTTGCGTGTTTGATCACGACGATCCGTTTGCTGCATCTTTCTCGATTCGCTTCAGCAAAGAGGAGTGAATATGAATGGAGTGAGGCGAATACCCAAGTAACCACGGTGCTGAAGCCTTATTGCATGCAGATATACGGTGTACTTAGGGCAATCATTACTTTACAAGCAAACTTAAAGTTGATTTAAAGTGGAAATGGGCAATTATGCGACTGCTTCAAGATTATACCAGTATAATCCTAATTTGATTCTATAATTGCCCACTTCCACTTTAAATCAACCTTAAGTTTGCATGTAAAGTAATGATTGCACTAAATACACCGTATATCTGCATGCAATAAGGCTTCAGCACTGTGGTTACTTGGGTATACCGATCCTTGGTCCGATGTACTAAATAATCAATGTAATCACGATTCCTATGTGCGATTACATCGTTTTGATGTAAAATCTTTTGTTCCTATGTGTACATCGTCCTGTGTAATATTCATGCAACCGAAGGATTGATCGGGTTGCAGCAGTTCAGATGTAATATTACACAACAGTTTTTTCTGTGATCTTTCAAGCTACTCTCGCGCTGAAAGATCGGATTGCGAGTCTTCGTCATCATCGACGCGCCGGTAAACTCATCAGCTTCGACCTCGGCTTCAATCGGGAACTCATCGCTCTTCTCTCGACTATTGCCAGCCGATCCACCTCCCGGCTGCTAATTAACGGACGTCTCTCGCGTTCGTTCGAAATCCAACGTTCGGTCCGGCAAGGTGACCCACTCTCCCTGCACCTCTTCGTGTTATACCCGAGGTTATACCTCCATCCCCTGGTGAGCCGGCTCGAGCAAGCATGCGGCGACGACCTGCTGGTAGCGTATGCCGACGACATCAGCGTCATCGTGACGTCAGCTGAGCAGATCGAAATGATCAATGAAATATTCTCCCGCTTTGGACCAGCTGCCGGTGCCCGTTTAAATTTACGCAAAACGGTTGCAATAAACGTTGGATTCTGAGAGGGTAACGAAATCAATACCCAGTGGCTACAAACAGCCAATGTAGTTAAAATATTGGGGATTACCTTCGCAAATTCAATTCACCTGATGACAACAATGAACTGGAATGCGCTGGTGGGTAAGTTCGCGCAACAAATGTGGCTGCACGGTCTGCGTACGCTGACTCTCCACCAGAAAGTGGTAATGCTGAACACGTTCGGCACGTCCAAGCTGTGGTACGTCTCGTCAGTATTGTCGCCACTAGGCATACACACAGCAAAAATCACTTCCACGATGGGTAATTTCCTATGGAGAGGAATTGGGTTCTTTAGGGGTATCCGGATTATTTTATATTCGGATTCTCCGCCCAAAAATTAGTCGAAATCCAAAATTTCATAATTTTTGGAGTCCGGGAACTATTTTTAAAATGCATTTAAAGTTTGTATGGGGAAATTTATTGTTCGGGTTGAACTGTCACTTTATCGATTGAACTGTCATTCTATCCACGAAAATTAAAACTGTTTTGTTAATTAAACCATCAAAACAAAGGTACCCAAGTAACCACAGTGCTGAAGCCTTATTGCATGCAGATATACGGTGTATTTAGTGCAATCATTACTTTACATGCAAACTTAAGGTTGATTTAAAGTGGAAGTGGGCAATTATAGAATCAAATTAGGATTATACTGGTATAATCTTGAAGCAGTCGCATAATTGCCCATTTCCACTTTAAATCAACTTTAAGTTTGCTTGTAAAGTAATGATTGCCCTAAGTACACCGTATATCTGCATGCAATAAGGCTTCAGCACCGTGGTTACTTGGGTATTGTGCGTTTAGCACTAAATTGATTTCCGAAAAAACTTCATCGACTTCCGCTGCCTTTCCTATGCGTTAAACATAACGTCGGAAGTATTGCGCTGTACAGTAAATCTGGTTTTCTATACAGCGCACTACTTCCGACGTTATGTTTAACGCATAGGAAAGGCAGCGGAAGTCGATGAAGTTTTTTCGGAAATCAATTTAGTGCTAAACGCACAATATTGGAATCCAATAAAATCACGTTATACTCAGAAAAATGAGCCCTTTCGATTATTCTATAGAAAATAGCAATATTTTATTCACTAAACAACCCAATTGTTGCTCGCGTTCCGATCATGCAACTTGCTCGTAGTAAGGAACATGGAGGGCTAAATCTTCATCTGGTTGCTCTCAAGGCGAAATCTCTTGCTATCAATCGCCATTTAAAGGAGATCGACTCCCTTCCTTATTATAAATCCCTTATATTTCACGATCATCCCCACCCAGTAATTCCAATCGATCATCCCGACATTAGAATCATCCTTTCAAACTATTCCCACATTCCAAATCTAATCCAACAAAACCACTCCGCCGATCTCATCCATAGGCACTTCGTTCAGTTAACGGCCCAAGTAACCACGCTGTTGAAGCTGTACGTATTGCATAAATAACGCACATATATTGACATGCATTACTCTATATAAACCATTAAAGTTGAATTAAAGTGGGAAGTGGCGCCACTATTGTTGAATTACGATTATACCAGTATAATCGTAAGTCAGCAATAGTGGCGCCACTTGCCACTTTAATTCAACTTTAATTGTTAATGTAGGGCAATGCATATCAATATATGCGCTTTAAATATGCAATACGTACAGCTTCAACGGCATGGTTACTTGGAGGAGCAGCCAAAAGTGGAACGAAACAACCCAAGAATTGACTGGCCGCGTGTTTGGCGCAACATCCAAGACAAACAACTCTCATCGACGGACCGATCGAAGCTCTACCTGCTGGTGAATGAGAACCCAAGTAACCACAGTGCTGAAGCCTTATTGCATGCAGATATACGGTGTATTTAGTGCAATCATTACTTTACATGCAAACTTAAGGTTGATTTAAAGTGGAAGTGGGCAATTATAGAATCAAATTAGGATTATACTGGTATAATCTTGAAGCAGTCGCATAATTGCCCATTTCCACTTTAAATCAACTTTAAGTTTGCTTGTAAAGTAATGATTGCCCTAAGTACACCGTATATCTGCATGCAATAAGGCTTCAGCACCGTGGTTACTTGGGAAGTGGGAGCACAGGAAACTGCTTTCTGTGATGCAGAGAGTAGCTGACGAGAATTGCACCAATTGTGACGGACAAACAACAGAAACATTTCAACATAAATTCTGCGGCTGTGCTCGTGTTGGCCCGGCTTGGACGGTCCTGCAGCAGAGGCTGGCGGTCGTAATGAATGGATAGAGAAGACTGACGATTGAAGATCTGCTGAGGCCTGCTTTGACGGGCATAAACAGATTTAGACGAATAAATATTTTGAATTTTTTTGTGAAATGCGTTACCTTCACAGCAAAAAAATCTGAATATTAATCGGAATGTAAATCGAAATACAATGTACACAGCAAAAAAATCTGAATATTAATCGGAATGTAAATCAAAGTATTGTCTATCCGGTTGGAATCAAGACCGACATTCAATCAAAAATTGCCATTTTCTTGGTCCACAAGTGTCGCAACTGTTTCGCATCTAGTGCGCTGTGTTGCTGACAATAACGGGAAGGATGCGCACTACTTTTGACATGACTAAAAAACGTCGCGAGTTGGGTCGCGTCGCGACTTGATTATGCGAAGTTCGGTTTGGTGGCGGCCCGACAATACAATGTAGACTCCACTCATGTAAACGGTATTTAATCTTAAATTTACATCGTATGACATTGAAATGATCATGTTTTCTCATTACCCTAAATATTCAACGTTTGTTTAGTCAATGTAGCAGCTCAAAACTAAACATGCGCCGAATTTCTTTTACGTTTACATCATCGAACCAACAACTTTACATGAGATACGTGTAAAGTTGATTACTTGACAATTCAACATGGCGTCAATGTAAACAAACCGTCCGCCGTCGCTGTTGACCGAGCTTGAATAATATTCTACAGCTTTGGATTGATTTTTTCTTCGAAAGAACAAGCTTTCTTGGTAAGTTTTTACTTGATAAGTGATAAAATGATAATATTTAACAACATAGAATCAATTCTGTTTCAGCCAAAACCGAAGGAGTGTGCAAGGAATTGAAACATTTGCAACGGCGGCAGCAGCAATGGCAGCAGCTAAGTCTAGACGAACATTTGAAAAGGGCCTATCTGCTTTGCGTAAACAAACATGTTTTTGTCTCTGTAGGGTCCATCTGCATCCACCCACGCACATCAACACCCTTATCAGAAAGAGTGTTCTTCAAGCTATCTGTTAAGGGTGTTGATGAGCGTGGGTGGATGCAGATGGGCCCTACAGAGACAGAAACATGTTTGTTTACAAAAAGCAGATAGGCCCTTTTCAAATGATCATCTAGAAGTGGTTTTTCAATTTCATCCGGAACATGTTTCGTGGCTGATTTTCTCGGTGGATCTCTACGGGAGATGTATTGCAAGGAAACGAAAGGATGTGACAGGTATTTTCTGGTGGATAACATGGATCTAGGAACCCAGGAACGCGCTGCGGAACAAGTGTTTAATATGCAAAATTAACGTTTTTTTTCACACGAACTGTATCCATAATTAGTGTATATATTCTTTACAAGTATGATATATTTACGAATAAATATGGTAGTCCAGTGCAAATTTAAGTTGTTTTTATTTTGGATGAATGAATAAATCAGATACATGTCGCCGCTAATATGTGTAGGTTGTAAATTTTTTCCAAGGTATGAAATTTACATGACGACTGTACAAAAATGAAGCCAATAATAATATGTCATGTAATAGTACAGCAAATATCACGCTCCAATTATATGCATGATATATCATGTAAATGTACGTGAATGTTTCGAACTGTGTTCATACGCGCCAACTTGTGACGTAGTTGGGGGGGGGGGGGGCAAGCTTTCCAAAATTGGACAATATTCAACTTTTTCCAGCTCAATGTACTAGTTTTCACGTGAATATGCCCAGAATACATAAACTGCGTCGCTATTTTCTGGATTTCATTAATTTTGAGAGGCCTTGCCCCCCCCCCCCCCCCCCCCCCCAACTACGTCACAAGTTGGCGCCTATGGTTACTTTGTTAACGAGTGTAACGGAAGAATCGATGTAGATGCTCTAAATTTTCATTTAAACCTAGAATAATAAATTGTAAATACTATTTGTAAAATACCCTGAATAGACAAATGAATAAAACCAAATTCAAAACCAAAAAAAACTGTGAATAACATAATAATCCGGGTAGAATCGACCCAGTCGATAGATAGTTTCAGATAAGCGTGTAGGCTGTCTTTTGAAAAGGGCTTTTTTTTTTCAAATGCATTAAGTAAAAACATGACTACTCCCACAAAAAAGTGTTGTATGGGTGATTTTCACAAAATAATTCGAAATAAAAAAAATTGAAAGAAAACCAAATTGAGCCCTACAATGAACAAATCATTTACAAGTCGATTTTCAAAAAAACATTTTCGTTTTCGATGTAAATTTGTCCCAAGATAAGTAATTATGTTCCCTAGTGTGTTTCTATTCTCTGTAAGTTATTTCATACGTATCTGTCAAAGGATACAAATTAGTGGAATAAAAGGAACAGTACTTAACCCGATATTCTTTTTACTTACAGGTATTCCACTAACAAGCCTAGGTTCATCATCATGTAAAAAAACGCAAACTTCGACGGAACGGACGCTATGTGTTCTAGGCTTAAAACTCCGATTCATTTTAAAACGCTCCTGGAGATGCCCTAATTATTTGTTATATCAAATTACATCCTAATAATGAACCATTTTACGAAGTAAAAACATTGTTGATGATGATATTGACACAGACAAACAGACGTAACACTCTGGAATTCCCATCGCACATCGATTTAACGGTTTATTTGAAAATTTGGTAGTTGGCTAACCGGCCATTCATGGCGCTCAAGTTTGAGTTTATCCACTACCAACCAGTTGAAGGTTGGCCAAACTCAGTTCTTTTAACATTGGGCCGCAGACAGACGTTCAAGTTTGACTCAACGGCTTGTGTAAAAAACATGGCCGCCACAAATTGCCAAGTGGCAATCAGCGAACAGATGGCGTTAGCGACGCTCATATTCAATCGCTGCCTCACATGTGCGTTGCGACCAACAACTGTCACCACGGTCGTCTTACAGTCGGATGGCGGGAAAAGACCGCACATGTTGCACGCTAATAATGCTTCCACATAATTTGTGCAGAGTATATGACTTTTATTTAATGTCTAAAATCTTTTGCACAAATTTGCGCAGGACTCTTGTAAAATATTTTACACATTATTACTTTTATTTTACATAGATTTGCTTGAATAAAACTGTATTTGGATGAACTTCACTCGCATTGGGAAATCTTTGTGAATGTGACGCAAATGTAGGAATGATTTTGACAGTGTTTGTTTTGATTTTATTTTTCGGTGGGTGGTGAATTGGGTGGTAAGTAAGCGGCTGGAAGCACGTGGTTTCTCAAACTGTCAACTGCACGCGACTGCACTGTGGCAATCGGTTGCCTAGGTGTCGCTAGTGAAAATTTACATAGAAAATTTGAATAAATTTGTTCGAGCTAGAACGTCTGTCTGCGATTGGGCGAACAGATTTCCGTGACTTTGATTTGAATCGAAAAATGTGCCAAGTTTTACGTCTGTTTGTCTGTGCTAAAACCACCGACAAACCGACGTGACACACTGTTTCCAAGATTAGCAAGAAATTTGAACCTGAAACCGATTGAAAACCGTAACTCGTTCTGTCATTTTCGTCTTTTGACAAAAGAAACCTTGAAGAAAAAAGCGCGAAAATTCCCAGCTGATCAATGTAAACATCACATGCACTCTTATTTCTATCTCACGTATGAGGAATTTCGCCCCAAATCATATTCGGAGTTGGCAGCACCCTCTCAGATTACAATGAAACTTTCGGGGGTATAGACCTTGACTAAAGCCACTTTGCACTTGACTTTGCATACTTAAAAGTATGTAATCCGGGGTAACATTGATCGGAATTTTCAATCTTTCTTGAATAATTCTCTTGTTAAAGCAAATGTTACATGTTTTATATTTTTAAAAGAAGTACTGGCACTCTGAGTTTGTGTTAAGCTACTCGAAAAAGTATTGTAAAACTTTAAAACATGTTTAAAAGGGTTTTTAAATCTAATTTTTGATTGTGTTGATTTGGGGTAACATTGATCATGTCAGTGATCAATGTTCATTTGTGTTGAAAATACCCTTACTTACTAAATTCGGGGTCGCTGATTTCGAATATGTTGTCTAAATTCTTACAAATAATGTACTTTTTAAGTTTTTTTAGGATTAAAATCCTCTAAACCACGAATAACGCCTAAAGGTAGGCAATGGCTTAAGGAATTGAAGTCGACTTTTAATAAATCGTAAATTTTACTGAAAAATAGCATTTTCATAAAAGTTTCGTTTATTAAATCCAACTCTAGGATACCATATTGAAGTAATACAGTGATTTCGAACCTCATATTATATCTAGTATTCACGCCAAGCATGAATGTTTGACAGTGTATCTCATTGCGTTACGAAACACAGTTATGGAAAAATCGATTAAATTCAATGTTTATGAAATTCAATTTTCATAAATTGCATGTCATTTAATAGCTAAATGATAGCAGATTATGATATAGGGTGCCTGCACCAGTTATCGCACCACCTAAGTGTAGTAGATTAATGTTCCTAAATAAATAAATTGGATAAGAAAAAAAAATGTAGCTAGTTTAATTTTAGAGTGCTTTATACCAAACCCAAACGTACTATAAAATGTCCGGGTAAGAAAAATACGAACAGGAAACAGCAAACGAAAAAAAAACTTCGATGGGAAGGATGGTCATCTTCGTATTATTTCTCCGCAGAGAGTGTCGGTATGCGAGAGGGATTTAGGTCCAGACAGCGAACGAACGGCTTGGTCATGAGGTGAATGGATGGGCAACGACGCAAAAGACTTGGAGAGGCGCGAAAGTAGACGGCCGTTCGGCTCAAGAGTTCGGTTGGATGACGATGGGAAAATTTGAGAGAGGTGAGTGTGGAGTAGTTCGGCATCGGATTTCGGGTAGACGAAGACGACGACGTGGATAACCCAACGTCTCCACTAGACAGAAATGTCTTGCCATTTTGCTGCCAGAAAGAGAAAACGTAACAGAAATGATCAACACCGCTGCTTTCCATGCAAACAGCGAGAGAACATTTCTGTCATGACACATCTGTCCAGCAAAATGGCAAGACATTTCTGTCTAGTGGAGACGTCGGGTAAAGGTGCCCGGAGCAGATGGAGAAAGACAGCGGGTAGAGCCGCTAAACAACAGGTTGGTGGAGAAGAGGTTCGAGGTGTGTGTGTGTGTGTGTGTGTGTGTGTGTGTGCGGTAAAGGTGGCTGGCTGCCTTTCGGTCGGGATTGAACCAGCATCGGTCGTGCGAGAAGCAGCCGGTAGAAAAAGAGATCAGATAGCCGAGTGTGGAGAGTCTCTCTCGACAGAAATATGTTGTTCGGTACCGAGCATCGGCTGGGTTCTCTGCTGTCGCGTCAATGCGGAGAGATCATTCTGTTGGTTAATGTTAATGCGATCAGACGCAATTTTGTGAAGCGCAAAAACACCTTTCACGGATTAAAAGTTTTGGCTGATTGCGGGATTCGGCGGCTTCCAAAAATTTATTCGAAAATGGAGAAACGTCACGACACTAAGAAAAACTATTTCTACAAAAATAAGAAGAAGACCGACGAATGTAAACAATAAGTCAAATGATTGATTGGTTTTCATACTTTACAGGAAAAATATAAAAACGGAGCCAAAACTACTTTTAGTATTTATTACGGCGTGTGCCAATGATAGGAACCCCGTACCAGTTATGGACACATTTGTTAATTTTGGTTCCACTTCGCACTATTTACATGCATTCCTTATGGGAGTTGCCATAACTGGTACACTATGGCGAAATAGGGTGCAAGGAGGCCGAAAAGTTAAGGAAAATGATTTATTTCTACCACAATTTGAGCAAATTGTGAAGTTTGAATGATTGCAATCATCTTTTGTGATCGTGATCTGTTGTTCACGATTTTTTTCTTGTTGATTTGTATCTTAAAAGGTTGAAAATCAACTATGGCGAATTTGAGGTACTATAGCCATAACTGGTACACTGAGCCTACCATTCCATAGTAGAAACTGATTCAATGTAAAATGCTTGTTTGAACCTTGGTTTGAACATTTCATGAGGTGGGTCAAGCCGATCAATGTTACCCCGCTGATCAATGATACCCCGGATTACGGTATATAAACTATAAACTATATAATCTATATAGTTTCTTCAAAAATTATCTAGACTATTTTTTGAAAAGGGCTAAACTTTTTTACCGATTTTTTTCAAATGTGTTTAATAAAAAAAATGACTACTCCTACAAGAAAGTGTTGTATGGGTGATAGTCACTAAATACGTCAAGTTTCAAGAAAAAAATGTTGAAAAAAATCCAAATTGAGTCCTACACTAAAAAAATCGTTTTTAAAAATTCAAAGTCGATTTACAAAAAAAAACAACATCTTCGATTTCGATGAAATTTTGTCTTAAGATAGGTAATTATGTTCCCTACCAACCGTCCATACACCACCAGATGGGCACTTTTAAGGAAAAAAAGTTTTTCTAACAAAATCTTGTTCATGTCCAAACGATTTTTTCAGTGGTTTCAGTTTTGTTATCAAAAACTAAACCAGCGAAGGTCATAATCATCTCAGAATCCAATGAAACACAATTTGTTAAGAGATTTTGTCATATTTATTCAAGGAGATTTTGTCTTATTCATTCAATCAATTCAATTTTTATATTTAAATAAATACTTTATTACAAATGGTTTTTCTTAGGAAATTGCGAATTTCGTCCTAAATCGTATTTGGAGTAAGCAGCTCCGTCTCAGATTACAATAAAACATTCTGAATATGTAAACCTTGACTAGATAAGCCACTTTGCATACTTAGTTTCATCAAAATGAATCTACACGGAGACAAATTTCGTTCGTTTGAAACAAAAGTATTCATGTTTATTCGGTAAACTGATAAAATGTTAAAAACTTAAATTTTAATTTTTAAAACCACTTAAAACTAACTCAATTACACATTTTATCTCGACAGTACCCATTGAGGAGCCCCCCGTTTCACCGTCGAGAACATAAACAAAACTCACAAGTTCCAGCTGCAACATCAAACAAGATTTTCTCAAAATCTATAACAAAATGGGTTTCATTGGATTTTGGGGGGATTCTAACCTTCACTGATTAAGTTTTTAATAACAAAAGACACTAATAAATCATTTGGACACGAAAAAGTTTTTGTTAGAAAAACTGCTTAACTATACTTAAAAGTGCCCATGTGGTCGTGTATGGACGGTTGGAGGAAAACGTACCTCTGGAGACGACCTACTGATATTGTGGATTTATCGGCTACTTGTACTCTACCGGTCGCTTCAGTATGGCCTCCAAAGTAGCTGTTTTATAAAAAGAGTATATTCATTTCCATTTTCTCACCAAAGTCGTCAAAGAACCACTTTTAGAGCTTCCAAAAACGCACATTTTCGTGCGCTGAAAATGTTGCTACGTCATTTCGTTCAAAAGATATTGATGATTTTCTAGAAAAAATAGGCACTTTTCAAGTATTTTTTACTTGAATTACAAAGATAACACCTCTCTAATTTTTTGATATATTTTATAACAATATTTCTTCTTTTGAATGCTGGAAAAAGATATTTTTTATCTTTGCCTCAACTCGTAATATCGCCTTTTGAATAAACTATGATTTTTAAAGAAAAACACTCATATCTTTTGAACCAAAAGAGATAACGATCGTCTCAGCACACGAAACGGCGCGTTTTCAAATGCTCTATAAGTGACTCTTGGGCGACTTTGATGAGAATTTGAAACTGAGAAAGTTAGAGCCAGAAAGCCTGTTTTTCTTGAATCACTCTAAGCTAATTCAGAAATATATCTCTAGATCGGTCAATTTTAAAGCTACAAAAAAAACTGTCTTCAGCAAACTTGCTCAAAATTGATAGGTTTCCAACTTTTCCGAAGAATGCATATAGTTATTCTTGCAAATAAAAAAGTTTGGTTTCCAATTTCTGTGAAAATATGGACCACCCTAATTTTTATGTACATTGAAAAGAGGGCCTTATTATTAGCAACAACTTTGTAGAAGACCATATTTGTCTAAAAAAATCATTTGAAGGCGCTGCATGCATCTTTCCTCGTAAATCTGGTTCGTGGACCACTGTGCAGTGCTTTTTAGTTGGATTTTGCCCCAGCCAGCGAACATCCAACCATCGAGACAGCCCATCTAGCGATCCCCCAACGATCGAATCGGCACTGTATTTTAGGTTTTTAGCTGACCAAACTTAATAATAAGAATAAGTACAATCCGTTTCACCCACATCTCCGCAACAGTATTTTGTACTTGACTCGACTGATTTAATTTATTTTTTAGTTTTCCCATGGGGAATGTGTCAAACTACTGTCACGTACACGCAAACGTATGCATATGCATTGTGTGGGGCACATTCATTCCTTGTCAAATATTTGAACCTCTGTGATTATTGAAATAGTATGTATTTTCAACAGTATATTCGGAACTATAATGGATGCTTCCTAATTAATTTCTAGAGGGTTAAAATCATGGATAGTCCCAATATAAAATTGTTGATAGTGGATCGTTTTTTTTATATCATGTTTCTGTTAATTGCAGATAAGTGAAAAATTGGCCAGATTTGGAAGGTTTGCCAATAAAGAAGTGTACTCATTGTTGTTCCATTCAATTTAGGTGTTAGTACACAGGGTCAAATATTTGTCCAAAAGAAACCAATGCTCAAACATCTTGTTTGACTCGATCGAATTTTCATTAGTGTCAAACTGATGTTGTTTCTTGAGTTCTTTCCTTGTCAAATATTTGACCCTGTGTATGCCCTGTGGATGCCAAACTCGACGTGAACCCGACATTATAAAAACCCGATTCAACCCGTGTCCAATAGGCTCGAGGATCAAGTATTTATATCAACGTAGTTTATATTCGAACATTTCTGGAGCTCGATTTGAATAGGTCGTATGTGCCTTCGTCGATATAAAATTCGATCAGTTGGATTCGCTTATAGAAGCGAAAGCTGTTGAAAGGCAGCGAAAGTCAATGCAGTTTTTTTTTGGAAATCAATTTAGTGCTAAACCCACAATATCAACTGGTTCCTCAATGAGCAAATCAGCAATGGAATTTTATTCCCAAGTAACCACAGTGCTGAAGCCTTATTGCATGCAGATATACGGTGTATTTAGTGCAATCATTACTTTACATGCAAACTTAAGGTTGATTTAAAGTGGAAGTGGGCAATTATAGAATCAAATTAGGATTATACTGGTATAATCTTGAAGCAGTCGCATAATTGCCCATTTCCACTTTAAATCAACTTTAAGTTTGCTTGTAAAGTAATGATTGCCCTAAGTACACCGTATATCTGCATGCAATAAGGCTTCAGCACCGTGGTTACTTGGGTTTTTAGATTCGATGACAAAGCGCACGATTAAACACGAGATTCAGCAATCAGCAATCAAATTGAAATTGAATACTTGAACTAACAAACCAGACAACGCGATAAGCAAATATGTACCGACCATTTTTAGTATACTGTCCGTAGTGGATCCGTCAACAGAATCAGCATGTCATATGGAAAGGGAAGAAAGCTTTTGTAAAACCGCTCAAACGTCCGGAATCAATAACATTTTGATTGATATGCATAAACCATCGGAATATCTTTTCTTGGCCATAAGGTCTCTTAGCACAGTACTTAATTCCATCGTATGATGGCCGCTTATAATAAACACTGCTAAACGGTTGACTTTACCATGACTAGAAGAATTAATTTATTTGCTGTCCAGAATTAGCGCTACTTGAGAAAAAAATAGCATACACTCATAGCCAGAGCCGTAGTTGGCCAGGTTGGCCCCCGCCAAGAGTGCCAGCCTCAGAGGGGCACCGAAAAGGCCTGAGGCTAGAAGAAAATAGAATGATGATATTTTATTTTATAGACTTTGAGTAATTTCTTCGCAATTCTTGCTAGGTTTCCTTCAGAATATCTTTTAAAGATTCTTTCAGAAATTCTTCTAGGGATTTCTTTAAAAATCTCAAACAATTTCTCCAGAAAATCTCACAGAAACTCAAAACAGAAAATCAAAAATTATTCTTAAGATTCCTCTCGAAATTTTTCGAAGGATACCTATCCACTTATCCGCGAGCGGTAATGGCGGCGGCGGGCATAATCAACCGGTTCGGATTTTGACGTTTCTTGGGGGAAAGTCAAAACAGTTTCATTCTCCTCCTCACCCCTTCACTCTCCGATCGGTGGCGCCAACCGATTGCGATACCCAAGAAACGTCAAATTTTGAATCGGTTAGTTGTGCCCGCCGTCGCCATTACCGCTCGCGGATAAGTGGATAAAAACTCCTCTAGGAAGACATTCAGAAGTTATCTAGTACTTTATGCAGAAAATGGTTAAAGGTTTTCTTCTAATATTTTTCTAAGGATTTTATTAGATAAACTTCCATAGTATTCTTAAACAATTCTATAAAAAATCGTTCGTGGATAAATTTGGAAATTTTATTCAAGATACCTATAGAAATTTTTCCACAGATTCTATAAATTTTCTGGGGGTTTAATAATTTTTCTTCCAAAATTATTCCATGTCCACTAAAGATTTCTTCATAAATTTCTACTGGAGTCCCTCTATAAAACCATGAGTTTTCCCATAAACTCCTTCAGAAAATCATGAACTTGCATTTTTTTTCATAAATTTCCCCAGGTATTCCGTTAGAAAATCCGCCATTGATTACAACCAAAATTTCTCCAAAGGTTTTTTTTGTTTTTGAAAGCCTTACATGGATTTCTTCAGAAATTCCTCCAGGGATTTCTTCGTAAAATCTTCTGGGGATTTTTAGAATATCCTCCAGAGAATCCTCAAGTTTTTTTTTATCAGGAATTACTTCAAAAAATCTTTCAAAAATATTTCCAGTAAGTCTCGACAAATTCTTACAGGCAATTCTTCACAGACTGTTTCAGGATTTCCAGGAATTGAAAATTCTTGCTGAAATGTTTCCCGAATATTCCTGCAGGAACTCCCCAGAGTTTCAGAAGTTCATTCAGTGATTCTAGCAGGAATTCTTCTGGAGATTACAACAAAAAACATATAAAGAGAGTGTTCTGTTGGCGATTTTCCAGACGAACGGACGCGTGTTGTTTTTCAAGGTTTTCTTTCAAAATTTGTAAACGGACGCGTGTTGTGATCCAAAGTATTATTTCGGGGTTCGTAAATCAGTAGGTATACTACATGGCTGAAGCAGATATGTGGAGGTGAGTGAAGCTTTCCTAATTCTGTTGGCTATGTTTCCGAGTAACGGACGTGTATTTGATTTCCCTAATTTAATTTCGGACGAAAAAAGAAATTTGGTGTAAATATACCACAGAGACTTCTACAGGAATTTTTCCCGGCATTCTTCCATGTCCATGGTGCGTCTACATACATACATACATTTATTTGTTCAACATCATTAAGACAAGACATAATCAACAATAGTACGCCACAATACTCGGTTTGTGGCTGCCGCTCTCCATCCTCGGTCGCGCCCAATGCTCGCCAAGTCACGCTCCACCTGGTCCGCCCATCGTGCTCTCTGCGCTCCACGCCTTCTTGTGCCAACCGGATCCGTTGCAAACACCAGCTTTGCAGGGTTGTTGTCCGGCATTCTTGCAACATGCCCTGCCCAACGTATCCTTCCGGCTTTGGCCACCTTCTGGATGCTGGGTTCGCAGTAAAGTGTAGCGAGCTCGTGGTTCATCCTTCTCCGCCACACACCGTTCTCCTGCACACCGCCGAAGATCGTTCTTAGCACGCGTCGCTCGAAAACTCCGAGTGCTTGTAGCCAAGCTGTAGGTCCTCCTCGAGCATGGTCCATGTCTCGTGCCCGTATAGGATCACCGGTCTTATTAGCGTTTTGTACATGGTGCATTTGGTGCGTGGGTGAATCTTTTTTGACCGCAGTTTCTTCTGGAGCCCGTAGTAGGCCCGACTTCCGCTGATGATGCGCCTCCGAATTTCACGGCTCACGTTGTTGTCAGCCGTCAGTAAGGATCCGAGGTAGACAAATTCCTCCACCACCTCGAGAGTATCCCCGTCTATCGTAACATTACTACCCAGACGAATCCGGTCGTGTTCGGTTCCGCCTACCAGCATGTACTTTGTTTTTGAGGCATTCACCACCAGTCCGACCTTTGCTGCTTCGCGTTTCAGGCGGGTGTACAGTTCTGCCACCGTTCCAAATGTTCTAGCGATAATGTCCATGTCGTCCGCAAAGCACACAAATTGACCGGATTTTGTGAAAATCGTTCCCCGGCTGTTGAGCCCGGCTCGTCGCATCACACCTTCCAGCGCGATGTTGGAGAGTAGACATGAGAGTCCGTCACCTTGTCGCAGTCCCCGGCGAGATACGAATGAACTGGATAGTTCACCCGAAACCCTTACGCAGTTTTGCACACCGTCCATCGTTGCTTTAATCAGTCTAGTCAGCTTCCCAGGAAAGCCGTTTTCGTCCATGATTCTCCATAGCTCTGCGCGGTCGATACTATCGTATGCCGCTTTGAAGTCGATGAACAGGTGGTGCGTTGGGACCTGGTATTCTCGGCATTTTTGGAGGATTTGCCGTACGGTAAAGATCTGGTCCGTTGTCGACCGGCCGTCGATGAAGCCGGCTTGATAACTTCCCACGAACTCATTTGTTTTAGGTGACAGACGACGGAAGATGATCTGGGATAGCACTTTGTAGGCAGCATTCAAAATAGTGATCGCCCTGAAGTTCTCACATTCCAAATAGTCGCCTTTCTTGTGAATGGGGCAGATTACCCCTTCCTTCCACTCCTCCGGTAGCTGTTCGGTTTCCCAGATCCTGACTATCAGCCGATGCAGACAGGTGGCCAACTTTTCTGGGCCCATCTTGATGAGTTCAGCTGCGATACCATCCTTAGCTGCTTTGTTGGTTTTGAGCTGGTGAATGGCATCCTTAACTTCCCTCAGCGTGGGAGTTGGTTCATTTCCGTCCTCCGCTGCACTGGTGTCGTCATTCCTTCCGTTGCCGTGGGCTCCCGTGCCTACGTTCTCCACGCCGTTCAGGTGCTAATCGAAGTGCTGCTTCCACCTTTCGATCACCTCACGTCCGTCCGTCAAGAGGCCTCCGTCTTTATCCCTGCATATTTCGGCTCGCGACACGAAGCCGTTGCGGGATGCATTGAGCTTCTGATAGAATTTCCGTGTTTCTTGGGAACGGCACAGCAGTTCCATTTCTTCACACTCCGCTTCTTCCAGGCGGCGCTTTTTCTCCCGAAAGAGGCGGGTCTGCTGTTTCCGCTTCCGTTTGTAACGTTCCACGTTCTGTCGAGTCCCTTGCTGCAGCATTACCGCCCTCGCTGCGTTCTTCTCCTCCAAAACCGTTCTGCACTCTTCGTCGAACCATTCGTTCCGTCGATTCCGTTCCACGTACCCGATGGTGCTCTCGGCTGCGTCGTTGATGGCTGCTTTCACTGTATTCCAGCAGTCCTCTAGAGGGGCCTCATCGAGCTCGCCCTCGTCTGGCAACGCGGCTTCGAGATTCTGCGCGTATGCTGAGGCGACATCCGGTTGCTTCAGTCGCTCTAGGTTGTACCGTGGCGGTCGCCGGTACCGTACACTGTTGATGACGGAGAGTTTTGGGCGCAGTTTAGTGGCGCAGATAGTGGTCGGAGTCGATGTTGGCGCCACGATAGGTCCTGACGTCGATAATGTCGGAGAAGTGCCGTCCGTCAATCAGAACGTGGTCGATTTGAGATTCCGTCTGCTGTGGTGATCTAATGATTACTAAAAATCCATTTTTTTCTGGGAAATATTTTGTTTAAACTTCAGAGGAAGCCATTGGTAAAGTTATTTGGTAAAGCTGATTTAAATTTAAATAACAATATAGATAAATTCAAAATTAAAAAGGTCGTTTCAAACTCCTAAAGAAATACACAACTGAAAAATACTCTAAGAAAAAAGAAAAATTCGGGGAAAATCTGTTTCTTCGGAACACCAAAATCCTCCTTTAAAGAAAGAGCACCTTTTTCTGAACCACTATGGTTTTTTGTTTAGATTTTTAGAACTTAATTTGTAAGCAAAAGCTTTCAGCCCTATCCCGCTGTTACCCGGCAGGGCGGCCTAAAGCAGGCCCTAATAGAAAAATATGATACAACGTGCTTAACAACCCTTTCGGGCTATCATCTTGATCATACACGGAATGATACAATTATTCACCCAATCGCCTGTGTATAATACATTTTTATTAGGGGGGTACCTCCACTAAATTTCGGACTTCGGATAGAATTAAATAGGAAAATGGGTAATAAATAATTTTGCAATATAAAAAACTTTTAATCTACTTCTAACCTTTTGCCCCGTTCTCCCCAAGGCACAGGTCGACGTCACTCGTTGGGGCCCTTGCTGCAAACGGTGGTGGTGGTCGTCGTTGGCTTCTGCGCTCCCGCACAGTCTATGCGGAGCTTCTTCCTTCTTCTTCTTTCTTCTTCTGCTTCTTATTTTGGGCACTACTGGACCGCAAAGCGGTCGTCTTTGACGATTAGCTAGGGGGAGGAGATTGACTCCTTTATCGGACCCCCCCTAGCGACGGTGGTGATAATTCACCGGACAGGCTACTCGCCGTAGCAAGTCCCGGTAGAAACCGCAGTTTTACTACCGCAGGCGGTGCGCCCCTTTGCCCCTTACCTGCCTTCGTCTTCCTTGACTATTAGCTACACGGGCGAGACAAAGCTCTATTGACTGAGCCCGTGTAGCGAAGACGGTGGGATTTTGGACTCTTGGCGAACCGCAGCGCAATGGCGGTGGTCCTCACCCTAGCACTTTTAAGCACTATTCACTGTGCCCGAACCACGGGCCGGCACAAATGTTCGGGGGAAATACTGTTCACAATTCACTCCCGACGAGACTGGGAACAACCATCCAGCCTATACAGACAACGCGAAAACGGCACTAATTAATTGTTCCGGCACGTCTTTCGCGGAGTTGAAAATGTTGCGTCCGTCGCGATTCGTGGTTCGACACTTTCCTCTCCGTTGAATCAATAACAAAACAGCCACACACCGCAAACGATTGTTTCTGCTGCTGCTGCTGCTTTCGATGTGTGCAATGGGGTGGGAGATTGGGGTCAAATGCCTCACCGATAACAATGTGTGCGAATTTATTTCCCTAATTTTAACTAAATAAATATCATATAAAAAATCATAAAAACAAAACAAACAAATTAAAATGTTGCAAAACACAGTGGTGTAGGTGGGTAAAATGCACGCAACATTGGAAAATGCACTAAATTGTAACCACAGGTTACAAATTATGGTACCTAAAATCAATTTCAGACATTTTTTGAAATAATCTTTTGACAGCTGGGCAACTGCGTGACAGCTCCGCTCCTTACAAAATGCAACGAGGGGTGATTCGACAAATCGAGCCCATATAACCTTCGAACTGATTTTTAAATAGGTTCCCGGGCACCAAAATTCATGAAAAATTGGATTTTGGCTCAGTTCGACATGTGGATTCAGGAGTTGGGTTCATTCACAAATATCATAACGCTAAAATTGGCCAGTTTTGACACCCACCCACCCCTTCGTAACACTGTTCATATGGGAAGAATTTTTTTTGTTCGGGCTGTAACACCATGAAAGACCCACCCCCTCCAGCGTTATGACATTTGTGAACAAGCCCTTATCTCAACACCGCTAAAGAAGCCAATTGGGGTTTTAAATTTTGAAATATGATTTTTTTCAGAATTTTAGAACTTTATCTTAGTACCTAAAATCAATTTCAAAGAGATTTTTTGAAATCACCTTTTGACAGCTGCTTGACAGCTCCGCACAGTACAAGATGCGACGAAGGGTGATTCAACGAATCGCTCCCATACAAACTTCAAATTGGTTTTTAAATAGGTTCCCGGGCACCAAAATTCATGAAAATTTGAATTTCGGCTCAGTTTTGATGACGTACAATTATGTACGTACAATTCTCCAGCAGTATCTCACAGGGACTTGCGTTACCAGAAGAAGTACAAACCAAAATTATTTCGTATAAAAATTAAACTTGATGTATTTCAACGATTTAAACCATAAACAAACTTGCCTACGCAACACTAACAACAATCTCGAACGAGCTAACACCGCTGAGAGGTGACGTGCCAATCTTCGAAGGGCCGAACACCTAACTCCTTTTATTTGCATATCTGCGAGGAGCTGGAGACTACCCAAACTCCAACAACTTTGACATGCAGATTCAGAATATCGGATCATCTCAACATCGTTAAAGAAGCAAATGGACTACCCGCTTTGCGCGCAGCCACAGTTGATCAGCAGGAGTAAATCAATTTAATTTTGTATGGCGAAATGCATCTAAACTTGAATTACTTGAAATACAAAGATTTTCCCGAAAAAATATTTGGTAGGCTTAATAGTGATCACCATTGTGCACAACCACTACCAAATATTTTTTCGAATAATGTGTTCCACTTTGAAGAATTTGCCTTTAGATGGTATTCGCCATGCAATATTTTTGCGACTTACTTTTTAGCGATTTTTCGCGCATAGAAGCTAGCGCCACATTGGTCGATGCGGAGAGTAAGAAAACAGCCGATTTAGTTAATTAATTATGGGCCACTCAAGAAGCAATCATTTCATAATATGAATCGATTTTCATACAAAAATAACACTTATTTCATTATTTTTTACTTAATATTCTAATCATTGAAACTCCTTTTTATTGTTTTATATGCTGCTTGTAAAATTCACTTTTGGTGGTAAAAAATACTAAAAAGTTGATTAATAATGAAAACCGAAATCCGCTTATCCGCGAGCGGTAATGACGGCGGCGGGCAAAACTAACCGGTTGGACGTTTCTTGGGATGGGAATCGCAATCGGTTGGCGCCACCGATCGATGGGTTAAGGGGTGAGGAGCAGAATGAAACTGTTTTGACTTTCCCCCAAGAAACGTCAAAATCCCAACCGGTTGATAATGCCCGCCGCCGCCATTACCGCCATTACCGCTCGCGGATAAGTGCATAATGGGATAAATTGGCTGTGTAACAATTACACAGCGTAACAAAAATAAACTTTTGGTCTGTCTCAAGAGCAAACTTATGTGTCTCTGACAGATTTTGGGCAGCTGAATCCGGGCTCAGATTTTCTGGAGACGTGCTGCAGCACGTCACAATTTTGAGCTATAACTCAATTTATATGGCAAAATATGCGATTTTGGGTTTTTTGACTGCAAGCCATTAAGCGTGGAAATATTTTTTTTAACCAATCAAAGGATAAGTTGGTCAATTAACATCCAAATTAACAACTCATGCAAAATATTTCGTTTCACCAAATCGAATTTGATACTTTTAAGCTCAACAATAATGTTTTATCTATTTTTTCAATGAATGATCACTTATACCCGGTAGATCAACTATAATATTGTCTATCCGGTTGGGATCAAGACAGACATTCTATTTCTATTCTATTCTATTCTATTCTATTCTAGTGCTTGCACAGCCAGTATTGAAAAGCATCCTGGAAATACCAAAATTTCTTCTGATATTGGTTGGGATCAAGACAGACATTCAATCAAAAATTGCAATTTTCTTGGTTCGTCGCAACTGTTTCGCATCCAGTGCGCTGTGTTGTGAACTTTTTTTATAACTATTTCATGTTCTGATTAGCTACATAACTTCCCAACCAAGGCTCCACAAAAATGTTATAACAGAGAATTTACGGGATGTCCTATTAACAATCGATTGTTTAGTAGCAATGATTCCAGCTAAATGAGAAATACATTGCAAATTCCTATAAAAATAAGGAAAAACTAACTTTGTTCTAAAAAAAATAAAGCCTACACTAATTGCTAGACATCTACAAACCAGATGACATAAAAAGTTTAAGATCATTACGACGCTTAAGAGTTCATAGTATGGAATTATAATGTAGTACCCGAATGATCAATTTCACCCCACTAATCAATTTGACCCCGGTTTACGGTACTATGAAATTATTTTAAATAATACAACACATTCAAAACTATGGACGTTGATGGTGAGTATATTTCTGACAATAATAAGTGAGATATTCAACGAGCTCCAAATTGGCTAGCCAAATTCCGGACATCACTGGAGACCCTTTTCGTTTCTTGAGCTCAATGAATTAACTACATCGGCTGTTTTCCTACTCTCTGTATCGGCCAATGTGGCGCTAGCTTCTATGCGCGAAAAATCCCTAAAAGTAAATCGGAAAAATACTGTATGACGAATAGCATCTAAAGGCAAATTTATTGAAGTGGAATACATTATTCGAAAAAATATTTGGTAGTGGTTATGCACAATGGTGACTACTATTAATATTTTTTTCAGTAAAAGCTTTCTATTTCAAGTAATTCAAGTTTAGATGCCTTTCACCATACAAAATAAAATGGATTTACTCCTGCTGATCAACTGTGGGTATGCGCCAAGCGGGTAGTCCATTGGGAAAATCGACCGGGAACGCACCGAAAACGAGAAAGTTTGAAATTCCATTTTGCGGGGCATTTTTCTACCGAGCTGCATGTCAAAAAACATAGTAGGCAGACAGAACGACGTTTGCCGGGACAGCTAGTACAAAATACAAATTTAGAAAATATAATTTAATTTCACATCTGTGATTTATATTTTAAAATGGATGCATGTATTGAAGGGCCACATAATACTGATTAAATAAAGCATGCAGTTTAGAATAATATTATTTTCTATTTGTTTTTATAAGCCTAGCAGTACACTTCCGTTTTCTGAATTCTGTTTGCTCCAGCACACAAGAAAAATGTTCGAAAAGTTTTTCATTCTGCGGTAGCTAAATAGAATCCATATGGTCAGGCCCGCATTAAGGATTGTGGGGGCCCGAGCGGATGTGGAGGCCCCTCGGAGAGATGAACAAAAATGGTTTTCCTTATTTTCGAACAGTGCTTAAGCAATATGAAAAATAAAGCTAATGTAAGCTACCAAAAAAGGTTTTTGTGGGGGCCCCTAAAACGTGGGGCCCGGAATCGTAGCGCTGCAGGAGGTGTGTGTTGGACGTTGTAACCTACTTTCTTTAAATAAAAAAAAATAAACAAGTACATATATGATTTACAGACTCCGAGGAAATCTGCTCCTAGAACTCTTCTTCTTAGAGTTGGCGCTGTGATACTGTAGAAAGTGTTGATTCATTTAAATACTTAGGAATCCATCTTGATTGCACATTATCTTGGGATCATCACATTAATAATGCCGCTAATAAGACTTTAGCCATGTACAGTGTGAAAAAAGTAGTTTCTTGCCTAGCAGAGTTTACTTTTGTTCTATTTTGCTCATATTCACTCTCACTTAAGGCCGATGCAAATATTATTTTTCTTTTATGTCCGAGACCTCTCATCAGGTACGAGGGGGGGGGACAAAAATAAATAAGGAACAAACAAAAAAAACTACACAGATCGAAAAAAGAGTGTAAAATTCTGTGACACATGAAGCACATAATTGGAGCGTGGGATATCATAGAAGTTTACATGACATATCATGTAAAAGTCATAAAATATCATGTAAACTTCCATTACACTAGTTTACAGCATTTTTGAACTCGGTAAGCTGATGATCATTTTTGGTGTAGAATCATGCCCTGAGTTCGAAAACGCAAAAGAAAAAAAATACAGTAGAGCGGAAATTTTTTCGACTTTCCATACAAGGTTGATGATTTGGAAACGATTTTTGTTCTATTTTTAAGCAACGTCGCTCACTTCACACATCTCATTCTCCGTAATCAATGCTCCGATTGAGCTGAAATTTTCACTGTAACTTGCCTACACATGATACGTCAAATAAACGTCGATAGGGTTTTAAATAGGGTTTTTTTATTGAAAAAATACATTTCTTCAATTTTTTTTTGGGAATTTTGCTAAAATGCAAGGAGATCGTCCCTAGAACTCGCAAATATCTTGAAATTCATCAATCTGACGCAAAACCTGTATTCAGATGATCGAATGGTATTGTGTTCAGCTTTTAATTTATGGAAAAAGATTTAAAACTGGTTGAACAAAACGCAATATATTTGAATTCTAGTAAATTACATATTTTGAAAAGTTGTTAAACTCGATATTAAGCTAAAACTCAGAAACTGTTCTACTTAAAATTTTTTGAAGGTCGATTTCGAAATCAGCGCTAAATTGTGCTTCAAAAATTTTGGTCGTTGACAGAAGTTCACGACTTTCGCTTTATTTTGTAAACTAGTGTTATATGTCCTGTAATTGAGCATGACTCTGAGTGTTTACATGACATATGACACAAATTTACATGATATATCATGTAAACCATCATAACACTAAGTTTACATGACTACATAAAATGAAGTTTACATGAGGTGTAAATCTCATTATTTTTATCTGTGTATTGAAAAAATAAAAAAATGTCAACTATTGAAAAAATATTTTTCAACTATTGAAAAATAGTTGCTTGTTAAAAAATTTTCTATTGAAAATGGAGTCAGCGGGCGCCATGTTTTTTTTTCCCCCTTCAATATTTTGGGATTTTTAAGGGGGGGGGGTGACATAAAACAAATAAAATATTTGCATCGGCCTAAATTATTTGATTATTTCATGGAGGCATGTAAGTCGAAACTTTAAAAAAAAACTGCAGACAATACAGAATTGATGTCTCAAAATTATTTTAAACTTACCAGTTTTGTTTTCAACAATTCGCTTTTATTTTACAATTTGTAACAATTTGTTGGTATTGTTCTGTTATCCAGGTATTGAAAATAACTTATTTTAGTGTTTTGATGTAGGTATTGATAAAATACCTCAACGAGTTATTGGTTTAGTGATGAGGACTGCTCAAGATATTATTCAATTATGGAAAAATCGCTATTTGTATGGAAAAATTGCCGATTATTACTTACGTATTGCCATACCTGATGTCATTATTCATGCCTTATACACAGAATACACACCAGATATTATTTTAGGTATTTTACTTCTTATGCAGGGCTACTTAATACCTCATTCAGATTGTAGATATTCCCGAGCAGGAACGAATAACTGACACATAACTGCAGCATACCAAAGTCAGGTATCATACCAAGACAAGGTATTGAAAATAACTTATTCTGGTATTTTGTAGGTATTGATACAATACCTCAATGAGTTATTGGTTTGGTGTTGAAGACTGCTTGAGGTATTATTCAATTATGTAAAAATCGCTATTTATATGAAAAAATCGCTGATTATTATTTAGGTATTGCCATACCTGATGTCATTATTCACGCGTTATGCACAGAATACACACCAGTTATTATTTTAGGTATTTTACCTCTTATGCAGGGATACTTAATACCTCATTCAGGTTGTAGTTATTCGGTTTTCCATACCTGAGTTAGTGACAGTTCTCAAGTCTATCGTTGCCCAAAATGCAGGTATTCCACAGCTTACTGCCAGCATTTGCTGCCAGCTGCTATAGAAATTTTATAGCATGTATCTTTTCCGTTACACGAAATAATTCATACAACGTAGGGTAGATAAGCGATCTAATTGAATAAAGTTTAGTTAGTCAAATCCAAACCGTCGAAGAATAAAGTTTCAAGTTTTAAGTTCCAAGTCAAGTTTTTTGGTGAATCCAGTGATACCGAGTGACCCCAGTGGTGATAGTGTCCACCCAATCCGTTCAGTGACCCCAAAATCCGCCGGAAGCACGATCCTGCCCTATCATCTTGGTGCCGTAGTAAACCAGGATCTGGCTTCCTTCCAGAACACCCGCCATCGCAATTCGGACTCAGACGCTATCTACCGCCATCGTTCCGCACCATTGTGTGCCCCATCGGTATTGAAAGGATCGCCATCTTCCCCGGAGCCTATTGTGTTCCAACGTGTTCGAGAAGCTTCTCCGGAGTTCCCGCTTGAATTTTAATACAAGGCCTAATTCCGTTAGGTACTCGGTACGTATTATTCCGAAGTGCGCAGAAGTTTATCGCGGGTGCCTTGAGATTTTTCTCTCTTTTCTTCCGAAATTCGTAACCGTACCGGAGTTCGACGAAGCTTCTAGAAGCGTGACCATACGGTCAGCTATCAGCTAGTGCGAGAGTGACGACGCCATAGCCATCCGTTACATGTGATTGCCCAATAGAAGGACCGTTGCAGATTTTGAATATAATACAAGGCTTAATCCTAGCCTTGGGCAGGTTAGTAGCGCTCCAACCTATCTACTTCATTTGTCCGGCTCTACCGGGTCTTTCTCTGTGTCACCCGATCTAGTGCCCCCTGTGATACTCCGCTCCCGCAATGGCGGACGAACGTTCGAGACAGCAGCTCATCAACCGGCGGACGACGCTCATCGCTGCGCTAGGGAGAGCGGAACAATTCGTCGAGAAATACGTGGCGGAACGGGACAGTGGCCAGGTGAAACTACGTCTCGAGAGCCTCGATACCGTGTGGATGGGATTGGAGGATGTGCAGACCCAACTCGAGGACCTGGAACTGACCAACCAAGGTATGGCGCAAAATCTCGCTTTCCGTTCCCACAACGAAACCCATTATTTCCAAATTAAGGCTTCTCTTCAATCCTACCTCCCCAATGTACCACCTTCGAAAAAAGCAATTCTCCAATCGTCTCCCTCTGGCCTGTCTGGCATCAAACTACCATCCATTTCCCTGCCGGAGTTCGACGGGGACTACAACAACTGGTTAGCAGCTTTCCACGACACGTTCGTCGCTCTAATCCACTCCAACCCCGACGTTCACGACATCCAAAAGTTTCATTACCTCCGTGCTGCTCTGAAAGGAGAGGCAGCACAGCTAATCGAATCCATTGGCATCAGCTCCGCCAATAACCCTGTTGCATGGCAAACCCTCGTCTCTCGCTACGCTAACGAATATCTCCTCAAAAAGCGACACCTTCAAGCCCTCCTCGATTGCCCTCGAATGAAAAAGGAATCCGCCGCTGCATTGCATTCCGTCGTTGACGAGTACGAGCGCCACACCAAGACCCTCCGCCAACTTGGTGAACCTATCGATTCCTGGAGCACTATGCTGGAGTATCTTCTTTGCCTCCGACTCGACGACGCTACGCAGAAAGCATGGGAAGATTTCGCTACGACCACCACAAACCCCGACTACGGTTGTCTCATTGATTTTCTCCACCGTCGCATTCGTGTACTAGAATCAATGTCCGTTAATCACCAAGCACAGCCAACATCCAACCAACAACCACCAATGTTTCGACGCCCACCGTTCCACAAAACCGTTTCCCATGCTGTAACTGAAGCCACACCACGAAAATGCCACTCTTGCGATCAACATCATCCTCTCTTCCAATGCCCACGATTCGAAAGAATGTCCGTCGCTGATCGTCTGAAAGTCGTCAATGACCAACATCTCTGCCACAATTGTTTTCGTCAAGACCACCTCGCTCGCAATTTTCAATCAAAATTCTCGTGTCGTCACTGCCGAAAACGACACCATTCATTGCTCCACCCAGGCTACCACCCACTCGAAACCGAACAATCATCCACCACCGTTCGCCCATCAACGTACACACCGAAGCCCATCGTCAAACAAGATGCAGCACCCAATCGACGACCACCCACTTCCACCAATGCTGTCAGTGAACAGACGTCCAACTCCTCGCAAACATCGAACGCCAATGTTTTGCTTTCGACAGTCGTGTTGATGGTCCTCGATTGTAATGGTCAAGCTTACCCCGCACGAGCTCTGTTGGATAATGGATCGCAATCCAACATCATCAGCGATCGACTATGCCAGCTCCTCCGTCTCAAGCGAAACAAGATTAACATCCCAGTGTTCGGTGTCGGTGAGTCCTCCTCCAGTGTCAACCACTCGGTCAGTGCTACTATCAGGTCGAGAACCTCCGATTTCGAGATCGGTTTGGACTTCCTCGTCATGCCCCGTATAACGATCTATTTGCCTGTTGTTTCCTCTCCTTCTAATGACTGGCATGCCCCGAAAGATCTTCCGTTGGCCGACCCTACCTTCAATAAGACCGGCGCCATCGACATGTTGCTCGGAGCGGAACACTTTTTTACATACGTAAACCCTGGAACCCGGATCGTGGAAGGTGAAAACCCGATCCTCATCAAGAGCGTTTTTGGCTGGATTGTCACCGGTAGGAACCAAACGCCCCTGAAATCACCCCCCGAAGCATGCCATGTCTCGTTTTCCGATCCACTCCATGAAGCCATGGAACGCTTCTGGCTTCTCGAAGAGGTAGAAAACCGCCCAAACTACTCGGTGGAAGAACAGCAATGCGAATCCCACTACATTTCCAATGTCTCACGTACACCGGAGGGAAGATATATCGTCCGTTTGCCCCGTTATCCAAATTTCGATCACATGCTCGGTGAGTCGAAGTCTTCTGCAATACGTCGGTTCTATTCCCTGGAGAGACGGCTGAACAGGGAACCCCACTTAATGGAAGAGTACCACTCTTTCCTATCCGAATATCTTTCGCTTGGCCACATGCGAGTTGTTCCTCCGAGCGCAGAGGAGCCGCAGCAGGTGCATTATTTGCCCCATCACGCCGTACTGAAAGAGGCCAGTACAACCACCAAAGTGCGTGTAGTCTTTGACGGATCCGCGAAAACCTCCACCGGCTATTCCCTCAACGACGCCCTCCAAGTCGGTCCAATTGTCCAGGACGAGCTACTGACGCTAGTCCTCCGATTCCGCAAGTATCCAATAGCCCTCGTAGCGGACATCGCGAAAATGTATCGCCAGGTGTTACTCCATCCCGACGACACACCACTACAGCGCATTCTCTGGCGATTCCATCCAGACGACCTGATCACCACGTACGAATTGTCTACGGTTACCTATGGGCTAGCACCGTCATCATTCCTTGCCACTCGAACCTTGCAACAGCTCGCTGCCGACGAAGGAGATGCCTACCCGCACGGTGCCCCCGCTCTGAAGAAGGGATTCTATGTGGACGATTATATAGGGGGAGCGGATACAGAGGAAGAGGCAATCGAAACACGGGAGGAACTTGACGAACTGCTGGCCAAAGGAGGATTCCAATTGAGAAAATGGGCATCCAACAGCGAAAAGGTCCTGGAAGGACTCGACCCATCGCGAATTGCAACCCAACCAACCATGAAATTTGACCACGAAGAACCCATCAAAGCGCTCGGGATCTGTTGGGAGCCCAGGACGGACCTGCTGAGATTCGACTCGACCCCTACTGTTGGAAATGGTCCATCAACGAAGCGCTCTATTCTTTCCGCCGTTTCCAAACACTTCGATCCCCTAGGTCTCACCGCCCCCGTCATCATTCGAGCAAAAATGTTACTGCAAGAGCTCTGGCTGCAGCCTTGCGGGTGGGATGAAGAGGTATCCGACGCTATTCAAGAAAAGTGGAACTATCTGCTGCTGTGCTGGCTGCGCGGTTGCATAAACGAGTTTCCGAAGCATTGGATATGCCTATCACTGCTTCCCATTTTTGGTCCGATTCCAGCGTCACACATGAGTGGCTTCGATCGCCTCCATACACTTGGAGCACCTTCATCGCGAATAGGGTTTCTGAAATCCAAACCACAACACAGGAATCCTATTGGCACCATATATCGCAGGGAGAGAGAATCCAGCGGACCTAGTCAGCAGAGGAATGACCGTCGAAAAATTCCTGTCCAGCAACTTGTGGCACCATGGACCAGCCTGGCTAACAGCACCTGAAACGGAGTGGCCAATTAGTACCCAGCAGCAGAAAACACCCGAAGAAATCCTGGAGCGACGAAGAATGGTGGCGGCTGTCCAAAATAAGCCCGAAGTGAATGGCATGTTTGACACATCGCTGTGCTATAATCGTTTGACACGAGTGACAGCATACTGTCTGCGCTTCATCCAAGCTTGTCGTAGTGGTCGTCATCGAACTACATCGTCACCGTGTCCCGAGTTGAATGTGATAACAAATGCAATCACCGTTGAGGAAATGTCAGCAGCCCGGATGAAACTAATCAAGCTAGCCCAAGCAGACGTCTTTGCAGAGGAGATAAGGTACTTGGGGAAGGGAAAAGCGGTTTCCAAGCATTCGAGCCTACGTCTTCTGAGCCCTTTCATCGACGATTCGGGAATACTGAGAGTTGGGGGTAGATTGCGTTTGTCAGATCAGCCTTATATAACCAAACATCCCATCCTCCTTCCCAATTCCCATCCATTAACACGGTCAATCGCCATGCACTACCATCTGAGGCTACTCCACGGTGGCGGCCGTGTGACCCTAGCGGCCATTCGCCAAGAATTTTGGCCGATACAAGGAAGGCGATTGGTCAACCACATCGTACGGAATTGCTTCCGTTGCTCTAGAGCCTCACCCGTTCCCGCCAAACAACAAACTGGACAACTGCCGCTGCAGAGAATTACCCCGAGCCGTCCTTTTTCTGTCACTGGAGTAGATTTTGCCGGTCCGGTCTACATGAAAGCAATCCACAAACGCGCCTCACCAACCAAGGCTTACATCAGCGCCTTCGTTTGCTTCGTCACGAAAGCTGTGCACCTAGAGCTGGTGAGCGACCTCTCCACACCAGCATTTCTCAACGCGCTACGAAGGTTCATCGCTCGTCGCGGGTGCCCCACACATATACACTCCGACAACGGAAAGAATTTCGAGGGAGCCTGCAACGCACTACACGAATTGTACCAAATGCTACAGCGAGAGAAGGCATCCGGATTCATTGCCACACACTGCTCAAGCCAGGGAATCCAGTGGCATATGACTCCACCGAAGGCCCCACATTTTGGCGGACTGTGGGAAGCTGCCGTCAAGGTGGCCAAGAAGCATATGTACCGTCAGCTAGGAAATGCGAAGCTGTCTTTCGAAGATATGTCGACGGTATTGGTGCAGATAGAAGGCGCCATGAATTCTCGTTCCTTGACACCACTCACGGAGGACCCCAATGATTTAGCCGTTCTGACACCAGCCCACTTTCTCATCGGAACTACACAGTCTGCTCTCCCCGATGCCGAAGTATGCCAGGTTCCGATCAACCGCCTCGACCACTATCCAGCTCTGCAACACCGAGTTCAACAGTTTTGGCATCAGTGGCAGACCGAATATTTGCAGGAACTTCAAAAAGAAAACAAAATCAACGCTCCCAATACAGCAATCCAGCCCGGCCGGATGGTTGTCGTTGTTGATGAGTTCCTAGCTCCCGTCAAGTGGCCTCTAGCGAGAATTATCAACACCATCGAAGGACCAGACGGACTCATCCGAGTCGTCGACCGATCACGAAGATTTGTTTGCTGCCGTTTGAAGTAGACACCCAATGAAGAAACCTGAAATATTTTTGTAGCTATGCTCAATTTGTAACGAAGTAGAATAAGATTTGAAGTATTGTTTGTTGTGATAGGAGATAGATTGAAATTCATGAAATTCATTAATTTTTCAAAATTAACGTTAAAACATTTCTAAGGCAAAATATTTCACATTTCCTAATTTAAACTATTTGTTATATTTCACACACAATGTATGCCTACCGTCTTCAAACAGAATAAGTTTCTTGTAAGATTTAATTTTAATTTTTAGTTTCCTTATCGTGCTTCTTTTAACCCCTTCGAAACGACTTTTTTCACCAACCTCGTCGCTGTAGAACGCGTCAGCGAGGTGCAAATGGCCCAACCGTCCTGAAAGGGTTAAAGGATTTAATATCCACTAGAAGCACATTGCGTAAAAATATTTCAAATTATATACTCTCTTCAAGAATTTTCTTAATAAACTGTTCACAGCCACAACTATTTATTTTTATTTTGTTGTGTGAATTGAGTGTAGACTACCAGGGGGCTCAATTTGAGAGCGGAGGGTCACTCAATTTCCCAAAAATTTGCTAAATAGTGATGTGACTATACAAATCAGCACCAACTTCATAACTATGGAGATGTATGGAGAAAACGTGGCTTAATTTACAAAACTGAAGATAACTTTTGAAAGAAGAAAAAAACATCTCTAATTTTTTGATATGTTATGTATAAATGTCCCAGCTTTCAATTGATGCAAAAATTTTGGAAATCGGTGGTTGCCCTCATGATGAAAAAAATGTTTTGGTATAAACATCCAAGATGGCGGCAAAAATCAATATGGCTGACCCAACTTTTTATTATTGTAAATAGTAGCTTTATCTTTCCTCTTTTCAACAACAATTCGTTTTGAGGTTGTTGTTGGAGAAACTTTCGAGTTATAACGGTTTAAGTGAGCCACCATTTGACCAAAACCGAGGGGTCTGCAAAAATTGTTGTGGCTCTAACTATCGGGGGGGTCCATCAATTTGAGTAACCAAATGCATTTTTCTTACTTTTTAGGCGAGGGCTTTCAGAAAATCGACACCTTAAAGATTTTTGAAGACAAGGTGTAAATAGTGGGCCGGTCTCAGCGAGAATTACCCAAATGCCACTTTGGAGCGAAATTGATCAGTATACAATTAAACATCGGTTGGGAAGGAAAATTTCCTTTTTGTAATTGCGTTACATATTCCCCTACTTTTCACTCGCGGCAAGAGCAATATAACGGCCTTCTTTTCTTCACTAAAACAAAAGTGCCGAAAAGTACTACTTTTCGGCACTCTTAAGAGTGCTGAAAAGTACTACTTTTCGGCACTTTTGCCAGCGCACACTTTTTCCCAACTACCACCACTTCCGTTGATACAGCTGCTGCTTCTATATTCACTGAGCAGCTCGAGTCCGAAACAGGATGATTTAGATTCTGATTCAGACTGCAGATCAGGTGTAGATGCTGTAGCTGGAACTGCTTTCGCTCTTGCCTATGCTGATGCATGACGACGACGGGAGCTTGAAAATTCGTGACACCCAGCCTACCACAGCCTACCTGATCGAACAAAAATACAACGCAGGCATGCTTGGAGGCGCGCGCTCGTGGTTTCTCTTGTTACAGGTTTGTGTTACAAGAAGAGATTAAACTTAACGATATTTTTTGCAATTACAAAAAACTTTGTATGCAACTCGTTGCAAAACTCGATTTTTTCAGCACTCGTCGTATTTATCCAACTCGGCAAGCCTCGTTGGATAAATGTACGACTCGTGCTGAAAAAATCATCATTTTGCAACTTGTTGCATAAATAACTATTTCCGCTTAATTTTGCTCTTCCAAAACTGAATAACGCGATTAAAATCCTACAACAAGTGAATTTAATACTTTAAATGCAAAATTAAATTTTGAAATTTACCCTTAAACGCCTTAAGGTAGGCAATTTTATTTGAAATAAGTAGTTTCTTGTGATGATGTCTATTTAATCATAAAATGAACTTTTTTTTAACTATGTAATGTTCTGATTAGTTACATAACATCCCAATAAAGAGTCCATAAAAATGTTAAAACAGAGAATTTACGGAAAGTCCCATAAGCAATCGATTGTTTAGTAGCAATGATTCCAGCTAAATGAGAAATACATTGCTAATTCCTTAAAAATAAGGCAAAACTATTTTTTTCTAAAAAAAAAATAAAAAATTACACTCATCTCTAGACATCTACGAACCAGATGACGTAAAAAGTTTAAGATCATTACGACGCTTAAGAGTTCCTAGTATGGAATTACAATGTAGTACTCGAATGATCAATTTTACCCCACTGATCAAGACCCCGGTTTACGGTATTTAGGTACGTTTCCGGGGTACGATTGATTCGCCAGCTTAGCCAAAACTTTTAGAACGGTAGCAGAGCTGTACACTCGCATGAGATACACTTGTATGAAAAACTCCCTGCTCCAGTAGATTTTTTGGACTCCATTTTGATCCCACATGAAATGCGCAGAATTTCAGCGCATTCAAAAAAATTTATTCAAAACCATCAACCCTCCTCTTCGAAGTCCGCAAAACGATTGGATGCTTGGGAAAAAGTTAGGTAGGGGAACGGAACCAATCAAAATCAAAATCCCATTTTCATCCCATCAAAATCATATGTTTGAATTTACTTTTAGCTTTCTAGGGCAACGATCCAAACCAACTTGCATGCGATAGAATCGGAAAATTCATTCTCCTAATCAAACTTAGACGTTTTACTATCACCGATTGTGAGACAAACTAATCTAAGGACGATCTCCCCAAACCAATTATTTTGACAATATTCCATTTCACCCACGATATTCCGATACGATGCGTCAAACCTAGTACGAGACAATTAGGTATATCGGCCTCAGGCTGCAAATCTCATCAACACATGCGCCGTAATAACAATAATAATAACGATAAGCCAACGGAAATGTGATATGATATCCTTCCTGTGATACTGCCACAGGTGATACGCTACAAACATCGCTACTGATGATACGCAACGGGCCATTGGCGCGCAATCGTTTGATACAGTGTAAAGTTGGCGCGCTTCAAGACTTGCAACATCGCTTCGCTTTTGATACGAGTAGGTATTAGTTGCAGCATAGAATCCTGATGCCGTGAATGGGAAAGGTATGCCCGTCTGCGGTGTCCTTATCGTGAGACAACGTGGTGTACGCGTACCGTAACCTGGGGCTGAATTTGGCCGTTAGTGATTTCTTTGGATTCGCGTTGTGGTATTAGAAATACTAATGGTTCATAGGTTTTCAATATTTTTTTGTGTTATATGTTGACTGGCGATTTAGTTAAACTGGCTGTCTCCGAAAACTTAAATTTTTACTTTTCAATGTCTGATTATAAAAGATAAATTTTCAATTGTTAACCCTTTTTAAGGCAGTGGTACTATATTGCCACCTACTGTTTTTATTTTTTTCTGTTTTGTAAAAACTTATTCCGAACTTCTTTTTTTGGTTTACTCAAAATAAGGATTACTAACAACGCCTGGTATTTTTTTGGCACTAAACAAAGCTTAAACAATAATTTGGGGGCCATTTGTAGTCTCAAAAAATGGCAAAATTTGACCGCGTGAAGAAAATTAGCTCAAACTTGTTGTAAAACTATAGATTTGGTAAATATTTTAAGAAATAATCAAATTATGGGTTGATATGAGCTGAACTACACAGTTTAAATTATGGGTTAAGCCCTAATCCACTCTAAGGTCTCTTTTCCGGCTTTTTGTCGAAGTCAAAAGAAGAAATGTACCCTAAACGGGCAGTGGCAAGAATATTGCCACCAGCGCTGGTGGCCTAAACGGGCAGTGGCAACTATATTGCCTCCTCAAAAGCTCGTTTTTGGGGTAAACGGGCAGTGGCAACTATATTGCCACCAGCGTTTTTGAGCTGAACGGGCAGTGGCAACTATATTGCCACCTAGATTTTTGAGAGTTTCTTTCAAACAAAAATTGTTTTGTAAATACAATCATGAGTATAATCATTTCCATAATAGTATGCGTTGATTACTCTTCTAGTTTCCTCGGCCTTATAAAGGGTTAAATGTTGTTGGTAAATATTCCGATTTCCGTAGACTAATATTCACCAGCGAAATGCTCACTGTATGGAAATTCACTGGTAAATAATTACAATTATGACCAATTTGCTCCCGGCTTACGGTACTGCCGATGGTGCAAAAGGAATCGCATCCCGCTCTGGGGAGGGTACCTCTTCCGCCAGAAGCACACAGCCCACATGGCACGGTGTGGCCTGATGGTGCTGTCCTCGGTTGACGGTCGGTCGGTGTGCTGCAAAGAAGCAACAGTGTGGCAACATCGTCATCATCATCTGTGCTGTAGTAAGAGGTACACCGAGGACCGATCCGATACGGGAGCCGAAGAAAAAGGTGCTCCTTTTTCGGCGTGTTGCTTTATAAATACGTGTGTTTCAATGCTGCTAATGACATAAAGCTCGTGCCAACCGAAAGGGAAACAACTGAACAATAACGGCCGTGGAGTGTGGAAAGACCTGAACCTGTGCCAAAGGGGACATAAGCAACAGTTGCCCAGTTTAGTGGCCGGAAGGGTTCAGTGGAACAAGTGTGTTGTATTTGTTTAGTGCTTTATGCTTGGGATATAAAGGCAAGTGGCGAACCAGTTGCTGTGAATAGAATATTGGTCATTCTTCAAAATCTAGCTAACAGACAAGGTGTGAACCCAATGTTCACAAGAAGACGAATTCCGAAATATGTGCTTGGTGGTGATTCTCTGGAAAAGTGCAATTTTAAACGTTTTGTTTTAGTCATGCAAAACTTTTTCTGTGGATGGACGACTGAAATGGCAGTGTAAATAATTGAACAGTGTTCTATTTTAAAATTTAGATCAGTTGACAATACCTTAGGGGCCAATAAAAGTTAGTCTGGTGGTATTTCCGGCACCAAAGGCATGATGGATGAGTTTGCGATAAAAAAAAAGAAACCTTCAGGGCAATAGTACTGTATGCTGAAAGTATCGTTGTAATGGTAGTTCTAACCGACAAGCAGGATAGACGCGAGTATACAAATGAAAATTGTAAAACCGTTGGTGCCATATGTGGTGATGCAATTAAAATATTCAAATAATCCACCCAATCTAATGGAATAGCACTGTTCTGCTGGGCTAAAGTAGTTGGTTTTGCAGCTGTTGATCGAAATGCTGCACTCCACGTGTGGCTTGTAAACGTGACCAACAACGGTTACATATCACTTTCACACGAACAGATTTAAATTTGGAACATTTTCCGACGGTACGCGTTCATATTACATGATGATAGAATAGAGCCTTTGGGCATACAAAGTAAAATATCTACAATACATCGATAATACATTGGAAGGATGTATTCTTTTGTATTAGATATTATTACAATTTAATAACGATATTTCACCATTATTGTGATTTTCGTGTCAGAAATCTATATTGTATAAGAGAAAACGATTGACAACTCAGTACATTTTTTTATATAGTGAAATATTGTACTTGCATTAATCAAAATTATGTTAATGCAAATTGAACAAACCCAGCGCAATTACAGTGACCGGCACAAAAAAAGATCCACCATATAGTGGTTTCAGTTTCTAGTGAAAACTACATGAAAAAATGATAAAATATATTTTTCAATGAATGTATTACATCCATTTTACATTGTTTTAGTAATCTGTGTTGAAAAATATTTGGTTTTTGAGGAATAAAAATGATTTCTGATGAGATTGGGGAAATTTCTTAAAAATTGGGTATGACAGAAAAATAGATCCACTTGGCACTAATTCTGAAACTTCAAAATTTCGCCAAATTTTCACACGTTTTGCTTCTTGGTTTATGATCTTGTGATATTTTTGACATGTGAAATTTATATTGACATCAGTTTCATCAATTTTAGGGTGATATGGGACGAGTTTATTGTCCATGGTTAATATAATAGGTAAAATGTTCTATATACTACAGAAACTATCTGTAAGCAAGAATGAACGCTATTAAACTACAATACAACAGTGATTGAGCTTGCAGACATACAGGAATGTACTTTTTTGAACAATTTTTAAGAGTTTTGGTCGACTAATGCAAAGAAATGCACATGCCGTGGAGATTATTAAGGATTATTTGATATTCGATATTTTTTGATAACTCAAAACACACTCACGTTTGTGTATCGCAATGATCACCTCCATCTGCTTGAACTAAAGCTTGCTGGAGGTATATTCTATCATATACACAATGATAATTGGGTTCTTTAGGGGTATCCGGATTATTTCATAATCGGATTCTCCGCCCCAAAATTGGTCTAAGTCCAAAATTTTATAATTTTTGGAGTCCGGGAACTATTTTTAAAATGCATTTAAAGTTTGCATGGGGATTTTTTTTGTTCGGGTCGAACTGTCATTCTATCGATTGAACTGTCATTCTATCCACGAAAATAAAAACTGTTTTGTTAATTTGACCATCAAAACAAAGGTGTTGGAATCGAATAAAATCACGTTATACTTAGAAAAATGAGCTCTTTCGATTAGGCTATAGAAATTAGCAATATTTTATTCATTAAACAACCCAATTACAAATTTTCAATGTATTACAAGTGGTACACATGGTGCGCACTTATAATATTAACTTGCAAAACAAAAACAAACTGGTGGTAAATTATGCGCACAAATGAAATGAGTGATTGCAAGAGAGACTAACGTCAAATCATGTTGGTGTCTTCAGCACATATATTCCTTGCATTCCAACGAAAAGTATTGCAGAAGACAGCTAGATGATCTGACGCTTTCTTTTTTGTAAACTTTTGATTCTGCGAATGGATGTATTGAAGCGACAGTGGAATTTGATGGTTAAAGTTAACATTATGATTGAACACCCGTTTGTACCACTCAAAATATATTGAAATCTAGTAATTATCAAAGTGTATATGATGAAATATACCTCCAGCAAGCTTTAGTTTACGCAGATGGAGGTGATCATTGCGATACACAAACGTGAGAGTATTTTGAGTTATCAAAAAATATCGAATAATATCAAATAATCCTTGATAATCTCCACAGCATGTGCATTTCTTTGCATTAGTCGACCAAAACTCTTAAAAATTGTTCAAAAAAGAACATTCCTGTATGTCTGCAAGCTGAATTATTGTTTTATTGTAGTTTAATAGCGTTCATTCTTGCTTACAGATAGTTTCTGTAGTAAAGAGCAAATATTACCTATTATATTAATCATGAACAATGAACTCGCCCCATATCACCCTAAAATTGTTGAAACTCATGTCAAAATAAATTTCACATGTCAAAAACATCACAAGATCATAAACCAAGAAGCAAAGCGTGTGAAAATTTGGCGAAATTTTGAAGTTTCAGAATTAATTGCCAAGTGGATCTTTTTTTCTGTCATACCCAATTTTTAAGCAATTTCCCCAATCTCATCAGAAATCATTTTTATTCCTCAAAAACCAAATATTTTTCAACACAGATTACTAAAACAATGTAAAATGGATGTGATGTATTCATTGAAAAATATATTTTATCATTTTTGTATGTAATTTTTACTAGAAACTGAAAACACTATATGGTGGATCTTTTTTTGTGCCGGTTACTGTATTTTTGCTTTGACGGATTATTCAATTACTTTTTTTTATTTGTTTATTCCACTGGTGTTGTTTAGAAACTACATGATAATTGTTCGGGTAATTAATATTCTGGAAATATACCAGAGCAGAAATAAAAGTTTTGAAGTCATCTTACAGTAATCATTAAGTGTTCGTGCTAGTGGCTGGACTAGCAGGTTCTTCAGGGACGACATTTCACATGTAGAATAAGACATACTGTACAAATTACATTTTATTTACTTGCCCGGGACAGATACTGTACAAACTAGCTTACGTTGTGGATATAACTGATTGTCTGGAACAATGGGCAGCCGCACTCGTATACTGGCTACAGTGGTAGGGTTCAGCACCGGTAAACAGCTGCATGGGCGGCGGTGTTGTCCCAACATACTCCCCGCCTTGAAGTATTATCTTCAATAAAAGGATGGTTGACGCACTTCGGATGAGGTCCATGATTTGTTCGAATCGATGCAAGCTTCCGATGAGTTGATTTTCGTCGTCAGAGATTTCCGCTGTGGGCCACTTTACTGACGAGACTTCAAGCAACATTGGTGTCTTGAAATTCAAACTGGGCACAGATTGAAGGTAACGGGGGACGTGAAGTCCCGCCAGGATGCTTTGAGTCATCCCGGAAAGAATAGCTGTGAGAAGCACTGCACACATTCACCTTCAATCAAAACGACCCAAATCCAGGGCAACGAAGTGATCTCATTCATCATTCCATTGGTGAGGTAGTAAAACGAACACTACACAAGCACAGGCGATCTGCAACAGCGTTGCACTGTAGGTAGAGCTGGTGGCATTTGCATTGTTTGCCGCGAGGTTTGCCGGTAATAAAATGCTTCGATCGGGTTGATGATGGGATGAGCCTTATTAATCGATTGTGAATTTGTCGCACAGGTCACGGCACCATTATGTTCGTGCTAGTGGCTGGACTAGCAGGTTCTTCAGGGACGACATTTCACATGTAGAATAAGACATACTGTACAAATTACATTTTATTTACTTGCCCGGGACAGATACTGTACAAACTAGCCTACGTTGTGGATATAACTGATTGTCTGGAACAATGGGCAGCCGCACTCGTATACTGGCTACAGTGGTAGGGTTCAGCACCGGTAAACAGCTGCATGGGCGGCGGTGTTGTCCCAACATTAAGATTATACAAATTTACAAAAAAGGTACCGTGATTTCGGGTGAAATTGATCACTTTTCACAGTTTTTGGCTTCTAATTTTTAAAAAGTTGTCGATATGGTCAAACTCAATGCTTTAAATCAAGTACGATCACGAGTTTCATCAGTCAACGAGGTTGAAACTTTTACTGCAAATCGTTTTATTGCAATAAATATCATTTAAAATAAAAAATCAGAAATTTTAGTTTCGGGGTGAAACTGATCAGTCAATGAAATATCTTTGTAATTGCTGAAAATAAATTTTCCATCTGAATTGTCCACCCCAGAATGCGAAAAGCTTTGTAAAGCTTATACAAGTTTAGTAAATTCTTAATTATTTAAATTTTAGGTTTAATAAATCTAAAGAAACGCCTAAAAGTATGCAATTTTCATACTAAACAAGTCATTACTTTAGCAAAAGTACAATTTTATGCAAAAATATCCATGTTTATAGAACTTTTGATGATGAAATCGGGTTTAGCGAACACTTGGCAACTATAAACATCCATTCGAATATTTATTCCATGTGCGATACAGCTACGATAACAAAAGTTTGAAAGTGCCTTTGGAATTCGCCATACACGCAGTTTCGGAAAATATCAAATTTAATATAGAAATATGTAAACTCATAGTTCAATAACCCTTGAGCCAGATGAAGATCATTTTCAACAAATTGTTTTAAGGCGAAACTGGAAGCATTTCCTCACTTTTTGGTTTTGGATTTTTTATTAAATAACAAAGTAATATTTTCAAATTCGGTTTTCGTGCACATGTAGAGTATGGATCAAGGTATCTTCTGATTTTTGTTTTTTTGCGGTGGAAAATGTTTTTCATTTTTACAGAAACCATTTTTGAACAAAATTCTAAGCTTTATTTTTGACAAACAAAAACTGGCTTCACGTCGATCAATTTCACCTCACTGATCAATTTTACCCGAAATCACGGTATCTATTTCTATTAGCTTTTGCGTCCCTGGCGTATTTTACGCACTAAAATTTAGATGTTCATTTGGTTCTATTTTCTTCAACTTCTATCCGATTATGATGAAAATTTGACATAACAACCAGAAATGGCTTCCATTTTATAGAATGCACCGGTTGGTCAAATTGTATGACCGGTTCCGGATTTATACGGCAGCCCAGTAGGGTATGTCGGTTGGTCAAATGAGACATTTTCGTTATTTTTTACGAATCTTGTATGGGACAATAAGTTTTTACATCTGAATCATAAAGTATTTATATTTTTGGATACTTTAAAGTCATTCAGAACTATATTGGCCTGTTCCGAATTCCGAGGTACCGTAAAACGGAGTATCTTCGATAGTTTTTCTGCACGTAGTGAATTTAGCAATCGAATCTTTAACTGCGTTTTTTTTTGTTTTTACTGTACATTAACATATTAATTTGTGCTACGCATATTGAGTTCTCTTTTTGAGTTGCATTAAAAATCTCCATCAATAAATTTCGGACACAGTTTGTAGTTAGAACTACAAACATGAAATTTCAAGTCAATTCATATATTTGGGCGTTAATCGATTTCAATTTGTCAATAATATTCAAATAGTTGAATCGACCATTCTCCCATTTAAACAGAGCTGTAACATCCTCAGCGGTAGGAGAAAATGGATCTCCTTAGTGATCCATTCCATCCTTCTGGATTAACTTCCTCCAGATTACCCAACTTAACTCAATATTTATCACTATAGAAATCAACAACCGACATGCGATGCACTATACTTATTAGACTGCATTACTCACATGCACAATTGCAGCAATTTAGGAAAACGGTATTTTAAAAACTACTAAATGCTTACTAAATTTGTTGTAACACAGAAAATGTTGTTTTTCCATTTGAACGTGAAAAAATTGCACAAAAAGTTAAGAGAAACATGGTGTTAAACGTTCATATCAAAACCCTATATATCCTCCTACAATTCGTTAATACAGAGTATTGGTTATTCAAACCGAACTTAGCATTTATTAGGAAAAACTTCTGTTGACTAAAGACAGTCATATGAGGAGGTTAGAAACAAAGGAATGTAAGTGACAAAACCCCACCTTTGAGCAAATGAGGTTTAAAGTTTTTCACCAACTTAAATTCCGTATAAAATGTATGGAGTTCCAAATCGACCCACTTAAATTCCGTACAAAATGTATGGAGTTCCAAGTCGACCCACTTTTCTCCGATGCATTGCATTGTTTGCAATCATCGTAAAAATAATCGTAAATAGTTCCTAAAAGCTTGTAATCTGAAGAACTTTTTGATATGCTCAGCTCAAAATCGACAAAATGGTCACTTACACTCCTTTTCATCTGTGCCACGCATGTATTGACATACATACATCATTAATTCTAAAAACAAAAGAATATGCGTAAAATTTCATGTACCGTCGTGCTACTTTTGAAATGCGGGGCTACTTTGGACACTTCTGGAGCAACATTTGAAAAGGGCCCAAGAGGTCTTGTGTCTTTTTTCTAAAACGCTCCGTAGGGCATAACAGCAGCCCGCCCACGCAAATGAACACCGTTATCCGAAAGATCGATGTTTGCTCTATTTGATAACGGTCTTAGTTTTTGTAAATAAGCTGAGGGAGGCTCAGGAGCGACGTGTGAAGTCATTGTTTACCAATGCTTGTATGCCCTTTTCAAATGTTGCTCCAGACTTATGAATATAGATTTTTTTTAATTCAAAATATGGTTCAAATCTGTTTTATGTCTTTGGAACTACATATTATGTAGCAATATTTTCCCCTTCATTTGTTTGAAATTGTTTTTAAAACAGACCCTTTATTGCTTGCCAGGATGTGCAAAAACATCGAAGAAACTTACAAATATATAACACGTATCAGATCATTTGCTTTGTAGGCATTGTACAGTTCATAAATGTTGAAGAGTTGATCCATTCATTAAAGATGTATCAATGTAGCATATACAGTCGAATATTTGTATCGTAATACATTATAAATGACCGTTTCACCTGAATGAAGGATTGATGGTCCCTTTTTTATTAAAACACAATATCAAATTGTTCATAATATCTATGGTAGCACAGAACCATCTAAAAACGCATATATTTATTGATATCAAATATGACATAGTATACTACAGTATTGGTACAACGTGGTTTTGTGAATAATCATGGAATTTCAAATGCAGTTGTGTTATAGTTAAAATTATCAAAGTAGCCCCCATCCAGTGTTATACACGGTATTCAATAAGTTCGATTCAGATACACCATATAACTTGAATTAATTTCACATCTGTAATTCAGATTTTCAAAGTAAATGTATTTATTGAAAGGTCATATAACACTGAACAAGTACAGCATATGGTTTTGAATAACGTCTTCCTCTACTTTTTTTATAAGCCTTAGATGTATCGAAAGTTTGTTAGCTTCGGCACGCTGGAAAATTTTTCGAAAAGTTGCTCATGCTACAGAAGTCTAAAACGTTGACTTTTGAGTTTACATCTCACTATACTAAATTAAAATAACTAAATTAATAGTCAAAAGCTTTACACTGCTATTTCAGTGATGATATTGCGATGAATTTGCAACTATAGTCAAATTGTTCTTGTTTCTTTGAAAAAGGCATAAATACAATATATAAAGCCAATTTTGGTCAACATTTGCCTAAATTGGGATATAATCAAGTTTTGGAAAAGATAATTATGGGTTAAACTGAGATATAACGCAGCCTTGTTTTTTTTATAAAACAATAATCATTGAAACTGGTACAGCGACAATTTTAGCAATTTTAAAGATCAAGATAAAATGACTCCGTACTTCGCACAATCCAAATCTTATAGAATATTTCGTATGGTCATAGTTACTACCACTAATGCTGAGAACAACAACCTAATTTGATTTAACTTAACACCATTACTCAATGAAAACTAGACGAAATACCAATGAAAGACTTGCATGCCGGACGAAAGGAACTTGAGACACATTTGCAATTATAATAAAAGGATAAAGGACAGTTTATTTCAAAACACATACTGTATTTGATCAGTATTATATGAGCTTTTAATTAATACATTCACTTTAAAAACCTGAATTACAGATAAGACATATGTATATTAAATTTGATTGTGTATCCGAACTTAATGAACACCGTGTATGAGATGTGTACGATTATTGTAAGAAAAACTTTTGTTTTGTTTATTAATGGACTTTGCATACATCCAACATACAGTATCAGAGAATAAAAATGCACCAAAACCGTTTTCGGATACAAACTTCTCAACTTCACATTGCCATATCTCAGTTATTTCTCAACCGATTGTTTTAATTTTTAATTTCTGAGACGACCTACAATCATTTCAATTTTCAAAAACTACTGAAAAACTTCAGTGATAACTATTGCTACAAAAGTTACAGATAGGTTAAATTTTGACAATAAAAATGCACCAAAACAAAACATTAGCTAGCAAAAAATGCTGAAGTCAAATCATGCATCATGCATCAAATCGGCAATGCTTTTGGGAATTTCTTCGCAAATTTGTTTGGAAATTTTTCGGCAATTCCTTTGGATTTCGAAAAACTCCCTAGCATTTCCTATAACACAGGTAGACCAGCTTGGAATGATGCGTTACGGTGTAAAGTGCCCCACACAATGCATACGTTTGCGTGTGCGTGACACTAGTTTGACACATTTCCCATGGGAAAACTGTCAAAACAACGCAAACCTCGACGGAACGGACGCTATGTGTTCCAGGCTTAAGATCTACCGCATTAGGTTTTGATCTTGCTATATTCCTGACAGATAAAGCCATCAAATTTTGATTTAGTTTTTTTTTCTGTGTTTTTGTTTATGTGTTTGCGTGTTCTTTTGGGAATTCTTCCCGAAATTCCTTCAGCATGTTCTTTGAGAAATCCTTAAAAGATTTCTTTTTGAATGCTTGCGGAATTTTCTTTGATAAACACATTGAAATCCTTTCCCGATTTTCATTAAAGAACTGCTTCGGTAGCTCTCATACATATTACTTCAATAATTTCTTTGATTTATTTTTCGGCTACCTCTAAAGGAACTTCCTGGGCAACTCCATTAGGATTATTTATTATTCTTGATCGCCAAACCTGATTTACAGCTCTATTGTCAGGACAAAGACAATTTAAACATTGCCAAACTGTATTATATTCTACTGTATCGAACTGGTAACTTTTTGTACTGCTTCTACCCATACGTTCTACCCTATCATTGTTGTATAAGCATAAACATGCTGTGCCGTCGGAGTGCGATAAACTGACCAAGTGACGCTGACGCAGCGAGAAGGGTCACGTATCCACTGCGCTCGAGACTTAGCAAAGTAAGGAAGAGAACATAATAAAATATTCTAGTTTGAACCTCCAACGTGAACAGATCATTCTGTTTTACTTCGAACTCCCCCAACAACCTATGTTATGTTATTGGATGGCGATCCTGTCAGGAGCCCGAACCTGCAATCTTCTAAGGGGGAATAACAACTACCGAAAATATCGGGGCTGGGAATCAAACCCATGACCATTCGCTTATTCCATTGGGTTTTTTTCAGCCTGATTTTTGGAAATTCGGATTTTTCCTGTGACAGTGTCCATAAGAATTCCCTCGGAAATTGTAATATCAGTTCATTTAGTGTTTCTTTTGGAAACCGTAATTCCTTTTTTATATCTTTAGTATCGCGATTGTCAGCATACGGCTGGTTCATCTCTCCGTAATTCCTTTGTTGATTCCATCCAAAACAAATCTGTTTGAAATTCCTTCATCAATTGGAAATATCTGAGTTTCATAAAAAATATATGAGAAATATCTAAAGAATTGACAGAAGGAACCCAGAAAGAAACTGCCGAAGGAATTCCCAAAGAATTGTGGCAGAATTCCAAAATTTTAAAGTTGATGGCGGAAAGAATTTCTAGTTTAATTGCCGTTAGTAGTTGCCTTTGAAATTTCTGAAAATAATTATAAAAGAATTACCAAAGGATTTTCCAAAACAAAATAAAACTGATAGAGAGTACAAGGTAGTTGCCAAAGGATTTTCCGAATAACTGTATAAATTTCATTAGAACTTTTAAATATATTCACAACCGAAATTTAAAAAAAAATAAACTTTCAAAGAAATTGCCGAAAGAATCCCTAAAAGAATTCCCGAAGCAGTTTTTGGATGTACATTAAAATACAAAGCAATTACAGAAGCGATTTCCATAAAATAACTAAAAAAAATTTCAAAGGCGTTGCAAAAAAAAAAATCATAAAACAATTTCCACATGAGTTTACAATGTAATTAATGAGCAAAATATCAATTAAACTGCCGCTAAAAATTCAATTTTATGATTGTTTTGTTTGTTTGTTTGTTTGTTTGTTAATTAAAATTCATTTACTTCAAACATAAATTTCCAAAGTAAAAAAAAAATCCCAAAGAAAATACTGAACAATTTCCGATTCCGAAAAAAAAAAACCATTTCAAAGATATCGCCACAGCAATATCCGAAAAAATTGTCAATGATATTTCCACAGAAATTGACGAAGGAGTTCCGAAAGAATTGCTGACAAAGTTTGTAAATATCGGTACGAAAATTTTCAAAGAATTTGACAAACAAATTTAAAATGCACTACTAAGGACATCCACAAGGGACATCCACAATTCTTAAAAAATAATAATCGAAGGCATCGTTAGGGGAGTTTATGGGAATAACCGAAGCAATTAATAAATTATTAGCTGAAAAAAGATCTAAATGCCTAAGCGAATAAATAAAAAGAATCCCTGATAACAAACCATAAGAATTCACAATGTTCAAAATATTTTCTAATATTAAAATATTCTTGTATGAAACTTATTTTATTAAAAAAAAATGTTCTAAAATGTATACTTCTCACAATCTCAATATTATTAGAAAATTATTTCTTTTTGTTTCTAAGCAATAAAACTAGTAGGGTTATTCGCTAATTGTTGAACACCACCCAAATGTTGAACAGTTTCTGAAAATTTTATTATAAATCTAACTTGAGTAATTTTCGCTCAACGTAAACGTATGATGTAGATGCGTATACATGTGTGTCACGATATTGCTCCAATTAAGTTACAAAATTATACATATTTTACGTCAAAAATGATGATTGCAAATTTTGTACCGCTGATGACACGAAAAATTGCACAATTCTTAAGATTATTATTAAGAAATTGTTCTTACGAAATAAGCTTTGCTGGCAAATCGACCACAAATATCGAAGTCACACCATAGTTACAAGAACTGGAAGAAAGTCCTTAACAGTTTAACATTGTTTAAAATTACATTTTCATTGTAATTTCATTTGTAAAAAATATATTTTTTATCACACTATAAGGCTGATACATATTCTATTTTGACTTTTTGTCTCCCCCCCCCCCCTTCTAAATTTTTTGACTGGATTTTGCATTTTGAGGGGGCAGATAAAAAAATATTTATCAAAATTTCGGGTCTTGCTCAAAATTCTTTAACAAATCCGATGAGTTTTTAATATAGCAGCTCAAGTTGGTTATCGAATAATTATAACCTTCTCTAGAATCTTTCTAACTTCGTGTAGAATAGCCCGATCTTTTCCAAATTTGAACCACTGATGCAAAACTAGTTGATGAAATTACAGTAAAATTAACAGAATATTTGATGCCCTTTTCGAAAAATTACAGCTAGTTGAACATTTCTTGAAAAAGTAAAAAAAATACCTGTCCCAGTTATTTTGTACGTCACAAGTTGGTGCGTATGTAATTGCTAATTAGCTATGAATAAATTATTTTTACTAATTGAGTGATGACATCGAAGTAGAAAACGATTAATTAATAAGGATTAGTTGAAGTTCGGTGTTACAGTGTCAAGTCTCTAAAACGATAATTTAGAATTCGTCGCCACATTGCTGCAGATCCTAAAACTCCAGACAAACAACATTGCCTGAGCCTGAGTTCTTAACTTCGTGTTTTGTAAGCATTTCCAGAGATGTTGGTGGAACGGAGTCTATGTCTGCCACCGTTAATGTGCTAAAAGCTTGCTTTTATACTATACCCAGGGAGTTAAAAGACGCCCGAAAGTAATCGCTTGTAACTGCACTCTTCTAACTATGTTCAAAAAACAAACTCCTTACGATACATAACAAGCAATCAACTTTGACAGATGTTTGATTGAAGGGAAGATTACATACACAATAACAAATATTCGCTATGCTAATACCTAATACAAATACCTAAGCTTCATGGCAGTGTCAATAAAACAAACCGCAATGGAAAGCTGAGTTCATCTCTCCATAAAAGACTAAGGTAGCAGAAAAATAACAATGCCTACAGGCGAAGATTCCTGCGATGATGAATTTATTCGGATGTCAACCGCAGGATTAAATTCGCGATATTGATTATTTTTTTGTTCTGTTGTACTACTTGGCGTACATCTATCCCATATTTTGCCACGTTTATCCGCACGGTGACTATGCATGATGCTTTTCTGATGGGGCTTCAATATCTGGCGAAATTGTCTGCACGTATATAGGTGAGTTGGCAAAATTCTACCCGGCCGACAAGGGTGGTCAACGAAACTATCCGACCGGAAATAATGCATTACCGGCACGTACGCGATTAAAGCAATTATCGAAACTGTCGCCAAAGTGATGGGACATAATTTTAGATTCGAATAGATTGAAAACCACCACGTGGTTTTGATGTCATTTTTTTTACATGTGGCATAGTTACCGCGTAGCAATGGACAGCATGCAAATTGAGCATAAATGTGGTTTGACATGTCTTTTATGAGGTTATGAATTCCAAATGAACCCGAAATGAGTAGATCAACCGTCTAACATACACTTTTTTATTTTGCTTTAACCACAACTGTCAGTAAATACAGTATGCGACTGAACTGTCCATAATCACATATCACCAGCATGCGACAAAAGCATTGGAGGAAATGGATACCAAAAGTTGCAATATTTGCTAGTATGGGAACTGAATAAAAAATGATTACAGTGAGCTATTCGTACTTTGAAAGAAGCACGACGACCATCAAAAATAATCACAGGACTGCCACCTGAAATTTCTCTAGAAGCTTCACCACGAGTTGCCGCTGCAGTATCACCAAAAAATACTTTAGGATTTCCACTGGGAGTTCGGTAAGAAGTTCAATCGCGTTTTTTTAGGAAATCCATCAGAACTTTGAATTAACCTTCACATACCCGCACCCCGACAACCCATTTTGAAAATGCTGGCATTTCGACAATTTTCATCCGATTTTTATAAGTCACCCTTAATCGATCATAAATTGGTGCAAGTTTATTACACCCAAGTGGTCATGTAATATCCGGAACCATTCTGAAGATATTCCGGATTTTACTCAAAGTCAATGCTCCGGAAATATTTCGAAAATATAGAATGAGCAAAAGTCTACGAGGGGGAGAGGGCTGGTCTGACAAGGACAAAAATGAATCTTCGTAGTGATCGGCTATTTTTCATCATGGCGTCACGGACAACAAATTTGAATTTATAAGTAAAGCTGCCTTACGGAAGAAGGCTAGGAGCATGACATGGAAAAGCCCCTCGAAGATTCCCTCCAACTTCTGTGTAGACTGCTCTGTAAGAGCTATTACATCTCATCACTTCACAGATTCGCATTGGCACTCTGGCAGAGACCTTCAAAACAGGCCCTTTATCATGATCTTCAGCGCAAAGAGTATGGCAGTCGCGAGCACAACATGCCACTCATTTCGCTCTTTCTCATTCAGTCCTTAGCACACATCGTTCGAAAACTGCGAGTGCTTGCAGGTCATCCTCGAGCATGGTCCATGTCTCGTGACCGTAGAGAACCACCTGTCTTTTACTTAAGTATCATGTCGTTCAGTTCGACCTACCATCATAAATTTTGTTTCAGTCTCATTCTCCAACAGCCCGACTTTATGCTTCACGGTAAATTTTTAGGATTTTTCTGGCTTTTCAGTCCGATTGTGAGTTCAAAAACAATCTTATGTTCTCTTACTCCGACGTCTCGATCCGTATCGGATCTTTCTCAAGGATTCGAGTTATCGATTGCTTTCTCGTCATTTGGATTTTTCAATCTCTCAACCGTCATTTGATTTTTGTGGAAATCCGTTTTTTACACGGAAAAACCACAAATTTGATTTGACTAATCGGGATTCGGACCGCTTTCGATACTTTCGATACTATCTATCTACAATTGTAGATAGATAGTATCGAAAGCGGTCCGAATCCCGATTAGTCAAATCAAATTGTACAATTGTAGATAGATAGTATCGATAGTATCGAAAGCGGTCCGAATCCCGATTAGTCAAATCAAATTTGTGGTTTTTCCGGGTAAAAAACGGATTTCCACAAAAATCAAATGACGGTTGAGAGATTGAAAAATCCAAATGACGAGAAAGCAATCGATAACTCGAATCCTTGAGAAAGATCCGATACGTATCGAAACGTCGGAGTAAGAGAACATAAGATTGTTTTTGATCTCACAATCGGACTGAAAAGCCAGAAAAATCCTAAAAATACACCAAGAACAGTCGTAACCAATTGGCAAAACTTCACGGTAAAGTAGATGAAGTCCCCTAAAGCTTTCCTTTCCAAATTTAAATGTTGGTTATCCCTAACCTCGAAACAGACGCAATAAGTACTTCGGGTCCCCAAACTAACATAATACTACATAATGTATTAAGAAATTATTTCAAGACCATGTGACTTGAATAAATACAATCCCTTTTATTGGTTTGAAATGGAGAGAAATCGAGTTACAATGAATCTTTTTTGAGTTATATTCTTCGTACTTCCATGACTTACTGTGTGTTTTATATATTATCATAAAATGCTAATCACTTAAATACGGCAATCTTATCCGACTAATACCATTAGGGTGATTCGCTAATTGTTGAACACTACCCAAATGTTGGACAGTTTCTGAATTATTTATTATAAATCTTACTTAAGTAATTTTCATCCAACGTAAACGTATGATATAGATGCATATACATGTGGGTCACGATATTGCTCTAATTAATTTACAAAATTATACATATTATATGTCAAAAAAATTGATTGAAAATTTAGTACCGCTGATGACATGAAAACTACACAATTCTTAAGATTAATGTTAAGAAATTGCTGTTACGAAATAAGCTTTACGGGCAAATCAACCACAAATATCAAAGGCACACCATAGTTACAAGAACCGGAAATATGTCCTTAACAGTTTAACATTGTTTAAAATCACATTTTCATTGTAATTTAATTTGAAAAAATATTTTTCTTATCACACTATCATTATGCATCCATGATCCAATTGTTGAACACTGGCATAACCAACGATGTCAGCATTACTGCTAGAATTTTTTTCACTTTACCTAACCGTGCATATCATGGGATTTCAAGGGCGTTCCAGGGATGTTCTAGGGGAGTTCCAGTGGGCTTCAGAAAGATTCCAGTGGTTTTCAATGGGTTTCACGGGCATTCCAGAGTTGTTCAAGAGGAATTCAGAGTGTTAAAGGGGTCCCAGAAGTATTTCAAGGCATTCCAGGAGGTTCAGGACCAACCCACGTGTTTCAGGGTAGTTCCACGAGTGTTCTTGGGGGTTGAGTGGGTCCCATGGGTTTCCAGAAGTGTCTCAGGGGCTTTTAAAGGCATACTTTTCTTATGTCGTTTTCGCTTATAATCAAATCTTTTCAGCCATTTGTGCATCTAGTCATGTTTAAATCGATTTCAGTCCACTAGAGCTCTCTTCAAATGAGTGATTCCTTGTCATTTAAATGAATTGTCACTAGCTCGGACTAGCTGGGCACAAAACACGAAAAACCCGAAAAAAATCCGCCAGAGTGAAAAAATATCGGATGTCGGGTCAAAGTCGGGTCAAATTTTATCAAATGTTGGACCACTGTTGGACTCACATCGGATAACTGTTGGGTCTACGTTGGGTTTGGTGGCCAAAATAAAAACAGGTGAATGATAGGTTGATGTCGGGTTATACGTCATCAATTTCGAACAAAGCTTCAACCGTTCAACAATTGCACAATGGTCCGAGGACCAACATTAAGTGGAAAAAATTAATAACTCAAAAACCATCCAAGATAGAGTCTTCATGTCTTCTAGACATTTGCTCGTGAGTCCAAGCCGCGTTATATGCAAAAGTGTCCTAAACGCCAAATCTTAAAATACTTCATATTTCAGCACCTAACTTTTTTATTTCAAAAGATATCGAAATAAAATGTTCTGCAAAGTTGAAGAAGGTAAAAACCCCGACAACTTTCTCGAAGAGCAGTTTTTTCTATCTCTTCAATCTGAGGAGATATAACTTATTGAAGAAATAAAAAGTCCGAAATCGGTTTTTTTGTCATATGTCAAAAACTATCATTTTTTCAAGCCTACTATGTTCAGAGCAATTGTACATATTGCCAAAATACACATTTCGTCAGAAGACATCAAAGCTGTTCGATGTTTCTATCAAAAGATATAAGTATTTTTGTACTTTTTTAAGCCAATTTTTCTAGCGTAACATTTGAAAAAGGCGCAAGTGAATCTTTAATTTTCTCCCACCACCGGATCTAGTATGACAAAAACTGCATTTTAACAAAATTTGGAGAGGGTGTTTTTTTGTTTTGCGTTTTAAATGTGATTTGACTATGACCGTATTTTAGGCATCAAATTCACGAAAAATGACATCCATAATGTCCGAGTTCAACATCTACTCGTGTTTCAAGATCACTTATCTTAAACATTCGAGTAGCGATGAACCCAATGTTGTCTTTTTTGTTTTGTTTTGTTCCTTCGTGTAAGTGAGCAAAAATATAAAACAAATTCCCTATAGTTTTTCGATTTCTTAATTCATCAGATAGGGTATCGGGATGCTTCGTTGGCATAGTCCCCTCGTTCGGCCTATCTTAACGTTACCCAAAAACTCAAACAAACATGCCGAACTGGATATCGGAAAAGCTTTGCGCCAAACAACTGTAACATTTCGTTTCAATTTTAGCACTTTGGAGTATTAAAATTGTATGAAAATGTCACTTTGTTTAGCTTTTGTAGAAGCCATGATTCTTCGGCTTAGTGGGTAGTCTATACATATGATCCTAAATGGCATGATTCTGGAATATTTAGAATTGCCTTTTCAATAACTGAACATTTTATGCGACGGTCAAAGATGCTAGTTTGAATTTGTATGTTTGTTTTTAACGAATAATAACTATTTTACAAATTACATGTGGGCCGAATATTGAGGACATTTTTTTCACTATGTACCCAAATCTTGGCCCATCAGTAAAGTGACGTCAAAAACACCGATAAAGTGACGCCAACAACATTGCTTGCGTAAGAACCAGAAAGAACGAAAAGAAAAATAGATTTTGTGTGCGGTGACTGTAAAAATATAACACAATAATCGGGTTGCATTGTTTTCGTTACTAAAAAAAGAAAGAACTTTAGTTTAAGTGATTTATTTATAGTTTTTTGAAAATTAGGCTCCGAAAATGTAATTTGAAAGTATGATTGGTGAACAAACAGAGATAATACCTCAGCAGAAATATTGAAAAAATGAGATAATAAGTGGTTCTAGTGCATGGAAAGCAATAGGCCAACGTTGTATCCACTAATAGGCCAATTTTTGTACCATAGACCAACGTTGCATACCATCGCATCGAATCTTTTCAACCTAATTAAGTAAATTCTTGAATATCTGCATTAGTTCACTTCCAATTTGTGAAACATGCATTGCCTAGAGTACGTAATAGGGCCAACATATTATTTCTAGTGCTATTGATTCATGACTTATGGTCAAAATTGTCAAGGCGGTTTGCAAATTAGGCCAAGGAATGATCCATATACCCTATATGCATCTGGAGATCGTATGCAAATTTTAAATTGAATTGTGGACCGTCCAGTTTTATATGTTTGACATATATATTATGAAAGGCCTTTGATCCTAGGATAGGATGCGACACGTAGTCAGTCAATTTGAGACCAATTTGCTGTCAAACGGAGACCAGTCGCTGATTGGTCGAAATTGATATCCGTTTGCTGCGATCATATCGCTTTGTTGTTGGCTTGGCCGTATTGCTAGTTTGTAGGTTTAGCATTTGATACCAATATTTAAAATCATTGTATTTTTTTATTCAAGCTTTATCGCCTCAAATATGTCAGCATTCAAAAGCAAATCAACCTAATGTGACTCCCATGGCTTGACACCGGTTAAAACCATTGATTTGGTGCAAAATCAATTGATTTTTTGATAGATTTCATCATAATTGAAAGAGCTTGCGTTTGAAAGCAATTTTAGTAGCAAGTTACGCTATTGCAATTGCAAATAGTGCTTTACGGTGCGAAATATGCATCAAAACTTCAATCGTTAAAGTTAAATAGTTTTAAAGATTTGGAATAAAGAAAAGTGGCAGCACTTGATTTTGATCGTTGACGAAATTGACTGACTACGTGTCGCATCCTATCCTAGGATCAAAGGCCTTTCATAATATATGTCAAACCAGTGGTGTCCAGTTTTATAGACGGTTCACAATTCAATTTAAAATTTGCATACGATCACCAGATGCATATATCTGATGAATTAAGAAATCGAAAAACTATAGGGAATTTGTTTTATATTTTTGCTCACTTACACAAAGGAACAAAAAAAAAACAAAAAAGACAACATTGGGTTCATCGCTACTCGAATGTTTAAGATAAGTGATCTTGAAACACGAGTAGATGTTGAACTCGGACATTATGGATGTCATTTTTCGTGAATTTGATGCCTAAAATACGGTCATAGTCAAATCACATTTAAAACGCAAAACAAAAAAACACCCTCTCCAAATTTTGTTAAAATGCGGTTTTTGTCATACTAGATCCGGTGGTGGGAGAAAATTAAAGATTCACTTGCGCCTTTTTCAAATGTTACGCTAGAAAAATTGGCTTAAAAAGTACAAAAATACTTATATCTTTTGATAGAAATATCGTACAGCTTTGATGTCTTCTGACGAAATGTGTATTTTGGCAATATGTACAATTGCTCTGAACATAGTAGGCTTGAAAAAATGATAGTTTTTGACATATGACAAAAAAACCGATTTCGGACTTTTTATTTCTTCAATAAGTTATATCTCCTCAGATTGAAGAGATAGAAAAAACTGCTCTTCGAGAAAGTTGTCGGGGTTTTTACCTTCTTCAACTTTGCAGAACATTTAATTTCGATATCTTTTGAAATAAAAAAGTTAGGGGCTGAAATATGAAGTATTTTAAGATTTGGCGTTTAGGACACTTTTGCATATAACGCGGCTTGGACTCACGAGCAAATGTCTAGAAGACATGAAGACTCTATCTTGGATGGTTTTTGAGTTATTAATTTTTTCCACTTAATGTTGGTCCTCGGACCATTGTGAATTGGCGAGAACCGTCCAACATTAGGATGAGCTAGCTTAAGGAAGCGTTCAACATTTGGGTTGCAGACTTTCCATACAAATGTTCTATTTTTTCTTAGAAAATGGAATTTAAAGGAATACAAATTCAATGGGCAGTATAAGGGAAGAGTAGATCTAGACGTTCACTGGATATTTTTCAACCAAAGTGGAATTATGCACGGAAAAACGAACGAGAACTAAAATGCCAGCACTAACCGTTCAACAATTGGCGAATTACCCTACCGTCAACATCGTCATCACAACTTCTAAGATTTCATCCTTCGCTGTTGAACGACGTACCTACCAGTTGCATTCAGGCTCGGTTTATCAAACACGTAAACGTTGAGCAAGTGCTCCAATTGTTGAAACTGCACCGTTTTATTGCCAATCAATCTATACTCGTTGATCTTCATGCATCTTCTTGGCTCACAATCCGCACATGCATCCTTGCTGTCTTGTGGCTGTGGGACTAAATCATTTTCTCAAAGCTTCATAGGTAGGTATCCCTTTCCATTCAGAGATGATAAAAGGTGCTGCTCATTGTGAAAGGCAAGGGGAGGGAAGCTAACTCCAGTGGATATTCTTTATCATGCTAAATAAAATGGGAAACTTTTACTCTTGTCTCTTCCATTTATAGATACACACCATAGGGGTGAGGGTATTGCTCACTTTAGCTTCTGTTTGCTCTTCAATCCCGGTAGGCGAAGGAAGCACACATTACACATTGTTTCACACGCATCGGTATCAAGAGCAATGCTAATATGTGTGGATACCTATTGACTAAAGTGGAACTGGAAAAAGAGATTGGAAGAGATTATTTGCGATTCACTGTACTTTTGATTATTACATTTGCCGTGTAATTTAATCTGCATTTTTCAAAAGCGCCAGCCTTACAGCATGTTTATTCATATTGACGTAGGTGGTGATATGTACTGCCAAAAATAGTAGAGTCTAGAGTATAGAGAAGCATTAGGTAGCATTTTGCAGTGATCAAAGAAAAGTTAAATATGTAATGCTATGAAAAAATGAGCGAGAAAGATAGCAATGGATGTTTTGATAGTCTAATAGAATTAATGCTCCTGGTTTTTTTTTTTTCATTGTTCAACCACCTAACTAATTTACAGCTCATTTGTCCACTAGGGCACTGCGTGAGCGATTCCAATTGGCGGCTGCACTTACACTTTGTACAGCGCCTTAATTTATTCTATTCTAATTCAACTATATCAAACTGGTTGCCGTTGCGCTGCTGTCACTTTTCTACCCTGTCCATGGGTAGAATCACGAGGATGTTCATGTGTGGCTCTTGGTTTTTCTCCAGTCCGATTGGGGTCCATTATGAATTGCCGTTAGCCGATATCCAAATTTCCGGGTCCGTAAGAGCATACGCTAAGAAGAGGATCACGTGTCAGTTGCTCTCGGGGGGGAGAGCAACTAACGAAAAATAGCAAGTGCCGGACCATCCACTTATGAAGTGAACGTGTAGCCGCTACGCTACGGGCCCCGAGAATGCTTCTGGTATACCAAAGATTCACGAAGAGGTCTCCAATAAGCTACGTGGACTGTTGTCGGAGAGGAGGGTCTGACTCAACGCGATGTTTAAAAAACGTATAAAGGCCTGGCATCGTGAGGAGACGGGAATCAAAAGACTTCGATAATCGTTGTATGATTGGGAAGTTTATCGGTCACCAGCCGACGAATGTGAATGGCTTACGACTTCGCCGCCAACAAGAACATGACCGATCAACACTTTCTTACAGCACCATATCGCTACATCGTTCACTACACTACTGCATCAGATTTAATCATATATCGATTATATTCTGGTTTATTACTTGCAATTTGCAAATTATTTTTTGCAGGAATGATGCTAGAAGTAAAGTCACAGTGACTTTTGTGCAACCCTAACTTGCGCTGCTGCGACTCTTCTGTGACATGTGGGCTGCTTTGGGTTTATCCACTGAACGCATAGTCCATGCTTTTTTTGAACGCATAGTCCATGCTTCGTGCCCATTCGATCGACGGGGAACTTTGTTCGATCGTAAAGTTCTATGGAGTTCAAAGTAAGGTCGATTTCTTACCACAATGCGTCTCTGGATCGCTCTCCCAGATGATGTCGATCGATTGTTCTTCTTCTTCTTCTTGGCGTATCGTTCCAACTGGATCGTTCGCCTGAAACTGTCCAATGATCACTTCCACAGTTATTTATCTTTAGGCAATCACTTATCAGATGATCGATCGTATCACCGATTAAAAATCGTTGCACAGGTGATTTATGGGCACATTGCAGGTATTCGCGGCATTTCTGCAATACCTTGCTAATTGCGAACATGTGGTCCGTTATTTACCCATGAAGCCAGTCTGATATTGTTCTACGGATTCTCTTGCAATCGGTGATAGATGACGGCATAAAATTTGGTAAAATATTACCCTTTTTGTAGATGGACATACCTTCCATTCACTGCGGTAATATCAGTGCCTCCCAAATTTTGGTGACCCAACAGTGTAGTTCTTCCAGCAGTACATCTTCTCCACATTCAGAAGCTGGCTTGATAGTTGATTAGCTCCAGTGGCTTTGTTGATTTTCAACCGCAAACCGTCCTTCTCAATCTTCTAAATATCAGAGGCCGGAAGTCTTATATATGTACTCCGCGCGTACTCTTAGATCTGTTTCCTTCGGTGCTTGCAACGTCACCATTAAGGTGCTCATAGTAATGCGGTGAAAATGCTTGGGACTGAAGTCAAAAGAACAAAAGTGCCCAGGCTCTGTACTACAAGTCAAGCACACAACTTTTAGCTGGCGATCTTTGGCATCAACTGACGCATGTAAGCATGAAAGAGGGACTTGTGACTGTGAGGACCAGAGCTATGTTATTATGGCATAAAAGTCATAAGGTCATATCACTTATAAGAGTGAATCCCGACCCAACGATATCTTTCCCAATAACAAACAACCATTCCTTCAACCTTTGGTGGGTCCGTGTAGCTGCCGGCTTAGAATAGCACTACGAACTAGGGCTTCCAATTCCGGGATGGATTTCCCGGGAAATGGAATTTCCCGGGATTCCCGAATCCCGGGAAACAAATTTTTGTATCCCGGGTTTCCCGAATTTCCCGGGATTTATTGTTTCAATTGTCTATTTTTGTCAAGTGTTAAATGACAATTAAAAATTAAAAGTCAAGGATCTTGGTTTACGTTCGTCAAATCACATGGGCGCTATGCAGACGTTATTTATGTCGATGTTATTATATAATTCGAGCTTAGATGAATGCTTACGCAGATAACATCCTCTAAATAATATGAAGGCCTTGAAACTGATTTCTACCGACAACGATTCTTCTTCTTTTAAATGTTGCTTCAAAGTATGGAGTTCATCCTATAGTGCCAACTGATCCACCACAACTCATTGCATGTAAGACGCATTACAGTCAGAGTCGTATTTATAGTTGACTTTCTACAAGATCGTAGTGACTACCCAACTATTTAGGAACAAATCAATTTGTACATTGCAAATAGATCATGGTGCAACAATTTCATATAGCGCTTGCTAATCAGACGATCAGATAATAGCACGTATGGTGCCATTACTGAGCTTCAATGGGGCTTTCCCCTTTTAGCTTTTTACTTTGACTTCGAGAACCCTCGCCAAAGTTTTTTTCGTTTTTTTTTGCTTTAGCAGTATTGTAAGTTATAGTTATTTTTTTGTATCGGGTGTTATGTACTCGTGACTTGTGTTATTCTATCTATTTATTAAGTATGACAATGTGATTGTGAATTTTAGGAATAAATCCTAAAATTAAATTGAGCATCATCATTGGGGTTGTTGTTGAATAATAATCAATAAACAATTAATTACTTTTAGCAAAACACGTTTATGTACTTCAAATCAAAATTTCAATATTTTAAGCTTGCTTGAGCTTGAGCTTGAGCTTGATTGACCGCCCGCAGTTGCAACTCCAGTATCGCCAGATCAACTACACTCACACAAGGAACCAATGAGATAGCTGCTTGGGACTAAACAGGCATCTTCAGTGTGTGAGCGTTGGTGGTCTTGTATTTATAGGCGACAATGGCGCCTGCTGCGTCAGGATGCAGGTCAATGGGGAAGGGGAGGGAAGTGATGATTACAATCGCTTGCCCACATCAGGCCGTTGAATCCTCTGCGCCTGCACAAGGTCATGCGGATGTTGGTGTGTTGGTGGGAAATGTTTATTTTTGGCACATGGATCATGCATTGGTGCAAGGGTGCCAGGAGTAAAGCGATAGATTGTGTGAAGATTACTGTGAAGCGGCACAGTCCGCTTGGTTGCATAACTTGCAGGCGTTATATGATAGATTGACACTGTGCTGTGATGAAAGTTGGAAGGAAGGGAAACGGCTTTTTTTTAATCCGTTTCTGGTTCTAGCGATCGCTACGAACATACGTATATACATGAGATGTATATGTAGGAGAGAGAGAGTGAGAGAGAAAGTAGATAGAAAGATACAAAGTAGGAGGAAAGGGACGAGCCAGGGATTGAACCCATGACCTTCTGCATATGAATCAGAAGCGGTAGCCACTAGACCACCAAGCTCGTCTTCAAAATTTCAATATTTTAAGCTAGTTGAAAAATGCGTACTTAAAATGCATTGACGGTAAAATATGAACCTTCTTATCGTGAAATTTGCTGAAATGTGCACAGTCTACAATAGGAAATGAAAAAATATGATCCCGGGAAATCCCGGGAAATGGTAATATAACGAACCACCTTTTCCGGGGGTAAAAGTCCTCCAGGGTGCGACTCAAAACTCTTTGCGTGCCGCACACTCTGCTACGAGACAGCACAACAAACTAGAAGGAGACGAGTACGCGCAATCGGTTGTGTGTTGCTCGCTTACTTTGCCGCGCGCTGGAGCTCTCATGTCTCTCACGCTCTGTCGTATGCACTCTCTCGGTGCTTGTCTCCGTGCTTGGCACTTGGCTTGATACTACGCACGATTGGAAAAAATTCGAATCAAATGACCCATCACTTGTCAACCCTTGACAAGCTTAACAACTTTGCCGAAAACACAAACTCTTCAATTAATTTATTAATTGATTTTTTTTTCTGTTTGGAGACAAGCGCAGTCCCAAGCACCGTGCATTACTCCCTGCGCCGTAGAGCTAGTGCTGCGATTGTCTCTCGCACAATTACGAAAGCTCTCACTCATACGTCTCTTGTCTCTCGGCAAAACTGGAGACGAGCACTTGCGATTGTGTGAAGCACACGCTTTTTTCGCACCGCACGGTGCATGCCGCCAATCCCTGCTGAGGGATGAATGGTTGAGGGGGTTTAAAACATGTTCGATCTTTAACGGAACCCATAGCGTGGGTAGATCACCTTCTTGGGTTACGTTGCGGTGAAAGAACTACCAAACCGAACCCTAGTCCTAATGGCTTCCAACTATGGAACATCCTGTTTTAGTGATTTAAGGAAAAACTGTGGTCCTTATTACATTTCATACCTTGCTTAAAGTGATAGGTCTCGGTTTGGTTCTGGCCGAGATGGATCTTGAACCAAGGAAAAATGGATTAGTAATCCTAATCTTCAATACGGTATTCATGGGTGTAAGACGGTAGGGACTAGGGTTCCGATGCATGGTCAATATCGGTATCATTTCTTGACTTTTCCGTTAAGGGATCCGATTATGACTGAAAAAGGAGCGTGTTAAAAGCGAAACCTAACAATCACAATCCTTTCTTGCGATTAAGTTGAAAATGACTACTGTAACAAAACCGAATACTTTATAACTTCTCAATGGTGATAAAGTAATACGACATGCACTATACAAAGGACACGGGGTATACCACAATAGATCAAATATTGGTCGCAGTGGTTATGTCCCGAACAGAGAAAAAAAACATTTGGTGGAGACGTGCGGTAAACGCCACCTTTCACATAACAAAGGTTGGTACTAATATTCCTTCCCTCTCCCAACCTGATTGCAAGGACGTGGCCGGCGCCGTTATTGTACCGTTGAAAAGAGCCTCTGAAGGTTGCACAGTGAGAATGTTGACCACTACCAGTCAATTATTCAGTTGATTCATTGTGCAACTGTCTTTGGTTCGGGTCAATCACGGTGTAGCAACCATAGATATGTGCAGTCAGTCTAAGCTAAGTTGAGGGGTCGGTCATGGCTACCGAATTATGTTAAATTTCTCATGCACTCAATCTGGTCAGGTCAGGGTGTTACAACTAAACACCCTAAGTAAGTGTCTAAATTAACGGTTTATTAAGTTTTGCCTCATGAGGGGTTGGTCATGGTTACCGAATTATGTTAAATTCCTCATGCACTTCACCTGGTATGGTCAGGACGTTACAGGGCGTTTTTTTATTTGTTTTATTAGATTATAGTTCGAATGGGTCTTGTGTAGTTGCTAAACATAATATCTGGTTTTCAACCAGGTTTATAATAGACACATTCTACCGTGACGTTAACAACGTTTTGACACCGACGAACCAACGTGACAGCTAGAACAAGTAAATTCAAATTTGTTGCCGCGACGCCATGATGAAAAATAGTCGAACACTACCGCCACCTCTATAACGGTTCGCGTTGATTTGATAGCTTCAGCCTAAACCCCCGTGTGTTGATATAGGAAAAGGTTCGCGTCTACGCTGATTTGACAGAAGCGTTCGCTCATTTCACTGGTCGACCGTTTAATTTAGGGGGGACAGTTTTGGCACACCACTGTCACGTCGGTTCGTCGGTGGTTTTGACGCCTTTTCGGTCAGAATTCCCACTATAACTTGTAAATTCGACCGTAAACCCTTAAATATTATTGCATATTTGGAATCCTTGTAAAATTTCCAATAAGTATGATCTGTTGAACAGTTAGTTTTTGTCGAAAAAGTATGTTAAAAATGGGAATGAGTAGCATGACGTTACAACGTTGTAACGTCACGCTACTATTTCCCATTTTTAACATACTTATCCAATGAAAACTAATTGTTCAATGTTCAACAGATTTAACTTATTGGAAATTTTACAAGGAATCCGAACATGCAAAAATATTTGAGAGTTTACGGTCGAATTTACTAGTTATAGTGAAAAATCTGATTAAAAAGGCGTCAAAACGTTGTAACGTCACGGTAGAATGTGTCAATATCATAACATATTAAGGGGATTCACTTAACAGTGTAAAAGCCTGGAACACATAGCGTCCGTTCCGTCGAGGTTTGCATTTTTTTGACAGTTTTCCCATGGGAAATGTGTCAAACTACTGTCACGCACACGCAAGCGTATGCATTGTGTGGGGCACTTAAGTAGCTCCGTAAGCCATGATTATCTGCTTCATTAACCCGAAAATCTAAGATCGCCTTGGTGATCGCGATGTTTACGCGGTTTATGCTATTTAATGAATCCCCCTATTGTATAACTTATTATCCATGCTTGCTTTATCATTACTGTAGTAGCACAACCAACAGCCCGCGTAAGTACAGCTCATTTGGCCTCTCAGCTTTAATGCCGTGCGCGCTAGTTGTGCACTACAGCCAGCATGCACGACTTCAAAACTGGGAAAAACCAAAACGCTGTAGTTGCGCACATGAGCAGAAATAGTTTTGTTATTATTTTATTATTATATCGTATTTTGTTACCGGGTTGTTATTGAACATTATTTTATAAACAACTAACAAAGTTATGGATATCTTATCAACACTTGTTTTGTTATTTATATAATATTATAACTTCCCTTGTTATGATTTAGATATTATAACTCATTTTGTTTTCATGCTTTCATATTGTTATCAATAACTTTATCATTTCAAAATTTGTTATTCAGCATTTTACAAATTCGCTATTTTTAAATTGTTATTGAAACTAACAAAACATTTAAATGGTCTTCCAGAACCACACAGAAAACAAACCTATAAAAGAAGCTATTTTGAATTAATTTTTAGTGTTTCGTAAACCTGTAGCGAATATAATTGTTAATGTAAAAATCTGGTAATAATAATTATTGTTAGCAGTTATGTACATAACATTCTTCTTTTCAATAGAAAAATCCTCATCATTTGGAAAACTATTGGTCGAACTTTGACGTTCTGTTTTAAAAGTATGTGCGGGAGACCGAGCGAGTGATATGAACAAGTGAACATTCGTAATGGCTTGATGGGTGTTTAAAGTGTTAGCTGATGGAGATTATCCGATAAGTTTGTTTTTTGGTGCTCCCTCCCCGTATGCGGGTTCCATTTTTATATTTTTTTCATTTAGTACATGGAAGAAAGCTTGCAGCTATATACTATTGTGAGTGTGTGTATGTATCTTTCAAATATTTTATATATTTTATATATATTTTATATAAGGTGCTAGCCACAGTATTTTGTTTTACGATATGTTTCAGCATTTTCTTCTAGCTTGCGCGGTCCGTCACTATGTGAGAATACAGGTCGGACTCGTGGACGTGTGTCTGAGGAGCGGGGTTCCGTTCCTTGGATATATTCTTGGCTCCGGATGGTCGAGTACATCCAATCCATGGTATTACAGAAAATTATATTGCATATTGGTCCACCAGTCCTCTCAATTGCGAGGTGACGCACTCTTGTATCATAAGACATGCTTTAAACTCTTGATAATGTTCAAGGTCTCACCATTCTTCAAAGGTGTGAGGTGGCACAATTGAATGTTTGTGTTTTGTGTATGCTCACGGTTACATGGATCCCATCGCTTACCAGAGTGAATCCTGATCTATGTAACTATCCACCCCTACCTACTACTAAGGAAGGATCCCGTGACAACTGTGGAGTAGCCAGTATATACAACCTCTAGTAGCAACGGTTGTCAAACTAACATTCCTTCCCTTGCCCGGTTGACCGTGAGGACGTGGCCTGCGCCGTTATTGACCGAATGCAATTTGAGCTCTCGGAACGTGTACATTGAAGAAGGTGTGCTAGTCCCAGCCCCCATCTATTGGTTCTCTGTGCAATTCCGCCAGCTCTGGTCAATCACGGAGTAGCAACTAAGAAGTGTACGGTCACCAATGCTCTTGAGCATCATGACGTCCTATTTTGAATATCTTCAAAGGTTATAAAACTCCGTTTTCTGTCAGATCTATTTTTCTTTTATGTCCGAGGCCTCTCGCCGGGTACGAGGGGGGGGCAAAAATAAATAAGGAACAAACGAAAAAAAAACTATTGAAAAATTACAAATATGCCAACTATTGAAGAAATATTTTTCAACTATTGAAAAATAGCTGCTTGTAAACATTTTTTCTATTGAAAATGGGGTCATGAGCAGCCATGTAATTTTTTTTTTCGCCCCTTCAATATTTTGGGATTTTTAAGGGGGGGGGGGGGGCGGGGTGACATAAAACAAATTAAATATTTGTATCAGCCTAAATTAAAAAACATATCCAATTTAAAAAATGCGACCTTTATTTTATTTTCTTTTCTCTATTTGCGTAATCATGCTTTAGAGGATAATCTAAATAAGGGGTTCCTAAAAAAACGACATGTTTTCAATTGTAAGGATCGCTCTAAAATGCAGTGGAATTTTTGAGAACAATTATTTACCTTTATCATGAACATATATGGCGCAAAAAAAAAAAATCCAAATTTTCCCACTGTGTTTGAAATTTTAAATTTTTAGACGCCCAAAATTAAAAAAAATGTGTTTAATTTTAAAATCCAAGTTGAATGATTATTTTTAGAAAATCTGATTTGCCATTTCCTTTTTCAAGAATTTATACAGTATCTCCAAAAATAAAAATATTTATATTTCGAAATAATAATTATTATGGTTGCTGTGAACATTTTCAACCAATTTACGATACACTTCTCACCTATGTAGGATCTTCGTATGCTATTTTGTTGTATGCCTAAACGAATATTCCCTAATTTTTACCAGTCTTCCACCTAATCATTTTATTTGAAAACTCATCTAGCTAGAACCTAGAGAACTGCAAAAAATCAAATCATATTATGCATCTGTCGTCGTTTACCGAAGATTTACCACGCCTAATGGTTCAATTTGAATTCAAGTTGTTCACCCTGACAGCATTTTCCAATACAATACAATTGGCTGGTGTAACGTTTCAAGAATTTGAATAGATTCCGCGATTGCATTTTGATTTGAATGCATAATTCCTTCGCAACGCAGGCGGATGCAGCAAGCAGCAATAATCGTATCCAACATTCCCCGTGCATGAATCAAATAGTGCGAGTAATTCCGGAGGAACACGCATCCACATCAAACTATACATTCTTCTAGTGGCATGATGACGACGGCGGTAGCTCCACTTGTACCTTGAGCGGATTGTAATGCTTCTGTGGATTTTTTTGTGAAATTTGAAAAATGGATGTCTTGGAGAATGGAAAGTATAGCAACTCTCTACATGCCTTGAGAATTCCACCGAACTGTTACCGACTAATCCGACAAGGATGAATTGTTTGATTAATGCGACGGAACGAGGCGATGTGATTTCGGAAATCGTTTACTATCAAATTCCCTTTAAGAATTATTATTCCGAGTGAGCAGCAATTGGTTTTGATTGGGAGTCACAGTCGATTCATATTTATTATTGATAACAACCAATCACATTCTGTTCTGAAATGGTCAACTGCAGTCCGTTATTCAGCACTAGTAGGGGTTGATCTCAGAAGCACAGGCAATGAGTCATCAGATATTCATTAATTTTGACCTCATGCCAAAAGCTAATCTAGTAAAGTCATCAACATGCCAAGGTGCTGCCCGGAGGATAGAAGACTAGTCATAAGCGGAGTGTTGGTTGTTGATATCGACTAGTGAAGTGAATGCTTAAATGTCTGAGATGACTTTTAGGTCGTCTATTAATTACCTAAGATGTTTAAGAAGGGAAGGGATGATTGCGTTGTATAAAATAGTTCGGAATTTGAGATATGTATAATATATTTTTTATATGAGAATGTTATTTCAATGACGTCCGCCAAATTGTGCTGAACAAAGTTAAGAAAAAAATTGAAGGCGCTTTAATCTTGCATTTGTTACTGTCTTGTTCTGAATGGTAGTCAGTAGGGTTAAAATAGCAGAAATAAGAAGAAGACGAGAAGGAAGATTGTCATAAATTATTAGTCATCATCGTCGCCATCCACAAATAAACAGAGCTTCTACAGATCCTTTATGTTTCACGAAAAGTGTCAGCTCAATTGATGCATCAATTCTCATGAGAAATTCAATACCTCTCTTCAGATGGCGTATCAACTGTGAATCAATTATAACGACAACCACCGCTTTCCACAATTATTCTGTTTGATTTCCTGGATCCGGCTTCAGAACCTATTTGCTGCTGCAGTGCTGCTTCACAAACATAAAGGTAAGTATATGTATAACATAGCTCAAACCATTTTTGTATAGCCGTTAAAATATCATACAACCGCCTTGTGTTAACAAAAATATAAAATCTGACCCGTCGCACGCCTTAACGAAGTTGCACCTGATGATGTTTTATAATATGATTAAATTATTCAAATAATTAAATTGTTTTCTCCCACTTCTATCCAGAAGTACCGGGAGAAAGTTGGACGTACCGTTGCGTTGTTTCACCACTGCCCATTCATAGCGTTTTACTTGGAGCTTCTCTGTTGGCTTGTTGCTTCTCTTTGAAGCACCATGAGCGCCGGCCAAGTGAAACTCGGGAAAACTCACACCTAATATTTGCAAAACCGCACTCGTACAACTGGTGCCCAATTCGTGCGACCGGGCAAGGTGTGTCATTATCAAAACTTGAAAATATATGCACCGATTTGAAATGCATTTTCTGTTTGATACGAGTTAAAACTTCTTGTTAATTATTGTACATACTACGTGGGATTTGCATAGGGTGGGTAAATTTGAATATTAAATCCTTTGCAGCATTTTAATGTCATGTTACTTTTACTTATAAGCATATAACGTGATGTGAAGTCGTAATAACATCAAAGGCTTTACTATTACTTTAGAGCTTTTAGTAGAACTTGTTACTTCAGACTCTAGTTTAATTAAAAACACTTCACTAATACTTTACTTTTGCAAAAGAAAATAAAAAATGAATAACTCTTTTAAAGAAAAACTAGAAAGGACGAGCAAATTCCTTTTAATTCTACTACTGTGCTTATCTTCGGACAGATAGGCCTATTTCGTCTGTGACTTACAGACTTCTTCAGTGTCAAGTGCTCTAAAGAGCGGCGCAGCAGGTTATAACACGCGGAACGGGGAACTACCGAGGACCAGCGAGAGACAAAGAAAAACACTTGTGATCGTTACGAGTTCTAACAGCGAATGAGCTTTATTGAAAAACATATTAACGTAAAGGTGCGCCGATGCGCATGACGTTTATAATCAATGTAATCTATCAAGAGGTACAACGAAGGGTGATTGGTTGTGTGTGTTCGAGTATGCACTCTTATTACCCCCCGTCAACCCAATAACCCGAGCATGTTTCGCAGCTTCTCAAATTGGATTCGTGGTAACCCCTTGGTCATGACGTCTGCTACTTGATCCTCTGATGGCACGTACAACAGGCGAACAGTTCCAGCATCTATCTCGTTCTTCACGAAGTGAAAACGCACATCTACGTGTTTCATCCGCCTCGTTGGTTTATCACTCTCCGCTACACGAATGCACGCCTGGTTATCTTCGTGTATTATCGTTGGATCAGCAACACGTTGTCCGAGATCACGCAGCAAGCTTCGTAGCCAGATCGCCTCAGTGACCGCCATGGTTAGCGAAGCGTATTCAGCTTCTGCTGACGATAACGCCACAGACACCTGCTTTCTTGTACACCACGACACAGTAGCCCCACGGACCTTGAAAACATATCCTGATAGAGACTTGCGGTCGACGATATCTCCCGCCCAATCGGCGTCGGCGAATCCTTCCAGGAGCGTTGCGTCCTGGTCCCGGCGGTAAACCAGCTTCATGTCGAGAGTACCTTGGATATATCGTAGAACACGTTTGAGGTGGGAGTAGTGTTCATCGGTAGCGCAGCTCTGGAATCCGCTGAAGTAGTTCACGGCCATGCACAAATCGGGTCTCGAAGTGACAGTAACGTACATTAAGCACCCAACAAGTTCTCTGTACGGGTGTTGAGTGAACTTCTTCGTATCAGTACATTTCTCCAGCCTTAGACCAGCAGCCAACGGTGTTTGAACGGGCTTGCAATCGTTCATTCCAAATCGGTTCAAGAGGTTCTTAAGGTATAGCTTTTGGCCGATTTTCAACTCACCGTCGTTCTTGTTTCGTTCAATTGTCAATCCCAAAAACGTGCTGACTTCCTTAAGATCCGTCATTTCAAATTCTTTGCCCAATTTCTCTTTGACTTTGACAAGGACATCGAGTGAATGACATGCAATAAGCATATCATCAACGTAAATAATAAGGATGACGGTCTCATTCTGGATTTTAGCGACGTACAAGCACGTATCGGCATCACTGCGCTTGAATCCCAAACCGACGACGAAATCGTGGAATCTAGCGTTCCATGCCCTTGAGGCCTGTTTGAGGCCGTACAACGATTTGTGCAACTTGGCCACACGTGAACCAGCCCCAAATTCGTCCGGCAAGCGCATATAGATGTCTTCTTGAATGGTCCCGTTAAGGAAAGCCGTCTTCACATCTAGTTGGTGGAGATGCATTCCGTTGTAGTTCACGATAGCCAGGAGAGCCCGCAGGGTAGTAAGTTTAGCAACGGGGGAGTAGGTATCCTCATAGTCGAGCCCTTTCCGTTGTGAGAACCCCCTCGCTACCAAACGGGCTTTATACCGGTCGATCTCACCGGACTCGCTCCTCTTTATTTTAAAAACCCATTTACTGTCTATCGAGTTCCTACCTTTTGGCATCGGTGTAAGCGTCCAGGTTCCGTTCCTTACCAATGCCTCCATTTCCTCAGCAATGGCTGCCTGCCACTGCGGCCAGTCGCTGCGCTGCTTCAAGCCCTCCACCGTGGTCGGCAGATTCTCGACAAAATCCTCAGCACACATCGCCAAGCCGCACGTCATTTCGTAACAGTCGAACCACGCCGGCTCTCGACGTGCACGACCACTGCGCCTGACTGTAGCCAGCTGCTCCTCAGCGTCTTCGTCAGCCGAGTCTGAATCTTCACCATTGCGAGTATCACCATTTGCTTCTTCTTCCGGAACCACTGATTGTTCTTTCAGTCCATCAATTACTAGGTCTACCGTCTTCGGAACATCCACTATCACTTCGGATTGTTTTCCGAATAACAAGTTTTCATCAAATACAACGTCTCGTCCACTAACAATCTTCCGTTTCTCACAGTCCCAAAGACGGTAGCCATTCACCGTATAGCCGACATGAAACAGCTTTTTACACTTGGCGTCCAGTTTCGATCTCAGTTCCTTTGGAATGTGAAGGTACGCGGCACTACCAAACACTCTCAGTTTCTTCACGTCCGGCTTTCTGCCGTACCACAACTCAAAAGGAGTTTTCTTCTCTTCCACCGCCGATGTTGGGCACCGATTCGTGAGGTACGCGGCTGTGCACACCGCTTCTCCCCACATATCCTTCTCGAATCCGCTCTCCGCCAGCAAAGCACGAGCCCGCTCCATCAATGTGCGGTTCATCCGCTCCGATACGCCATTTTGCTGGGGCGTGTATGGCACCGTAAACTCCATGGCAATACCTTTCTTCCGGCAGAACTCGCGCATCGCATCGTTCGCGTATTCGCCGCCGTTATCCGTTCGAAGCCGAGCAATTCGAGTACCAAACCGAGCCGTAACCAAGGCCTCGTAATCGCGGAACCGTTCGAACACTTGGTCTTTCGTCTCTAGCAGAAATATTACCGTGAAGTGCGAATAATCGTCTATAAACGAAACCACGAACCTTTTACCGTCCCACGTTACTGGCTTAATTGGACCGCAAACGTCACTGTGAATCAGTTCCAGTGGCCGCGATGACCGCCTCTCGTCACTCAGCGTAAATGGCAACTGAACGATCTTCCCCGATAAGCACGGCTCACAAACCACCACTTCATCGTTTATCTTCTTCAACTCAAGACCGTTCACCATTTCGTGCTTTGCTAGTTCATGAAGACTATCGCAACCCACATGTCCGTATCTCTGATGCCACAATAACGCACTACGCGAAACTTTTCCGGACACCAAAGCACTGCCCTTCTCACTACGCTTGCAATAAATGTCCAGTTCATACAACTTCCCTTTAAGCCAGCCGACCGCGGAAACGACACCATTCTTCACGATTTCTGCTTTTTCACCGTCAAAACAAACTTTCCATCCGGCCTTCGCGACGCGCTTCACAGAAAAGAGGTTACAGCTCAATCCCGGCAAGTAAAGCACATTTTTCGCCACGCACTCTTTCGTCACGCCGCCGACGACCGCATACAACGAAACGTCACCGCAGTATTCAGCTCGAAGCTTTTGTCCGTTGGCCACCACAATCTCCACTGGCGTTTCCAGCCGCCGCAACGTCGAAAAACAATCCGCATCCTTTAGCATGTGGTCGGTGGCACCCGAATCGATAAACCACCCCACTTTCACTAATTCACCACTCTCCGCCGACAGGAACGCGATCTCCGGCTGCTCGTCACCAACACCAACATGAGCTTTTTGTTTGCTCGCTTCGTTCTTCGGCTTCGCACTGCTCGAATCACCCGATTTCACTTTTCGGCAGTCGGCCTTCTTGTGGCCGAGCTTCCCACACAAAAAGCACTTGATTTTCTTCGCATACTTGCTCGATGCCATGGCAACGCCGTCGTGGCCGCCACTCATTTCACCACTACACTCGAGATTTCGCTTTTTCATATCCACGTCCAAAAGCCTACGTTTGACAAAGTCCATCGTGACTCCGCCCGGAAGAGTTTCGATTGCCGTTACAACCGGGTCAAACGACGGCGGCAGTGTCAATAAAAGATGACACACCGCATCCGACTCCTCGACATTTGCCCCACTTCCCTTTAGCTCACGGATCAACTTATCAAAATTCACTAGGTGCTCCGCCATCGTCTTGCCCGCCCCCTCCACATAGCGCAACGTGAGGAGCTGCTTCCTGACGTACAGCTGCCCGGCGACACCTTTTCGCTCGAAAACGTTTTTCAACGTTTCCCAAATCTGCTTTGGCGTTTGACACTCTTTAATTAGCTCGAGCTGGCTATCTCCGATCGCTTGCACAATGATCGATTTACACTTTTTGTCTTTCACTTTTCGCTCCAAGATCTTCTTCTTCTTTTCCGCGCGCGCTTCCGCCGTTTCACCGGCCACATCGCGATACTCGTCGATATCGTCCACTTCCCGTTCAAGACAGTCCAACAAATCGTGCATGTCCAGCACGGTCTCGAGGCGAAACTTCCAGTTATGGAAGCCCTCTCCGTCGAATGCCACGATTTTATTTTTGTCTTCCATTTCTGGACACTGGGCACATAACCTAAAGAGCGGCGCAGCAGGTTATAACACGCGGAACGGGGAACTACCGAGGACCAGCGAGAGACAAAGAAAAACACTTGTGATCGTTACGAGTTCTAACAGCGAATGAGCTTTATTGAAAAACATATTAACGTAAAGGTGCGCCGATGCGCATGACGTTTATAATCAATGTAATCTATCAAGAGGTACAACGAAGGGTGATTGGTTGTGTGTGTTCGAGTATGCACTCTTATTATGCTCGACTGAAGAAAACCTCGCATTCGTTGTGGTATTTATACTAGGAGTGTATGTGTAGGTACGTGTGTGGGTAAAAGTGTAGGTATAAAATGTAGGTACAAAATTGTAGGTACATTTTTGTAAAAAAGGGGGTGTATCTGCCTGTTAGAAAACAGGGTGTCAATAAGATACCTAAAGCTAGGAAAATTCCTACCGATTTGGTAGGTAGTCAATTGGTGTTTGTTGTGTTATTTTTTCCTGCCAATTTGGTAGGTAGTCAATTTGTGTTTTGTGTATTGTGTAATGTTTTGTGTGTGTTAGGTAAAAATTTAAACAGCCACGTGTACCCATTGCCCTGATCCTTGTTAAGTAGTTTTTTATTGTTTTGTTTGTAAATTTCTAAACTTTCTGCAACATCAAGTTTCCATGGGTTTGTAATGTGTCGTAAGAGTTTAATATTTGAAGTATTCATAAAATGTCCTTCATTGAAAATATGTTCAGCAACTTTAGATTTAAAATGATGAATGAGTCCCTTGTCTGTGTCTTTGTGTGCTTTTGATACTTCCGTTATGTGTTCTTTGAATCGTGTGTTGAGTGTGCGTTTTGTTTGTCCTATGTATATTTTGTCACAGTGATTACATGTTACTTTGTAAACACCAGATTTTGTTAAGTTGTCCAACGGGTCTTTCGTAGATCCTAAGAGAGTTTGAAGTTGGTTAGCTTTGCTTGTGAAAACTAATTCAAAACCAAACTTTCTGAGAATTGGTCGGAGTTTTTTGGTGTCATTGTTGTAGTTCACAGTTATCCGTTCAAGTGTAGGTTCTGTCCGTGTCAGTGTAGTCAAAGAACGTCTGTATTGTTGTTGTGTCTTTTTGTTGATGATCTGTTGTATTGTTTGTTTTGTGTAACCGTTCAACTGTGCTGTTTCGAAAATGTAATTAAGTTCTTTCGTTTTTCCTGTTTCACTAAGTGGAAGTGTCTGCATTCGGTGTATCATGTGATTGAAGGATGCAATTTTGTGTTGATGTGAGTGATTTGATGAATTTGGAATAGTGCGTTGAGTGTGTGTCGGTTTTCTGTAAATTTCGAAGGAAAGTGTTGATTCTTGTTTTACGATGAGTATGTCCAAAAATGGTAGTTGGTTGTTCTGTTCAATTTCACAAGTGAATTCGATGTTTTTGTGTGCATTATTGATATTGTTCAAGATTTCAGGTAAAAGATGTTTCTTAACAATGCTAAACACGTCGTCAACGTATCTCCACCAGACTTCAGGAAGCTGTTTGTTGTTTTCTAAGCGTTTTTCCAAATTTGCCATAAAAATTTCACTTAAAAATGGAAAAAGTGGATTGCCCATGGGGGCACCATTAAGTTGTTTGTAGGTTTCATTTCTGAACGAAAAATAATTTTCTTCCATACAAAGTTTGGTTAATTTGATGTATGTACGAACTTTCTTAATCCAATCTGAATTTGAATCTTCATATTGGTTCAGAAGCCAATCTTCTAGTAGGTTAATGGCCTCTTTAACTGGAATGCTTGGAAATAGTGATTTAACGTCGAATGAAACTAAAATTTCATCGTCGTTAACGGATAAATTCTGTACTAGTTCTGTGAATTGTTCGGAATTCTTGACAGATCTACTGTGAAATTTTTTAGGCATGTTTTGGAATTCTTGTACTAAATATTTGGCAATTTTGTGTGTAGGTGAACCAATGGCTGAAACAATCTCACGCATTTCATTTCCAGGTTTATGAACTTTGGGAAGTCCTTTTATTCTTGGCAATGAAGGGTTAGATTCTTTCAGGCTTTTAATGACGCTTCCTAAAACTGGTGTAGACTCTTTGAGAGTTTTGTCAACACGTCTTACTAATCCTGGAAGAGGATCAGTACGTTGTTTTCGGTAAGGTCCATTTTGAATCTTGTTATTCATTATTTCATCATAGTCCTCTTTGTTCATGATTACTGTTTTGTTTCCTTTGTCAGCTTTCAGATAGAAAACTGGTTTCTGGTTAAGTTCTTCGATTATTCGTTGTTCTTTCAGGTGTTCTTTGTTCAATTTGTTTTGTTGTGTGTTTTGAATAGTGTTAGCTGTTTGTGTTCTGATTTCTTGAATCTGTGGTGTCTGTAAATTGTTCGTGTTGATAGCTGTTTCAATGTCGATTATGGTTTGTGTTGAATCTGGTTTAGAGTGTACTGCGTAGTTAAGACCTTTGTTGAGAAGGGTCAACTGTTCTTCCGTAAACTGTTCGGAAGAGCGATTGACCACTAACCCAGTTAGTTCTTGTGTTGTGTTTTGTGGTTGTGTAGAAGAACATGTAAACTTCGGATTTTGCATCTTTAATGCTTTAAGTTTTTTATCTAGTAATTTCCTTTTTTTTTTTTTTTTTTTTTCACGATTCAAAGAAATTTTTACCTAACACACACAAAACATTACACAATACACAAAACACAAATTGACTACCTACCAAATTGGCAGGAAAAAATAACACAACAAACACCAATTGACTACCTACCAAATCGGTAGGAATTTTCCTAGCTTTAGGTATCTTATTGACACCCTGTTTTCTAACAGGCAGATACACCCCCTTTTTTACAAATATGTACCTACAATTTTGTACCTACATTTTTATACCTACACTTTTACCCACACACGTACCTACACATACACTCCTAGTATAAATACCACAACGAATGCGAGGTTTTCTTCAGTCGAGCACTTGACACTGAAGAAGTCTGTAAGTCACAGACGAAATAGGCCTATCTGTCCGAAGATAAGCACAGTAGTAGAATTAAAAGGAATTTGCTCGTCCTTTCTAGTTTAGCTTTAAAAGAGTTATTCATTTTTTATTTTCTTTTGCAAAAGTAAAGTATTAGTGAAGTGTTTTTAATTAAACTAGAGTCTGAAGAAACATCAAAGGAATTTGACATTTCCCGTGTTCTGTTTCTCGATTTCTAGTGTTTCTAGCTTCAAATAACCGTGCTTTTCCTTCTAAACCATGGAGGTAAAATCTGCTCAACAGACACCCGAGCAGAAAGTTCTGGGTAGTGTGTGGTTAACCCTTATGTGGCCGACAGGGTACCCGGGTACCCAGTGCCCATTTAAAAAGCACGGTGTAGAAAAAAGCATAAAGTTTGTCGGATACATAACGGTTAAGGCCGTCTTCTACGAGAAAAGTAAAAGCCAGGACTACTCTCTCCATGACCCGCTAAACACATTCCCATGGTCGCTAAACCCTTCGTCTCTCCGGAACCACCAAGAAGGCATTACTTCAGAGAGGGGCTAGTGCACATCGCACCCACTCGGAAGGCGGGCAGGGTTAATCTCACGCCCGCGCCCATCTGTTTTGCAGACATCAAGAACTGATGCCTACGTGCAACCAGATCTGACCTGCTATCAGGTATCACTACCCTTCAGGCCCTGTCAGCTACAGGCCCTATCAGTTGCACCAGAGGGTTGCTGACAGTAGGGTTTTCACCTGCCCACCTTGAGCTGGTCTGACATAGCTGGCTTGATCTTCTGCCGCTTCTTGCTCGGAGCTGAGCTCAACGAGATCAGGTGGGTTACTGTCTGGAGATTCTTCATGTGTCTCGAGGAACAGTTTATCTGATCCTTGTGAGATATAAAGGTTGTAAGCAGAGAAGAAGCCCATCCCTGCAATGCAGTCTACAGGAAGGTTGTTTCGGAGTGGTCGGAGAAATACGTTCTTCGTAGCAGCAACGCAGCTTTAAGCATATTTTAAAGTTTTGCAATACTTTTTCGAGTAGCTTCCCAACTAACAATCACTCATTTTACTAGCACCTCTACGACGACTTGATTCAGCATGATGCTGAATAACATTTGGATAACTTTCAGGCACAACCTTTTTTCGGGTTTTGTTCACACAAATTTGGAGAAACTATAAAGCATAGTATTGTGTACCAACTGAACTGTTTGTTGTTAAATCGTTTTACAACTATATAGTAAAGCTGTTATTCAGCTTGAGGAAAAATGATTGAAAATAAATAAAATGCAAAATTGTTCAATTTCCACGAGAGTTTATAATTGGAACTTAATGCTGTGAACAAATATTGTGAAATAATAAGTACACATTAATTTACCTAAATCCAGATTCGAACTCGAGACCCGTCGATTGCCAGCCGCATGCCTTCCTATCTACGCTATCCTAGAGATGATGAATTGCAGCGCTCAAATCAAAACGTAAACTTCTCGTGGTTTAATAATGATCGGACTTCGACTCCTATTCAGCAGTGGTGAATTAGCACAGACATTATGGTTAACGACTGAGCAACAGATTAATTCAGCTGTCGCTCAGTAAAAAAACACGTGTTTTTCATCATGTGGTCTGAGTCGAATGATGAAACGAAAGCGCTTATTTGACTTGTGAAAAACACATTATACAGATACATGTTCTAATTTTTACATGAATTTAACAAGAAGTATAAAAAAGGCTTGTTAAACTATGTTGTAAAGGAATTACTGCGAGTCGAATAAAAATCTTATTAAACGCTTGAAAACTGTTTTAAATTTCTTCTTCTTCTTCTTTATGGCTCTACGTCCCCATTAGGACTTGGCCTGCCTCGCTTCAACTTAGTGTTCTTTGAGCACTTCCACAGTTATTAATTGAAGGGCTTTCTTTGCCTGCCATTGCATGAATTTGTATATTGTGAGGCAAGCACAATGATACATTATGCCCAGGGAGTCGAGAAAATTTTCTCGACTGGAACGGGAATCGAACCCGCCGTCTCCGGATTGGCGATCTATAGCCTTAACCACTAGGCTATCTGGAGACTGTTTTAAATTATCATTGGTAATACCAATACGAAAAGTTGAACATTGGCTACCTTTTCAATTGAAATAACATTTGTACAGGGAACGGTAAAGGCTGGGTATGCTGCGCAATTCAGATCCCATTGTGATCCACTAGCCTCTGCCCAGCAACTCATATCCCTACCTCCACGCGGTACCGGCCGGAAACTATGAGCAACCTTAGGGAAGATCGGGTAACCAACCCCGGTGGGAACTTTGGTCGTAGGCTGACAGGGAAGGGGGGGTTTGCTTCGGTAAACCTGAGCGTCTGTTCTCCAGGAGGAGCGGCTCACAACAGCGTCTGATCCCCATGTTAGGGGCGGCTGATCTACGTCCGAGTGCCAGGGAAGGACTCTAAGCTCAACTGTGCACTATGGTCCTCCGGAAAGTAGGGGGTTGGTGTCAGGCCCTACGAGCCAGCCGTAAAAAACCATTGTAACGGAAAATCAGCAACAGAATAATACGAACCGAGACCAACGGCAACGACCCCAGCGAACAAAAAGGACTTGCGATTGGAAACTCGGTACGTGGAACTGCCGATCTCTCAACTTCATTGGGAGCACCCGCATACTCGCCGATCTACTGAAGGACCGCGGGTTCGGTATCGTAGCGCTGCAGGAGGTGTGTTGGACAGGATCCATGGTGCGAACGTTTAGAGATAATCATCCCAAGTAACACAGAAAACATCTTTGAAAATGGAATTCGTAAAAGATGTTATAATGTAGTTCTATAATCGTATCTGAACACATCTTGTGTTGAAATCATGTTTTATCTATGTTTGACAAAAACAAGTTTCCAAAAAATATTATCAACATCACCACAAGTTAGAATAACATAAATTTAACGTTGATTGAACAAGATTTTTGTATCATCGTCTACTTCAATCAAAGATGTTTCGTAAAACATTAACAGCACATAGTTAAAACCTTCGGTTCCAAATATGTTATCTTAAAGTTATTTTAAAGTATTTAATACGTCAATATACAAGTATACAAATTCAGTCTCATCTTGAAAATCACTGTCATGAACATTATAAATGGAACATCTTTTACAAATAAAAACACACGGAAATTAAACCATAATAGCATCCACACTCATATTTATTGTTTTGTCATTTGTTTAAAGGTAAACACAGGTACATAAATACTTTTTACAATGGTTGGCGACTGTGGAAATGGCTGTAGACTGTGTGCCTGAATAGATCCGAAGAAGGAATCCACCACTTCTAACTTCACCTAAATATCCTAATCGCTTTAGATACTTACGTGGCGGCTTAATCCCACTGGAAACCCCAAATTGAACACAATAAATGATCCCGCGAAACATTAGAAATTAATAATTGAACATTAGCAATGAATAATAATACATTATTTATTGATATTGGCTACGTAAACTGCACACTGAGATTGTTATTGTTATATTTATGTTCAAAATAGGTATCCAAAACAAAAATCCCATCCATGTATATGCTATTTGCAGGTGGTTGTTTGAAAAACGTTGAAATGATGTTTTTTCAATGTATTATTGAAGGTATTTGAGAAACATGTTATTGAGATGTCCATGAAATGTAATTTAAACGTATATCTAATATTTTGAAATTTTCCATATCAGGCCAGATGAATTACAGTGCCTGCAAAAAAGTTTCACACTGTAACACTTCAGCCGTTGATTTATTTACATTTTTTTCTCAAAATAACTATTTATCTGGGAGATTTAAACCTTGAATTGAAATAATATATTTTCCTTATCCTTATTGCACATTCTAAAAACACATCATTAAAGCAAAATAAATGAAAATAGCTTTCCAAAACTTCCTGACGGTACTGTGTCAAGAAGCCACCATGTTGCATGTCTGAAAATGTTTTCGAAAAACTCAAACAAACCTGAAAAATGACAAAAAACCCAAATGCCTCCCTTCTTGTTTCCAGTGCAATGGAAAGCGTGTAACCGTTCGTAAAATTCCGTTTGAGAACTACTGCAAACGCAGTGGCTTAAGCGCCACTCTCACTGAAGAGAGACCACTGGTCGTGTGTTGTAAGGTTGCCCGACTAGACTGTATTAGCATGAGCGCAATTCTCGGGGTGTTCGAACGGTTTCTCAATAGTCACTCCTAACGGCCTTGAAATTCAGAATCAAATAAACTGGAACGCAAACGATCATCTAGATATCAGATCACACGTGCTCAAAGTAGAAGCAAGGTAGAATGTTCACCCGGGCGGACTAGTTATACCACAGGGCTCAGGTAGCATAAATGAACGTAGAATAGGTAAATTTAGCTTAAATTCATTTTATGTATATTCATTATTTTTTCGTTTTATATAGTGTGTGTGTTTGCGTGTGTGTTGTATGTTGTGTGTTCATCGTGGCCACGATTCACTAACCTGCGCAGGGTTTATGCTGATGACCATGCTGGCGGTTCGCCAGCTGGGGGGCACGTTCACGGCGTGCGATGATCTGGCCGCCGCAGTGGTGTAGCCAGGGGGGCCTGAAGCTTCAGTAGGCCGACTTCGTTCGGGGCGCGCTCGATGACTTTGGCCGATCTAAAGTTGCGAGGAGAGGGCGTCGGCTGTTCCGAAACACTGCCAGTTCGTGACGTGAACCGACACGCCAGCAGGCCGGATGTCTTTCTGCTCTGCCTCGTTTGACTGCCTGAACAGGCGGGCCGTCGAGAGCTTTCGCCACCGGTATGCCAAGCGTAACAAAATGGCGGATGGAAAAAAGGTCAACGGACTCTAGGTCCGGACAAAAAAGCGTCGGTTGGACGCTAACGTCCAACATTAAACGAATTAGAATAAATATACAAAGAAATGAATTTTTAAAAGATTTACCTTTGTAAAATTGAAAAAAATGCACAAGAGCGCAGAGCGTCTGCCACTTGTGGTATAACCTTCGGAAAACTAATTAGAGAAAAATACACTATTATTTTTAAGATCACTACACTGTACATACTTTTCGTTAAATGTTTAAACTAGATTCGAATTAATTAAACTGTTTAATTAAACTATAACTTCTAGGAGAACACACCTTGACTTTAGAAAAGAATAAAATTTAGCACAAAGTGACTGGCTTCTGTACTCTAGCCGACGTCTTTTGTAAATGAAATCTATTTTATAGAAGATGGCTGAGCGATCCTCTTAATTGCAATTTTCTAATAAATTTCACCAATACTAACTAATGTAAATCTTTAGACAAGTCCCACAGTTGATTTAATTCATATTCCACAGGCCACCTACGTCTAATCCACGAATTATCTTAGTACTAAACTTTATTGAGCTTTGGGTAATTTTAGTACTCCGTTCAAACGAAGCTTTTATAGTAATTCAATTTAAAGCTTTCATTGCTTATATAAGTGGTTCTCAACTATATTAACTAAAAACGTATCGGAAACGATAATTTTCAAACGAATTGCTAATTTCATGCCTACAGATATGCCGAAACGTTACATCACACGTCCCAAATTTATGAAAATTTGATCAATTTGAGATTGATCAAATTTTCATAATCCCAGTATTTTTATTCAAGTAAAATATATACAAATCTAAAAAAAATCAAGTTACAATTGCTTCACAAAATTACTCTTATTTCTCTTTCCATATTAATACAAGGCTAAACAAAAAACTATCTTTGAGGTTGCTCAGTTGCTGTACATTTTCTACTTCATTGGATATTTTTCCAATACAACTGTAGAGTATAAAACAAAAAAAAATAATTACAAAGTAATAAAACGTAACGTAACCAAGCAGGTAGTATACTTTACTCTATCGATTATTTTCGACCAATTGTATAGGTAAACACCTGCCTCAAAATTTTGCTATCTATCAACCATATCAAACTAACATTGACAAGTTTGTTGACATTTAGCACTTCAATGTAAATAAACAGATAATAATAACATTTTACTTCATCAACGTTGTGCTGACCAATACTATAAAATGTTACCGTATCCCTTCTTACTGACAGCCTAAAGCTTCTTTAAAACATCGCACCCTCAACTGACAGCATTATGTTCACCCCTGCATCACAACTGGCAGAGCAAAATGAGAAAAAAAAAAAAGAAAAACAGCAACACGAAACTGACAGAACCGTAGCTACATTGAATTGGACAAAAAGGTGCGCACTATAGAGCCCAAAAACTTCGACCATTTCATCTAATTAATATTCTAAACCTAGTAAGTATACTCTTAAATTAATTGCTATTCACTTGACCTTTTCTTTATACTGTTATTTTAGGCAGAAAACCGAATAAAATCCTCTAAATTTGCCAACTAAATCTGATGGCATCATGGCTGCCTTGCAACGAAAGATAATCTCCGCTGTGTGCAACGAATCACCTACACATGTCCGTAACTATGATGTTTACGTTCTTATTGGAAATATCGACTATCTACACAGCTTCGCCGTTTACCTGATCAAAACAAATCATCTACCGTGCTCGATTCATCGATACACCTGCCGAGTTCATTTACACCTGCTTGCCGAATAAAAGTGGATGCCCGATACAATACAGTGAAACTTTAGAATTTAAGGTTCCTAAACATAGTTGTGTTCTATTTACATTTTTTTTTATTTACAAATTTGTGTTGATCCAATGGTGTTTATTTATTTACCGATTTCAATTACGTGTTTTTACTGAGACTTTCTCTAATTGTAATTATCCAATTGATAAATTCATAGCTCTTTCTTCGCGTGTGTTTTACTCCTACATCTTCTTGAGAAATGTCGCGTGATAGATACCTAATCGTTTACCTGAGTTATCGGTCAGTTCGTAACTGTCCCCTAGGACTTGTGAAACCTTCGCTTCTCAGTATCGAGGTGCCAATTTGGCACAGAAATCCTTCCCTTTGTCAGATAAGAACGTAGTTTTCTTAAGGACCGTTTCACCGACCTGATATTTTGGAGCTTTCGAATTCGACCTCAGGTTATAGTATTTTGCCTGCTTCGTATATGCGTCTTGCAGATTTCTACGCACCTGTTCATATAAGCGATCTCTTTCTTCAGCTGAAATTGTGTGTGCGTCTTTATCGTTTTCTTTGAGCGTTTCATACTCCCGTCCATCCGAGATGATATTACGTCCGAATGTGAGAAAATACGGAGTATGTTTTGTTGATTCGTGAACAGAATTTCTGATCGCGTTTGCTATGTTGTGGATATTGTCCGCCCACATTTTATGATTTGCTTTTATCGTTGCCCGAATTGCGGTTGTTATCACCCTGTTAACTCTTTCAGAATTGTTAACTTGGGGGTGATAAGAGGGTGTTAACCAATGGGTAATTCCATAATGGCTTAGCAACTCTTTGAAGACTTTTGATGTGAATTGGCTACCATTGTCTGTTAATACAATTTGTGGTACACCAAAGAGTAAGAAAATAGACTGTTCCAAAAATTTAATAAGTGGCGAAGCTGTTGCTTGCTTGAATGGTTGCACGAGTATAAATTTCGTGAAGACGTCCGTGACAACTAAGAGGCAAGTACTACGCGTCTTCCCAGATGGGGGAAATGGACCCAAGTAGTCTAATGTTAGGAATTGCCAGGGTTGTTCACAGTGCTGTTTTTGAGATCCCATAGGGGGGACGTTGTTGATATTAGTGCTTTTAGCAGTCTTACACGGCATGCATTCTTTGCAGAATTTTTTAGTTTCGATATTCATACCGGGCCAAAAAAATTTTTCCTTCAATTTACCTATAGTTTTGTCATATCCTAAGTGAGCAGGGTCATGAGCTGCCTGTATGATTTCATTTCTTTCTCGCTTAGGTGGATAGTATTTCCAGAGGAATCGTCGATCCTCAATTTTCGTCGAATTTTCAACTAATTTGTAAATTTTCTTCCCTATTATTTTAAAATCATAGAACTTTTCAGGATTTGCCTTAATTTTATTGGACAATTCTGAATAATCATCGTCAATAATCTGGACCGCTTCGATTCTTGATAGGCAATCAGCCAGGATGTTTTCCTTGCCCTTCCTATATTGAATACTGAAATCATAGGATTGGAGCTTGAGGGCCCAGCGCAGAAGCCTGGAGTTCCCATTCGCTGCCGTAATGGTAAAAAGCCAAGTAATGCTCTTTGCATCTGTAATTACTTTGAAATTTGTACCCTCCACATAGTGGCGAAAGTTTTCGATTGCTAGTAATACAGCCAAGCATTCTTTTTCCGTTGCTGCGTACTTACGCTGCGTACTTGACAGCTTCTTGCTAAAATATGCAATTATACGCTTTCCTTCGGGGTGATCTTGTAACAAGGCTGCTCCGACTGCAAGCTGAGACGCATCCGTTTCAATAACGAATGGCAAGTCATACCGTGGGTTTGCAAGAACAGGAGATGATGTTAACACGGATTTCAACTCTTCTAAGGCTTGTTCAGCTGCCTCTGTCCATTTGAACTTTTTTGATTTTTGTAGTAAATCCGTGATAGGGGTGGTAATGTGGCTGTAGTTGTTAACAAACTTTTGGTAGAACCCCATTAATCCCATTAGTCTGCGAACGTCTCTGATTGACTTGGGGCGTGGGTAATTAAGTATGGGTTCTAATTTTGAACTATCTATAGCTAATCCCTCCTCAGTCAATAAATATCCTAGATATTTGACCTGGCGTCTACAAAACCGACTCTTTTGGACGGAGATCGTCAGGCCGGCTTTTGCTAGCCGTTTGGCTACTTCCTTCAAAAGGCGGAAATGCTCTTCTAAGTTTTCTGTTGCTATTACTATGTCATCTAAGTAAATGAATACATATGGCTCAAGATCAAACCCCATAGCTTTGTTCATTAATCTGCTCATTGTGAACGGAGCATTTTTCAGTCCGAAAGGGACAACTTTAAATCTGAAGAGCCCTTTTGGGGTTCTAAAAGCAGTGTAATTGCGGGAGCTTTCCTTTAGGGGAATTTGGAAATATGCATCCTTTAAATCAATTATGCTGAAGTATTTCGCCTTTTGCAATCTATGAAAAATTTCATTCATGTTGCGCATGGGATAGGCATCTTTTTTTGTTATCGAATTTATTTTCCTTGAGTCCAAGCAAACTCGAGTTTTTCCATTAGATTTTTTACAGGTACCAATGGACTGGCAAATTCACTCGTACATTCTTCGATTACGTCCAAGTTTTCATAGCGTTCTAGTTCTTGTTCTATGGTTTCCCACACCTTGGGTGAGTATTTATACATGGGTAGGTCTCTCATTTTTGCACCTTCTATAATTTCAATTTCGTGTTCTAGTAAAGTAGTGCGGCCAAGCTTATTTTCGCTTGTCCACTGGAAGCATTTGAGAGCCTCTGTAAGTTGTTTCTTCTGATGTTCATCTAATTCATGTTCTGTTTCGATTGTTTCAATTTCTCGTTCAGGGTCACTTGGTAATTCTAGCGATGGTAAATCTAATGATTCGTCATTTTCAGGTTTTGCTGTATGGTTTAGAATAGTTTCATCTTCAGTTAGTTCTAAAGAACATATCTTCAGACAAATTTCTGGTTCTAAATATTCACTATTCGATGGTCCAGCCTGATCGTGACTGATACAGTTTATCAACGGTTGGCCGGTAGTGTCGAACAAATCAACCTCGGCTAAGTGATTGTCACATTTTATCATCGGCTTAATCCCGAAAGCGTTCCAAAAATCCATCCCTAATATGAGGGTTTTCGATAGTTGAGGAACAATAATCGTTGGAATTACCTTAGTAATTCCGGCAAACGTATAGGGAATGTTTGAATAACCAATGCATTCATGTGTCGTGTTATCGGCCGTGCTAACTACAACTGTCGCCTTAAACAGTTTAAGTCTATGTTTATCAATTAACTTTGTGGAGTTCAGCACACTGATACTGGCACCCGAGTCAAGCAGGGCTATGATCTCCGTATTTAGTACTGAGACGCGAATCTTTGGACACAGGTTAGGATTCACTTTAATGTGTAGCGTTTCTTGATATTTTTGAAATTGTTCAAAGATGTTAGGCTTTGGAACCACATTTATCATATGCGAGATGGACGGGTTCCCAACAGTGCACCCCGCATCTAGTTTAACGATTGCGTGTTTGTAGAATTTGGTTTGGTTATAACAACTTGTGGGTGGTTTCGTTCACATGTTTTTGTGGTGCGACCAAGGTTCCCACACGCATAACAAAAGATTAACTTTGGTTCTTTACAGGTTCTCCAATGGTGTCCTGTTTTTTGGCAATTCCAGCATTTGACGGTGGCCAAGTCAGTTGTGTGTGGCTTTTGTGTATGCGTAGAAACAATGGGTTTCTGGGAGTCCCTAGAAATTTTCAATTTTCGTTGTAGTGCGTTAATAGCAAATTCCTCGGTTGATGAGTAATCTTCCTCTGAATTACTATAAACATGCGAATTGATGTTATACACAGCATTTCGTGAATTTTGGCTTGAACGATATAAATTTGGGTCCGTGGCATCAATACGATGATTTAGATCCAATAAATGCTCTAAGTCACGTACACGCTTGGTGGCCAGCTTTGACCTGTAGTGGGGTCTCATGTTTTCCCATACGATTTCGAAAATGGTTCGTGATGAGTGAGGACGTTTGAGGCATTGGTTCAATTTTTCTATTTCGGTGACAAAAGCCACGAACGTTTCGCCTCTTTTTTGCCTTAGTTCGCGTAATTGAGAGCGTATTCCGCGATCACGATTGGGATTCCCGAACCGAAACCGAATTTCACTTTCAAATTTTTCCCAGGTTGTGCAGTGGTCTTCTCTGGTAAACCACCAGTCACTGGCTTCCCCTTTCAGTTTGTAATGAATTTTATCCAGTAATTCCATTTTGTTAACCCGTTCGTGTTTAGCTAGTTTCTTTACTCTATTCAAAAAATCTTCTACCTGCATTGATTTTGTGTCCCCGGAGAACATTATGTCCCAGTTTTCTACCCTTGATCGTGACATTCTATTGTATTCTTCTCTATATCCTCTGTAGTGTCTCTGAGGAGTGTGAGAGCTGCGGAAATATCCACGTCTATTCCTTGATTCTTGTTCTTCTTGTTCTGTATAGCTTCCACTTGAAGAAACTGATGAATATCTACCTCTTGACCTAGATATTGTTTCTTTATTCACACGTTTACGTTTATATTCCGTTGTTTCACTCTCTGCTAAGTCGGAACTCTCAGTTGTAGAGTTTTTCCTATTTCTACGACGTCGTGTCTCCTCTTCACTCCTACGGCTGCTTTTATTACTGTGTTTTTGAAACGATAAGTCTCCTTCACTTTTAGGTCTTTCTGTAACTTTTTTTGAAGAATACTTTTCATAATTTAATTCATCCTCACCCCCCAATTTTTGTCTCTGTTCATCTACTGTTTTGTATACCCTGTCTTTTCTTTTCTTCGCTGTTTCAAACATGTCTTTTGGCCTAGTACCTGTTCTAGTTTTTTCGTCTATCCAGTTTTTGCTACCTCGATTAAGATTTGCCGTTTGCACCTGGGCGTCTGGGTTTGGATTTCTCCAGGAGTTTTTCAGTGCTTTTGCACCATCTCCTAAGTCAAAGTCAGTCTCATCATTTGAATGTTCTGGGTCATAAGTTACCCTTTGTTTGAAAACACGCAAAATTTCCTCGATTCCTTTACAGCATGTGCTTTTTAACTGTTTCTCCTCTTCATTTTCAGCGTTAGCCGAGGCCAATCTAATTAAATAGTGTCTAAGTCGTGAAACTATGACATAATCAAACGTTTCTCGTAAACTTTTTTTCAACGCTTTCACTACATTTTCCAAATTTTTCGCTTCCTCGCATATCGGAAGACCCGTATCATAAAGTTTTGGGTCTACCCTTTCTGTTTTATATTTATATCTTAAGGCTCTCGTTTTATCTTCTAATTTAGCATCCGGTTCTACTTGAACGTTTCTAAGTGTAAGTTCAAAATTCAGTTCGTCTTCAGTTAAATGGTCCGCATTTGGCAAAATATAATATCTAACCATTTTGATTTAAATTCAATTATTTGACCTCAAGTATGTAATGCAAAAAAAAAAAATTAAAAAAAAACTTATGCCGTTTTAGGGAAAAAAAATCAAAAAAATATAAATATCAATTAACTATAACAATTATTAATTAAAAATAATAAACCTTTTTTTCCAATTCAATGTAATAACTTTATAATGTAAAAATTCCCCTATTAAAAATACCGCGAAAAAGAAAACGAAAATGAAAAGAAAAAAAAAATGCAATAAAAATTAAAAAAAATATAATAATTATAATAAAATGCAGTACAAAAAAAAAAACAAATGAAAAATTCAATCTAATTCAATCAATCAACCTTACAGCCGTTTCCAAATTTACTTTGAACCTACGAGTTACACAAAATTTCAATCCTGTTAATATTAAACGTAAACCTAGCTAAACCTAAAAAAAATCAATTCAGAATTTATAAATTCAAGAAGAATAGAAATAAAATATGTACAGCTACAACTCAACAACTTCAAAATAAGAAAAGAAAATAAATTGAAGAAAGAGAAAAAAAATAACGCAATGTTGAATTCAATAGAAATACTAGTAATCGTGAAATTCAATTGTAACAATCGGTTCTATTTTTACGTTGGGCGCCAATGTAACCGTTCGTAAAATTCCGTTTGAGAACTACTGCAAACGCAGTGGCTTAAGCGCCACTCTCAATGAAGAGAGACCACTGGTCGTGTGTTGTAAGGTTGCCCGACTAGACTGTATTAGCATGAGCGCAATTCTCGGGGTGTTCGAACGGTTTCTCAATAGTCACTCCTAACGGCCTTGAAATTCAGAATCAAATAAACTGGAACGCAAACGATCATCTAGATATCAGATCACACGTGCTCAAAGTAGAAGCAAGGTAGAATGTTCACCCGGGCGGACTAGTTATACCACAGCAAGGAGAATACATTTTACTAAGGTGGCGCAGATAAACATTGCAAACCACTGGTTGTCTCTTCCACTCTTCTGGTGTTCTTATGCAACTAAAATAGTGACGTCACTATTTCAGTTCCATAAGAACACCAGAAGAATGGAAGAGACAGCCAGTGGTTTGCAATGTTTATCTGCGCCACCTTAGTAAAATGTATTCTCCTTGATACCACAGGGCTCAGGTAGCATAAATGAACGTAGAATAGGTAAATTTAGCTTAAATTCATTTTATGTATATTCATTATTTTTTCGTTTTATATAGTGTGTGTGTTTGCGTGTGTGTTGTATGTTGTGTGTTCATCGTGGCCACGATTCACTAACCTGCGCAGGGTTTATGCTGATGACCATGCTGGCGGTTCGCCAGCTGGGGGGCACGTTCACGGCGTGCGATGATCTGGCCGCCGCAGTGGTGTAGCCAGGGGGGCCTGAAGCTTCAGTAGGCCGACTTCGTTCGGGGCGCGCTCGATGACTTTGGCCGATCTAAAGTTGCGAGGAGAGGGCGTCGGCTGTTCCGAAACACTGCCAGTTCGTGACGTGAACCGACACACCAGCAGGCCGGATGTCTTTCTGCTCTGCCTCGTTTGACTGCCTGAACAGGCGGGCCGTCGAGAGCTTTCGCCACCGGTATGCCAAGCGTAACAAAATGGCGGATGGAAAAAAGGTCAACGGACTCTAGGTCCGGACAAAAAAGCGTCGGTTGGACGCTAACGTCCAACATTAAACGAATTAGAATAAATATACAAAGAAATGAATTTTTAAAAGATTTACCTTTGTAAAATTGAAAAAAATGCACAAGAGCGCAGAGCGTCTGCCACTTGTGGTATAACCTTCGGAAAACTAATTAGAGAAAAATACACTATTATTTTTAAGATCACTACACTGTACATACTTTTCGTTAAATGTTTAAACTAGATTCGAATTAATTAAACTGTTTAATTAAACTATAACTTCTAGGAGAACACACCTTGACTTTAGAAAAGAATAAAATTTAGCACAAAGTGACTGGCTTCTGTACTCTAGCCGACGTCTTTTGTAAATGAAATCTATTTTATAGAAGATGGCTGAGCGATCCTCTTAATTGCAATTTTCTAATAAATTTCACCAATACTAACTAATGTAAATCTTTAGACAAGTCCCACAGTTGATTTAATTCATATTCCACAGGCCACCTACGTCTAATCCACGAATTATCTTAGTACTAAACTTTATTGAGCTTTGGGTAATTTTAGTACTCCGTTCGAACGAAGCTTTTATAGCAATTCAATTTAAAGCTTTCATTGCTTATATAAGTGGTTCTCAACTATATTAACTAAAAACGTATCGGAAACGATAATTTTCAAACGAATTGCTAATTTCATGCCTACAGATATGCCGAAACGTTACAAGCGCATGAAATCATGAAGAGTGAATGTGTTTATTTCACCAGAAATTTTTAATGGCACATGAAATTAGATCACATCGAGATGGTAAATTACAAATGAAATGAGAGGATTAATAATGATGTTGATGCATAATCATAATAGTTGCCATATTTATTTACACAATGTGTGTGTTGATAAATTATTATTTCTCTGCGAGTAAAACATAAGTTTTTACGATGTTTGCAGAGAACATATTCAATACTTAATTTTATGTTATAATAATGTATTGAAAAACATCTTTAGTAGCATCGAGGATGTTTTATAAGCCGCCATTTTTTGCGCTTTTTCGGTGATATAAGTGTACTAAAATACGTTTCCGATACTTGGAAAAAACATCGGCGTTTGTATGAACTATGTATTATTTACATTATTATAACAAGTTGTGTTACTTGGGATACCATCTACCAGAGCTGCGGCAACACACGCGAGTTGGGAACAGCTTCCATCGTGATGGGTGATATGCAGAGGCGCGTGATCGGTTGGTGGCCGATCGACGAAAGATTGTGCAGGTTGAGGTTCAAAGGCCGGTTCTTCAACTTCAGCATAATAAACGTGCACAGCCCACACTCCGGAAGTACTGATGATGACAAGGACGCATTTTACGCGCAGCTCGAACGCGAGTACGATCGCTGCCCAAGCCACAACGTCAAGATCATCATAGGTGATTTGAACGCTCAGGTAGGCCAGGAGGAGGAATTCAGACCGACGATTGGTAAGTTCAGCGCCCACCAGCAGACGAACGAAAACGGCCTACGACTCATTGATTTCGCCGCCTCCAAAAATATGGCCATACGTAGCACCTTTTTCCAACACAGCCTCCCTTATCGTTACACCTGGAGATCACCACATCAGACGGAATCTCAAATCGACCACGTTCTGATTGACGGACGACACTTCTCCGACATTATCGACGTCAGGACCTATCGTGGCGCCAACATCGACTCCGACCACTATCTGGTGATGGTCAAACTACGCCCAAAACTCTCCGTCATCAACAATGTACAGTACCGGCGACCGCCACGGTACAACCTAGAGCGACTGAAGCAACCGGATGTCGCCTCAGCATACGCGCAGAATCTCGAGGCCGCGTTGCCAGACGAGGGCGAGCTCGATGAGGCCCCTCTAGAGGACTGCTGGAGTACAGTGAAAGCAGCCATCAACGACGCAGCCGAGAGCACCATCGGGTACGTGGAACGGAATCGACGGAACGAATGGTTCGACGAAGAGTGCAGAACGGTTTTGGAGGAGAAGAATGCAGCGAGGGCGGTAATGCTGCAGCAAGGGACTCGACAGAACGTGGAACGTTATAAACAGAACCGGAAACGGCAGAATTTCAGGGCGATCACTATTTTGAATGCTGTCTACAAAGTGCTATCCCAGATCATCTTCCTTCGTCTGTCACCTAAAACTAATGAGTTCGTGGGAAGTTATCAAGCCGGCTTCAACGACGGCCGGTCGACAACGGACCAGATCTTCACGGTACGGCAAATCCTCCAGAAATGCCGTGAATACCAGGTCCCAACGCATCACCTGTTCATCGACTTCAAAGCGGTATACGACAGTATCGACCGCGCAGAGCTGTGGAGAATCATGGACGAAAACGGCTTTCCTGGGAAGCTGACTAGACTGATTAAAGCAACGATGGACGGTGTGCAAAGCTGCGTAAGAGTTTCGGGTGCACTATCTAGTTCATTCGAATCTCGCCGGGGACTGCGACAAGGTGATGGACTCTCATGCCTACTCTTCAACATCGCTCTGGAAGGTGTGATGCGACGAGCCGGGCTCAACAGCCGGGGAACGATTTTCATAAAATCCGGACAATTTGTGTGCTTTGCGGACGACATGGACATTATTGCCAGAACATTTGGAACGGTGGCAGAGCTGTACACCCGCCTGAAACGCGAAGCAGCAAAGGTCGGACTGGTGGTGAATGCCTCAAAAACAAAGTACATGCTGGTAGGCGGAACCGAAAACGACCGGATCCGTCTGGGTAGTAATGTTACGATAGACGGGGATACTTTCGAGGTGGTGGAGGAATTCGTCTACCTCGGATCCAGAAGAAACTGCGGTCGAAAAAGATTCACCCACGCACCAAATGCACCATGTACAAAACGCTAATAAGACCGGTAATCCTCTACGGGCACGAGACATGGACCATGCTCGAGGAGGACCTGCAAGCACTCGGAGTTTTCGAGCGACGCGTGCTAAGGACGATCTTCGGCGGTGTGCAGGAGAACGGTGTGTGGCGGAGAAGAATGAACCACGAGCTCGCTGCACTTTACGGCGAACCCAGCATCCAGAAGGTGGCCAAAGCCGGAAGGATACGGTGGGCAGGGCATGTTGCAAGAATGCCGGACAACAACCCTGCAAAGCTGGTGTTTGCAACTGATCCGGTTGGCACAAGAAGGCGTGGAGCGCAGAGAGCACGATGGGCGGACCAGGTGGAGCGTGACTTGGCGAGCATCGGGCGCGACCGAGGATGGAGAGCGGCAGCCACGAACCGTGTATTATGGAGAAATATTGTTGATTCAGTTTTATCTTGAATTTGATGTAATACTAAATAAATGAAATGAAATGAACATTTGTACAGTAATGTGTACAGCATAATTTTAGTTCAGCTATAATTAATATTATAAAGCAACAATTCAGCATGCATGCTTGTTTGCGGTTGGCGAGTTAGTTGGGTTAACACATACTCAGAGGGCCAGTACTTGTTTTAAAAATATAAAACATGTAAAGTTTGCTTTAACAAGAGAATTATTCAAGAAAGATCAAAAATTCTGGTCAATGTTACCCCGGATTAGTTTCCATTTTAAACCCAACTAACCAAGCTGCTCAAGCCGTACTGCATGCATAAATATGGCAAGTATTACTGTGTAGTGTATATACAATTGAAGTTGAACTAAAATGGGAAAGGGCCCCAATTAAGCCAAATAGAAATTAACCATGTATTAAACGACTATATTGGGGTCCTTTCCCACTTTAGTTCAACTATAATTGTTATTGTACAATATACACAGTAATATTTGCTTTACATACACCTGTTTTCGGGTGGCTTTCCAGTGTAACGTAAAATCAAGACATACACCGTATTTATGCATGCATTACGGCTTGAGTATCATGATTACTTGGGTAATTTCTTTTTCTCGTTGTATGATCCAAAGTTAATCAAATAAGTATTGTGTGTATCCAAAGTTAACCAGATCCAGATGATGTTTTTCCTTCATATATGTGCGATCATTCTCCGTTGGGTGAGATTCCCCTGTTCTAATAGGTAATCTAAAAACACACATGTTTTATCAGAGCCTCTTAATGTTTCAACAGAAGGACATTCCACTCAGTGTACAACTCCGCACTGGGTTTGACCTATTTCCGGACACCTCGTAGTTGACGATGACGCGACGGGTACAATCATCCTCCAGACGCATTCGTTTACGGTTGGGTATCCGTTAACAAGCTGTGAAATAAAAGTTGGAGAGAATTTCCATTGTTGGGGAATACAAAGATATTCCCCCCAGTCCACCTGAATGACTGAAGTGCTGTTGTCGAGTGTCATGTTTACCACGACGTAGGAGGACTTACGCTACTCTCGTAGAGTGAGTGTTCGCATACTTTCCCCTCATTTGGGCATTTTATCAGCGCAAAATAAGAACAATAAACTCATGATGATGTTTTGCATTTAAACCTCAAAGAAGTGACTGGCTTGAGAACCAGTAGCTTGAAAATCGCTTAGTATTTTTCAATCAGACAATGGAAAGCTGGTTTCATATCTTTTTCAGCTTGAGGACATCAATTGGAAGCTAAAAAACTAGGCCTCAGGAAGGACGAAAACATACTGCTATGCTCATTGCAAGTTACTCTGTACAAAATAATAAGATAAAATATGATAACTTATGTTGTCCTTTATGAATTGTCCATAAATTGTGTTGCAACAGAAGTCGAATGCCATTAGGAATTACTTTTCCCCCATAATAACTTTGGAAATACTCATAGAACACAGATACTGTCACAGTTTGAACGTAACGCCAGGAAGAGCAATGAGTAAAAGAAACATTTACTAACCCACCACGTCCGTCGTGGTTTAGTTGATCTTAAGTGTTGAACGAGGGTGTTGTACAGTGAGGGGGCATAACAGAGACAAGTTACATGTAAGGTAGGTTGAAAATTTATTTTAGTTACGTTTTAACATCAGCTGCAAATTGTAGGCCAAAAAATTAAACTACTGCGAATTGAGATGGAAACCATTCAGCACATATTCGTAATAAACTTTTCAAATAAAAACTACTAACACGGGTCTAGGAGTAGAAAAACCACACACAGCTGTGAACAGCTTGTTCGCTAGTAAACGAGAAATATTTCCCTTACCATGTAAAACGTGGCATTCTATATCGGTGGCGTTTACGTCGGATGCATCAATATTTAATCGTTGGCTGGTCTGGTACCATGCTTCTCAGTGATTTATGGGGCCTAGCATTTTTTGTTGATTTTATAAGCTTAATTTTAGGCTTTTATGTCATTTGAGTGTGTTTTCGTTGATGCTTCAGTATGGTAGAGTGCGTTTATGTTACAATGTCAACAGAATTGTGTTTTCAAATTTAACGCACCGTTTTATTGGACTACTCATAGCCGGCTAACGACGGAAGCCTACCTTAAGCCACGCGCCATCATTGACGTGCCATCGGCAATGGTTTTATTGCTCTGAACTCATGGGGACATCCTCGAGGTGGATGCGAATGCGATACAGATTATTTCGCACTCCATTAAATTAACATTATCCGGTCCGGGGTGTCTGCATGCTATCAACAGGTATTCGATTTCGCCGTTGGCAAAAACGCAACTCTTCTAGAATTGCTCGTCGTTGCTTGGTTGGAAGAAGCAATAGGTGAACCGGATGTCCGTTCTCGTTCGCCAACCAGCAAACGTTCCCTCGCCATAGCGTTGCCCACATGCCAGTTGCAGTTACTACGTGCGTGCGTGCATCTCCAATCTCCATAGCGTTCTCACATGGGCGGTTTGGTACAGTGCAATGCAGCCTCACTATTTTAGCGGGAGAAGCTTTTCTGTGGTTGTGCAGTGCAGTTTATGCACACCAAGTCCAATTTGTACCCACTCGTTGACAATGCGTCCTACTGCATCACCTGTTCGCGGTGGATCTCATATTGATCCTAATCGTATAATGAGTCTAGTATACGTATGCACATTAGCCTACAAATTGGGATAAACACCATTTACAGCCAGAGTTGCCAATCTGTCCAAACTGTTATGGCGCGAATACTGAAATCGGGGTGATTTTTCAACAGCAAGTTCAAACAAGAAGCAAGTTCATGATATCTACTCAGTCTACATATCATAAATGATGATATTTCCAAAAAAAATGTTCGAAAATTCTGGGCAGAAGTCAATTTCACTTCATTGATCGGTTCACCGTAGACCTCCAGCAAAGCCGACGATTGATTATCACTCCCACCGAGAAGTTTAACCTTAACGCCTCTGGTAAAACTCCCTCGTCCAAGTATTTCTGTATAGCAGACCAAACATACAGGAAGCCCCTGCAATAGCTACCTTTAACGCTAAGTTGGGAACCCTGTCTGGACCTAAAGGGTGAGTCGTTCAATATTGTGCCACCCTACCTTCAAGTGTTATGCAAATTGTCTACAGTTAACGAAATGAAACCAAATTTTTACTGCAGTTTCGTAGATGTATGTATTTCAACTTTTTGGTATAGGTTCAAATTGAGGATGCGTTTTAGTGAAATTCACGACATTTTCAATTAACGCCCTCCATGTGGACGTGTTCAGGCTCCACTTGCAACAAATAATTAAAGCTCTCTGGTTTGTTTATGCGCATCGCGCCTGGTTTTAACCCAGCTCCAAGCTTACGTTTCACTGACAACCGTTCCTGAAACCTATTGACGAACATTAAGATGATCCGATAATGTATAATCATCAATTGTTCCAAGGCGCTTTACCATAATTTTAGATTTTAGCATGTGATTGTACATCTTTTTTAGAACTGTGAACTAAATTTATTCTATATCAAGCGAAATCTCACTGATAACTGCTCAATTCATTTTATGTAAACAATAGACTCTAAGGAGAAACTGTACAAAATATGGTTGATTTTGGTGAATTAGGAAAAAAGTTACGTTGTGCCATTTTCAAGCACAATAATTATCCAATCACCCTCTAGGGCCTTGCCTACGCTAAACGACATTGCTATCCCCGCAAGTTCCTCATCGGTGACCCTCTCCTCATCGCCAGCTGTCCTACGCCAAGGAGACCAAGGACTAGGATTACACTGAAAAAGCCCCTCGATGATCCCCTTCAACATCCCTGAAGACTGCTCTGTAGGAGCTATTACACCTCCTCCAGTCTTGTCCATCACGATCCTGTAGGCATCACCCCACGGATTTGCATTGGCACTCTGACAGAGACTCTCAATGCAGGCCTTTTTGCTCGCCCTTATCTCGCTCTTCAGTGCGATTTTAGCAACGGTCAATACCATCCATCGTTCAATTCGCTCTTCCTCAGTTCGTGCTCGCTGCATGCGCCGCCTAGTCCGCAGGGAAGCGCGGCGCAGCTCTACAACCGCTTGAGTCCACCAGTAAGCCAGTGGTGTTCTGTTTCTAGGGTGGACTTACCTAGGCATGGTCATGAGCACCGCGAGAACCCCGCTACCAGGTCATCACCACATAAACCGAGTAGGTTTCGCTCACGGCGGATGCGACTCCCTAAATACTTCGTTGTTAAAGATGTCTTCAACCTAAGTACAAGGGCTTGGCCTTGGCTCCTTTACCCACTGTCTGATGTTGTTGTAGTCGATACTGTAGCTAACCGCCAGGTGATCGCTGTAAGTGCATCCATCGTCTACCTTCCAGTTTAGACTACTTGTGAGTCCAGGATCACAGAAAGTAACGTCGATAATCGACTTCGCTCCGAATGAAGGTACTTTTGGTACCGACATTAGCCAGACCGACATCTAGCATAGCCAGTGCCTCTAACAGGATCAGACCCCGCTGGATCGGCAAAATGGCGATGTGGTCCCTCTAGCGGACTGGCAGAGATTAGCCATGAACGACGCAGCTACGACGCAACCTGTCGGATACGTTGGTTTGACGAGGTGTGCAGAAATATTTTTAAGGAGAAGAACGCAGCACGGACGGCAATGCTGCAGCTTGAAACCCGGCATATAACGATGCAAACGGAAGCGGAAACAGCGGACTGGGACAAAAACACCCCTTTGGAGACGCGGGTTACGAGGGAATGGAACAACAGCTTCGTTGTGGCACGAATGCATACGAACGTAAGATAATTGAAAGGTGGGAGCTGCACTTTTGATGAGTACCTGAATGGGGTGCAGAACGTAGATATGGAAAACCAAAGCAGCAAAGGAAACCCGTGTGAAATCTGAGAATTTTCGAAGGACGTAGAAAAAAAGTTAAAGTCTATGTGAAATTGATCAAAATAGCAATGTTTGTTTTGATTTTTTTTTCATTCAGCAAGAAGCATTTTTAAAATTTTTAACCTTATACATTCATTTGTAATCAAGGCGGATACTGTTCGAATAGCATGCGAAAATATTTCTTAGTTCTTCAAGGTTAAGCTGCATTTCAATTTATTTAAACTGCTATTTTTTGAACAATTCCACATAATGTTTTTTTCCACGAGCTTCAAAAAATCTCAGATTTTGTTATAACAATATACATCATACGGTCTTACCACGTTAATTCGACACTTTTTAATTCGTACCCCGCTGTAAATGCAAAACAGTGTGATAGGTATTGCGCTTATTCCCGCAGCAGCTCATCTAGTGCTTCTGAGTTGGTGCTAGCTATTCAATACCCAAACCACCTGTGGACCAACCGAAATGAATTGCGGAGGCAACGCATCCCTCCAATATTGGTTGAAATTTTTTTCCAAAACATTTCCAGAAAACAAAACAAAAATAAAAATAGAGTTGCCAAATTTCAATAAACAAGGGGTGATCAGTTTGTCGAATCAAAAATTTACCCCGGTTGTTCGACAACAATTAGCAGGGTAATAGGGTATTTGTAGTTCGCTGTCAAATTTTCAATGCAATCGCCATTGGCGTAAATAGGGAGTGGCCAGGGGCGGCCTGGCTCCCTCCAGAATAATCCATTTCGGAAAAAAATCACGCAATTCAGGCGAAAAGTATCTTTTTAGTATAAAAAATCTTAATCAACATGGTCGTGGCCCCCCTAGGGCTATGACCTAGTTACGCTTATGACAATTGCTCATAGGAGCACAAAGTTACAGCTTGTCAAAGTTGACCATGGCCATTTTGTATGGAAAACGGCGAAGTTATTTGTATCCATTTTTATTTGGTTATCCTTGAATATAGATTTTGACTAGCCCACTGTGCCGGGGATAAACCAGCCTCGGGCAGAATTGCCCCATAGTAAAGCACTAATAATAATAATAATAATAATACACTGTCATAAAATTAGTCATGTGTTACACATATGAACCCAGAAACATTCAGTGCTTTGAGATTTTGGCATTTTTTAAGCTACAACTTAGATTATAGTAACTAGGTGCTAATTATTTTTCTTGTAAAAATGGTCCTCTACAAAGTAGTCCATTTTCCAAATGCATTTTTGTATGAAAATAAGCACTGCAAAACTTTTTCCAAGTTTGGCATCAATCCCTTATGATGGTGGTGTAGCATAAAATCCATTGCATCATCATAGAATCCCCTTCCGCAAGTTATTCTATAGCTACTGACCACCAGAGACTTTATGCACTCACCACTAGTGGTGCGCCGATTGTTTCAGAACGTGCAAATAAATAGCGCTTACAGTCCGCCACCAACTGCTGCCTTTGGGTGCTTTAACGATATAACGAGCGAGTCTGCGGTTTCATCCTCCATTAGTCGCGTATTTCCGGCTATTTGTGCTGCACTGAGAGTGAAATCATCGCATTCCCTTCCAACAGGTGGAAGTGTTTGCAAATGTCTACTAAATTATCCGGTTACTGTGTGCACTGCACATCGTTACATAGTAACAATTAATGAATGCCTGTGTCGAAACCATTTTCAACCCATCTTTTGAAAATGTGTCAACAGCAATTTGAATTTTGTTTTGCCACATTTCTAGGTTAGCAATTTTGAAGCATGCATTACGTTACCGATGAAGCAAGCAAATTAGTTTCCCAACTGGAAAACTTTCTGGAAGAACAGAAGAATTTTGATGATAAAAGAAAACTTCATGATAAAACTTCCAGATCCTTGAAAGGATGCAAGATTAATTAATATTTACATCAAGAGACAAACTTCATCACACAGAAGATGACAGATGAATAAAGAGGTAAAAATCTTGCCATACTTATCGTCGCTAAAAGGCGAGATAGCAAACCAGAGAGGTAAGTATAATGGAATTGGTGACTGCATATGCTTATCTTCTTGCATTACACCAAGCAGCGTTCACTCGCCTTGAAGAACTGATTTTGCATGCATTTATCCATTGCATTTACCACAAGAAACGAAGAAAATGAAGATAATTACAGTAGCAAGCAAATTTGGAATGTCATCAGATTTTATTACTTCAATGAACGACTCTACTTGAGAATATGATATGACCATTATTGCGACAAATTCAATACCTACCTTATTTGTCTCCTTACTCTTGTTTGTATAAAGAGACGAACAAGCCTAGGGCTGAAAATCTCTATAATAAAGCAAAAATAATTTTTTGTGTGAGTACGAATTTCGTTGACTAACGCGTGCGTAGGTACCTATAATAAATATTTAAAGATTTCTGTAAGTGAACAAAGCATCGTTTTCGTGAATTGTGCCTCCAAAATTTGTATACAAATTTGAGATTGGATTCCATGATACTTCACCTTAAGCATTTTTCACAGGCTAAGGGCCGATTCATTACCCTGGCTTAATCGTTAAACCAGATTTAACTATATGGGTAAGCCGAGGTGAAGAAATCGGCCCTAAGTAATGCACATATATGTATAGCTCAAGCGATAAGCGCACAAAAAGATTGAGAATCTAGAATGTTTCTTTCCTGAAACTATAGGAAAATGGAGTTTATGCTCTCTGCATTTAAAAGTGTAAAAGAGATCTTATATTTGAAAATATTGATGGTGTCCATTCTCCCCCAGTGGCCATGCTGCCCGCCTATCTCTACGTTGACAATGTTATTTGGCACTCATACTATCCTTCGAATGGCTACTCCAACGTTCAGGCAATCGGAACTGATAGCTTAAGATTTTACTTTTAAATTACAAATCACCTGCACTTTTCACCATGCCGAGAGGAAAAATCACTTTTGAAACCTATGGAAAGTGTCATCACTCGCACTCTTGAACGTATTGCAATCGAATGGCATACTCCTAAATGGAAACCCTCTGTGCCAGTTTCTTTCAATTTCACGTTGCATCCTCCAATTGAATGGGGGGATTAACGTTCATGTGATAGCTTGCTCCAGGTTGCTCGATTGACAGTCTGAATTTCTTTCGTGGAATTACGCGCTCTTATTGCGGTATGGCTCTCGAAGAGATTCATCTCATTCAATCCTTCTGAAGTGTATTTCTATGGCATATGGAAATGTATACTTACACTTGCCCATCCGAGACTAAATGGAGTTGAGTTTGTGAATCCGTGACAGGGTTTCCATCCAGTTTAAAGGCTTAAAAAGTTCGTAAACGTGACGAGCTATACATTTTGCTTTACATACTCTTCCTGGGGTCGATGAATCAGTGTGTCAGAGTGAGTTTAATAAGGTAACAGGAAGAATGTTTTATACATGTTTCACTTCTTATGTCGCTGAGCTAGTATTAACTCAATTAAGAGTAAATCACGCCAAAAATACTCACGCTGTGTAGGTATATACATGTATACTATACACTAAGGCAAACGTAAAATTATATGCAAATAAATCAGTCAGGAACTTTAATAAGCATTGTTAACGATTCAGTGGGATATTCTATATTTATTGGCAAATAGTGTTTTGCTTAAAATTAATTGACAGTATGAACAGTAAAGCAAAAACCTTTGAAAGTTGCGCACAGTCCGAAAGAAGTTAAAGGCGCTTTTTAAGGACAAACGTCTTGAAATCCCGCTTTAACAGTACATCAGAACTTCAGACGCACAAATCTCAAAAAGCACGCTCCAAACAACGGTGCATTTTATTATTCTGTTCTTGCTCACTTGCAATAAGCTTAAAATGAGAAGCTCAGGTGCGCTGGTTTTGATTACGAAGAGATTTGTGCCCTCGAAATCGTGAGTAGGTGCCAAAGTCGGCCATTGAGGCGGCCATTTTGGGGTTCTAACAAGTCTGTCCTTAAGCTAGTTGTGGATAGTGTTCAAAACAAATTCTTCAGCAGTCGCACATGTTGAATATAGCTCGCTTGTTTCGCACAGCATAAGCGTGGAGCTGGCGATGGCTGCACACCGCGCGACTGCCCGAAAATCAATATTGGGCAAAAAGGTTCCTGTTGAACAATGAATAGAATTCAGGCACATATTATATTCAGTAAATAGTGAAATCCATAGTGAAATTTGAAAGATGTTTTGAAAGTAGTGAGGGAATTATGATCGAATGTCTGGCATACTAGGGTAAAAACACTAGACTTCGCCCCTCTAAAATTATGCTCTCATCTTCGCCACTTCATACATAAAAAATTGGATTTGTATGGAGGGGGCGAAGACTAGAGCAGTGGCGAAGGCTAGTGCTTTTACCCTATATGTAGTAGTTATAATTAAAACATTGTTGGCTTCATCGCGTTGCAAGAAAAAAATGAAAATCAGGAAAATTTAGAATAAATAATCCATCGGAATATTTTCCCTCCAAATCATCGTAGTCCCCCATGGCCATTAATATCCAATTATTTTTACGTCTTCTGTATTGGAGCAGTTACAGTTAATTATATAAACATCATAAAAATCCGTTAAAATAAATTCAATCTATTCCGACTGTTTCTAATGGTGGTCTAATGGCTACCGCTTTTGATTCGTATGCAGAAGGTCATGGGTTCAATCCCTGGCCCGTCCCTTTTCATCCTACTTTGTATCTTTCTATCCACTTCCTTTCTCTTTCTCTTCTCTACATATATAACTCATGTATATTCATATGTTCATAGCCATCGCTAGAACCAGAAACGAATTGGAAAAAAGTCGTTTCCCTCCCTTTCAATTTCCACTCACAGCACAGTGTATACAACGCCTACAAGTTATGCCTTATTCACCTTATTCACCACACAATCTATCACGAACACTATAAATAACCCCTATCCATGGATCGCATCACCGACCCAACGGTGACTCCCAGATCTCCCATCCTTTCCGTTTAACAAATACCCCAGTCCGTGCTGGTTGTGGGGATGCAGAGGTGATCTCGGTCTTTAGTAGCAACAACCAGCACACTCTAACATTCCTTTCCCTTCCCAACTGACTATAAGGACGTGGCCGGCGCCGTTATTGATCCAAAATGTTTGAGCTGCTAGAATTGCACTTTGAGAATAAGTGGAGTGTCCCAGCCCTTATTCATTTGGATCTCAGTGCAATTGGTACCAGCTCAGATCAATCACGGAGTAGCAACCATTGACATGTATAGTCAGATTTGATCTTGATGATCTTGATGATCTTCAATCTATTCCGACTGTTTTTAAGATCAATGGGTGGGTTTCCGATGAGATAAAAAATAACACATTTGTTCCAAATGATAATCAATCCGAGGCCCTTTATAATGAGATACCATGTAGCAGTAGAAAATAGGTAAGGACAACCTGTTCAACAATCTACTCAATACTAATTTGACCTGTTTTTATCTGGCTCGTTTCACCAGAAGTGATGATCCCGATCCACGTCCTTGTAATGGTGATGATTTTTGCAATGAAGACCCATGCGAAGAAAAGAAATTCAATTTCCAAGCACCGGTTCATGAGAAGATTTTCAAGGGACAAAAATCACTTAAAGAGCGCGGTGTGATAGAAGTGCAAGACAATACTCTGGACAGTGTGCTGAAGCAAATTTGGGACTTTTGCAAAAAAAAAATGTCGAAGGCAGTTGCATTCAAGACTTCGGATCTAGCGAGCTCCAGAGCAACTCCGGAAGCTATGCGGAACGGAGATGACCTAAATTTTGAAGACATGGAGCAATACATCGTTTTTTCAGGACAAAGCTGGAAAAAGAAGTATTTGCTCACTGCAAAGGGCTAGGCAAAACGATAACCATAATTGTCTATAGGTATTCCGAGTCGATCAGCTCGGCTCAAAAATTTAACGCGGTTGAGATTCAACTCCTAAAGACCAGTCGAAAAAGATAGAGTGGGCGCGGAGTCCATTGCCTCGTTAGAGCAGTTGACCCTCACCGTGAAGACGACACATGCCCATCATTTGACTGTGGATGGCATAAACTGATCTTGTTGGGTAAATTATATCAGCACACAGTCAAAACGCGAAAAATTTGACCAACCAGTTTTCTCCAAGACACTTGAAAATATGAAAATAAAGCTTGATTTGCGCATTGCTGAAAATGAGAACCATGCCTACAAACGCATTTTAGGCCAGCTGAAGGAAGAGCATCTCAACCTTTGGAATGTGGTTAAAATGAGGGCAAAAAAAATGATTTGGAATCTCAATTAAATCCAAATATTGTTATTTTAAACTCCATGAAAAACACCATCGCAGTCCAGGATGACGAATACACTTTTTCATAGGCAGCGCAAGTTCCCGATTGTCCTGATGTTGGTCACGAATAGGTGTAGTTTGATAATTTAAGCTGATTTACTATTAAATCGTAACAATAAATAATTAAAATAAAAATTTATCTTATCTTTATTGTCTCTTCTTTCAGCCCTTGGCTGGTTCGTCTCTTTCTTGAGAATTAAAATAAAAATGATTGAACTAATAAATACCTTTTTTATTCATATATTGGTAAATAAAAACTTATTACAAAGAGAAAATGCTTTCAAAGAAACTGAATTCTTCACGTTTTGTCCAAATCCAATGCTAGGGTCAAGAGATCCTCCTGGGCAATATCCACACCTCTTTATTACAACTTTTATAGTTTTGCAAAGGTTCATCAATAACAACGATAATAACCTTAGTATTGTTCTCGACATAATGTCTTATAAGTACTTTTTGAGATATCCAAACATGAATTCGAGAGGATTGAAAAACGGCGCGAAAGCAGGGAGAAAAAATACCAACTAAGCACACAATTCTTTGCTGCAGGTCGTTGTCATTGACTAACCCGAAAAATCATGAGGTAGAAACTTGTGAGGATCAAAAATATGTTGGACGCTCCTTCCAGGATACCAAGTCTTACCACCTGAATAAGCTGTTTTGGACTCCCAAAAGCTACGTTCAAAATTGGAGCAAAATCGATCAGGTTAAGTACAGTTTACCACTTGTAATACATCGAAAATTTGTAATTATCAATGTGTATATGATAGAACATACCTCCAGCAAGCTTAAGCACAAGCAGATGGAGATGATCATTGCGATACACAAACGTGAAAGTGTTTTGAGTTATCAAATAATCCTTAATAATCTTCACAACATGTGCATTTTTTGCATTAGTCGACCAAAACTCATAAAAATTGTCCAGAAAAGTACATCCCTGTACGTCAGCAAGCTGAATTGTTGATATATTGTAGATTAATAGCATTCATTCTTGCTTACAAATAGTTCCTGTAGTTTAGAGATTTTTTTACCCATTAAACTGACCATGAAAAATAAATTCGCCCCCAAATCACCCTGAAATTGATGAAACTCATGTCAAAACAAATTTCATATGTCTAAAACATCACAATAGCATACACCAAAAAGCAAAACATGTAATAATTTGGCGAAATTTTAAAGTTTCAGAATTAATTGCTAAGTGGATCTTTTTTTCTGTCATACCCAGTTTTTAAGCAATTTTCCCAATCTTATCAGAAATCACTTTATTCCTAAAAAACCAGATATTTTTCAACACAGATTACTAAAACAATGTAAAATGGATGACGTGCATTCATGGAGAGGTATATTTTTAATCATTTTTGCATGTAGTTTTCCTAAAAAACTGTAACCACTCTATGGTGCATCTTTTTTGTGCCGGTCACTGTAATTAATAATTAAGTAATTAATGATTGAGTAATAAATGATTATAAAAATCTAAATCCGGGGTCTCCAGTTAGCCTAGTGGTCAAGGCTATTGATCGCTAATCTGGAGACGGCGGGTTCGGTTCCCGTTCCGCTCGGGAAAATTTTCTCAACTCCCTGGACATAGTGTATCATTGTACTCGTCACGCAATGTACAAATTCATGCAATGGCAGGCAAAGAAAGTTCTTCAATTGATAACTGTGGAAGTGTTCTAAGAACACTAAGTTGAAAAGAGATAGGTCAAGTTAAAATATGGACGTCGAGCCAAAGATAAGAAGAAGAAAAATCTAAATCGTTATTTATTAATCATAATGAAAATTACACTAGTTTACAGCATTTTTGAACTCGGTAAGCTGATGATCGTTTTTGGTGTAGAATCATGCCCTGAGTTCGAAAACGCGAAGGAAAAAAATTACAGTAGAGCGGAATTTTTTTCGACTTTCCATACAAGGTTGATGATTTGAAATCGATTTCTGTTCTATTTTTAAGCAAAGTCGCTCACTTCACACATCTTATTCTCCGTAATCAATGCTCCGATTGAGCTGATTTTTTTACTGTCACTCGCCTACGTATGATATGTCAAATAAACGTTGAGAAAGAATTTTTTAATTTTTTTTTTCTTATTGGAAAAAATACATTTCTTCATATATTTTTGAAAAATTTGCTAAAATTTAAGGAGATTGTCCCCAAAACTCGCCAATATCTTGAATTTCATCAGCCTGACGCAAAACCTGCATTCAGATGATCGAATTCTATTATATTCAGCTTTTAATTTATGGAAAAAAAATTAAATTTGGTTGAACAAAACGCAAGATTTTTTAATTTTATTAAATTCCATATTTTAAAAAGTTGTAAAACTCGATATTGAGCTAAAACTCAAAAACTGTTCTACTTTAAATTTTTTGAAGCACGGTTTCGAAATCAGCGCTAAATTATGCTTCAAAAATTTTGGTCTTTGACGGAAGTTCACGACTTTCGTTTTATTTTGTAAACTAGTGTTATTATTGAACTAGCTATGCCGGCAAATTTACCACCACTTGATAGCTATAGACCTTCTGATCAACTTTGCTGAAGACACAAACTTTCTAGGTGGTCAGAATCATGAAATAAACCCCGTCAAAGTACTTCGTTATAAATGCACACTGGCGCCAAATAGCGGCGGAATTACGCACTAAACATACCACCAAAGTTTATAATAGCCATAAACCTTCTGATCAACTTTGCTGAAGGTCTAAACTTTGCAGGGGATATGATTTTTGAGATGCAGCTTAGAAAATGATGAAATCTTCAGGTGATACCCAACTTTCTGGGGGTGCTGCAATACTAGACGATGCGATTCCATATTCATGGCGGGTAGTGTATAGATAGATATAGATAGATAGATTAATAACGCTCCAATTTTTACGTAGAAGAAATTATCTTCATAAGTTGATATTTAATAAAATCAAAGTCAAATCAGCAAGTACCTTCGCATTACCGTAGTATATCAAACCAGAAGCGAATGACAGCTCTGACTGAGTTTTTAAAGGGTAAAACACAATACTCGTCACTAACATAAAGAGACAGCTCAACCCTTTATTGGATAAATTATTAACTTTTTGGACGCATCGCCCGAGGATGACAAATACATAATTGCCGACAGAGGCGCCTATTGGGCCAGGCATATACCGTCTCATAAATCCTACGCACTATGAATGATTAATTCAGTTGCCACACAAAATGCCATCATTAAAAGGACACTTGATCCCTCTGATTACAACTGGGCGAAGCAAATTGATCGCCCTTCCTTCAAACAGCGCTAGCGCTAAATTCATAATGGATAAGACTGGACGGTTCGTTCCTGGAAGACATTCGTCGATTCTGTTGCGGGCTTCGACGGTCATGTATGTAAACAGAACTCGGTCGATTACCATTCGGATCGGAGGTGCAACTGAAAGTTCATTTGTTGAACGCTAATTGGGGAATGTGATTGATAACCGTATCAGTTCTGTTCATTGCGTTTCGATTCATTAGAAACGATGTATTGCTATGTTCCGTCAAACTTATCCCGAAATAGATCAGAATTCTCATCTGTTGCTTCTCGCGTCCTCAATAGAATGAATGCTTGTAGAGCAGTAACGCCTTCGCTGATTAGACAATTAAGAGAATATTAGGATACACTCGATGGTAACCTGTTGATATCATGTTTGCTTTCTAATGTGTTCATTTCGTATGCCATTGCCATTGTCTGGTATAGGATTGAGACAAAATAACCATACTCACTTGCTGCTATGGTACTCGACAATATATCCTTATCTGCCTATCCTCCTGGGTGAATTCTGTCTTGAAATGCACATCGAAGATTCATAAGGAAAGCAGTATGTTCACAGTGGGAAAGTGGCGGCAACATGTTCATAATTACATTGCTAACAATTGTATACTACCATTTGCTTTTACTTTAAATCAAAATAACCCATATGATCGGAGTAGTACTCTCATTGTCTTAGAGCAATTTTTGCCATTTTAATCGAGAATCGAGCTATTAAAGCTATAACAGGAATTATTTATCACCAGGTTTATCACACTCATATTTCATATCCTTCATATTTCAATAATATATTTATCATCGCATATCATCACCCTAGAATAATGCACAAGACTTTCATCATTACCTCCCACTATGCACTGGTTTACAACCATGGAATGATACCAATTTCCATTCATGGGTGCTAAATATGAATGTCGAGCCTATCCATTTGCTGCCTGACGCACCAGGATCCAATCTTCATTATGGTCATATCAAACGGACATGGTTTGCATGTAGGAAGCGTTTGAACGAACAATTTAAAGCATGAGCACGTGTTATTCAAGTTTATTGTATGAAATCATGTTCATTTACCAGCAAAAAATAAACTTATTCCTTTTTATCTTGCGTTGTCTCATATTATGCCATTCTGTACAAATTTAGGTGGACGGAATTTTTAGCACAGTTGTTCTGAATAGTGCCCTCTCAATTTACAAATAGTATTAATTTATCCATTCACTTTCACATGTTTCACCAGTAATTATCATGTACATACTTTAAACAACACGTATGAGTAGTGGTGTGGGACACGCTTGTATGAAAAAAATAAATCCTCACTCCAGTCGACTTTTTAGATCCCATTTAGGCCCCCTATGAACTGTACAAAATTTCAGCGCAATCGGTGAAACTATAATTTAGCGCAAACGGTTCAAAGTTTTCATAGGATTTACTATGGGAATAGTTACACTTTCACACAAAAAATCCCAGAGGTCGCCCTTTGTCTCCTTAATTCAAATCGATCAATGCTTTTGGCTGCTGCTGTTTCTGGGGGTGGTGATGCCTCCCGCCACCCCATGCAACAACGGCAGCAGCAGTGCTGCTAATAAAACAAAACAACAAAAAGCCGTTCGTTGGATCACTAATCGGTAATAAATCAATAACTTTTTCCACAAGCATCCAATCGTTTTACGGTCTTCGAAGGAAAGTTTCATAAATGATATTTCTACAAGAAGCATTGATCGATTTGAATTAAGGGGACAAGGGACGACCTCTGGGATTTTTTATCTGAAAATGTAACTTTTCCCATAGTAAATCGTATGAAAACTTTGAACCGCTTGCGCTAAATTATAGTTTCACCGATTGCGCTGAAATTTTGTACAGTTGATATGGGATCTAAATGGAATCAAAAAAGTCGACTGGAGCGAAAATTTGATGTTTGTCCCATACTAATGAGTAGTGCACGCGGAAAATTTTCGAAAAGGATGAAGGTGTACTGTATTACATAATCCATTTGATCTGTGTAATTAAGTAAGAACAAAGGAAATGCAGGAGATAATTGAAAGTATCAGCGTTGGATGCAGTATTGATTGAATTATTTGCAGTCAACATAAACGGAAGAGAGCCTTCGTAAGAATCCGAAGCGGTAAACGCACGGGTATTCGCCAAGATTATGCACATTGTTTTATTTTATCGATTTAATGCGTGTTATAAGAATATTTTAATCGTAAATTTTGTAAGTATGGTATCTTCAATAAGGATTCTTCAGAAAAGTTTTCATGCCAAGAAGCATCTTTTGGCACTGAATGTCCAATCCATCTATAAGTGAAATAAAAAAATGGTTTCTAAAAATATGCACATAGATAGATTCAATGTTAGTTTAAACATAGTACTGATAACAAAAAAAATATATCAATTTCACAGCGTAAAAAAAAATTAGCTTTTGGTCTGTCTCAAGAGCAAACTTATGTGTCTCTGACAGATTTTGGGCCGCTGAATCCGAATCCGGGCTCAGATTAGCTCCAACACGTCACAATTTTGAGCTATACCGTAATCCGGGGTAACATTGATCAGAATTTTCGATCTTTCTTGAATAATTCTCTTGTTAAAGCAAACGTTACATGTTTTATATTTATAAAACAAGTAGTGGCCCTCTTAGTATGTGTTAAGCTACTCGAAAAAGTATTGTAAAACTTTTAAACATGTTTAAATAGGCTTTTTAATCTAATTTTTGATTTTGTGGATTTGGGGTAACATTGATCACCTAAGTTAACAATGTTCGTTTGTGTTGAAAATACCCTTACTTACTAAATTCAGGGTAGCTGATTTCGAATATGTTGTCCAAATTCTTACAAGTTATGTACTTTTTGAGTTATTTTAGGATTTAAATCCTACAAACTGCGAATAACGCCTAAAGGTAGGCAATGGCTTAAGTAATTGATAGCCTACTTTCAATAAATCGTATATTTTATTGAAAAATAGCATTTTTATAAAAATTTCGTTCATTAAATCCAACTCTAGGATATCATATTGAAGTAATATAGTGATTTCAAACCTCATATTGTATTTAGTATTCATGCCATACATGAATGTTTGACAATGCATCTCATTGCGCTACGAAACACAGCTATTGAAAAATTGATTTATTTCAATGTTCATGAAATTCAATTTTTAAGAATTACATGTCATTTAGGCTCAAGGTCTCTCGTAACTGTTTGTTTACATTTCGTAGTGCAATTTACTTACGTTTTTACCCGTGTAGATCTATTTTATCCGCCTCGACCTTGGTGTCATTGCGTTGTTAGTTAGTCTGTGCTCTGAAGTTCATTAATTTCTGTTGAAAAGTTTTGCGCGTCTGGTGATAATATTGGAAATTTCCTTGATCTGTGTCGCTCGTTGTCGCTAATCACGTCATCAACCGTATCTGGTGATAAGTGTTCCCTTGCCTCACTTTTTCGACTACCGTATATTTGCTGCCTGTGTGCGAGTGTGGTGCTACCAGACATTAAGCGCATAGTGGTCATTCCAAGTGTTTTGAGCAACTCATTAACATGGCTACTACCAGTGCTTGCGATCGCTGCGCTAAAACCGTTAAAAAGAATGAAGAATACATCGAATGCATGGGCTTCTGTGAGAATGTAGTTCATAAGAAGTGCGAAAACCTCGCTATGCCCACCGTGAAAGACATCCAAGAAAGGAGCAACGTGCACTGGATGTGTGATGAGTGCTCTAAGCTGATGAAAATTTGCCGTTTCAAGAGTGTTGTATCGTCTCTCGGATGTGTTATCTCAACAGTAATCGAAAGCCAGATGAATGGATTATCCGAGTTGAAAGCCGAGTTGTCAAAGAACAACCGCCGACGTTTTAAATGAAAATAACAACCAGGTTGCTCAACTCGCGAATATTGTGAACGCTGCGACGCCTGGAAGGGTTCCAAACAGGGAGCGCCCGTCTAAGCGTCGTCGGGAAGACTCTGCTGTCCCGAATTCGAATCCGATATCCAATACCGGAACAAGGAGCATCGCAAGTAACGCTGTCTTAACTGTTAAGCCTGCTCCAAATTTGTTCTGGGTGTATTTATCACGCTTTCACCCAACTGTCAAGGAAGACGTTGTGGAGGAGCTCGTCCGTGATGGTTTACAGACTTCCGAACCCATCAAGGTGATCTCGCTAGTGAAGAAGGGTGCAGACCTTAGCTCGATGAACTTCATTTCGTTCAAAGTTGGCGTTCCAGTTGAACTTAAAGATGCTGCTTTGGATCCTGGCACTTGGCCAGAAGGAATCGTGTTCAGGGAGTTTGAAGGTCAATCAAAAAACACAGTTTGGCTTCCTCCAACTACGACGGTCTCTTCAGATCAAGCGCTCATCGATACACCAGCCAGTACGCCTTTCGGTACGCCAATACCCGTCATCACACCAGCCCCTTTGGATTCGCCGATGCCAGAAACCACTGCGTAAATCGCATGATTGAAATGGACAAATTCGAACCAGAACGAGAAGAACACCCAGGACGCAACGAAGAAAGCATTTTGGGAGTCCCTGGTTCCTCTAACTCAGTCGCGCCTTTTGCTGCCAGCGTTTTTCAAAGCCGTCCTGGCCCTGAGTTTAGATGCGGATTGGGGATCTCCCAACTTGCAATCCCGGGCAAGTACCATCCTGTTTATGAACATTCGCCACCTGATGCCACTCCGATTTTCAGCCATTGTACATTACACCGGACTCCGGGGCGCACGCTTGCCGACCGCATTAAGGAAGCCCCTATTCCACTCATCGCAGTCGAGCCACTCCAGCCAGCGACCACCAGCCGCCCCAGTCCTGCGTTTGAGCTGGAAGACGGGGTCTTCCGTCATCCTTCCATCGGCAAGTATGATCGTTCTGTTAGAATTCCATCGCCTGAATATTTTTCGGCTTTCAGTGCATCTCCACGATCCATCCCACGACTTGTGACATCCTCCAGCTCTCAACTACATAATGAAGCCTCTACTGTCGTTTCATCCATATCGCCACCGGGACGCACATTTGCCGCCCGTCTTGAGGAAGCCCTAGATCCTCCCAACACAGTCGAGCCAATCCTGCCAGCGATCAGCAGCCGTCCCGGTCCTGTGTCTGGGAAAGGAAACAGGGTCTTCCGATCTCCACGTGTCGGCAAGTATGCTCGTACTTCGAATGAATCCCTGCCTGATTCTGTCCCACCTTCTAGCGCCACAGTTTCTCACCAATTGAAGTCCAACGTCACTATATACTACCAGAACGTGGGAGGAATGAACGGTCTGGTGGACGACTATCGCCTTGCAGTTACGGACAACAGCTACGATATCATAGTTCTTATCGAGACGTGGCTTGATTCAAGCTATGCTTTCGGAAATGGCTACGAAACTTTCCGTTGCGATCGTAATCCGTACAACAGCAGTAAAAGTACTGGAGGGGGTGTGCTTATTGCCGTCAGTACCCGGTTGAAAGCGAAGGCGATCGAAGATGCTACCTGGAACTCTGTTGAACAAGTTTGGGTCACTATCAAGTTAGGGGACCGACAGCTATTTCTTTGTGCAGTGTACATCCCTCCAGACAGAACACGAGATTTGGATCTTATTGATGTACATTGTCAATCCATCGCCAAAGTTACAGACATCGCGGCGATTGATGACGAAGTTATGGTCTTCGGGGATTTCAATCTAGCAAACATTACATGGACGCCAACTCATAGTGGTTTCCTCCATCCAGATCATGATCACTCCACTTTTCATTCTGGTGCCATCAGGCTTTTGGACAGCTACAGCACCGCTACGCTACGCCAAATAAATCATGTAGTGAACGAAAATGGTCGTTCCTTAGACTTGTGCTTCGTGAGTAATAGTGACACGGCTCCATCCATCTATCCGGCACCGGCACCACTAGTTAAGGTGGTTGCTCATCATCCTCATTTAGTAGTTATCGTTGAAGGCACCATTGTGGATCGTGATTGCAACTGGAATCCGGTTGCTGTATGCTATAATTTTCGAAGAGCTGACTACGGTAGTATAGTAGCATTGTTGTCCAGTATAAACTGGATCAATATTTTGGACATGACAGATGTTAATATCGCTGCACAGACTTTTACCAATATCTTGCTTTACGCAATCGACAGACACGTTCCTAAAAAAGTCGTTAAAGAAGATTCCCGGACCCCATGGATAACGAACGATTTGCGTGTTATTAAAAAGAATTAAAAGAGCTGCTCTCCGAAGGTACGTTAAATACCGCACTCCAGCACTTAAGATCCAGTATATCAGACTCAACTACGAATACAAGAGGTTAAGCCATTTTTGCTTCGATCGCTATCAAAGAGGAATACAGCAGCGTTTAAAATCCCACCCGAAAAGCTTTTGGAACTACATCAACCAGCAACGAAAGGAAGTCGGTTTGCCATCATCCATGGTCTACAACGGAGAGTCGGCTTCTTCTCCTCAAGAGATTTGCAGGCTTTTTTCAACTAAATTTGCAAGCGTGTTTGAAGATGAGCAACTATCCTCCAACACCATTTTCACCGCTGCCAGCAATGTTCCACTAGCAAATCAAACCCTCAGTGCCGTTGATGTCAACGAAGAATCGCTCTCACGTGCGTTGTCGCTGCTTAAATCGTCGCTAAAACCCGGACCTGATGGTGTACCATCAACGTTTCTCAAAGCAAACGCTGTTTGTCTCTTGGAACCTCTCCTCCTGTTATTTAGACTCTCGCTCTCTAGTGGGATTTTCCCATCTTGTTGGAAAATAGCTGAAATGTTTCCCGTGCACAAAAAGGGTAGCAAGCGTGACGTTAATAACTACCGAGGAATAACTTCATTAAGCGCTGTTTCGAAGCTTTTTGAGCTGGTGGTTATGGACTCCTTAAATTCCCACTGCAAACAGTACTTGAGTGCTGATCAACACGGATTCACTTCTGGACGTTCTACAACTACGAACCTGCTGTGCCTTACATCATACATCACGAATGGCATGAATGCTCAGGCTCAAACGGGCGTAATTTACACTGATTTGACTGCCGCATTCGATAAGTTGAACCACGAGATCGCAATCGCAAAACTTGATAGATTAGGGATTAGCGATAATCTCCTTGGGTGGTTCCGTACATATCTTACTGGTCGTCAACTGGTGGTAACTATAAGTGACGTTCGCTCAGATAGTTTTCGTGCAACTTCCGGTATACCGCAGGGCAGCCATCTTGGCCCCGTTCTTTTTCTTCTATACTTCAACGATGTTAATCACACTGTTCGAGGACCAAGATTATCTTTCGCAGACGATCTTAAGCTATTTCTGCGGGTCTGTTCAATTGCCGACTGCAGTTTCCTTCAAGCTCAGATCGATGCCTTCGCGAACTGGTGCATACTTAATCGGCTATCGGTGAATCCAGCGAAGTGCTCGGTTATTTCTTTCTCCAGAAAGAAGCGGACAATAATCTACAGCTACAATTTGCTAGGAACGCCTATACAACGAGTACATTGTATTAAGGATTTGGGGGTGCTGCTGGATGCAAAACTGTCATACTCGCAGCATATTTCATACGCTGTTGACAAAGCGTCACGAACTCTCGGCTTTGTTTTCAAGGCGGCGAAGAAATTTACCGATATCTATTGCCTCAAGTCGCTGTATTGTGTTTTGGTGCGATCAACACTAGAATACTGTTCTGCAGTCTGGAGCCCGAACTACAACAATGGCAGCGACCGCATTGAGAAAATACAACGGCGCTTTCTCCGTTTCGCGTTGCGCAGGTTGCCTTGGAGGGATCCAATTCGTCTACCGAGATACGAAGATCGCTGCAGATTGATCGACCTGGACCCTCTGCGGATTCGACGGGACGTATGTAGAGCACTGACCGTTGCTGATATCTTCCAAGGGAGAATTGAGTGTCAGGCTTTGCTGGAGCAGCTAGACATCAATGTTCAACCTCGACTGCTGCGCAATAATGCTATGTTTAGGATTCCTTTCCGTCGAAACAATTATGGTTTGAACAGCGCCATGACCGGACTTCAGCGTTTGTTCAATAGAGTAGCGGCTGTATTTGACTACCATCTACCTAGGGAGGCGCTTCGTCGCAATTTTAGAACTTTTTTTTCAAATAATACTTGATCTGTAAGATACGTGTCGATTTTATTTTAATTGTTTGTGATAAGGTTGATAGTTTTAAATTGTACTGTTTTTGTTATAATTTAAGTTAGACATCATTGGGACTTTGCATAGTCTGTTGATGAGTAATAAAGATAAAGATAAAGATTTAATAGCTAAATAATAGCAGATTACGATATACCATTGGATAGCAGAAACAGATTCAATGTAAAATGCTTGTTTGAACATTTCATGAGGTCGGTCAAGCCGATCAATGTTACCCCACTGATCAATGATACCCCGTTTTACGGTACCTCAATTTATAGGGCAAAATATGGGATTTTGGGCTTTTTTGACTGTAAGTCATTAAGCATGGAAATATTTTTTTTATGCAATATAAAAGTTAATTGGTCAATTGACATCTAAATCAACGACTCATGCAAAATATTTCATTTTACCAAATTGAATTTGATAGCTTTAAGCGATTTATGTTAGGTACGATATTTCCCATACAAGTCACCCTCCAAAAGTTGCATGCAAGTTTTCATACTAACATAAAATGCTTAAATCTATCAAATTAGATTAGGTATTGCGCATTTCCCACCCCACTGGACCCCTTTCGCAGTTAGTATAAGTGCGGGATCGTGAATAAAACTGCGATTTTGCATCGAATCGTGTCGGTGTCTTCTGCGCACTTATGCATTACAAAGTGCTGAATAAGTGCGCAGAAGACACCGAAACGATTCGATGCAAAATCGCAGTTTTATTCACGATCCCGCACTTATACTAACTGCGAAAGGGGTCCAGTTGGGTGGGAACTGCGCAATAAAACGAAATATTTTGCATGTGTCGTTAATTTAGATGTCAATTGACCAGTTAACCTTTTGATTGCTTAAAAAACATATTTCCATGCTTAATGGCTGGCAGTCAAAAAATCCCAAAATCGTATATTTCGCCCTATAAATTGAGGTATAGCTCAAAATTGTGACGTGCTGGAGCAAATCTGAGCCCGGATTCGGATTCAGCGGCCCAAAATCCTTCGGAGATACATAAGTTTGCTCTTGAGACAAAAAAATGTTGCGCTGTGTTTACTATCATCTTTAGCAGAAATTGTTTATAACTTGCTGTCACAGGATTTTTTTTCCTGCTCTCACTTTTGATGTTTTAACCGTTAAAACGAGCAAAACAACAACAACCTGAGATATCAAAATTCGCAATATCACAACATCAAAATTAATTTAGTTAGGCCCTTTTTATCATTTTTTTTTTTGTATGTTTGCACCAAAAGCGACTCATACCATTTCATTTGAGCGTATAATGAAAATGAATTGCCACGAACTGAATTGGCGAATATAACAACATTCCATGTTTTCTTTTTTTGCATTTGCATCGATATAGAAGAATATCCTAATTAAGGACAAACGTCTTGAAATCCCGTTTCAACAGTGCATCAGAACTTCAGACACACAAATCTCAGGAAGCAAGCTTCAAACAACAGTGCATTTTATTATTCTGTTCTTGCTCACTTGTAGTAATAAGCTTAAAATAAGAAGCTCAGGTGCGCTGGTTTTGTTTACGAAGAGATTTGTGCCCTCGAAATCGTGAGTAGGTGCCAAAGTCGGTCATTTTGGGATTCTAACAAGTCTGTCCTTAACTGCCCTGCACGAAAGATCTATCACAATTAGGGGAACAAAGTCCAAAATGCCAAGGTGGGGTAAAATGGCCCAACTCATAAAATCATTCCTGAATATGATTTGATCACACTGATTTACTATAAGTGAATGATGTCAAGATAATTCTGCAAAAACACATCCTTCCAAAAAACCATACAAACCCACGGAAAGTCTTTTCGTTTTTCCAATGAAAATTGGAAACTTCCTTCTTTTTTACTTGCAGTTGAGGTTTTGTGGTGATTTTCTTGTCAGCCATTTGTTTCCAAGGATATTGAGAAACGCATGGAGGCGCATGGTTGTTGATGCCTACGCTACCCAAGGAACATTTGAATATGACGACCATCACTTAGGGAGAATAGGGTCTGTAAAAGTGTGACACTACATGTATTCAGTATACGAAACAGAGGACGAAACGGGACAGAGGCGGAAAGGGGGTCAGAAATTCCCGAAAAATGATGGACGTAATGTCGTCATTAAGTGGCATCTTACCCCATGGCAGATGGTCTTTTTGAACCGCTATCGTTTTACGAACCAACTTTTAAAATCGATAAAAATCGATGAAAATGCATAACGTAACTTTGCTAAATTCAAATACCCGAGAATCGCTTTAAACGTTTCCGTATCGTTCCATGTATTCCATTTAAGCTATGTTAAAACTTGTGCTTACATGAGA